>NC_135929.1:10588333-11799166 GCF_964058835.1 Carex rostrata
AAAACTGTTATGACTTATAATGTCCAACAGACATTATAAACTATAACATTAAGATAATATGTCATTTTACTCTCTTAATTAACAAAAAAAAAAAGAACGTTATTTCAGATAATATGAATTATCTGTTTGAATTTCAGATAACAAAATTATATCTTTATAATTTTTAGAAATTTATTACTATTTTTTAAAATAGATATAAAATCATTCAAGAACAATAATTTTAAACGGTTCATAAACAATAATGTTGTATCTATTTTAAAAAATTTATAAAATTTGGTCCCAAAAAATACTTTAATATGAAAACAATGGCTTCATCTACACCCTAGCAATGTGATTATCGTGCCGAATTTTTTATTAATAGAAAATAAATTAATAAAATATCGAAATAGGAGATAGTTTTTGAGTTTTGTCGAGAAATAAGTAGAACGGGTTTGTTTATCCCGTCCAGCTTAATCCCTAATTAACAACCCCTTTAACCAAACTCAATGGAGAGGAAAGGAAAAAAAAAAGCCAGACGGTATAATCCAACCCATCCGAGGTAAAAAAAAAGAAGGAAAAAGCCGAACGGTATGGTTAAACCCGTCCCGGCTGCGTGCGGGGAAAAAAAATTGATCTGCAAGTACGTATTAATATATCCATCATGTTGAACGGTTTGGATCGACTGTTTGGACTTTGAAAACTTTGAAAATATATAATGTAATTCGGTGTCACCAAAAAAAGGTGTAAGTGGATCCCTCCTCTTTCTAAATAATATTTATATTATATTTTGTAGTATTTTTAAAGCATTCTTCTAAATGAACGAGAGATTTAAATAGATTTATATTTTTAAAGCATTCTTCTAATGTATGTATTATTAGGGGTGTTCATCGGTTTGGTTCGGTTGAAACCTAGGCAAACCAAGTTTATAATTCGGTTTCAAAAATAGAACCGAACCGAACCGAATCAAAGTTTTATTTCGGTATGTTCGGATTGTTTGGTTCAAACCGAAATGTATTATTTTTTTATTTAAAGCAATTGACTTATAATAAACCGAAGTATATTAAGAAATAAACCGGGGTATTAAGAAATAAATTAGGATATGAAGAAATAAATCGAAGTATTTAAAGAAATTTATTAAGAAATAAACCGGGACGGTTCGGACCAAATTCATAATATATAAAAGTTCAATCGGTTCAGTCATTTCAGTTTTCAAAATTTCCAAACCGAACCGAACTGAACAGAAGTTATAATTCAGTTTTGAAAAATAAACCGAACTGAACCATTAAACTGAAAAAACCGAACCATTTGGTCCAAACTAATTCGGTTCAGTTCAATACCGAATAAACCGGACCCAATGAACACTCCAATGTATTATTATTACAATGTAATGATTAATATTTTTATAATTTAATCAATTTATAATTTGTCATTTGCTTTAAAATATCAATATATATATTAAGAGTTAGGCTACGGTGAGTTGTGAAGTAAAGCGACTATTTTATTTCACCCTCATATTTTGTGATTTGAAAATTCAAACGACCGATCCGAACCACTCAACATGATCTCCATATTGAAATGTGCTTGGAGACCAAATTTTACATTTTTTTGAATTTTTGAATTATTTATTAAGTAATTTTGAAAATCGCTGATCCGATGGTTCAGAAATTTTTACTGTTTTTTACTGTTCACAACAAAACAGCAGTTTTCAAAATTGCTTAATAAATAGTAAACAAATTCAAAAAAAATGTAAAATTTGGTCTCCAAGCACATTTCAATATGGAAATCACATCTAACGATTCGGATCGGTCATTTGGACTTTCAAAATGAAAATACGACGTGAAGTAAAAACGCGTATTACTTCACAACTCACCGTAGCTTATCTCTATATATTAATGTATTACTTATACATCAAAATGAATTATTCACAATCATATTTGTATTTTATTCTGACATACAATTTTCAGCATGGTCGAGTTACGAACTCGACACTGTGTTTATCAGAGAATTTGCATATCATAAAAGAGAACGCCCGAATCTTGAGATGCCATGCACCATATCGTTCTCCTGGAATCTGGTGCGTCGCGGATCTTAACTCATGTCAAATAATCGATAATTTTTAGTCACCATCTCAATACCTCAAAATTCGGACCTTATTATTTCTTTATGCAAAACTAAAAAGTTACCGTGTAAGCGAATTCGTATCCTCTGCATTAACTCAAAAGGGAATCTTTTGAGTTAATGAATTATGACCATTCGATATGTTTTAAAATTTGTGTATATTAGATTCACACTAATATTAAAGGTCCCTTATATCATAAGCAGGAGCTGGATTGACTCCGTTTAAAATCAGACGGTTGAGATTCATTAATTTAAAAAATTCTTTTTTGAGTTAATGCATAGGATACGCATTTCGTGTAAGTATCGTGATTCTATGCACGACTTGAAGAGTTCTTATCGTCTGCATTAACTCAAAAGAGCATCTTTTGAGTTAATAGATATCGGCCATCCGATTGTAAACGGAGTCCATCCGATCAACGTCTAAAATATAGAGGTCTTCAATATTAATGTGGATTTAATTTGCACGAATGTTAAAGCTGATCGGATGGTCCCGATGAATTAACTCAAAAGATTCCTTTTTGAGTTAATGCAGAGGTCACGAATTCCGACTTGAAAGTCATGCAGAGAACAACGTTGCGCACGAGTTTTCAGCTCAAATTTACTTAGATTGAACTAAAACACAGGGAAACTCATAAACAATTAACACTGTTATGTGCATAATCACGGTGCGAATGTGCTCAATTTTAAATTTTTTAGAAATCGATGATAATGTCTTAATTTTGAAATATTGAGATGGTAATTATAAGATTCCAATTGCTGCTTTGGAGATTAAAAAAAAAAAATAGATCATGTGTGCAAAATTCTCTAAATGCGTACATTCTTAATTCAGGTTTATTTGCATAATATTGTATGTATTTTGCTTTTAAAGCAAACAATTCATGCAGATGTACACATTAATATTTATCAGAGTTAATATTTATTAGATGTTTGCTGAATTTTGTGATTATGTGACTTGAAGAGTTAAAATGTAGATGCAATTTATTCGAATATTAAATAGTCATACAACGCTGTAGATCTATTTTGGCTAATTCTAAGTGTATAATATTAATTGGTAATTTATATGCATTAATTTTAGCTAGTTTTGAATAGTCACGGTTCATATTTTTTTAATAAATTGGAGCCACATTTATATGAGGTCAGTATTTTAACTTATAATGTAATATAAATTATTTGCTTGTAAGTAATTACTTCTAGTATTCCAACCAACTGGTGATTTTTTAGACGGAAATTTTTATTAATACCATTTCAATAAAAAAATATAACAAATTATATGGAATTTCAAAAACATCCGGGTCACTGGACATTTAACATTTGCTTTTGAATTGTTTTTTTTAGATTTTTTTAACTCATTTTTGTTTCCTTTTCTTTCTTTATTTTTCTTCTATATATTTATTTTTGTTAGGAATCAAAATTATTTTTTTACCATTTGTTTCCTCTCTTTTTTTTGCTACAAAGAAGCTTTTGCCGAATAAATCCGAGTTTCCGATCTGATTCTTCTGATTCCAGCCGATTCATCCGATTCTGAAAGAGATACTACTGGTGGAGGAACATGCGCTGAGAGATTGCACTCTTCGTGGAGAAGTGCTTAACCTGTTAGAAGGTTAAAGCCGACCGTCAGAGATCTTCAGGACTCATCCAGCCCCTCAGAAAATCGGAGCGAAAGTTCGACATCATCACCATGGACTTCGTGACGGGTCTACCGAAGACCTAGTCGAAGGATGACGCGATATGGGTCATAGTTGACACTTTGACCAAGGTGGCTCACTTCATTGCCTTTCGATACAGCTTGACTGGAGAGCAGATGGCCATGTTATATATGGTGCACCGAGTCTATTTAAAATATATTTATTGGACCTTTCTTCTCCCCTGGGCCTTCATATTTTCTTCCCAAATCGATGAGGTTTCTTTCCGACAAACTCAAATTGACGTAAAAAAAATACATAATTGGGAGAGAATCGGCCTGCACTCGTGAGATTCGGTTTGGAATCGGTCAAAAATCACCTAACTCGATCTAAAAATCGGATAACTCGGCCGAGTCAAGCACTGTACGTTCATCTGATTTTTGCTGGGAAACTCGCATAGGAGCAAAACTCGGGTGAAACTCAACCCGGTCCCGTCCAATTCCGAGTTGACTCGGAATCGACCGATTTTTCAAACCATGCTTTATTTAGTGGTGCCGTGTTTGCTTTAATCTTATTAATTTAGTGGTGCCGTGTTTGCTTTAATCTTATTTAGTGGTGCCGTGTTTGCTTTAATCTTATTTAGTGGTGCCGTGTTTGCTTTCTTTAGTTTACTTTTGTTTTCTTTATTTGCTTTAATCTTATAAATAGCTTTAGTTTACTTTTGCTTTTTAGTCATGTTTTGGTCGTTTATTGTAACCGTTTTCTCACTGTGGTATCGCGGTGTGGTCATTGGCGGACTCAAAAAGTATCAGGGGTAGGCACTTGCTTATCTTTGAATTCAATTTTTTTTTAGATCCGGTATTATTCTATACTTAAAGAAAAACAAAACAAAACAAAACAAAACAAAACATTTGATTTGTCTTCAAAATGAACAGCTTGTTTTGTTTAAGCCCTCCTTTTCTTTTTTGTCAGAAAAACATGTCAACAGATTCTTTGATAGCAATGATGCTTTTAGAAGCTCTAAACCTATTAGTTATTAGATAAATAAAGAAAAAAAACCATAAGAAATGGCGAGTTAGAAAGCATTTACTAGCACAATTGAAAAGGAAAATTAAATATTGCAAATAAATTAGTCGTCAAGCAAAAATCAAGTGCCCAATATATATATCTCGTGCTTAATTTGGCATTATGAAAACTATTGCAAGAACAATTAAGAGAAGTTAATTATGAAGTAGCTTAATTAATTAAATAATTAATTGTCGTCAGAAGTGGACCCCTCCATGTGAATGCTAGCTGCTCGATCGGACCTCTTCCTTCGCTGCATAGAGTAATTAATTGAGTCACAATAAATGAAACAAAAATTGACAATAGTAAATGAATTTGTCAGATTTCGAAATATATATATATAAAAAAAGAAAAACTGTTATGACTTATAACGTCTGACAGACATTATAAACTATAACATCAAGATAATCCGTCGTGTTACTCTCTTAATTAAAAATAGATAATCACGTTGTTTTGTTACAATAATTTATGCAGGACCTGACAAAAAAAAAATAAAAAAATACAACGACATTGTCATAAAAACGAAGCTATATGGAGAAAGAAATTCATGACCCTTTTATGCTATCATTACAAATAATTTGATCCCTTAGTAGTTATTGTAAATTTTATATGTATCATGGTTACTTAATAATAAACTCATAAATGAAAATACTGTAACTAGTGAATTGCTGGTATGTAGTGTCGCGGCCAGATGTGTCTCTCTTTGCGCATCAGCACGGCATAGTACGTATACACATGTGATAGGCGCAGTGAAACTGGACACTTGTGACAAAAATAGAAGCTTGGCCCCGATGCACTGCTGTGTTGAAAATTAATTCAAAATTATATTTAGATAATCTCTGCATATGTTTAGTTTAGTTAGAAGCAGTTTTTTAGACGCATAAAAACTGCATGAGTTATTTTAGGCATTGGTTATTTTCAGCATAGTTATTTTAGGACTAGTAGGCATAGTGGTTAGTTATTTTTAGCATGTTGTGTAGTGGGTGCTTAATTTAGGAAGTTGTGGGTGCTTATTTTAGAAACATTGTATTGCTTTAAATACTGCATAACTTTATGTAATTGAGTAAGAGAGAAAGGAAATAAAGCGTTATTTTTATTCAGAAAAATATTCTTCTCTCTTCAATCCTTTGCATACTAGCACAAAGCAGTGCAGTATTGCTTAGTTTATCCCAACAAAATGGTATCAGAGCCGAAGGTTCGGTGGGCAAGCAATTGAAGGCAGAGTCAAGTTACAATTGATGGTAGAGTTGATTGTTGTGCAACCTTGAAGAATTGGGGCGTTTTCAATGGCAGAAAACAGCAACAGCTTGGTGAATGTGACGCAACCAGCAATTCCTCTCTTCAAAGGCGAGAATTATGAGTTTTGGAGTATCAAGATGTCGACCTTGTTCAAGTCACATGGTCTATGGGACTTGATAGCAAATGGAGTTCCTAATCCAGATCCTAATCCGCAAGAAAATCAGAAAAGAGATGCAAGGGCGCTATTCTTCATCCAACAAACAGTGCATGACACCATCTTCTCGAAAATTGCAGTAGCCACCAATGCAAAGGAGGCATGGACATCCCTGAAAACAGCATTTCTAGGGAGTACTCGAGTCATGGCAATCAAACTTCAAGGCCTACGCAGGGACTTTGAAACATTGCAGATGAACAAGGAGGAATCCGTGCAAATTTTCCTCTCAAGAGTACAAGAGGTGGTCAACCAAATTCGAGCATTTGGAGACACCATGGAAGAGAAGACGGTGGTGGCGAAGGTGTTAAGGAGCATAACACCCAAGTTTGATCATGTAGTTGCAGCAATTGAAGAATCAAACGATCTTTCAACCTATTCCTTTGATGAACTGATGGGATCATTGCAGACCCATGAAGCAAAGTTCAGATCAAACAAGAAAGGCGATGAAAAGGCATTCTACGGAAAGGGGGAGTCCTCTCAAGGCAGAGGTGGACGTGGCCATTGTAGATTTGGCGGTTTTGAGTTTTAGCACGACAAAAAGATGTCTAGTGCTTCCAGCAGAACAGATATGGCTGTGTGCAAGCCGATTGTTTTAGAAAACAGAGGGCAGAACAGCAAGCATGCTGTGAAGAAGAAAAATAAAGAGCAACCCATGCTTTTCATGGTGTATACAGCAGGTGGAAGGCAAAGATCCACAATCTTTGAAGAAATGGCAGAAAATGAAAAACTAGCATCAAGCATTGCAAGAAGAAATATTAGAAGCAAGAACAATGGAGATCAAGAGTGCAAGTTCAGAAGAACATAAGGCTGAAATTCTGATTAAGGCATTGGCAAGAGGAATGTTTGAAGAATTCAAAGCAGTTTTTGGCATAATCAATTTTGAATTAAGGGGGAGTGTTGAAAATTAATTCAAAATTATATTTAGATAATCTCTGCATATGTTTAGTTTAGTTAGAAGCAGTTTTTTAGACGCATAAAAACTGCATGAGTTATTTTAGGCATTGGTTATTTTCAGCATAGTTATTTTAGGACTAGTAGGCATAGTGGTTAGTTATTTTTAGCATGTTGTGTAGTGGGTGCTTAATTTAGGAAGTTGTGGGTGCTTATTTTAGAAACATTGTATTGCTTTAAATACTGCATAACTTTATGTAATTGAGTAAGAGAGAAAGGAAATAAAGCGTTATTTTTATTCAGAAAAATATTCTTCTCTCTTCAATCCTTTGCATACTAGCACAAAGCAGTGTAGTATTGCTTAGTTTATCCCAACATGCTGCTCCCCAGCCAGTTTCGCGTCCATCTCCTCAGTCACCACTTTCTTCATCTTGTTTAGTGCCGTTGCAATCTCAGCACGGGCCGCATGCATTATTGCTTTCGCTTGCTCCTCGAGCTGTTTATCCTTTGCTGATGTATCTTTCACCTGTGGTTTAATTTAGTATCTAATTGAATTGGTTTGTCAGGTTGGCAAGTTGCCAATCTATTCCTACTGATATAAGGATTTAGAGAAAATTGTATTAGGTGAGATCCTATTTAGGTGCTAATTAACCTGTTCATGATGATAAATTTCCATATTAACATACAAAGTTGGTAATTAAGATAGTCCCATTGTGTTCACCGCTGATTTTTCCACCGCTTTCACATTGTTTTCACCGATTTCAAATTTCAAACTTTTTCAATCAATTTTTTTTCAAATTTCAAACTTTATCAATAAATTTTTTTCAAATTTCAAAGTTTATTTCTAATTTCAAAGTTTTTTTTTCAAATTTCAAAGTTTTTTCAAATTTTCTTTTTTTCAAATTTCAAATTTCAAATTTTTTTTTTTTTCATGACAGCCTCCACGCTTGGGCTCCCACTCAACCGACTTGCCCCATCTTTTGCCGTACAGGTTGAGCATGGGGGCTACCACGCAAAAGCGGGGGTAAGACAGCTGAGCAGGAGCCCAAGCATGGGGGCTGCCACGAAAAAAAATTAATTTGAAATTTGAAAAAAAATTGAAATTTGAAAAGAAATTTAAATTTGAAATAGGTGAAAACAATGTGAAAGCGATGAAAAAAATCAGCCTTTGTCGGTGACATCGGCAAAAAACAATATTTGAAAAACTAAGTCTAGATTTAAAAAACACGTACAAATTTTGTATGGAGATAAATTTTTTCATTTTTTTTTTTTAAAATGGAGAAGGCTCGCAAGCTCCTCCTCATATAAAAAAATGTCAATTTCTTTCTCATCAGTATAGAACTAAAAATAAATAAGTTATAAGACAAAAATCATAATGGGAATAAAAAACGTTTTAATAACTTTTTGTTTTAATTTGTGGAACAGCGCAAACCCCAATTCCTGACCCCTACATTACATTTTATAGGTAAGCAAGAAATAAATGTAAAAAGACCATGGGAACCGTATATATATTTTGAGACAACAATAGAAAGAGAATATATGCCGTCAGAGGTTATGACAGTTCTGTGCATTTAATTTTGATCCTAATCTGTTTATTAAGCTAAGAAAGTTCTGTGAATTTAATTTGCAAGTATATACCGACTGATTAGAAATTGGTTGTTTTAATTTAATTTTTAATTACACAATCAACCTAATTGATTAACGATCGATGTTTCATTAATTTTGCGCGTTCTCCAAGACCAAAAATTGGTTGTTTTCATTAATTTAATTTTACAAGTCAATATTCCAAGACCAAAGACCATATTTTCTCCGCTCTTCAAAGACCAAAGACCATATTTTCATTAATTTAATTTTGATTAACGTTTTTTTATTTTGAGAGCTTTATGCATGATCTTATATATATATACACACACACACTCAACATTTTACAACCAAGCACCGCTTAAAATTGTCTTGCTTACTCTCTCTCCTGCAATGGCCCTTTTTGAACTTCTTTTCCTATCACTTGTTCTCGTCTCCTTATCCATCAAAACCACCATTCTAACACAAGCCCACTGCCTTCCTCACCAAAGTGATGCCTTGATTCAACTCAAGCAAGGTTTCAACACCACTGAACTCCATTCATGGAATGCAAGTACCGACTGTTGTATATGGGATGGCATCACGTGCGATGAGCAAACCGGTATGGTGACTGCACTCAATCTTTCTTACATGCAGATCTCGGGTAATATCAACCCGGCTTTGTTCAATCTCAGCTCTCTTCGGTACCTCGACCTTTCATGGAACGATTTCCATGGTGTTCCACAAACTGGGTTTGAGCAACTTGATAATTTAACCCATCTTGATTTGCACTTTTCTGGCTTAGTCGGCCAATTTCCGAGAGGCATTTTTAATCTCAGCTCTCTTCAGTACCTCGACCTTTCTTGGAACAACTTTGATAATATTACCCTTCCACAAACTGGGTTTGAGCGACTTGCTAATTTAACCCATCTCGACTTGGCCAATTCTGGCTTTACCGGTCAAGTTCCGATCAGAATTTCTGCCCTCACCAACCTTATGTACCTTGACTTATCGAATGTAATTTATCCCTCGTACCTTCATGATACAGGCCTAAAAAACTTACTCAGCAACCTCACTAAGCTTCAAGTTCTTCACTTGGATGGGGTTGACCTTTCACTCTGTGGATCTGAGTGGGGCAAGGCAGTTTTTCAAGTAGGCCCAACTCTTCAGGACCTATCCATGGCTGATTGTGGATTAAGAGGAAATTTACCACATGAAATATTCCACCTTTCAAATCTAACAATACTTGATTTATCTGGCAACTATATGTTGTCGGGTGAACTGGCAGAATTCACCAAACAAAGCATTTGGCAATATCTGGATCTTACAGATATAAATTTCACTGGTTCATTACCAGATTCCATTGGAAATCTCCAATACTTATCGGTATTGAATCTTTACAACTGTAGCATCTATGGAGAAATTCCACCTTCAATAACAAACCTTACAAGGCTTGAAGCATTGCAATTAGGGTCAAACACATTGATAGGTACTATACCCATGTCTTTGTTTTCTCACCCTTCTTTGGAATCTTTGTCTCTATCACATAACCAATTCTCAGGATATCTACCAGAGTTCTCAAATGGATCATCAAATTTTGAATATATTGACCTTGAAGACAACAATCTTCAAGGACAATTATCAATTTCAAGATTCATCAAGTATAATAAGTACCTATATTATCTAGATCTCTCCAACAACAAGTTTTCAATTATAGAAGGAGAAAATCATAACGAGTCATTCTATGCTTCATTTCCACAAATAGAATTTATCCAGCTGCCATCGTGCAATTTAATAGATTTCCCTACTTTTCTGAATTAGCAAACAAATATTTACTTCTTAGCCCTCTCAAATAATAGTATCACGGGAGAGATTCCCCTTTCCATTTGTAATATGACATCACTAGCAGTGCTTGATCTTTCACATAACAATTTAACAGGAATAATTCCATCTTGCCTTCTAAAAGAAACTGGATTGGAACTGCTTAACCTGAAAAGTAACAAATTAAGCGGGCCATTGCTACAAAATATCAGTCAAGCCCGTGCACTTAAAACAATAAATCTCGAGGTCTTAGACATGGGAAACAACCAGATAGTGAACATATTTCCCTATTGGCTCGGAAATCTTGTAAATTTGAGAGTTCTTATCTTAAGATCGAATATGTTTTATGGAGAAATTTCAGACGTGGAAATCAAAACAAAAGGAAATGATTCCTTTTTCCCCATGCTAAAAGTTCTTGACCTTTCCTCAAATCATTTCAGTGGTACATTGCCTAAAAATATTTTCATGAATCTAAAGGTTATGATGAGTGCATCTATTACAAATTCCCCATTTTTTTGGGAGATGGATCTAGGTGACATTTCGTATGCAGCTTCAGTCACATACAAAGGGCGGAGTTTTGATCTGATACACTCACGTGGCATATTAAGCTACATTGATCTGTCACATAATACATTTTGGGGGAGAATACCTGAAGAGATCGGGAAACTCAAGTCACTTGATGTACTTAACCTATCACACAATGCCCTGATTGGTCCAATTCCACAACAATTTGGAAATTTAAAGCAACTTCAATTACTAGATCTCTCCTTCAATCAGTTTTCCGGACACATCCCTCAAGAACTCACCTCTCTCACTTTTCTTTCTGGACTAAATCTGTCATACAACAATTTAGTTGGAGAAATACCAAAAGAACGTCAGTTCTCAACCTTTTCAAATGATTCTTACTTGGGTAACCCTGGATTGTGTGGTAGTCCTTTATCGATGCATTGCCCAACAACTCCTACAAATTATGTGTTTAATAAAGGTTTGTCTTCAAAGTCTTCAACTGATGTAAATTGGATCTCTGTTCCTATTGGACTGGGGATAGGTGTGGGGTTTGTTTTTGTAATTTGGGCAACAATATTATGGGAGAATGGAAGAAAGTGGTTTAATTTCATTATAGATAGATTTTACATTCAACATATTCACTGATGGATAGTATATGTAAGGTCTTTGTAATAATAAATGGGTATAAATCACTATGTATTTTCATGAGAGTGTACGTGTTTGTCTATTAAATATCATTTTTTACACACAAAGGTCACAAAATGTATGTTAGGAACTATTTGTGTGATTGTTTGTTAACAAAGGTATCAATGTGGTGAATTTGGTCTAATAGTACCGACATAAGCTTAATTTCTTGAAACAATCTTGGGATTTGGATTGGTATGAATAAAACCACTAAAAAAATTCGGAATGAAAAATTAGTTCTCTTTCTTAATTTCTGATATCATCAGAACAGAACCATCTTGATTTGTGACCATCTTAACAAAAGAATAACAATATATAGTAGGCTGAGTTTCAGTCTTTGGAATTAATATCAGTCTTTCTTACAACATGCAGCAGATAAAAATCAAAGTCACATGCATTTAATTTACCTTATATTGACCTTCGAAGTTTGTATTATAATTCATGAATATCGGATCAATTAGAATTTGTAAAAATAGGAAAGCCTATAATGACTAAAAGTAAATTATGCAAACATAACAGGAGTACGTATCCTCCACTGACGTGTCCGTTGCCTATTCGGGGATAGCGCATGGGGCCAGTATTATTTGTGCTTCGAAATTCGTATATAACTTATTTGAATAGTTGAGATTTATAAAGAAAACCCTCTACTTTTGAGATAATCTCAGAGACTGTGAATTCACATAAACAGTACATGTAAGCATTAATTTAAAAAAAGAAAAAGAAAAAAAAGAATGACACACTGTCTTTTTGAGGAGAGCCCGCAGTGTCAAAAACCAAAATTTTATTTCGAATGTACGCCATGTATATAACCTTGCCCTTCTCCTAAATCGTTATATAGAAAAAATAACTTCTCTACGCCATTCTATTCGTGTCTCTTTTTTTTCTTCTTCAGAAGATCAGTTCTAAAACACCAGAGAAGAGTAGGTTTGATGTCTATCAGATCGTTCTTTTTAACTTGGCATGAATTTCAAATTAGATCCCTTATAATTTTCATAAATATTGAATTGAGTTTAGTTTAACTGAGATTAATTTGGACCATTCGTTTATATAAATTGCACCTCAAGTGCATAAAGAATACAAACTCGTTGCTACTTATAGGCGCACCGAATGTTCCATTCAATTCCAATTTTTTATTAATGGGAACAACAAAATAAAATTCGACAATATTAAATGAATTTGTCAGATTTCGAAATATATAAAAAAACTATTATGACTTATAACATCCGACAGACATTATATATCAACTATAACATCAAGATAATCTATCATGTTACTCTCTTAATTAACAAAAAAAAAAGAACGTTATTTCAGATTTGAAGTTGATCCAATATATTTTTAGAGTTGTGCTCACCAAACTCTTTTAGTAAGCACATCAAACTCATCTTTGCTCAAATTACATCTCTATAATTTTTAGAAATTTATTACTGTTTTATAAGATAGATATAAAAGCGTTCTTTTTGAATCATTTAAAAATAATAATTTTATACAGTCCATAAATAATAATGTTAATAATGTTGTATCTATTTTAAAAAATAAAAATAAATTTCTAAATTTCTAAAATTTGGTCCCAAAAAATACTTTAATATGAAAATAATGGCTTTCTCTACACCCTAGCAATGTGCTGAAATTTTTATTAATAAGAAATATATTAAATAAATATCGAAATTGGAGAACGTTTTTGGGTTTTTTCGAGATATAGGGAAAACGTGATGAAAAATCACAGTCTCTGGACGTTATGGATTATCACGGTCATCATTAACACTTAATTAATCACCATCTATTCTAACTGAATCGCGCAAGGAAAAAATAGGAAAAAAAACCTGGCTGTTACTATCTATTACGGTTAGAGGCGGAAAAAAAGGAAAAAAAAAAGATTTTTTATTTATTTTTGCGTCTGGCTGTTACTGTTTATCACGGACAATTTTTTTTTTTTTGCGCCTGGTCGTTCCAATCTATCACGGACATGATTTTTTTTTCCTCTGGCCATTCCAATCTATCACAGACATGGTTTTTTTCTAGTTTTTTTTATGGTTCAATTAAAATGGTTAATCTTGTTAATTAAGTGCTAACTCTGACCGTGATAATCCATAACAGCCAAAGACTGTGATTTTCTGTCACATTTTCTCTATTTATCGTTAAAAATCAAAAGCTTTCTCTAATCTTGATATTTATTTAATATATTTTCTATTAATAAAAATTTCGGTAGCAATGTGATTATCGTCTCTACGGCTCTACCTCAGTCTCACTTACCTGGGTCAGGATCCCCTAAAGTAACCCAATCTTTGAGTTTCAATCCTTACCGTCTGATATTAGAATCCGAGTAAATCCTGTCCGATGTGGAATGTACGGGAGCCTTTAATATTCGTGTCAACTGTCAAACACAGATTTGACGATTCAGATCCAAACTCAAAGATTGGGTTACTTTATCGGAGATGAATTCACTTTACCTCGTCCTAAACCCTAAACCCTCCCCTCTTTCTCGCTCACTCCTCCACCATCTCCTCAACTCGATAAAGCAGCAAAACTTGCTTCGAAGACGAACGATACTCGCTCGCACCAGCCTGTTCCCCCATTGCGTCAGGAGAGGTACCAGTGCTGACAGATTCCTCTCTTCTGATCCTTTTTTAGTGTCCGAGTTCATGGAGACGATGGATTCGGAGACGGAGTTGATGCAACAATGCTTTCAATGGGGCATTCTAAGAAGAGATGGACTCGATTATTTGCCTTCTGGAAGCGTGGTAAATCGATCGGATACTGTGATTCTGGAGCGCAGCATGAAGGGATGTTAGTTGATGTCGGGTTGAAGTGGGGTTTAGGTGTCTAAAGTGCTCAGAAATCATGGTGGAAAGGAGAAAAATTTACTGGTATAAACCTGAGGGCCTGGCCTTATGAGACAAGGGGTACTCTCCAATCTCTTATATATTTCTCTTAGAGAATTGTTGGATGCTCTCTCTTATTGTAGTTGTTTGGATTAAAATAGATGGCTTGTAGTTGTGATGTTTTAATTTTTTTTTTTTTCTAAAATGATGGTGTGTTATTTTGTATTGGTGAAAAAGATACTGAGATATAATTTTGATTTTAGTAATTTATGTATTTCTCTTTTATCAATTCGCGTTGTTAATATATGAATTCCAATATGTTAGCCAATTTTCCAAATTCAAGAGAAACCATGGCAACTGACAAATTGCTTATCAAAGTAAAAATGTTAGAAGATTTACAGATATATTATTTATGATTTAAATAGAGTGCATCTGAATTATTCAATTTGAAAAGACGATTTGTCATTCATTGAGCTATTTGATAAATCAGCGGTTTGTTTTTTGCGGTGTTCGACTAATGACCAAATGATTCTTAAATTGCATCAAGTTTAATGTACGGTCTATCTAAATTAAAAAGAGCACAACATAAATTTTAGTTTTGTATTTGGCCAAAGTTTGCCAATGGTTGTCAATAAGTGCCCTTTCCTTTATGTTTGTCGAATTATGATGGTGCATGATCAAATTAACTTGAAAACTAAAATATGTCCAATACCTTTTTCTTGAGTTGAAATTAAGGAAAACAGATCGGTTCAGTATCAATTTAGGACATTGAAATCTCCCTAAAAATAAAATAATGCACAAAGAGTGTAGAAAAATACTTCTTTTTCTAGCATATTTTACAAGATATATCAGTAGGTTTATATTCTGTCATTTTGATTATTGTGTTCGTTATTTGCGATGCAGTTTGACATTGTTAGTCCTGGTGATTATGAAAAGAAAAATACTACTATTAGGAATATAGTATTGTACTCTTGTACCAGGTTGAGCTACTGATTGGCTAGGAAATATCACCGAAATACAAATAGTTCAGTATCGACAATGGAAGGCCAAACTGGTATATTGGTCTCCGCACAGACTCCTCCTACTGGCCATACATGTATTGCATTCAGTGATTCCAAACTCATCATCTGTTGCTGAGCAAAGGCATGATGCACTGGACCTTGTGTCAAGTCTTTTGTACCAGCCTTTACACCCAATCTCATATTATGCCCTCAAGTATGAACAACACCTTTGTTTGAGCATTTTTTTTTTTTGTGAGTTTTATTGTAATATTTCTTATATGGTATTATGTTTTGATTCTTCATCTTTTTGTCAACTTTGATCCATGCATGATTTGTTAATCAAATCTATTAGTGCTAGGTCCCCAAATGCTAACAATTTTGGTAATCTATGAAGGTTGGTACTTGAAATCAAGTTGTTAGCTACTTTTTTACACGGTACCATGTACAAGGGAATTTTGCATTTGTCATAATGTGATTTAATTTCTAGTATTTGGAGGTAATGTTTACCATATTGCATTTATGTTTTTCATTTCTTCACCTCTGAACTAATGGCTTTAATTATTATGTGTTTAAGTTTGGATTAAAAACTGAAGTTGTAGTACTTCAGGAAGACTAGTTTAGCATTGAACTTGAAATTTTAATGTGATATACTAGTTTATCAGCATCAACAACAATTGGATTAGGGTTTGGGGTTCAAGGTTTGGAGTTTAGGGTTTAGAGTTGTCGACAAAAGGCTTGTTTGTATTAATGTATATGTTGGTAAATCTCTAGCTAATGATGGTATTAACACAATTAGCTCAAGATGGAACGTTGCTGAAGTGACAATTAAGGACTACCTATGGATTTGAAATTCTAGAAAAAAAGAGTGCTTTTCAGTATAAAATTGGATGTCTATGGTCATTGCATAATTTAATATGAAAAAATCATGGGAAAGGGGGGGAGGGGAAAAAAAAAACACATTGCAAACGGTATCTATTCCTTCTTTGTATATTGTTTTACAAGATATTGATATTTAATGGTTTGCATTACATTGATCAGATTATTATTTGTTTGTGTGCAAGCTTGCCAGGAACATTGACGTCTTGTACTCTTTTATTTATATTGAAACAATAATGTGTCATTTGCATTGTTTATTTTAATTGTGTATACCGGTTCTACCATCCCTTGTTGTTTATACAGTGCAGCCACAAAGTTGATGCCACAGAGGAAGCCGTTTCGCTTGAATAAGGTACGCTTATTTAGTAACCGTAGTACTTACCAAACAAAAAGATGTTCCTTTAATGAGTGGCGACTCATGGCGCTTTCCATAGAAAAGTGACCTGATGAATGAGGCCTAACCTGTAGCAGGTCTGATTCAACCTGACCTTGCTTTTTTTTTTTTTTTATATATATATATATATATATATTCCATTTTTGCAGAGATAAAGGGACTAAAATTCAGATTGGATCATTCGGAGCAGATAGAAGAACAGTAACACAGTCTATGTTTCCATAACCAGTGATAGTTTGTGATTTCGAAATTCTTACATATACAGATTGATCTAACGTGACTTCAAGCTAATCAAGCTAATCAAGTAGGATCAAACATATCTTAATATGTTGGAAGGACAGCATATGTTTTTTTTTCTTTCCCAAAGGAAATGATAAATTTGAATTGAAACTAGTTAAAATTATTTCCTTCTATACGGTACTATAAAAAGGCATCGAGCCGACACCTCACCACCCGTAATTTTCTTTTATCAGAAATTCAATTTTCCTCAGTGTTGTGTCATTGAACTTGGATTTATGCTGTCTGTTTTAATCAATTGATTACAATAAAAACTTAATATAATTTCATTTAGGATTAAGATTGATGTTATGGCAAATTCTTTCAGGAAAACCATGCTTGCATTGATCTTGAATTTAAAGTGAAACGTTATAAACTTGCTTTCAGTAACGGTGAACTTTCATACTTTTTTTTGTGGACTTGTTCCATCAGCGGAAGGACGGCATCATGACTTTTTCCGTGGCTTTCCGCCATCTAGCATTGTACAGTTGGCACGCCATGCCTTACTGTACTTCGGCACTTCCTTTCCTAATGTTCATAGTATATCCGTGCCTCCTTTCCTCTTTATAAAAGTTTTCAATTTATGAGCTTGCATTGAACTTGAATTCAATTTGAAATGTCATATATTTGCTTCAAGTGACCCGTGAGATTTCATACTTCTTTTGCACTCGTTCCACCAAACAAGCGGCGTTATATGGATTCTACGATCAACCTCCGTGGTCAACAAGACGAACAACATGTAAGATATATTTCTTTTCCCTGTTATGTTCAATTTATTTAGAATCCATTTTTTTTTAATGATCTGTAGATCTGATTCTTTTTTTTCCTTTTAATTTCTATTTCTCTGTTTATTTAATTTTTTAGTATCAGACCGGTAGATCATGCATGTTTACTTGTAATTGCAAAATTTTGATACTTTTTATATTTGTATATTTAATTGCCTAATTTACTTTTTTAGTATATGTATATTTAATTACATAATCTACCTTTTGTTCTGCATTCCTCAAAATTTGTTTTCTTCCTCAGAGAATCAACCGATTCCAAGTTGACTCGGCCGAGTCCGATTTTGGCGTGGGTTACGTGGCGAGTATTTTTTTAGTGAAAAATCGGATGTACCTGGTTGACTCGGCAGATTCAACTGAGTTTTACCGATTCTTTGTTTATGGGCTGATTCCCAGTTCCTGTCTGCGCTTTTCTTAATTTCCTTTCTCTTCTAATTTTCCTGATTTCCTGTTGATTTTCCTGACGGGTTGAAGGAGAAGGTCTCTTCGATCTATATGATCATGGTTTACAAGAGCCAAAGAGACTGGCTGTGGGTCCGGACTGTCAGATTTAATGAAAGGTTGAGTGGCATAGTTGCAATACTCTCCCTTCCTTTTCTCGCTCTCCATTTTCCAGCACCTTGGTATCCAGTTTCCTTTTTTCCTTTAATTCTTTTCCTCTTGTTTCTTCTCTTCTCCATTTCTATGTTCATTGGAGACCTCCATTATACCCTTCTTTTTTGTTTCCGGTTTGTTTTTCTTAATTTTTTTTTCTTTTCTTTTTTTTTTAGGGATCAACATTAAGACTAGAATTCCAGTAGACTATTGGTTTACTGTTTTTTTATTTGACTAAATTAAAAAAAAAAAAAAAGTGACACTGAGCACGCCTCCTGATCCACGATCATGTGTAGATGTTGCACGCCTCCCGATCCAGCTCAACACAGTTTTTGGCAGTGAAAAAGTGTGTATCAGTTGTAATGCTTGTATTATATTATATTAGTGGATTATTTGAGTGTAATCTTTTGTCTTCATATAATTTTTTGACAAATTAATTTTTACCAATTTTTTTCCTATAGTACAAAACAAGCTTCTGCCAAAAAAAAAAAAAAAAAAAAATCTGAGTTTCTGATCCGATTTGGCCGATTCTTACCGATTCACCCGATTTCAATTCCAGGGTCAACTTACGATTCCGGTTCCGATTTCCAGAGCCAAAATTCTGAGGTCATGTTTGCTGTTTTCCTCTAGATCTGGAGAATTCTTTCAGAATTATATAAAGTAGTGGTTCTAGGAAGCAATTCTCTTGGAGTTTTTCTCAAAAGCTCAAAATATAAACAAGTTCTTATTGGAGAACCTACATGTTGTACTGAAATTTAGGCAATTGGTTTTAATTATGTTTGGAATTGCTAATTGCATTCAAGGTCATGTGCATTCGAGCAATCAGACAACTGAAATGAGGACAACACCCATACGTTGATTCCTTGATTCTGGCTACCACTCCTGATTGTCCCTTTTTTCTTGTTCTGGTAAAATGAAAATCAAGTTTCTAGTTTTTATAAATTATACATAATTTGATGAAAATGGAATGTGTCACTCATATCTGATGTGCGATTGTTGTCCTAGCCCATTTCAGGCTAGTAAATCATGTTTGCACAATTGTTTTTCTTTGCATAGAAATCCCATCTGCTAGGGGTTATGAAATTTTTTTAGTAGAAAGCCATTTGGTAGTTATACACTTATTCAACAGAAGAAAAATTAACAAGTCAGTTGTGGCGACTAAAACTTAAAAAATGACAGGGAACAAATTAAGAACTGTGTTTTAGATTTACAACAAACTGCTATTCTTAAGCTAGAAGGGCCAGAACACTTCAGTACCAGAATGTTCTGATCTGTTTCTACCTTTTTTTGTCTACTTTTGCACTTTGTTATCCTCTTTTATTTAAACTATAGTGCTAAAGATGATATTTTGTGAACACAGAATACAAATCTCAAGCGCAGCAACAGAGGAGAGCTCTCTTACAGTGATGTCCCTATTGACCTTGTGGAACCCTGTCAGAAGAGATTGAAAAAACCTCAGGTGAAGTGCATGGAAGTTTGTAAGAAGATGAAAGATCTACTGGCAATGAAGAATTTCAAGGTCGATGAGTTGGTATGGGTAAAGGCTGACAAGCGAGCCCCAGCTTGGCCTGCTGTTATCATCGACCCCCAACAGCAAGCACTTGAAGTGGTTTTGAAGGCTTGTGTAATGGGTACTATTTGTGTTATGTATTTTGGTTTCAAGTCGGGACGAATAAGGGTAAGTGAATCTGTTTAACTATAATTTTCATTTATTACCAAACTGTCTGGTAGTGATCAACAACCACAAGCACCTGCCCATTTGCTTGCAGCCATGTAGGTCTATTTCCAAGAAAAAACATAACTACCATAACTATGAAACATTACAGGTGTGTGAATAAGGGTAAGTAGAAAGTCACTGGTAGGTGGGGCCCATTTTGAAACATTACAGGCGGGCCGTGATGCATTGACTTTAGTTCTATCATCTGTACTAGTTTTGTTAATTTCCTTCATCCTTTAAGCAGCCAAACTATGTCTAGTTAATTCCAGAACTTAATTGGTTGCTATACGGAAGTTTTATATTGTGTTATTACTTGACAATTCAATCTGTCACAGGAATATGGATGGGTTAAGCCAGGAATGATCTTTGGTTTTAAAGACAACGAGGAGAGGTACATGGCCAAACTTCCATAACTTTGTACCATTTTTAGGGTGCTAACCATCTTCCGGTAATACATCACCTAGACCCACCCACCAATGGCACTTGGGCACGTGGACTCCCTCTACTAAAAATTCAAATACTGTGATAATAGAAGGGGCATAGCTAGAAAGATGTGAGATTAACCTAAAAGTTCAAATACTGTCATAGTTGATTCCCTCTCAATTTTGCTATATTTAAGTGCTAGACAAGTTCTGTAAGGTGGTAACCTCTAGGCAACTATTTATCTGATCTGGAAAGATGCGGGGTTAACTTAATGTATCTCAACTCTCAAGCATTAATTTAGATAAAAATTTAGTGTATCAACCTTGATTAATTTAACTGAAATCGAGTAGTCAAATGAAATTAAGATGAAAATAATTGCATGGAGAAGGGTGACCAGAACTGGCAAGCAGAACCTTTTCCCTTCTTTGTTTTAGGGATCAACAGGTTTACACTGATTTCAGGTTTAAAAGTCAGCAAGCAGGCAAACTTGACGCGATATGGGTCATAGTTGACACTTTGACCAAGGTGGCTCACTTCATTGCCTTTCGATACGGCTTGACTGGAGAGCAGATGGCCATGTTATATATGGTGCACCGAGTCTATTTAAAATATATTTATTGGACCTTTCTTCTCCCCTGGGCCTTCATATTTTCTTCCCAAATCGACGAGGTTTCTTTCCGACAAACTCAAATTGACGTAAAAAAAATACATAATTGGGAGAGAATCGGCTCGCACTCGTGAGATTCGGTTCGGAATCGGTCAAAAATCACCTAACTCGGTCTAAAAATCAGATAACTCGGCCGAGTCAAGCACTGTATGTTCATCTAATTTTTGCTGGGAAACTCGCATAGGAGCAAAACTCGGGTGAAACTCAGCCCGGTCCCGTCCAATTCCGAGTTGACTCGGAATCGGCCGATTTTTCAAACCATGCTTTATTTAGTGGTGCCGTGTTTGCTTTAATCTTATTTAGTGATGCCGTGTTTGCTTTAATCTTATTTAGTGGTGCCGTGTTTGCTTTAATCTTATTTAGTGGTGCTGTGTTTGCTTTTTTTAATTTACTTTTTTATCAATAGCTTTAGTTTACTTTTGTTTTCTTTATTTGCTTTAATCTTATAAATAGCTTTAGTTTACTTTTGTTTCTCTATGAGTTTACTTTTGCTTTTTAGTCATGTTTTCTTACTTTTGTTTCTTTATGAGTCTACATTTGATTTGTCTTCAAAATGAACAGCTTGTTTTGTTTAAGCTCTCCTTTTCTTTTTTGTCAGAAAAACATGTCAACACATTCTTTGATAGCAATGATGCTTTTAGAAGCTCTAAACCTCTTAGTTATTAGATAAATAAAGAAAAAAAACCATAAGAAATGGCGAGTTAGAAAGCATTTACTAGCACAATTGAAAAGGAAAATTAAATATTGCAAATAAATTAGTCGTCAAGCAAAAATCAAGTGCCCAATATATATATCTCGTGCTTAATTTGGCATTATGAAAACTATTGCAAGAACAATTAAGAGAAGTTAATTATGAACTGCTCGATCGGACCTCTTCCTTCGCTGCATAGAGTAATTAATTAATTTAGTCATAATAATTAATAAAACCTTATTTTGCATCTCCCTAGGAATGAACAACTGGATACATATATGAGATTTGAACTCGTTCAAATCAACTGAATTAATTAAACAAATTAATTAAATAAGGTTAACTAATGAATTAAATACAAATTAGCAGTTCGTTGTGCGCCATAATCATACATAGCTTAACATTAACTCGGTGGTGCACCGAATGTTCCATTCAATTCCGACTTTTTTTTATTAATAGGAACAACAAATTAATAAAACAAAAATTGACAATAGTAAATGGATTTGTCAGATTTCGAAATATATATAAAAAAAAAAAAAAACTGTTATGACTTATAACGTCCGACAGACATTATAAACTATAACATCAAGATAATCCATCGTGTTACTCTCTTAATTAAAAATAGATAATCACGTTGTTTTGTTACAATAATTTATGCAGGACCTGACAAAAAAAAAAATACAAAATTCATGACCCTTTTATGCTATCACTACAAATAATTTGATCCTTAGTAGTTATTGCAAATTTTATATGTATCATGGTTACTTAATAATAAACTCATAAATGAAAATACTATAACTAGTAAATTGCTGGTATATATGTAGTGTCGCGGGCAGATGTGTCTCTCTTTGTGCATCAGCACAGCACAGTACGTACACACTAGTGGATAATATGGAATCAGGATCGGTTATATACGCGTATTAGTATCAGAATACAACCGATCCTGATGAAGGCGATACTGAAATCAGTGAAAATAATGTGAAAACAATGAAAACATCAGCTCTTTGCTGGTGATATCGGCAAAAAATAATATTTGAAAAACTTGGTATAGATTTAAAAAAACACGTACAAATTTTGCACGGAGATAATTTTTTTCATTTTTTTTAAAATGGAGAAGGCTTGCAAGCTCCTCATATAAAAAAAATGTCAATTTCTTTCTCATCAGTATAGAACTAAAAATAAAAAAGTTATAAGACAAAAATCATAATGGGAATAAAAAAACGTTTTAATAACTTTTTGTTTTAATTTGTGGAACAGCGCAAACCCCAATTCCTGACCCCCACATTACATTTTATAGGTAAGCAAGAAATAAATGTAAAAAGACCATGGGAACCGTATATATATTTTGAGACAACAATAGAAAGAGAATGTATGCCATCAGAGGTTATGACAGTTCTGTGAATTTAGATCCTAATTAATCAATCCTAGATCATTCATTTTGCAAGTACCGACTGATTAGAAATTGCTTGTTTTAATTTAATTTTTAATTACACAATCAGCCTAATTGATTAACGATCGATGTTTCATTAATTTTGCGCCTTCTCCAAGACCAAAAATTGGTTGTTTTCATTAATTTAATTTTGCAAGTTAATATTCCAAGACCAAAGACCATATTTTCTCCGCTCTCCATGTCTTCTGTTAAGTCAAGACTTTTCTCTGTTCAATTAATTTTGATTAATGTTTTTTTTTTTTTTGAGATCTTTATGCATGGTCTTATATATATATGTATACTCAACATTTTACAACCAAGCACCGCTTCAAATTGTCTTGCTTCCTCTTTCTCTCCCGCAATGGCCCTTTCTGAACTTCTTTTCCTATCACTTGTTCTCATCTCCTTATCCATCAAAACCACCATTCTAACACAAGCCCACTGCCTTCCTCACCAAAGTGATGCCTTGATTCAACTCAAGCAAGGTTTCAACACCACTGAACTCTATTCATGGAATGCAAGTACCGACTGTTGCATATGGGATGGTATCACATGCGATGAGCAAACTGGTATGGTGACTACAGTCAACCTTTTTAACAGATCCATCTCGGGTGAAATCAACCCAGCTTTGTTCAATCTCAGCTCTCTTCAGTACCTCGACCTTTCTTTGAACTACTTTGATAATATTACCCTTCCACAAACTGGGTTTGAGCGACTTGCTAATTTAACCCATCTCGACTTGTCCAATTCGGGCTTTACCGGTCAAGTTCCGATCAGAATTTCTGCCCTCACCAACCTTGTGTACCTTGACTTATCAAATGATCTCTCGTACCTTCATGATACAGGCCTAAAAAACTTACTCAGCAACCTCACTAAGCTTCAAGTTCTTCGCTTGACTAGGGTTGACCTTTCACTCAGTGGATCTGAGTGGGGCAAGGCAGTTTTTCAAGTAGGCCCAACTCTTCAGGAGCTATCCATGCAAGAATGTGGATTAAGAGGAAATTTACCACATGAAATATTCCATCTTACAAATCTAACAATACTTGATTTATATGGCAACTATATGTTGTCGGGTGAACTGGCAGAATTCACCAAACAAAGCAATTGGCAATATCTGGGACTTTCAGGTATAAATTTCACTGGTTCATTACCAGATTCGATTGGAAATCTCCAATACTTATCGGTATTGAGTCTTTACAACTGTAACATCTATGGAGGAATTCCACCTTCAATAACAAACCTTACAAGGCTTGAAGACTTGGACTTGGAGTCAAACACATTGATAGGTACTATACCCAGGTCTTTGTTTTCTCACCCTTCTTTGGAATCTTTGTCTCTGTCATATAACCAGTTGTTAGGATATCTACCAGAGTTCTCAAATGGATCATCAAATTTCGTAATTATTGACCTTGCAGACAACAATCTTCAAGGACAATTGTCAATTTCAAGATTCATCAAGCACAATAAGTACCTATATTATCTAGATCTCTCCAACAACAAGTTTTCAATTATAGAAGGAGAAAATCATAACGAGTCATTCTATGCTTCATTTCCACAAATAGAATTTATCCAGCTGACATCGTGCAATTTAATAGATTTCCCTACTTTCTTGAATTACCAAACAAATATTTACTTCTTAGCCCTCTCAAATAATAGTATCACGGGAGAGATTCCCCTTTCCATTTGTAATATGACATCACTAGCAGTGCTTGATCTTTCATATAACAATTTAACAGGAATAATTCCATCTTGCCTTCTAAAAGAAACAGAATTGGAACTGCTTAACCTGAAAAGTAACAAATTAAGCGGGCCATTGCTACAAAATATCAGTCAAGCCCGTGCACTTAAAACAATAAATCTCGCGGTCTTAGACATGGAAAACAACCAGATAGTGAACATATTTCCCTATTGGCTGGGAAATCTTGTAAATTTGAGAGTTCTTATCTTAAGATCGAATATGTTTTATGGAGAAATTTCAGACGTGGAAATCAAAACAAAAGGAAATGATTCCTTTTTCCCAATGCTAAAAGTTCTTGACCTTTCCTCAAATCATTTCAGTGGTACATTGCCTAAAAATATTTTCATGAATCTAAAGGTTATGATGAGTGCATGTATTACAAATTCCCCATTTTTTTGGGAGATGGATCTAGGTGACATTTCGTATGCAGCTTCAGTCACATACAAAGGGCGGAGTTTTGATCTGATACACTCACGTGGCATATTAAGCTACATTGATCTGTCACATAATACATTTTGGGGGAGAATACCTGAAGAGATCGGGAAACTCAAGTCACTTGATGTACTTAACCTATCACATAATGCCCTGATTGGTCCAATTCCACAACAATTTGGAAATTTAAAGCAACTTCAATCACTGGATCTGTCCTTCAATCAGTTTTCCGGACACATCCCTCAAGTACTCACCTCTCTCACTTTTCTTTCTGGACTAGATCTGTCATACAACAATTTAGTTGGAGAAATACCAAAAGAACGTCAGTTCTCAACCTTTTCAAATGATTCTTACTTGGGTAACCCTGGATTGTGTGGTAGTCCTTTATCGATGCATTGCCCAACAACTCCTACAAATTATGTGTTTGATAAAGGTTTGCCTTCAAAGTCTTCAACTGATGTAAATTGGATCTCTGTTCCTATTGGATTGGGGATAGGTGTGGGGTTTGTCTTTGTAATTTGGGCAACGATATTATGGGAGAATGGAAGAAAGTGGTTTAATTTCATTATAGATAGGTTTTACATTCAGCATATTCACTGATGGATATTATATGTAAGGTCTTTGTAATAATAAATGGGTATAAATCACTATGTATTTTCATGAGAGTCTACGTGTTTGTCTATTAAATATCATTTTTTACACACAAAGGTCACAAAATGTATGTTA
Organism: Carex rostrata; assembly: GCF_964058835.1. Classification (NCBI taxonomy): domain Eukaryota; kingdom Viridiplantae; phylum Streptophyta; class Magnoliopsida; order Poales; family Cyperaceae; genus Carex; species Carex rostrata. The sequence goes on from NC_135929.1 coordinate 10,614,596, forward strand.
GGAACTATTTGTGTGATTGTTTGTTAACAAAGGTATCAATGTGGTGAATTTGGTCTAATAGTACCGACATAAGCTTAATTTCTTGAAACAATCTTGGGATTTGGATTGGGATGAATAAAACCACTAAAAAAAGTAGGAATTAAAAATTAGTTCTCTTTCTTAATTTCTGATATCAGAACAGAACCATCTTGATTTGTGACCATCTTAACAAAAGAATAACAATATATAGTAGGCTGAGTTTCAGTCTTTGGAATTAATATATGTCTTTCTTACAACATGCAGCAGATAAAAATCAAAGTCACATTTAATTTACCTTATATTGACCTTCGAAGTTTGTATTATAATTCATGAATATCGGATCAATTAGAATTTGTAAAAATAGGAAAGTCTATAATGACTAAAAGTAAATTATGCAAACATAACAGGAGTACGGATCCTCCACTGACGTGTCCGTTGCCTATTCGGGGATAGCGCATGGGGCCAGTATTATTTGTGCTTCGAAATTCGTATATAATTTATTTGAATAGTTGAGATTTATAAAGAAAACACTCTACTTTTGAGATATCTCAGAGACTGTGAATTCACATAAACAGTACATGTAAGCATTAATTTAAAAAAAAACAAAAAGAATCACACACTGTCTTTTAAGGTAGTGGACGTCTGAACAGCAAATGCCTGTTTTTAAGGAGAGCCCGCAGTGTCAAAAGACAAAATTTTATTTCGAACGCCATGTATATAACCTTGCCCTTCTCCTAAATCGATATATAGAAAAAATAACTTCTCTACGCCGCTCTATTCGTATCTCTTTTTTTCTTCTTCTTCAGAAGATCAGTTCTAAAACACCAGAGAAGTGTAGGTTTGATGTCTATCAGACTGTTCTTTTAACTTGGCATGAATTTTAAATTACATCCCTTAGAATTTTCATAAATACTGAATTGAGTTTATTTTTCCTGAGATTAATTTGGACTATTCGTTTATATAAATTACACCTCAAGTACATAAAGAATACAAACTCGTTGCTACTTATAGGCGCACCGAATGTTCCATTCAATTCCGATTTTTTTATTAATAGGAACAACAAAATAAAAATCGACAATAGTAAATGAATTTGCCAGATTTCGAAATATAAAAAAAAAACTGTTATGACTTATGACATCCGACAGACATTATATATTAACTATAACATTAAGATAATCTGTCATGTTACTCTCTTAATTAACAAAAAAAAAAAACGTTATTTCGGATTTGAATTTCAGATAACAAAATTATATGAGTAAAGCTAGGGTGTGATGTGCTTATCAAGAGAGCATGATGAGCACAACTCAAAAAATTTATCAGATCGACTTCAAATACTAAATCTAAACCATTGAAATCCATATATTTCATAAGTGATACATATACATGCAAAATTTTGAAAGTTTCGAATTTATTTGCTACGAGGTCAAGCAATCAAAGAAATGATAAAAATTGAATATATAAAACAACTTATAAATTAATTTATAGAAAAATTATTTCTTCGACCGCTTGACCTTGTAGCAAATAAATTCGAAACCTTCAAAATTATGCATGTAAATCCATGAAGTACATAGATTTCAACGGTTTGGATTCAGCATTTGAAGTTGATTCGATATACTTTGGAGTTGTGCTCACCAAACTCTCTCAGTGAGCACATCACACCCTAGCTTTGCTCAAATTACATCTCTATAATTTTTAGAAATTTATTACTATTTTTTAAGATAGATATAAAAGCATTCTTTTTGAATCGTTTAAAAATAATAATTTTATACGGTCCATAAACAACAATGTTGTATCTATTTTAAAAAATAAAAATAAATTTCTAAATTTCTAAAATTTGGTCCAAAAAATACTTTAATATGAAAATAATGGCTTCCTCTGCACCCTAGCAATGCGCCGAAATTTTTATTAATAGGAAATATATTAAATAAATATCGAAATTGGAGAACGCTTTTGAGTTTTTTTCGAGATATAGGAAAAACATGATGAAAAATCACGGCCTCTTGACGTTATGGATTATCACTGCCAGCATTAACACTTAATTAATCACCATCCATTCTAACTGAACTGCGCAAGGAAAAAACCGGAAAAAAAATCTGGCCGTTATTATCTATCACGGCCAGAGGCGGAAAAAAAAGAGGGCTAATCGTGATAGCCCATCATGGCCAGAGGTGATAGGAAAAATATGCAATTATCTAAAATCAAGTGGAACAACAAAAAATAATCTGATTCTCTAGAAAGTAAGCTCGATAAATAGCAATAATTTAGGCTAAGTGATAGGAAAAATAACGACTTATTTCACCCCTATCTACGTTCACATTTCAACATCAGTTGAATTATTCATCGCACGGATTAGTCAAAGTCTCTCCACATTAATTCAGTCCACATATTTTATGTAAAATTGCAATCACTCAACATTAGTCCTTAGCTCTTCTTTATTTTAAAAGTTTTCCAAATTTCAAATTAATTTTTTTTTTCGTGATAGCCCCCACGCTTGGGCTACCACGCAAAAGCGAGAGCAAGTCGGCTGAGCGGGAGCCAAGCGTGGGGGCTGCCAGAAAAAAAATATTAATTTGAATTTTGGAAAATTTTTGAAATTTGAAAAATAATTGAAATTTGAAAAAAAAAAATGAAATTTGAAATTTGAAATCGGTGAAAAAAATGCATAAATTTTTATTATTACCCAAAAAATTACAAAATTACGCAATCTACCATTTTCTAATGAGATTTCAAAAATTTCCCCTTCCGGTTATTAAATAACTAGACAAAGATCTTTTTTTTTATTATTTAGTCCCTGGATTCAGAAAAATGATCCGGTCACTAAATAACCGGAAATGAGCCCTTTGTCCGGTTAGTAATTGGACTCGCAATTTTTTTTTTTGAGAAAATTTCGGTATTGTTCCTTTATTGAGTGAATCCACACTTGGTTAGAGAAGCAATGAGATTTCGCTGCTTTTTCTTATTTTATAAAATAAATTGCAAGTTCGGTTACTAAATAACTCGACAAAATAATTCTAGGAAAATAAGTAAAAAATATGAGCCGAGTTGAGCTTTTTTTCAAAATCAGGTTAAGTTAGAGCCAAATTATTTTGCTTCTCTCATTGAATCGAGCCGAGTTTGAACCCTAATCGCCATGCTTTTGTTAATTGCAATTGAGGTAGGTATATTTATACTTGACTTTTCCTAAAGAAGTAAAATGTCAAAAAAAAAAAAAATAGCAATAAATATATTGTTTTTTAAACAAGAAAAGATTACTGACACAAAACAACGAAATCAATAATCCTCTCACCTCTGTATTCTTCATGTTAAGAACTTCAGTGCCATCGGCCGTTTAGCCAAACCGATGTTGATAAATTATTTAGTACTAACTGTTTGTGAAATTTAACCGATGAAAAAGTAGGGGAGGCATCAACACCATCGGTTGTTTATACCGAACAGATGATGAAAAGTTCAAAGTAATTATAGCGCTAACACTCGTGACGTACATCATCTATGCGGAAACACATTCAATAGTAAAGGGGCGATGATAAATATGTTTTTTGTAGTAGTGATTTGTTCACATCATTGACCGGAACAAATCAAGACTGTACGCTCTATGTTGTAATTACTAATTTTAAAAAATTTCCAATTAAACTATTATATGAAACATTATCTACTTTTTCTTATTGCAAATAGAACATTTTTGTATCAAAGGGTCTAAATTTCTATGATTACTGAAAAGTTCTAAAAAAATTAATAAATCACGACTCAACTTTTTGGGATTTTACAAACCCTCAATTATTGGACCTGTCTAAAGTTAACATTTATGACTTCAAGAGTGTGCGCCAAATTTCTACTTTCCACAATTTGCTAGCTAGAATGATTCTCTCTTAGAAGGGTTTTACCAAAGCGCACCAAGCAAACCGAAAAACAGAATTATTTCCACCATAATGAATTGAAGTTAATGTTAAATGCAAAATAACTGGAGCAAACAAATAATCTAGGTCTCTTAACTTCATATCACACTAAGTTAGGAGGGTCATGTCAGACTGATGAAATCAAGAGGCCCGCTATCAACATCAACAAGATAATTGAAACTTATGTGGTCTTAAAAGATAAGAGAAAGGAAAGGCCTTCTTTCTTGCTACTTGTTCACCACGAGAAAAAGATAAGATAAAGGAAAACAAACTTTCTCACTAGAAGTATTTGATTTAACTGCTACTTGCTCTCCATGTCTTCTGTTAAGTCAAGACTTTTCTCTGTTCAATTAATTTGATTAATGTTTTTTATTTTTATTTTGAGATCTTTATGCATGGTCTTATATATATATATGTATACTCAACATTTTACAACCAAGCACCGCTTAAATTGTCTTGCTTACTCTTTCTCTCCTGCAATGGCCCTTTTTGAACTTCTTTCCCTATCACTTGTTCTCGTCTCCTTATCCATCAAAACCACCATTCTAACACAAGCCCACTGCCTTCCTCACCAAGGCGATGCCTTGATTCAACTCAAGCAAGGTTTCAACACCACTGAACTCCATTCATGGAATGCAAGTACCGACTGTTGCATATGGGATGGCATCACATGCGATGAGCAAACCGGTATGGTGACTGCACTCAATCTTTCTTACATGCTGATCTCGGGTAATATCAACCCGGCTTTGTTCAATCTCAGCTCTCTTCGGTACCTCGACCTTTCATGGAACGATTTCCATGGTGTTCCACAAACTGGGTTTGAGCAACTTGATAATTTAACCCATCTTGATTTGTCCAATTCTGGCTTAGTCGGCCAATTTCCGAGGGGCATTTTTAATCTCAGCTCTCTTCAGTACCTCGACCTTTCTTCGAACAACTTGGATAATATTACCCTTCCACAAACTGGGTTTGAGCAACTTGCTAATTGAACCCATCTCGACTTGTCCAATTCTAGCTTTACCGGTCAAGTTCCGATCAAAATTTCTGCCCTCACCAACCTTATGTACCTTGACTTATCAAATGATCCCTAGTACCTTGCTACGAGCCTAACTCTCAATAGCAGAATCAATCGTAATAAATCGATTGATATAACTAATTAGAAGTAATTTTGGAAAAGAAGATAGTTCTGACAAATAACCAAAGAGCGAATGCGAGAAGCAATTCCTCTATTTCATTCAAAAAAATTCTGATACAACTCCATAAGAGCTTAAGCCTTATATAGGCGATGTAATTGGTGAAAAGAAGTAAAGAAATTGGTAAAGAAAATCATTCTAATTATTCTCAGGGCGCCAAATCAGCGTGAAGCGCTGACGTGGCCTAACAAACCCTTTAACGAACTCTGCTGTTGTCAGCGTCCCTTCTTCATTCATCTTCTCCAGTCGCAACGACCATTCCCCTCTTTTTCTGCTCACGAGGTCCCTCCTTGTCAGTGAGCTGTAACCCATTACTTATTCCTCTCTCTTGGACCCCCTTGTCAGTGAATCCTCTTTTTATGAAACTCTGACCGTCGCTCCTGCCCTTCTTGCCCCATTCTTCTCCTCCTCCTTCAATTGAAACACTGTCTGTAACGGTAACTCCCAATTCCCCAATTTCTCGTCGCATTTCCCCCTCCTTCAGAAAATTCGTGTCCTCACGAATAAAATCAGGAAACCGTTGAGCAATTGCATCATAATCCTCCCATGTGGCATCTTCAATTGGTTGATTTCGCCATTGGACCAATACTTGAGCTTGTGCGGCATTCTGTCTCTTGACCAATCGCCTACCGATGATCAATTGGGGCTCCTGTTCCAAATTGAGTTCGGGACCTTGAAGAGGAAGGTTGGGAGAGGCGACCTGATTGTTTCCCAGCTTGGCTTTGAGTTGTGACACGTGGAATACAGGATGGATAAGAGAGCCTTCTAGTAAGTTCAACCTGTATGCTACAGGTCCCACACATTGGAGCACCTCTACTGGACCATAGTAACGTGAACTCAATTTCTGATTCCTCATGCCACCCACCGATATTTGCCGGTATGGTTGTAATTTTAAGTAAACCCAATCACCCTTCGAGAATTTTCTTTCACTCCGATGCTTATCGTCATTTTTCTTCATGCGATTCTGAGCCTTCTTCAAATTATCTTTCAGTTGGGTGAGAGTAGCTTGTCTATCCCTTAGAAATTCATTCACAGATTCAACCCGACTCTTAGGTGCACTCCCTAAAGCCAGTACAGGAGGGGAATACCCATAGAGTGCTTCAAAAGGTGATAGCTTGGTAGCACTGTGCCAATTGGAATTATACCACCATTCTGCCAGTGAAAGATACCCACTCCATTTGGTTTGTTTATTGTACACCATACTCCTCAGATATTGTTCCAAGCATTGGTTGACTTTTTCTGTTTGACCGTCAGATTGAGGATGATAGGCTGTACTCATATTCAATTTCACCCCGAGTTTCACCATCAATTCCTTCCAAAATCGACTAGTAAACACGGGATCCCTGTCAGAAACTATGTTAATGGGTAATCCATGTAACTTGTAAACATAGTCTATGAAAGCTTGAGCAACAGTGGCTGCACTGAATGGATGAGTAAGAGGAATAAAATGTGAATATTTGGTCAAACGATCTACAACTACCAGAATCACCTCAAACCCTTTAGACTTAGGCAATCCTGTGATAAAATCCATGCCAATGCTGGTCCAAGCTTCGTCTGGTATGGGTAAAGGCTGCAAAAGGCCCGGTGAGGATACATGTTCAGTTTTGTTCAATTGACAGTTGGTGCAGTGCTGTACGAATTGGTGTACACTTTCCTTCATTTGTGGCCAGTAAAAATTCCTCTTGACTCTTTGATAGGTAGCTGTTACCCCTGAGTGCCCTCCTAATGCTGAATCATGTAACTCCCCTAATATCTGTTGTCTCCAATTATGTTTACTGCCCACACACACTCTTCCTTTGTATCTCAACACCCCTAAATGATCAGATAAATGGTGTGAGTGATCCCCATCCTTACTACTACTCAATTTCTCTTGCAACCCTTCAATCCATCTATCTCCTTCATAGCTCTTTTTAATATCTTCCACCCACTGAGGTATCAATTCACTCACCATATTCATTTCAGCTCCCTCATTTGCTCTCTGACCATTTTGCCCCTCCCTTCTGGACAATGCATCTGCTACTTTGTTTTCCACACCCTTTTTATATTCAATCTTGTAGCTTAACCCCAAAAGCTTGCTTAAACCTCTATGTTGCATTGGTGTGTTTACTTTCTGCTCCAACAGATACTTGAGACTTATCTGATCAGTCTTGATGATGAACTCACCACCAAGGAGATAATGTCTCCACTTAGTAACAGCGGTGTACAGTGCCAATAACTCCTTTTCATAAGTTGACAGTGCTTGATTCTTTATGCCCAACTTCTTGCTCATGTATGCTATGGGTCTCTTGCCTTGCATCAAAACAGCGCCAATTCCTTCATGGCTTGCATCCGTTTCTACTACAAAAGGCTGTTGAAAATCTGGCAATTTGAGAACAGGTGCAGTCACCATTGCTTGTTTCAGCTGCTCAAATGCTTGCTGGGCTACATCACTCCACTTGAATGCATTTTTCTTTAACAAATCAGTCAATGGTCTAGAGATTAGCCCATACCCTTTAACAAACTTCCTATAGTATCCTGTCAAGCCCAAAAATCCTCTCAATTCTTTTACATTTTTTGGAATAGACCAATTAATCATGGCCTCAATCTTTCTTGGATCTGTGGCTACCCGTTGTTTGGAAATAATGTGCCCTAAATATTCTACCCTTTGCACCCCAAAATCACATTTAGACTTCTTAACAAACAATTGATTCTCTTGCAAGACTTGGAGCACAGTTTGAAGATGCTGTTTGTGTGACTCCAAGTCCCTGCTATAAACCAAAATATCATCAAAAAAAACCAAAACAAATTTTCTGATATAAGGCTTGAAAACACTATTCATGAGTGATTGAAAGGTGGCAGGTGCATTGGTGAGGCCAAAGGGCATCACTTGGAACTCAAATAATCCTTCATGTGTTTGGAAAGCAGTCTTGTGTACATCTCCTTCCTCCATTCGGATCTGATGATATCCAGATCTCAGGTCCAATTTTGAGAAATACTGAACTCCATCCAACTCATCCAAAAGATCATCGATAAGGGGTATGGGGTATTTATTCTTTACTGTTTCATCATTCAACCTTCTATAATCAATACACATCCTCCATGTGCCATCCTTCTTTTTGACCAATAAAACAGGAGATGAGTATGAGCTAGTACTGGGCTGAATTAAAGCTTTTTGTAAGAGTTCTTGGGTAATCTTTTCAATTTCTAACTTTTGAAAATGGGAGAATCTGTATGGCCTGAGGTTTATAGGTTTGGAATTGGATTTGAGAGTAATTTTATGATCAACAGCTCTTTTAGGTGGTAAATTTTGTGGTTCCGCAAAGACTTCTCCATACTGGTCAATGATCTCCTGAATGCCTTGGTCAATCTCTGCTGGCTGCACATCTGGTTCTGCTGTAATTTTGAATAACTGAGCTACAAAAACTTGACTCCCTTTCTTCCCTTCTTTCACCACATCTACATTTGCATCTATTAATTTGATCTCAGCATTCACCTTTTCAATATGCAGTTTGACCACTTACCCTCCAACTCCATCACGCCTTTCTTCAGATTAATAACTACATCATCTCTTTCAGCCACCCAGTCACAACCCAACACAATATCATACCCAGGTACACTCAAAACTCTCAAGTCAGCCTCTAAAGTGTGTCCTTGTATTTGAAATTGCACCTTAGGGCAGATCTGATCTGTTACCAACCTCTTACCCCCAGCACTTCTAAATGTCTTCTGTGGTGTTGACTCAGTTGGTACTGTCAGTTCAGCCACCAATACTGGACTGATAAAAGAATGGGAAGCCCCAGTGTCGATCAACACACAGATAGGAATATTGCCAATTTGACCCTTGTAGCTCAAAGACTTGCTACTACTTCCATGACTGGTGCTACTCAAAGTCACCAGTTGTTCCTCTCCTATTACCTCTTCTTCTATCTCCCTGTCATCTCCTTCTCCTTCTAACTGTTCTTCTTCACCTTTTAATTCACCTTCTCCTTCTTCCTCTAAAGTGTGTAGACCCCTTGCACATTTGTGACCCTGACCCCATTTTTCACCACATCTATAACACAACCCAAGGGCCCTCTTCTGTTCAATGGAAAGAGTTGAAGGTTGTTTAGGAGGGATGGTTTTGGAATTGAAATTTGGTTTGTATGGAGGAGATGGGTCAGTCACTCTCTTAACCCCTACTTCTGGATATCTGTTGGTTCGGAGGTTTGGGGAGTTGATGGGTTTGAAGTTCGGTTGGTATTGTTGCTGAGGTCTAAGGAAACTGGCCTTCTTTTCTATGGGGCTTACTGCTACTTCAATCTCTAAGGCCAAATTGAAAACCTCATCCAAAGTGTTAGGTTTAAAAAGGTTAATGGAATGCTGAATTTCATCCTGCAATCCACAAATAAAGCTCCACACAAAAAATACTCATTTTTAATTCCAGTTTGAATCATGAGTCTGGATTTTGCCCTTTGAAACTCCCTCACATAATCATCAACAGTACCCCTTTTTTGCTTTTTTTAAATTGAACCACTGGATTCAAGTGAGTTCTCAGTTTAAAACGCTCAAATATTGCATCAACAACCCTTGGCCAAGGTGGATCCGGGTGCTCAACCCGATAACAGCTGAACCATTCGGCTGCATCTCCCACAAAATTCATAGTAGCCATTTGAACCTTGTACATTTCAGGAGTCTGGTAGTAATCAAAGTAAAACTTACAATGTTCAAGCCAATCACCTGCTCGACTGCCATCAAAAACTGGTAACTCGATTCGGGGCATGAAGACCCGTTGTGCGGTGGCCTGATCGGAATACCGCTCAGTACGGTAATTACCGTGCGGTTCATCGTACTCAAATCCCGATGGAGGATCCCGTCTATCATCTCTGTCAAGGCCAGTGGAGTGGTGCCCACTGTGGCTACTTTGAGGGATGTCAGGACCCTTGCCTTTAATAGATTTATTCATCTTTTCCATCATCGCCATCAGTTGTTGAAATCGATCGTCCTGGATGTGAGTAGCCACTTGAAATTGCTCATCACGAACTTGAAACCCATCGTGTACCTCCTTGGCGAGCTGATTGAGCTTGTCATTGATCGTGCTCAGATCTAGCTGTATCAATACCTCCTCCGGTGGATCAGGTGCTCGTTTAGGCGGCATCGCTCAAACTCCTATACCCAGCTGCAATCGAAAGGCTCTGATACCACAACTGCTACGAGCCTAACTCTCAATAGCAGAATCAATCGTAATAAATCGATTGATATAACTAATTAGAAGTAATTTTGGAAAAGAAGATAGTTCTGACAAATAACCAAAGAGCGAATGCGAGAAGCAATTCCTCTATTTCATTCAAAAAAATTCTGATACAACTCCATAAGAGCTTAAGCCTTATATAGGCGATGTAATTGGTGAAAAGAAGTAAAGAAATTGGTAAAGGAAATCATTCTAATTATTCTCAGGGCGCCAAATCAGCGTGAAGCGCTGACGTGGCCTAACAAACCCTTTAACGAACTCTGCTGTTGTCAGCGTCCCTTCTTCATTCATCTTCTCCAGTCGCAACGACCATTCCCCTCTTTTTCTGCTCACGAGGTCCCTCCTTGTCAGTGAGCTGTAACCCGTTACTTATTCCTCTCTCTTGGACCCCCTTGTCAGTGAATCCTCTTTTTATGAAACTCTGACCGTCGCTCCTGCCCTTCTTGCCCCATTCTTCTCCTCCTCCTTCAATTGAAACACTGTCTGTAACGGTAACTCCCAATTCCCCAATTTCTCGTCGCATACCTTCATGATACAGGCCTAAAAAACTTACTCAGTAACCTCACTAAGCTTCAAGTTCTTCGCTTGAATGGGGTTGACCTTTCACTCAGTGGATCTGAGTGGGGCAAGGCAGCTTTTCAAGTAGGCCCAACTCTTCAGGAGCTATCCATGCAAGAATGTGGATTAAGAGGAAATTTACCACATGAAATATTCCACCTTACAAATCTAAAAAAACTTGATTTATCTAGCAACTATATGTTGTCGGGTGAACTGGCAAAATTCACCAAACAAAGCAATTGGCAATATCTGGATCTTTCATATATAAATTTCATTGGTTCATTACCAGATTCGATTGGAAATCTCCAATACTTATCGCTATTGTTTCTTTACAACTGTAGCATCTATGGAGAAATTCCACCTTCAATAGCAAACCTTACAAGGCTTGAAGCATTGGAGTTAGTGTCAAACACATTGATAGGTACTATACCCATGTCTTTGTTTCCTCACCCTTCTTTGAAATATTTGAATCTAGGATATAACCAGTTGTCAGGATATCTACCAGAGTTCTCAAATGGATCATCAAATTTGATAGTTATTGGCCTTCAAGACAACAAACTTCAAGGACAATTATCAATTTCAAGATTCATCGAGTACAATAAGTACCTAGATTATCTAGATCTCTCCAACAACAAGTTTTCAATTATAGAAGGAGAAAATCATAACGAGTCATTCTATGCTTCATTTCCACAAATAGTTACAATGCAGCTGGCATCGTGCAATTTAATAGATTTCCCTACTTTTCTGAATTACCAAACAAATATTTTCTTATTAGACCTCTCAAATAATAATATCACGGGAGAGATTCCCCTTTCCATTTGTAATATGACATCACTAAGAGTGCTTGATCTTTCATATTACAATTTAACAGGAATAATTCCATCTTGCCTTCTAAAAGAAACTGGATTGAAACAGCTTTTCCTGAAAAGTAACAAATTAAGCGGGCCATTGCTACAAAATATCAGTCAAGCCCGTGCACTTAAAACAATAAATCTCACGGTCTTAGACATGGAAAACAACCAGATAGTGAACATATTTCCCTATTGGCTGGGAAATCTTGTAAATTTGAGAGTTCTTATCTTAAGATCAAATATGTTTTATGGAGAAATTTCAGACGTGGAAATCATAACAAAAGGAAATGATTCCTTTTTCCCCATGCTAAAAGTTCTTGACCTTTACTCAAATCATTTCAGTGGTACATTGCCTAAAAATATTTTCATGAATCTAAAGGTTATGATGAGTGCATCTATTACAAATTCCCAATTGCTTTCTAGGATGGGTCTAGATGACAATGCGTATGCAGCTTCAGTCATATACAAAGGGCAGAGTTTTGATCTGCAGATACACTCACTTGACATTTTTAGCTACATTGATCTGTCAAATAATACATTTTCGGGGAGAATACCTGAAGAGATCGGAAAACTCAAGTCACTTGATGTACTTAACCTATCACACAATGCCCTAATTGGTCCAATTCCACAACAATTTGGAAATTTAAAGCAACTTCAATCACTGGATCTCTCCTTCAATCAGTTTTCCGGACACATCCCTCAAGAACTCACCTCTCTCACTTTTCTTTCTGGACTAGATCTGTCATACAACAATTTAGTTGGAGAAATACCAAAAGAACGTCAGTTCTCAACCTTTTCAAATGATTCTTACTTGGGTAACCCTGGATTGTGTGGTAGTCCTTTATCGATGCATTGCCCAACAACTCCTACAAATTATGTGTTTGATAAAGGTTTGCCTTCAAAGTCTTCAACTGATGTAAATTGGATCTCTATTCCTATTGGATTGGGGATAGGTGTGGGGTTTGTTTTTGTAATTTGGGCAACGATATTATGGGAGAATGGAAGAAAGTGGTTTAATTTCATTATAGATAGGTTTTACATTCAACATATTCACTGATGGATATTATAAGGTCTTTGTAATAATAAATGGGTATAAATTACTATGTATTTTCATGAGAGTGTACGTGTTTGTCTATTAAATATCATTTTTTACACACAAAGGTCACAAAATGTATGTTAGGAACTATTTGTGTGATTGTTTGTTAACAAAGGTATCAATGTGGTGAATTTGGTCTAATAGTACCGACATAAGCTTAATTTCTTGAAACAATCTTGGGATTTGGATTGGTATGAATAAAACCACTAAAAGAAGTAGGAATTAAAAATTAGTTCTCTTTCTTAATTTCTGATATCAGAACAGAACCATCTTGATTTGTGACCATCTTAACAAAAAATAACAATATATAGTAGGCTGAGTTTCAGTCTTTGGAATTAATATATGTCTTTCTTACAACATGCAGGAGATAAAAATCAAAGTCACATGCATTTAATTTACCTTATATTGACCTTCGAAGTTTGTATTATAATTCATGAATATCGGATCAATTAGAATTTGTAAAAATAGGAAAGCCTATAATGACTAAAAGTAAATTATGCAAACATAACAGGATTACGTATCCTCCACTGACGTGTCCGTTGCCTATTCGGGGATAGCGCATGGGGCTAGTATTATTTGTGCTTCGAAATTCGTATATAATTTATTTGAATAGTTGAGATTTATAAAGAAAACACTCTACTTTTGAGATATCTCAGAGACTGTGAATTCACATAAACAGTACATGTAAACATTAATTTAAAAAAGAAGAAGAAAAGAATCACACACTGTCTTTTTGAGGAGAGCCCGCAGTGTCAAAAACCAAAATTTTATTTCGAACGTACGCCATGTATATAACCGTGCCCTTCTCCTAAATCGATATATAGAAAAAAAAACTTCTCTACGCCGTTCTATTCGTCTCTTTTTTTCTTCTTCTTCAGAAGATCAGTTCTAAAACACCAGAGAAGAGTACGTTTGATGTCTATCAGATCGTTCTTTTTAACTTGGCATGAATTTTAAATTAGATCCCTTCTAATTGTCATAAATACTGAATTGAGTTTAGTTTAGCTGAGATTAGTTTAGACCATCCGTTTATATGAATTGCACCTGAAGTACATGCAGAGTACAATTAAAACTCGTTGGTACCTATAGGCGCACCGAATGTTCCATTCAATTCCAATTTTTTTTATTAATAGGAACAACAAAATAAAAATCAACAATAGCAAATGAAGTTGTCAGATTTCGAAATATATAAAAAAACTGTTGACTTATAACATCCGTCAGACATTATATATCAACTATAAAAAAGAACGTTATTTCAGATTTGAATTCCAGATAACAAATCTATATGAGTAAAGCTAGGGTGTGATGTGCTTATCAAGAGAGTTTGATAAGCACAACTCAAAAAATTTATCAGATCGACTTCAAATACTAAATTTAAACCATTGAAATCCATGTACTTCATGAGTGATACATGTAAATGCAAAATTTTGAAAGTTTCGAGTTTATTTGCTACGAGGTCAAGCAATCAAAGAAATGATAAAAATTGAATATATAAAACAACTTATAAATTAATTTATAAAAAATTCATTTCTTTGACCGCTTAATCTTGTATCAAATAAATTCGAAACTTTCAAAGTTGTTGTCGTGTGCAGAATTGCCATGAATCACAAGATTAGGAAATATATTATTTTGTTGAAGATTTTATTTCATTATATTTTTTCTGTTATTTGTTTCTATTTGGCAGATAAGACAAATTAGGAAATAATCTCAATTAGCTTTGTTTCTGTTTTTACAAACAATTCCCGTGTATTATATGGTTGTTCTTGAAGAGAACATTGTATCAGAAAAATTAAGACAATCAATAAAGAAAGGGAGGGAGGTTTGGGGAGTCTGGTGTTTTTTATGATATTTTTACATGGTATCAGAGCAGTGATTATACCAATAGATCAAATAGAGTACTGTCATGTCTGAAGCTGACGAAAGCGTGACAGGATCAGGAGATCAAAGTGGGACCGATGCACTCCTTGAGAAACTGGCGCAACTCCTCACAGCAAAGAATCAGGCAGTACCAACTCCACAATTTGAAGGGGCTGCTGCACCGATCACGATCAAACTCGATGGAACGAATTTCGGGTTGTGGTCACAAGTAGTAGAGATGTTTGTACTCAGCAAAGACAAGTTGGGGCACTTGAAGGGCGATCGGTCACAACCACCTGAAGGCAATCCGGCACACCACAAGTGGAAGATTGATGATTCGATTGTAAAAGGTTGGATTATCAATTCTCTAGCACCAAATCTAATCGGAAATTTTATTCGTTTTGCAACAGCAAAAGAAGTGTGGGACGCCATTGCTACCACATTTTTTGATGGCAGTGATGCATCACAAGTTTACGACTTGAAGAAAAGAGTATCCCGGCTGAAACAATCGGGTGGGCAAGTTGAAGAATACTACAATTCATTGCAAGCTCTATGGCGGGAGATAGATTTTCGACGGCCAAATCCAATGAAGTGCAAGGAGGACATCGAGAAATACAATCAGGTGGTGCAGGAGGATCATGTCTACACCTTTCTCGATGGACTTGATGACAGACTTGATGGGGTACGGGCGGATGTGCTTCAAATGACTCCCTTGCCGACGGTAGAGCAAGCCTATGCTCGAGTACGGCGAGAAGATGTGAGGCAATCTGTGATGTTGGGTAAGGGTCAAATTGTGCTGGATTCTATGGCAATGATCTCAAAAATTTCTGCACCACATGAGGTAAAAAATTCCAGCTCTTACAATCTGAATTCCAGCACTAAGTTTAGTTCAAATGGGAACCGAAACCAGACTCAACCTGCCATGGGTATTGGGTGTACTCATTGTGGAAATCCCAAACATTCAAAAGACACTTGCTTCAAGCTTCACGGCTATCCAGAATGGTGGAAAGAGTTAAAGAAAAAGAGGCAAGAATCGGGAAAAGCAAGGGCTGCTGTGGCTGTTTCTGAAAATTACTGCGTATTTCCATCGGGTGAGTCAGATGTGAAAACTGAACCAGCAGGTATGGCAATTTTCTTGTATGATTTTCATAAGCATAAATCTAGTACTTGGGTAATAGATTCGGGGGCCACAGACCATATGACCTTTTCTGACCAAGATGTAGTAGGAAAGGGAAAACCTAGAAGGGATACAATTTTTAATGCAAGTGGAGGTAAATGCATTGTTACAGGTGCAGGAGATGTGAATGTCTCTCCGTCTCTAACATTGTCCAATACTCTCGTGGTTCCCGCTCTGTCTACTAAACTGATCTCCGTGGGAGAACTGGCAGAAGATCTAAATTGTGTAGTACTTATGTATCCACATTTTTGCATTTTTCAGGATATTCTGACGAAGGAGATAATTGGGCATGGTACTAAAAGAGGAAGGCTGTATCACTTGGATGATTGGAAGGATGGGAGCGTGATCTAACAAAGAGCATATCTACAAACCGTGAAGAAAAAATTTGGAGATGGCATAGAAGGTTGGGACACCCATCATTTGGGTATATGCGAAAACTTATGCCAAATTTCTTTTCGGATTTAGATATATCTGTGTTTGAATGTGAAACATGTATTAAGGCTAAAAGTCATCGTGTGTCATATCCTATTAGTATTAGTCGGAATAATTTTTTATTTGACTTAGTTCATTTTGATGTGTGGGGGCCATCCCCGATAAACTCAATCCTTGGTTATAAATGGTTTGTTTTGTTCATTGATGACTGTACTCGCATGACTTGGATTTATTTGATGAAAGGGAAAGATGAGGTGGCAAATATCTTTAAGGGATTTTATAATATGGTAGAAAAACAATTTGGTAAGGGAATTAAGTATTTAAGAAGCGATAATGGTGGAGAATTTATTAATATAACTTAAAGGATTTCTTCATGTGTAAAGGGATTATTCATGAGACTTCATGTGTGGGAACTCCGCAACAAAATGGGGTTGCGGAAAGGAAAAATAGACACATACTTGAGGTTGCTAGATCCTTATTATTTGAGTATAATATGCCGAAAGTTTATTGGGATTGTGCTATAACAACTGCCATCTACCTAATTAATAGAATGCCCTCCAAAATAATAAACTTTGAAACCCCTCTTAAAAAGCTGTCCACCTTCGTGACTATCCCTTCAATCCTTAACCTTCCTCCAAAAATCTTTGGATGCGTTGCATATGTTCACATACCAAAGAACCAACGAACCAAAATTGAACCGTGTGCCATGAGGTGCGTTTTTGTAGGGTACGGGGCGCATCAAAAGGGATACAGATGCTACAATCCGACTACTAAAAGAATGTTTGTAACCATGGATGTAACATTTGTGGAAACCGAAAGATATTTTCAAGAACCTCGGTATCCTTCTCAGGGGGAGAATATGGTAGAGAAGGAACCATGGTCGTGGTTACAAGTTGCACAATCTCCTGAAATTACAGAAAACGAAGCTGCTGAAAACAGGGCAGAAAACAGGGGTGGAAACAGCCCAGTTCGGGCTGAAAACAGGGCAGAAAACAGGGGCCAAAACAGCCCAGTTCGGGCTGAAAACAGGGCAGAAAACAGGGGCAAAAACAGTCCAGTTCGGGCTGAAAACAGGGCAGAAAACAGGGGTGAAAACAGTCCAGTTCGGGCTGAAAACAGGGGCGAAAACAGCCCAATTCGAGCTGAAAATAGGAGTGAATCTAGTCCAGTTAGGGCTGTAGAAGACAGGGAAAGTGAGGACCCTAATCGGGTCAATAATCATGAACCTTCATCTCAACCCGAATTGAGGGTATGGATAGATCTAAATGAAGAACTCCGGGACAGAGTGATACAGCCAGAAGATGTACCACAAGATCCAATTACTCCTGAGGAATATCCTGAGGTAAGTTCTCTAGACTCTGGATTTATTTTGCCCCAAAGAAATAACCGTGGGAAACCACCAAAACGGTATGTTCCAGAGGATGGAACAAGTAAAGAAGTACAATACCCAATTGCCAAATATGTGACAACCAAACAGTTACCAGAAAAAATCAAGAATTTCACAGACGAAATGTTATCCATTGAAATCCCAACAAATGTAAATGAGGCCCGTAGAGACCAAAGATGGGTGAAAGCCATGGAACTAGAAATGGAAGCCTTAAAAAGGAATAATACTTGGGAGATGGTTGAATTAGAAAAAGGAAAAAAAACTGTTGGATGTAAGTGGGTATTCTCGGTGAAATATGGTGCTGATGGTAAGGTAGAGAGGTATAAAGCGAGACTAGTTGCGAAAGGATACACTCAGACATATGGTATAGATTTCCAAGAAACCTTCTCTCCAGTAGAAAAACTAAATACTATTTGAGTTTTACTATCTTTTGCAGCTAACCTAGATTGGCCTCTCCACCAATTTGTCGTAAAAAATGCGTTTCTACATGGAGATCTCTCGAAGAAATTTACATGGATCCTCCTCCTGGATATGAAGGCTTGGGAAACGAAGGATCGGTGTGTAAACTGAAGATGGCACTTTATGGATTGAAACAATCTCCAAGAGCCTGGTTTGGGAGATTTAGAAGTGTCATGATGAAATACGGCTTTAGGCAGAGTGACTCAGATCACACTTTATTCTTTAAAAGGAACCAAGGGAAACTAACTGTCTTGATTATTTATGTAGATGATATGATCATTACAGGAGATGATCGAGAGGAAATACAGAAGCTCGAAGATCCTTCAAAGAGTTTGAGATGAAGAATCTTGGGGGCTTAAAGTATTTCCTTGGAATTGAAGTGGTCCGATCCAAGCGAGGTATAGTTTTGTCTCAAAGAAAATATGTACTTGATCTGTTATCTGAGATTGGAATGTTAGAATGCAAACCAGTTGATACACCGGTATGTCAAAACCAAAAACTTGGGGAGCTGCCCGATGGGATTCCCACGAATAAAGAAAGGTACCAACGATTGGTAGGGAAATTGATCTACTTATCTCACACCAGACCTGATATTGCATATGCTGTGAGTGTTGTGAGTCAATTCATGCATTCTCCAAAAGAAGAGCATCTAGAGGCTGTGATGCGTATAATTAGATACTTGAAAGGAACACCTGGAAAGGGGATACAATTCGTGAAAAATGGACACCTGAAGATTGCAGGATATACAAATGCCGATTGGGCAGGTAGCATTAGTGATCGAAGATCCACCTCAGGGTACTTTACCTTTATAGGAGGGAACTTGGTTACATGGAGGAGCAAGAAACAAAATGTAGTAGCTCTTTCAAGTGCAGAAGCTGAATTTCGGGGAATTGCGAAAGGAATATGTGAATTATTGTGGTTAAGAAAATTGGTGAGTGAACTTGGTTTTGAACCACAAGAGGAGATGGAGTTATACTCAGACAACAAAGCAGCCCTGGATATGTCTCATAACCCAGTTCAACATGATAGAACGAAGCATGTGGAAGTAGATCGACATTTCATAAAGGAGAAAGTCGACTCGAAGATACTGAAGTTGTTGTTTGTTAAATCTGAAAGTCAACTAGCAGATATACTTACAAAAGGAGTGTCGAGCAAGTTTTTTGAGAGCACACTTGACAAGCTAGGCATGACAGATGTGTACGTGCCTGCTTGAGGGGGAGTGTTGTCGTGTGCAGAATTGGGAAACAACAGCTGGCCATGAATCACAAGATTAGGAAATATATTATTTTGTTGAAGATTTTATTTCATTATATTTTTTCTGTTATTTGTTTCTATTTGGCAGATAAGACAAATTAGGAAATAATCTCAATTAGCTTTGTTTCTGTTTTTTCAAACAATTCCCGTGTATTATATGGTTGTTCTTGAAGAGAACATTGTATCAGAAAAATTAAGACAATCAATAAAGAAAGGGAGGGAGGTTTGGGGAGTCTGGTGTTTTTTATGATATTTTTACAAAAGTTATGCATGTAAATGTATCATCCATGAAGTACATGGATTTCAACGGTTTGGATTCAGCATTTGAAGTTGATCCGATATACTTTGGAATTGTGCTCACCAAACTCTCTCAGTGAGCACATCACACCCTAGCTTTGCTCAAATTACATCTCTATAATTTTTAGAAATTTATTACTATTTTTTAAGATAGATATAAAAGCATTCTTTTTGAATCGTTTAAAAATAATAATTTTATACGGTCCATAAACAATAATGTTGTATCTATTTTAAAAATTAAAAATAAATTTCTAAATTTCTAAAATTTGGTCCCAAAAAATACTTTAATATGAAAATAATGGCTTCCTCTGCACCCTAGCAATGCGCTGAAATTTTTATTAATAGGAAATATATTAAATAAATATCGAAATTAGAGAACGCTTTTGAGTTTTTTCGAGATATAGGAAAAACATGATGAAAAATCACGGCCTCTGGACGTTATGGATTATCACGACCAGCATTAACGCTTAATAAATCACCATCCATTCTAACTGAACTGCGCAAAAAAAAAACACCGGAAAAAAACCTGGCCGTTACTATCTATCACGGCCAGAGGCGAAAAAAAAGGGCTAGCCGTGATAGCCCATCATGGCCAGAGGTGATAGGAAAAATATGCAATTATCTAAAATCAAGTGGAATAACAAAAAATAATCTGATTCTCTAAAAAGTAAGCTCGATAAATGGCAATAATTTAGGCTAAGTGATAGAAAAAATAACGATTTATTTCACCCCTATCAACGTTCACATTTCAACATTTGTTGAATTTTCATCGCACTGATTAGTCAAGTCTCTCCAGATTAATTCAGTCCACATATTTTATGTAAAATTACAATCACTCAACATCAGTTGAATTATTCATCGCACTGATTAGTCAAGTCTCTCCACATTAATTCAGTCCACATTTTATGTAAAATTGCAATCACTCAACATTAATCCTTAGCTCTTCTTTCTTATATAGTCATTACTACATTCCCTTTCATTTCACTTTCACAATAAATTGTGGACTCTTCAATTCTATATATTAAAATATTCTTCAACGCACAATTTTTTGTGGAATATTATTATTTGTACATATGAGCATATTTACTTTAACTTTTTACTATTCTACTTAAAAAGAATAAATGGAAATATATATAATTTTATAACTGAATCGCCATTAGCTGCTAATGAGTCGAGCCGGCTCGCGAATTAATGAGTTGAGTGGCTTAGTATTTTATAATGAATCGGACTTGAAACTGAAAAAAGCTCGAACTCGATTTTGAAAGAAAAAGCTAAGCTCGGCTAATGTAAATGCTTGGCTCGACTCGACTCGGCTCGTGAGCCGGCTCGTGAGCCGGCTCATATTTTTACTTATTTTTCTATGTTTATTTTCAAGCTATTGTCTTTTGTTATTTTTCCATATCAATCAAAAAAGACTTGCCTCCAAATTTTTAATTGATTTCTAGAAAGAATGACATTCACAAAAATTGCATCGATTTTACCCTGTCACATGTTAATTATCAGTTAACTTATAAGAGTTGTTTTCTCGAAAATTTTAGCATCTCCAATAGTATAAAATCTAAACTAAGTTTTTCAAATATTATTATTTGCAGATGTCACGGACAAAGAGCTGATTTTTTCACCGCTTTCACATTGTTTTCACCGATTTCAAATTTCAAATTTCAATTTTTTTCAAATTTAAAACTTTTTCAATCTTTTTTCAAATTTCAAAGTTTTTTCAAATTTCAAATGTTTTAAATATTTTAAAATTTTTCCAAATTTCAAATTATTTTTTTTTTCGTGATAGCCCCCACGCTTGGGCTCCCACTCAGCTGACTTGCCCCACCTTCTGCCGCACAGGCTGAGCATGGGGGCTACCATGCAAAAGCAGGAGCAAGTCGGCTGAGTAGGAGCCAAGCGTGGGGGCTACCAGAAAAAAAAATTAATTTGATTTTTGGAAATTTTTTGAAATTTGAAAAAAAATTGAAATTTGAAATAGTTGAAATTTGAAAAAAGTTGAAATTTGAAAAAAATTGAAATTTGAAAAAAATTGAAATTTGAAATCGGTGAAAAAAATGCCGAAATTTTTATTATTACCCAAAAAATTACAAAATTACGCACTCTACCATTTTCTAATGAGATTTCGAAAATTGCCCCTTCCGATTATTAAATAACTGGACAAAGATCTCTTTTTCGATTATTTAGTCCCCGGATTCAGAAAAATGGTCCGGTAACTAAATAACCGGAAGGGAGCCCTTTGTCCGGTTATTTAGTAACCGGACTGGCAATTTTTTTTTTTTTGAGAAAATTTCAATTTTGTTCCTTTATTGAGTGAAATCCTGCAGAGTGATCTAAGAGATCTGAACCGTAAATTGTAGATTGGAGAAAATTTTAGACTAGTCACGTCATCATGTGAATTAGCAGTTGGAAGATTTGACCATCTGATTTGCTTTGAAAGGTTTAGATCAGTTCGGACTATCGAGCTATTTTGACATCTCCTGAGAGTTCTTCGGTCAAAGAGTCCAGTCAAACAACTCAAATAAAAAATAAAAAAGGAGACAAGAGGGAGTTCAGAGGACTTAACACTTTTAAGTTCCTCTCCTATATCCCAGATTTAATTGGATGGATCTAAAAGGATCTTAACCATTAATTTCAGATCCAACGGTGCAGATCTTAAGTAGTGATCCAATGAATTCTTTTGCATTGGAGAGAATCCACACTTGGTTAGAGAAGGAATGAGATTTCGCTGCTTTTTCTTATTTTATAAAATAAACTGCAAGTCCGGTTACTAAATAACTCGACAGAATAAATCTAGAAAAATAAGTAAAAAATATGAGCCGAATTATTTTGCTTCTCTCATTGAATCAGGTTAAGCTAGAGCCAAATTATTTTGCTTCTCTCATTGAATTATTTCTTTCAAAATCAGGTTAAGCTAGAGCCAAATTATTTTGCTTCTCTCATTGAATCGAGCCGAGTTTGAGCCCTAATCGCTATGCTTTTGTTAATTGCAATTCAGGTAGGTGTATTTATACTTGACTTTTCCTAAAGAAGAAAAATGTCAAAAAAAAAAATAGCAATAAATATACTGTTTTTTAAACAAGAAAAGATTACTGACACAACAACGAAATCAATTATCCTCTCACCTCTGTATTCTTCATGTTAAGAACTTCAGTGCCATCGGCCGATTAGCCAAACCGATGTTGATAAATTACTTAGTACTAACTGTTCGTAAAATTTAACCGATAAAAAAGTAGAGGAGGCATCAACGCCATCGGTTATTTATACCGAACAGATGATAAAAAGTTCAAAGTAATTATAACGCTATACATCATCTATGCGGAAACACATCTAATAGTAAAGGAGCGATGATAAATATGTTTTTTTGTAGTAGTGATTTGTTCACATCATTGACTAGAACAAATCAAGACTGTACGCTCTATGGAGTAATTATTAATTTAAAAATTTTTCCAATTAAACTATTATATGGAACATTATCTACTTTTTCTTATTGCAAATAGAACATTTTTGTATCAAAGGGTCTAAATTTCTATGATTACTGAAAAGTTCTAAAAAATTAATAAATCATGACTCAAGTTTTTGGGATGTTACAAATCCTCAATTGGACCTGTCTAAAGTTAACATTTATGACTTCAAGAGTGTGCGCCAAATTTCTACTTTCCACAATTTGCTAGCTAGAATGATTCTCTCTTAGAAGGGTTTTACCAAAGTGCACCAAGCAAACCGAAAAACAGAATTATTTCCACCAGAATGAATTGAAGTTAATGTTAAATGCACAATAACTGCAGCAAACAAATAATCTAGGTCTCTTAACTTCATATCACACTAAGTTAGGAGGGTCATGTCAGACTGATGAAATCAAGAGGCCCGCTATCAACATCAATAAGATAATTGAAACTTATGTAGTCTTAAAAAGATAAGATAAAGGAAAACAAACTTTCTCACTAGAAGTATTTGATTTAACTGCTACTTGCTCTCCATGTCTTCTGTTAAGTCAAGACTTTTCTCTGTTCAATTAATTTTGATTAATGTTTTTTTTTTTTTGAGATCTTTATGCATGGTCTTATATATATATATATATGTGTGTGTGTGTGTGTGTGTGTGTATGTGTGTGTGTATGTATACTCAACATTTTACAACCAAGCAACGCTTAAAATTGTTTTGCTTACTCTTTCTCTCCTGCAATGGCCCTTTTTGAACTTCTTTTCCTATCACTTGTTCTCGTCTCCTTATCCATCAAAACCACCATTCTAACACAAGCCCACTGCCTTCCTCACCAAAGTGATGCCTTGATTCAACTCAAGCAAGGTTTCCACACCACTAAACTCCATTCATGGAATGCAAGTACCGACTGTTGCATATGGGATGGCATCACATGCGATAAGCAAATCGGTATGGTGACTGCACTCAATCTTTTTGACATGCAGATCTCAGGTAATATCAACCCGGCTTTGTTCAATCTCAGCTCTCTTCAGTACCTTGACCTTTCAGGGAACGATTTCCATGGTGTTCCACAAACTGGGTTTGAGCAACTTGATAATTTAACCCATCTTGATTTGTCCTATTCTGGCTTAGTCGGCCAATTTCCGACGGGCATTTTTAATCTCAGCTCTCTTCAGTACCTCAACCTTTCTTCCAACTACTTTCATAATATTACCCTTCCACAAACTGGGTTTGAGCGACTTGCTAATTTAACCCTTCTCGACTTGTCCTATTCTGGCTTTACCGGTCAAGTTCCGATCAAAATTTCTGCCCTCACCAACCTTATGTACCTTGACTTATCAAGTGATCCCTCGTACCTTCATGATACAGGCCTAAAAAACTTACTGAGCAACCTCACTAAGCTTCAAGTTCTTCGCTTGAATGGGGTTGACCTTTCACTCAATGGATCTGAGTGGGGCAAGGCAGTTTTTCAAGTAGGCCCAACTCTTCAGGAGCTATACATGGCAGATTGTGGATTAAGAGGAAATTTACCACATGAAATATTCCACCTTACAAATCTAACAAAACTTGATTTATATGGCAACTATATGTTGTCGGTTGAACTGGCAGAATTCACCAAACAAAGCAATTGGCAATATCTGGAACTTTCAGGTATAAATTTCACTGGTTCATTACCAGATTCGATTGGAAATCTCCAATACTTATCGGTATTGAGTCTTTACAACTGTAACATCCATGGAGAAATTCCACCTTCAATAACAAACCTTACAAGGCTTGAAGAATTGGACTTAGCGTCAAACACATTGATAGGTACTATACCCATGTCTTTGTTTTCTCACCCTTCTTTGGAATCTTTGTATCTAGGATATAACCAGTTGTCAGGATATCTACCAGAGTTCTCAAATGGATCATCAAATTTGGTAAATATTGGCCTTGCAGACAACAATCTTCAAGGACAATTGTCGATTTCAAGATTCATCAAGTACAATAAGTACCTAGGTTCTCTATATCTCTCCAACAACAAGTTTTCAATTATAGAAGGAGAAAATCATAACGATTCATTCTATGCTTCATTTCCACAAATAGAATTTATCCAGCTGGCATCGTGCAATTTAATAGATTTTCCTACTTTTCTGAATTACCAAACAAATATTTACTTCTTAGACCTCTCAAATAATAGTATCACGGGAGAGATTCCCCTTTCCATTTGTAATATGACATCACTAACAGTGCTTGATCTTTCATATAACAATTTAACACGAATAATTCCATCTTGCCTTCTAAAAGAAACTGAATTGGAACTGCTTTACCTGAAAAGTAACAAATTAAGCGGGCCATTGCTACAAAATATCAGTCAAGCCCGTGCACTTAAAACAATAAATCTCGCGGTCTTAGACATGGAAAACAACCAGATAGTGAACATATTTCCCTATTGGTTGGGAAATCTTTTAAATTTGAGAGTTCTCATCTTAAGATCGAATATGTTTTACGGAGAAATTTCAGACGTGGAAATCAAAACAAAAGGAAATGATTCCTTTTTCCCCATGCTAAAAGTTCTTGACCTTTCCTCAAATTATTTCAGTGGTGCATTGCCTAAAAATATTTTCATGAATCTAAAGGTTATGATGAGTGCATCTATTACAAATTCCCCATTGTTTTTTGTGATAAATCTAAAACACATTTCGTATGCAGCCTCCGTCACATACAAAGGGCAGAGTTTTGATCTGATACACTCACTTGGTATATTAAGCTACATTGATCTGTCAAATAATACATTTTCGGGGAGAATACCTGAAGAGATCGGAAAACTCAAGTCACTTGATGTACTTAACCTATCACACAATGCCCTAATTGGTCAAATTCCACAACAATTTGGAAATTTAAAGCAACTTCAATTACTGGATCTCTCCTGCAATCAGTTTTCCGGAAACATCCCTCAAGAACTCACCTCTCTCACTTTTCTTTCTGGACTAAATCTGTCATACAACAATTTAGTTGGAGAAATACCAAAAGAACGTCAGTTCTCAACCTTTTCAAATGATTCTTACTTGGGTAACCCTAGATTGTGTGGTAGTCCTTTATCGATGCATTGCCCAACAACTCCTACAAATTATGTGTTTAATAAAGGTTTGCCTTCGAAGTCTTCAACTGATGCAAATTGGATCGCTGTTCCTATTGGATTGGGGATAGGTGTGGGGTTTGTCTTTGTAATTTGGGCAACGATATTATGGGAGAATGGAAGAAAGTGGTTTAATTTCATTATAGATAGGTTTTACATTCAACATATTCACTGATGGATATTATATGTAAGGTCTTTGTAATAATAAATGGGAATAAATCACTATGTATTTTCATGAGAGTGTACGTGTTTGTCTATTAAATATCAATTTTTACACACAAAGGTCACAAAATGTGTGTTAGGAACTATTTGTGTGATTGTTTGTTAACAAAGGTATCAATGTGGTGAATTTGGTCTAATAGTACCGACATAAGCTTAATTTCTTGAAACAATCTTGGGATTTGGATTGGTATGAATAAAACCACTAAAAAAAGTCGGAATTAAAAATTAGTTCTCTTTCTTTCTGATATCAGAACAGAACCATCTTGATTTGTGACCGTCTTAACAAAAGAATAACAATATATAGTAGGCTGAGTTTCAGTCTTTGGAATTAATATATGTCTTTTTACAACATGCAGCAGATAAAAATCAAAGTCACATGCATTTAATTTACCTTATATTGACCTTCGAACTTTGTATTATAATTCATGAATATCGGATCAATTAGAATTTGTAAAAATAGGAAAGCCTATAATGACTAAAAGTAAATTATGCAAACATAACAGTAGTACGGATCCTCCACTGACGTGTCCGTTGCCTATTCGGGGATAACGCATGGGGCTAGTATTATTTGTGCTTCGAAATTCGTATATAATTTATTTGAATAGTTGAGATTTATAAAGAAAACACACTACTTTTGAGATATCTCAGAGACTGTGAATTCACATAGACAGTACATGTAAGTATTAATTTAAAAAAAAAAAAAGAGAAAAAGAATCACACACTGTCTTTTAATAAGTGGACGTCTGAACAACAAATGCCTGTTTTTGAGGAGAGCCCGTAGTGTCAAAAACCAAAATTTTATTTCGAACACCATGTATACAACCTTGCCCTTCTCCTAAATCCAGTGGCGAGGCTAGGAATTCAATCAAGGGTAGGCAAGAATAACCATATAAATAGTTGTAAAATTTTTTTTTAACATAAATGAACATCAAAGGTTTCAACTAAGTGAAGATGAAGAACTACTAGGGCTTAAGCTAGGTCCTATTTGTTGTGATCCTTGTGAAGATGAATCAATTGAAAATTTAGGTGCCGTCGTGTAGTATCTGTCCATTCTCTATTAACAAATTCAAAGAAAAAATTAGAGTTAAGCAAGAGTCTAAGCATTTCTAAATTTCTAATTATCCGATTCAATTCTAATCATTTAATTGTCGAAAGCCAAAACCAATAGTCTAAGCAATTCTAAATTTTTGGTATATTATCAATAGACAATGTAACTAACTATGATAATATGGTATAAAAAACATTGAAAAAGGACAAAAGCTAAATGCTCCTTTTTACCGAAAAACCAATTAATCATATATATGATTTGTATGCTCATCTCTTAATTTATGACAAAAGTACTCTTAAATTGACAAGGTATTTAGTGAAACTCATTTGTTATGTTATTCCTTTCTGGGCAGATGCAATTGATCAAAAGTTCAAGGATCTCATTGCAAAAGTTGATGCCACCTGATTTCGATGAAATATCAATCCAGATGATAGCCCCAGTTGCTCATACCGGTACCAAAGATAGCAGATTACAAAAAGAAAATTGGAAAATGGTAGTAAAGTACGAAAATTAAAAAAATTAAACAAAGAAAATTAAGAACTGTAAATTTTATGAAGGACAGAAGGAGGCCCCTGGTTCTTCCCTTCGTTGTACCAGTTCGTCTGAATCAGCCCAATTGGATTATGAAATTGACCAATCACATGATCACATCAAGAGGCAGAGAACAGAAGAAAAAGGGGATTTACCGAATAACAGTACTGCAATAGAGGCGGAGCGAATTTCTTCTCCTTTGTGCAGTGCAGGCGCGGCTGGCACAGGCGGAGCCGCAGAGGGTTTCTTCTCCTTCGCGCAGGGGATGGGTTTCTTTCTTTTTTTTTTCTTTTCCTTCGCGCAGGACAGAGCGGCTGATCAGCGGAGCGTTTCTTTGTTCTTTTCCTTCGCACAGGAGAGGGTTCTGGGCCTGGGTAGGCAAGCCTATAATAAAAGCCCGGTCCATAAAGATTTTTTTTTTTCAGGGGTAAGTGCCTGCTCCTGTGAAGTACTGGACTCGCCCCTGCCTAAATCGATATATAGAAAAAATAACTTCTCTACGCCGTTCTATATATTTGTCTCTTTTTTTCTTCTTCTTCAGAAGATCAGTTCTAAAACACCAGAGAAGAGTAGGTTTGATGTCTATCAGATCGTTCTTTTTAACTTGGCATGAATTTTAAATTAGATCCCTTATCATTTTCATAAATATTGAATTGAGTTTAGTTTAACTGAGATTAATTTGGACCATTCGTTTATATAAATTACACCTCAAGTATATAAATTACACCTTAAAGAATCATGCGCATTGGCGCTGGTCAACAAATGGAATTTATTCGGCATCTTCTCTTTATAATACAATCATTTCAGCTGGTAAAATTGGTTGGCATTATATGGAACTTTGGACAGCAGCTGCGCCATCTAAGGTGAAGTTTTTCACCTATTTGCTGCTACATAACAGAATACTTACACATGAAGTAATGTGGAGGACGGGTATGCAATGTGATATGCAGTGTGTTATGTGTGATGACTGTCCTATTGAGTCTTCTCAACATCTGTTTTTCGAATGTCCTAATGCGATGGAGGTATGGGGAAGGTGTCGTAATCTCTACCAACACGCACCAACTGTCACAGATACTTGGGAGGCATCAATTCGAATCGGTGGTCAGACACAGGGGCAAAATAGGCAGCAATGGGCCACTGCATTCATGGCAGTTTTATGGTCGTTGTGGAGACAAAGAAATGAATTCATATTTCGAGGAGTCAAGTTACCAACAGTGGTAGTTGTGAACCGAGCAAGAGAGGATGCGGTACTGTGGAGTACGTATTGTGGTAATAGAGTTGGAAGCATGAGAAATCGGGCCTTAGGAAGGGGTTCACAAGCGGGTCATGTTGATGTAATAGCATAAAAAATCTTGTAATACATTAGGGACGGATGTTGTAAACACATTTATTAACACAATCTTGGTAGCATCTACCAAGTTCTCAAAAAAAAAAAAAAAAGTACATAAAGAATACAAACTCGTTGCTACTTATAGGCGCACCGAATGTTCCATTCAATTTCGATTTTTTTATTAATAGGAACAACAAAATAAAAATCGACAATAGTAAATGAATTTGCTAGATTTCGAAATATAAAAAAAAAAACTGTTATGACTTATAACATCCGACAGACATTATATATCAACTATAACATTAAGATAATATGTCATGTTATCAAATCGACTTCAAATACTAAATCCAAACCATGGAAATCCATGTACTTCATGAGTGATACATGTACATGCAAAATTTTAAAAGTTTCGAGTTTATTTGCTACGAGGTCAAGCAATCAAAGAAATGATAAAAATTGAATATATAAAACAACTTATAAATTAATTTATAAAAAAATCATTTCTTTGACCGCTTGACCTTGTAGCAAATAAATTCGAAACTTTCAAAATTATGCATGTAAATGTATCATCCGTGAAGTACATGGATTTCAACGGTTTGGATTCAGCATTTGAAGTTGATTCGATATACTTTGGAGTTGCGCTCACCAAACTCTCTCAGTGTGCACATCACACCCTAGCTTTGCTCAAATTACATTTCTATAATTTTTAGAAATTTATTACTATTTTTAAGATAGATATAAAAGCATTCTTTTTGAATCGTTTAAAAATAATAATTTTATACGGTCCATAAACAATAATGTTGTAACTATTTTAAAAAATAAAAATAAATTTCTAAATTTCTAAAATTTGGTCCCAAAAAATACTTTAATATGAAAATAATGGCTTCTTCTGCACCCTAGCAATGCGTCGAAATTTTTATTAATAGGAAATATATTAAATAAATATCGAAATTGGAGAACGCTTTTGAGTTTTTTCGAGATATAGGAAAAACGTGATGAAAAATCACGGCCTCTGGACGTTATGGATTATCACGGCCAGCATTAACACTTAATTAATCACCATCCATTCTAACTGGACTGCGCAAGGAAAAAATCGGAAAAAAAACCTGGCCGTTATTATCTATCACAGCCAGAGGCGAAAAAAAAGGACTAGCCGTGATAGCCCATCATGGCCATAGGTGATAGGAAAAATATGCAATTATCTAAAATCAAGTGGAATAACAAAAAATAATCTGATTCTCTAAAAAGTAAGCTCGATAAATGGCAATAATTTAGGCTAAGTGATAGAAAAAATAACAACTTATTTCACCCCTATCAACGTTCACATTTCAACATCAGTTGAATTATTCATCGCACTGATTAGTCAAGTCTCTCCAGATTAATTTAGTCCACATATTTTATGTAAAATTGCAATCACTCAACATCAGTTGAATTATTCATCGCACTGATTAGTCAAGTCTCTCCACATTAATTCAGTCCACATATTTTATGTAAAATTACAATTACTCAACATTAGTCCTTAGCTCTTCTTTCTTATATAGTCATTACTACATTCCTTTTCATTTCTCTTTCACAATAAATTGTGGACTCTTCTATTCTATATATTAAAATATTCTTCAATGCACAATTTTTTGTGGAATATTATTATTTGTACATATGAGCATATTTACTTTAACTTTTTACTATTCTACTTAAAAAGAATAAATGCAAATATATATAATTTTATAACTGAATCGCCATTAGCTGCTAATGAGTCGAGTCAGCTCGCAAATTAATGAGTTGAGCGGCTTAGTATTTTATAATGAATCGGACTTGAAATTGAAAAAAGCTCGAACTCGATTTTGAAATAAAAAGCTAAGCTCGGCTAATGTAAATGCTTGGCTTGACTCGACTTGACTCGGATCGTGAACCGGCTCAAATTTTTACTTATTTTTCTATGTTTATTTTCCAGCTATTGTCTTTTGTTATTTTTCTATATCAATCAAAACACAGTTGCCTCCAAATTTCTAACTGATTTCTAGAAAGAATGACATTCACAAAAACTGCATCGATTTTACCCTGTCACATGTTAATTATCAGTTAACTTATAAGAGCTATTTTCTCCAAAATTTTAGTATCTCCAGTAGTATAAAATCTAAACTAAGTTTTTCAAAGATTATTCTTTGCAGGTGTCACCGACAAAGAACTGATTTTTTCACCGCTTTCACATTGTTTTCACAGATTTCAAATTTCAAACTTTTTCAATCAATTTTTTTTTTCAAATTTCAAATGTTTTGAAAATTTTAAAATTTTTCCAAATTTCAAATATTTTTTTTTTTTTGTGATAGCCCCCACGCTTGGGCTACCACGCAAAAGCGGGAGCAAGTCGGCTGAGCGGTTGCCAAGCGTGCGGGCTGCCAGAAAAAAAAAATTAATTTGAATTTTGGAAAATTTTTGAAATTTGAAAAAAAATTAAAATTAGAAAAAATTGAAATTAGAAAAAATTTGAAATTAGAAAAAAATTTGAAATAAAAAAAAATTGAAATAAAAAAAAATGAAATTTGAAAAAAAATTGAAATTTGAAATCGGGGAAAAAAATGCATAATTTTTATTATTACCCAAAAAATTACAAAATTACGCAATCTACCATTTTCTAATGAGATTTCGAAAATTGCCCCTTCCGGTTATTAAATAACTGGACAAAGATCTCTTTTTCGATTATTTAGTCCCCGGATTCAGAAAAATGGTCCCGTCACTAAATAACTGGAAGGGAGCTCTTTGTCTGGTTATTTAGTAACCGGACTTGCAATTTTTTTTTTGAGAAAATTTCGGTATTGTTTCTTTATTGAGTGAAATCCTGCAAAGTGATCTAAGAGATCTGAACCGTAAATTGTAGATTGGAGAAAATTTTAGACTAGTCACGTCATCATGTGAATTAGCAGTTGGAAGATTTGACCATCTGATTTGCTTTGAAAGGTTTAGATCAGTTTGGACTATCAAGCTATTTTTACAGCTCTTGAGAGTTCTTCGGTCAAAGAGTTCAGTCAAACAACTCAAATAAAAAATAAAAAAGGAGACAAGAGGGAGTTCAGAGGACTTAACACTTTTAAGTTCCTCTCCTATATCCCAGATTTAATTGGATGGATCTAAAAGGATCTCAACCATTAATTTCAGATCCAACGGTGCAGATCTTAAGTAGTGATCCAATGAATTCCTTTGCATTGGAGAGAATCCACACTTGGTTAGAGAAGGTATGAGATTTCGCTGCTTTTTTTTCTTATTTTATAAAATAAATTGCAAGTCCGGTTACTAAATAACCCGACAAAATAAATCTAGAAAAATAAGTAAAAAATATGAGCCGAGTTGATTTTTTTCTTTCAAAATCAGGCCAAATTAGAGCTAAATGATTTTGTTTCTCTCATTGAATCGAGTCGAGTTTGAGCCCTAATCGCCATGCTTTTGTTAATTGCAATTCAGGTAGGTGTATTTATACTTGACTTTTCCTAAAGAAGAAAAATGTCAAAAAAAAAAAATAGCAATAAATATTTTGTTTTTTAAACAAGAAAAGATTACTGACACAAAACAACGAAATCAATTATCCTCTCACCTCTGTATTTTTCATGTTAAGAACTTCAGTGCCATTGGCCGTTTAGCCAAACCGATGTTTATAAATTGTTTAGTACTAACTGTTCGTAAAATTTAACCGATGAAAAAGTAGGGGAGGCATTAATGCCACCGGTTGTTTATACCGAATAGATGGTGAAAAGCTCAAAGTAATTATAGCGCTAACACTCGTGACGTACATCATCTATGAGGAAACACATCCAATAGTAAAGGGGCGATGATAAATATATTTTTTGTAGTAGTGATTTGTTCATATCATTGACCGGAACAAATCAAGACTGTACGCTCTATGGAGTAATTACTAATTTTAAAATTTTTCCAATTAAACTATTATATGGAACATTATCTACTTTTTCTTATTGCAAATAGAACATATTTGTATCAAAGGGTCTAAATTTCTATGATTACTGAAAAGTTCTAAAAAAAATTAATAAATCATGACTCAAGTTTTTGGGATGTTACAAATCCTCAATTGGACCTGTCTAAAGTTAACATTTATGACTTCAAGAGTGTGCGCCAAATTTCTACTTTCCACAATTTGCTAGAATGATTCTCTCTTAGCTAGAAAATCAAATTACCAAGGGTTTTACCAAAGCGCACCAAGCAAACCGAAAAACAGAATTATTTCCACCAGAATGAATTGAAGTTAATGTTAATTGCAAAATAACCGGAGCAAACAAATAATCTAGGTCTCTTAACTTCATATGACAATAAGTTAAGAGGGTCATGTCAGACTGATGAAATCAAGAGGCCCGCTATCAACATCAAGAAGATAATTGAAACTTATGTAGTCTTTAAAAGATAAGATAAAGGAAAGGCCTTCTTTCTTGCTACTTGTTCACCACGAGAAAAAGATAAGATAAAGCAAAACAAACTTTCTCACTAGAAGTATTTGATTTAACTGCTACTTGCTCTCCATGTCTTCTGTTAAGTCAAGTCTTTCCTCTGTTCAATTAATTTTGATTAATGTTTTGTATTTTTATTTTGAGATCTTTATGCATGGTCTTATATATATATATATATATATATATATATATATATATATATATATATATATATATGTATACTCAACATTTTACAACCAAGCACCGCTTAAAATTGTCTTGCTTACTCTTTCTCTCCTGCAATGGCCCTTTTTGAACTTCTTTTCCAATCACTTGTTCTCGTCTCCTTATCCATCAAAACCACCATTCTAACACAAGCCCACTACCTTCCTCACCAAAGTGATGCCTTGATTCAACTCAAGCAAGGTTTCAACACCACTGAACTCTATTCATGGAATGCAAGTACCGACTGTTGCATATGGGATGGTATCACATGCGATGAGCAAACTGGTATGGTGACTACAGTCAACCTTTTTAACAGATCCATCTCGGGTGAAATCTACCCAGCTTTGTTCAACCTCAGCTCTCTTCGGTACCTCAACCTTTCATGGAACGATTTCCATGGTGTTCCACAAACTGGGTTTGAGCAACTTGATAATTTAACCCATCTTGATTTGTTCGATTCTGGCTTAGTCGGCCAATTTCCGAGGGGCATTTTTAATCTCAGCTCTCTTCAGTACCTTGACCTTTCTTGGAACAACTTCCATAATATTACCCTTCCACAAACTGGGTTTGAGCGACTTGCTAATTTAACCCATCTCGACTTGTCCCATTCTGGCTTTACCAGTCAAGTTCCGATTAGAATTTCTGCCCTCACCAACCTTATGTACCTTGACTTATCAAATGTAATCTATCCCAGCTTGTACCTTCATGATACAGGCCTAAAAATCTTACTCAGCAACCTCACTAAGCTTCAAGTTCTTCGCTTGAATGGGGTTGACCTTTCACTCAGTGGATCTGAGTGGGGCAAGGCAGTTTTTCAAGTAGGCCCAACTCTTCAGGAGCTATCCATGGCTAAATGTGGATTAAGAGGAAATTTACCACATGAAATATTCCACCTTACAAATCTAACAATGCTTTATTTATATGGCAACTATATGTTGTCGGGTGAACTGGCAGAATTCACCAAACAAAGCAATTGGCAATATCTGGAACTTTCAGGTATAAATTTCACTGGTTCATTACTATATTCGATTGGAAATCTCCAATACTTATCGGTATTGAGTCTTTCCAACTGTAACATCTATGGAGAAATTCCACCTTCAATAACAAACCTTACAAGGCTTGAAGTATTGAACTTAGGGTCAAACACATTGATAGGTACTATACCCATGTCTTTGTTTTCTCACCCTTCTTTGGAAATTTTGTCTCTATCACGTAACCAGTTGTCAGGATATCTACCAGAGTTCTCAAATGGATCATCAAATTTGGAAGATATTGGCCTTGAAGACAACAATCTTCAAGGACAATTGTCAATTTCAAGATTCATCAAGTACAATAAGTACCTATTTTATCTATATCTCTCCAACAACAAGTTTTCAATTATAGAAGGAGAAAATCATAACGAGTCATTCTATGCTTCATTTCCACAAATAGAATTGATCCAGCTGGCATCGTGCAATTTAATAGATTTTCCTACTTTTCTGAATTACCAAACAAATATATACTTCTTAGACCTCTCAAATAATAGTATCACGGGAGAGATTCCCCTTTCCATTTGTAATATCACATCACTAGGAGTGCTTGATCTTTCATATAACAATTTAACAGGAATAATTCCATCTTGCCTTCTAAAAGAAACTGAATTGGAATTGCTTTACCTGAAAAGTAACAAATTAAGCGGGCCATTGCTACAAAATATCAGTCAAGCCCGTGCACTTAAAACAATAAATCTCGCTGTCTTAGACATGGAAAACAACCAGATAGTGAACATATTTCCCTATTGGCTGGGAAATCTTGTAAATTTGAGAGTTCTTATCTTAAGATCGAATATGTTTTATGGAGAAATTTCAGACGTGGAAATCAAAACAAAAGGAAATGATTCCTTTTTCCCCATGCTAAAAGTTCTTGACCTTTCCTCATATCATTTCAGTGGTACATTGCCTAAAAACATTTTCATGAATCTAATGGTTATGATGAGTGCATCTATTGCATCTATTACAAATTCCCAATTTTTTTTGGGGATGAATCTAGCTGTCATTTCGTATGCAGCTTCAGTCATATACAAAGGGCAGAGTTTTGATCTGATACACTCACGTGGCATATTAAGCTACATTGATCTGTCAAATAATACATTTTCGGGGAGAATACCTGAAGAGATCGGAAAACTCAAGTCACTTGATGTACTTAACCTATCACACAATGCCCTAATTGGTCCAATTCCACAACAATTTTGAAATTTAAAGCAACTTCAATTACTGGATCTCTCCTGCAATCAGTTTTCTGGACACATCCCACAAGAACTCACCTCTCTCACTTTTCTTTCTGGACTAAATCTGTCATACAACAATTTAGTTGGAGAAATACCAAAAGAACATCAGTTCTCAACCTTTTCAAATGATTCTTACTTGGGTAATCCTGGATTGTGTGGTAGTCCTTTATCGATGCATTGCCCAACAACTCCTACAAATTATGTGTTTAATAAAGGTTTGCCTTCGAAGTCTTCAACTGATGCAAATTGGATCGCTGTTCCTATTGGATTGGGGATAGGTGTGGGGTTTGTCTTTGTAATTTGGGCAACGATATTATGGGAGAATGGAAGAAAGTGGTTTAATTTCATTATAGATAGGTTTTACATTCAACATATTCACTGATGGATATTATATGTCAGGTCTTTGTAATAATAAATGGGAATAAATCACTATGTATTTTCATGAGAGTGTACGTGTTTGTCTATTAAATATCATTTTTTACACACAAAGGTCACAAAATGTAAGTTAGGAACTATTTGTGTGATTGTTTGTTAACAAAGGTATCAATGTGGTGAATTTGGTCTAATAGTACCGACATAAGCTTAATTTCTTGAAACAATCTTGGGATTTGGATTGGTATGAATAAAACCACTAAAAAAAGTCAGAATTAAAAATTAGTTCTCTTTCTTACTTTCTGATATCAGAACAGAACCATCTTGATTTGTGACCATCTTAACAAAAGAATAACAATATATAGTAGGCTGAGTTTCAGTCTTTGGAATTAATATGTCTTTCTTACAACATGCAGCAGATAAAAATCAAAGTCACATGCATTTAATTTACCTTATATTGACCTTCGAAGTTTGTATTATTTGTGCTTCGAACACTACAACAAAACGTTTTTTCAGCGACCGGCAATTGCGACCGGGGATTTCGCCAGTAGCTGAAAGTGATTTTTCCGTTAAAAAAAAAAAAAAAAACAACTTGGATAGGCGACCAGGATTTTCTGTGACCAGAATTAGCGACCGGTCATTGCGCCGGTCGCAGAAAGTAATTTTTCCGAAAAAAAGAACAGGCGCCAGACCCGTGCTCTCTCGTGCCAAACCCTAACCCGCCCAGCCCTTTCAATCTCTCGCGCTCTCTCTCGCTTAAAAAAAAAAGAAAAGGCGCCGTCGCGCCACCAGCTCGCCAGAAGGAGCCGCCCTCTTCCCTCTTCCCTCTTCCCTCTTCCCTCTTCCCTCTTCTCTGACCCGCCCTGTTCCCTCTTCTCCCTGTCTCTCGCTCTCGCCAGAAACGCGAAAACGCTCAACCGCCACCTGTGCCCAACCGAAACCCTTCCTCTCTGTGCCAGTCATCAGCCGCAGGACCTTCTTTGCTCGATTTTCTTCATACTGGTACAAGTTTTTCTCTTTCTAAGTTATGTTTGATTTGGGTAAAATAGTCATTAATGGCTGACTTAAAGCTTGAATGCGGGCATGAATTGATTATGTTGATATTGTCCATATTTCTAAATTTGTGAATTTGTGAATTTGTGAAATAATCGGTACTGGTAGATATACTGTTTGTGAAGTAATTTCTGAATTAAATAATTTCTAAATTTCTGAACCCCTTCCCTTTCTGAATTTCTGAATTTTTGAAATTCCAAATTAAATAATTTCTCAATTTCTGAAATTCTTATTCCAAGTAAAGACAAGACAATTATTTATGGGTCGATTTAGACTTGCAGCAGCTATTTATATACTTGCTATTTAGATTTAAATTGGGATAGAATTTATATTCAATTAGGAGCAGATTTTTATCATATAGTCAAGTATATAGCAGATTTTTATCATATATAGCAGACTTTTATCATATTTTAGATGTCATTTAAGGAATAATTTTGATTTTAGATGTCTAGTTTTTGAATTTTGAAATTATTTCAAAGTATTTATTCGATGAAGATTAATTTTGGGGCAGCCAGATTTTAGGTGAAATCAGGTCATATATCAGATTTTTAGGTGAAATTAGGTCAAATTTTTAGGTGAAATCAGGTCAGATTTTTAGGAGACATAGCCAGATTTTGGGGCAAATTATTTTTGGTTAGATTTTAATAGTATATCCAAATTTTGTAACATAAATCCAAATTATTTCAAAGTACTTCAAAGTAGTTAACCAATTGCTTAAATTATAGTAGCGCCTTTTGCTTAGTCTTCAAAACTTGTATATAATTTATTTGAATAGTTGAGATTTATAAAGAAAACACTCTACTTTTGAGATATCTCAGAGACTGTGAATTCACATAAACAGTGCATGTAAGCATCAATTTAAAAAAGAAAAAAGAAAAAAAAGAATCACACACTGTCTTTTAATAAGTGGACGTCTGAACAGCAAATGCCTGTTTTTTAGGAGAGCCCGCAGTGTCAAAAACCAAAATTTTATTTCGAACACCATGTATATAACCTTGCCCTTCTCCTAAATCGATATATAGAAAAAATAACTTCTCTACGCCGTTCTATTCTTTTCTTCTTCTTCTTTTCTTCTTCTTCTTCATAAGATTTGTTCTAATTAAAACACCAGAGAAGAGTAGGTTTGATGTCTATCAGACCGTTCTTTTAACTTGGCATGAATTTTAAATTAGATGATTAGATCCCTTATAATTTTCATAAATACTGAATTGAGTTTAGTTTAACTGAGATTAATTTAGACCATCCATTTATTATATGAATCGCACCGAATAATGTTCCATTCAATTCCGATTTTTTTTTTATTAATAGTAAATGAAACAAAAATTGACAATAGTAAATGAATTTGTCAGATTTCGAAATATAAAAAAACTGTTATGACTTATAATGTCCAACAGACATTATAAACTATAACATTAAGATAATATGTCATTTTACTCTCTTAATTAACAAAAAAAAAAAGAACGTTATTTCAGATAATATGAATTATCTGTTTGAATTTCAGATAACAAAATTATATCTTTATAATTTTTAGAAATTTATTACTATTTTTTAAAATAGATATAAAATCATTCAAGAACAATAATTTTAAACGGTTCATAAACAATAATGTTGTATCTATTTTAAAAAATTTATAAAATTTGGTCCCAAAAAATACTTTAATATGAAAACAATGGCTTCATCTACACCCTAGCAATGTGATTATCGTGCCGAATTTTTTATTAATAGAAAATAAATTAATAAAATATCGAAATAGGAGATAGTTTTTGAGTTTTGTCGAGAAATAAGTAGAACGGGTTTGTTTATCCCGTCCAGCTTAATCCCTAATTAACAACCCCTTTAACCAAACTCAATGGAGAGGAAAGGAAAAAAAAAAGCCAGACGGTATAATCCAACCCATCCGAGGTAAAAAAAAAGAAGGAAAAAGCCGAACGGTATGGTTAAACCCGTCCCGGCTGCGTGCGGGGAAAAAAAATTGATCTGCAAGTACGTATTAATATATCCATCATGTTGAACGGTTTGGATC
Organism: Carex rostrata; assembly: GCF_964058835.1. Taxonomy (NCBI): domain Eukaryota; kingdom Viridiplantae; phylum Streptophyta; class Magnoliopsida; order Poales; family Cyperaceae; genus Carex; species Carex rostrata. The sequence goes on from NC_135929.1 coordinate 10,654,330, forward strand.
GACTGTTTGGACTTTGAAAACTTTGAAAATATAGAATGTAATTCGGTGTCACCAAAAAAAGGTGTAAGTGGATCCCTCCTCTTTCTAAATAATATTTATATTATATTTTGTAGTATTTTTAAAGCATTCTTCTAAATGAACGAGAGATTTAAATAGATTTATATTTTTAAAGCATTCTTCTAATGTATGTATTATTAGGGGTGTTCATCGGTTTGGTTCGGTTGAAACCTAGGCAAACCAAGTTTATAATTCGGTTTCAAAAATAGAACCGAACCGAACCGAATCAAAGTTTTATTTCGGTATGTTCGGATTGTTTGGTTCAAACCGAAATGTATTATTTTTTTATTTAAAGCAATTGACTTATAATAAACCGAAGTATATTAAGAAATAAACCGGGGTATTAAGAAATAAATTAGGATATGAAGAAATAAATCGAAGTATTTAAAGAAATTTATTAAGAAATAAACCGGGACGGTTCGGACCAAATTCATAATATATAAAAGTTCAATCGGTTCAGTCATTTCAGTTTTCAAAATTTCCAAACCGAACCGAACTGAACAGAAGTTATAATTCAGTTTTGAAAAATAAACCGAACTGAACCATTAAACTGAAAAAACCGAACCATTTGGTCCAAACTAATTCGGTTCAGTTCAATACCGAATAAACCGGACCCAATGAACACTCCAATGTATTATTATTACAATGTAATGATTAATATTTTTATAATTTAATCAATTTATAATTTGTCATTTGCTTTAAAATATCAATATATATATTAAGAGTTAGGCTACGGTGAGTTGTGAAGTAAAGCGACTATTTTATTTCACCCTCATATTTTGTGATTTGAAAATTCAAACGACCGATCCGAACCACTCAACATGATCTCCATATTGAAATGTGCTTGGAGACCAAATTTTACATTTTTTTGAATTTTTGAATTATTTATTAAGTAATTTTGAAAATCGCTGATCCGATGGTTCAGAAATTTTTACTGTTTTTTACTGTTCACAACAAAACAGCAGTTTTCAAAATTGCTTAATAAATAGTAAACAAATTCAAAAAAAATGTAAAATTTGGTCTCCAAGCACATTTCAATATGGAAATCACATCTAACGATTCGGATCGGTCATTTGGACTTTCAAAATGAAAATACGACGTGAAGTAAAAACGCGTATTACTTCACAACTCACCGTAGCTTATCTCTATATATTAATGTATTACTTATACATCAAAATGAATTATTCACAATCATATTTGTATTTTATTCTGACATACAATTTTCAGCATGGTCGAGTTACGAACTCGACACTGTGTTTATCAGAGAATTTGCATATCATAAAAGAGAACGCCCGAATCTTGAGATGCCATGCACCATATCGTTCTCCTGGAATCTGGTGCGTCGCGGATCTTAACTCATGTCAAATAATCGATAATTTTTAGTCACCATCTCAATACCTCAAAATTCGGACCTTATTATTTCTTTATGCAAAACTAAAAAGTTACCGTGTAAGCGAATTCGTATCCTCTGCATTAACTCAAAAGGGAATCTTTTGAGTTAATGAATTATGACCATTCGATATGTTTTAAAATTTGTGTATATTAGATTCACACTAATATTAAAGGTCCCTTATATCATAAGCAGGAGCTGGATTGACTCCGTTTAAAATCAGACGGTTGAGATTCATTAATTTAAAAAATTCTTTTTTGAGTTAATGCATAGGATACGCATTTCGTGTAAGTATCGTGATTCTATGCACGACTTGAAGAGTTCTTATCGTCTGCATTAACTCAAAAGAGCATCTTTTGAGTTAATAGATATCGGCCATCCGATTGTAAACGGAGTCCATCCGATCAACGTCTAAAATATAGAGGTCTTCAATATTAATGTGGATTTAATTTGCACGAATGTTAAAGCTGATCGGATGGTCCCGATGAATTAACTCAAAAGATTCCTTTTTGAGTTAATGCAGAGGTCACGAATTCCGACTTGAAAGTCATGCAGAGAACAACGTTGCGCACGAGTTTTCAGCTCAAATTTACTTAGATTGAACTAAAACACAGGGAAACTCATAAACAATTAACACTGTTATGTGCATAATCACGGTGCGAATGTGCTCAATTTTAAATTTTTTAGAAATCGATGATAATGTCTTAATTTTGAAATATTGAGATGGTAATTATAAGATTCCAATTGCTGCTTTGGAGATTAAAAAAAAAAAATAGATCATGTGTGCAAAATTCTCTAAATGCGTACATTCTTAATTCAGGTTTATTTGCATAATATTGTATGTATTTTGCTTTTAAAGCAAACAATTCATGCAGATGTACACATTAATATTTATCAGAGTTAATATTTATTAGATGTTTGCTGAATTTTGTGATTATGTGACTTGAAGAGTTAAAATGTAGATGCAATTTATTCGAATATTAAATAGTCATACAACGCTGTAGATCTATTTTGGCTAATTCTAAGTGTATAATATTAATTGGTAATTTATATGCATTAATTTTAGCTAGTTTTGAATAGTCACGGTTCATATTTTTTTAATAAATTGGAGCCACATTTATATGAGGTCAGTATTTTAACTTATAATGTAATATAAATTATTTGCTTGTAAGTAATTACTTCTAGTATTCCAACCAACTGGTGATTTTTTAGACGGAAATTTTTATTAATACCATTTCAATAAAAAAATATAACAAATTATATGGAATTTCAAAAACATCCGGGTCACTGGACATTTAACATTTGCTTTTGAATTGTTTTTTTTAGATTTTTTTAACTCATTTTTGTTTCCTTTTCTTTCTTTATTTTTCTTCTATATATTTATTTTTGTTAGGAATCAAAATTATTTTTTTACCATTTGTTTCCTCTCTTTTTTTTGCTACAAAGAAGCTTTTGCCGAATAAATCCGAGTTTCCGATCTGATTCTTCTGATTCCAGCCGATTCATCCGATTCTGAAAGAGATACTACTGGTGGAGGAACATGCGCTGAGAGATTGCACTCTTCGTGGAGAAGTGCTTAACCTGTTAGAAGGTTAAAGCCGACCGTCAGAGATCTTCAGGACTCATCCAGCCCCTCAGAAAATCGGAGCGAAAGTTCGACATCATCACCATGGACTTCGTGACGGGTCTACCGAAGACCTAGTCGAAGGATGACGCGATATGGGTCATAGTTGACACTTTGACCAAGGTGGCTCACTTCATTGCCTTTCGATACAGCTTGACTGGAGAGCAGATGGCCATGTTATATATGGTGCACCGAGTCTATTTAAAATATATTTATTGGACCTTTCTTCTCCCCTGGGCCTTCATATTTTCTTCCCAAATCGATGAGGTTTCTTTCCGACAAACTCAAATTGACGTAAAAAAAATACATAATTGGGAGAGAATCGGCCTGCACTCGTGAGATTCGGTTTGGAATCGGTCAAAAATCACCTAACTCGATCTAAAAATCGGATAACTCGGCCGAGTCAAGCACTGTACGTTCATCTGATTTTTGCTGGGAAACTCGCATAGGAGCAAAACTCGGGTGAAACTCAACCCGGTCCCGTCCAATTCCGAGTTGACTCGGAATCGACCGATTTTTCAAACCATGCTTTATTTAGTGGTGCCGTGTTTGCTTTAATCTTATTAATTTAGTGGTGCCGTGTTTGCTTTAATCTTATTTAGTGGTGCCGTGTTTGCTTTAATCTTATTTAGTGGTGCCGTGTTTGCTTTAATCTTATTTAGTGGTGCCGTGTTTGCTTTCTTTAGTTTACTTTTGTTTTCTTTATTTGCTTTAATCTTATAAATAGCTTTAGTTTACTTTTGCTTTTTAGTCATGTTTTGGTCGTTTATTGTAACCGTTTTCTCACTGTGGTATCGCGGTGTGGTCATTGGCGGACTCAAAAAGTATCAGGGGTAGGCACTTGCTTATCTTTGAATTCAATTTTTTTTTAGATCCGGTATTATTCTATACTTAAAGAAAAACAAAACAAAACAAAACAAAACAAAACATTTGATTTGTCTTCAAAATGAACAGCTTGTTTTGTTTAAGCCCTCCTTTTCTTTTTTGTCAGAAAAACATGTCAACAGATTCTTTGATAGCAATGATGCTTTTAGAAGCTCTAAACCTATTAGTTATTAGATAAATAAAGAAAAAAAACCATAAGAAATGGCGAGTTAGAAAGCATTTACTAGCACAATTGAAAAGGAAAATTAAATATTGCAAATAAATTAGTCGTCAAGCAAAAATCAAGTGCCCAATATATATATCTCGTGCTTAATTTGGCATTATGAAAACTATTGCAAGAACAATTAAGAGAAGTTAATTATGAAGTAGCTTAATTAATTAAATAATTAATTGTCGTCAGAAGTGGACCCCTCCATGTGAATGCTAGCTGCTCGATCGGACCTCTTCCTTCGCTGCATAGAGTAATTAATTGAGTCACAATAAATGAAACAAAAATTGACAATAGTAAATGAATTTGTCAGATTTCGAAATATATATATATAAAAAAAGAAAAACTGTTATGACTTATAACGTCTGACAGACATTATAAACTATAACATCAAGATAATCCGTCGTGTTACTCTCTTAATTAAAAATAGATAATCACGTTGTTTTGTTACAATAATTTATGCAGGACCTGACCAAAAAAAAAAAAAAAATACAACGACATTGTCATAAAAACGAAGCCATATGGAGAAAGAAATTCATGACCCTTTTATGCTATCATTACAAATAATTTGATCCCTTAGTAGTTATTGTAAATTTTATATGTATCATGGTTACTTAATAATAAACTCATAAATGAAAATACTATAACTAGTAAATTGCTGGTATATATGTAGTGTCGCGGCCAGATGTGTCTCTCTTTGTGCATCAGCACAGCACAGTACGTACACACTAGTGGATAATATGGAATCAGGATCGGTTATATACGCGTATTAGTATCAGAATACAACCGATCCTGATGAAGGCGATACTGAAATCAGTGAAAATAATGTGAAAGCAATGAAAACATCAGCTCTTTGCTGGTGATATCGGCAAAAAATAATATTTGAAAAAATTGGTATAGATTTAAAAAAACACGTACAAATTTTGCACGGAGATAAGTTTTTTCATTTTTTTTTAAATGGAGAAGGCTTGCAAGCTCCTCATATAAAAAAAATGTCAATTTCTTTCTCATCAGTATAGAACTAAAAATAAAAAAGTTATAAGACAAAAATCATAATGGGAATAAAAAACCTTTTAATAACTTTTTGTTTTAATTTGTGGAACAGCGCAAACCCCAATTCCTGATCCCCACATTACATTTTATAGGTAAGCAAGAAATAAATGTAAAAAGACCATGGGAACCGTATATATATTTTGAGACAACAATAGAAAGAGAATGTATGCCATCAGAGGTTATGACAGTTCTGTGCATTTAATTTTGATCCTAATCTGTTTATTAATCTAAGAAAGTTCTGTGAATTTAATTTGCAAGTATATACCGACTGATTAGAAATTGGTTGTTTTAATTTAATTTTTAATTACACAATCAACCTAATTTATTAACGATCGATGTTTCATTAATTTTGCGCGTTCTCCAAGACCAAAAATTGGTTGTTTTCATTAATTTAATTTTGCAAGTCAATATTCCAAGACCAAAGACCATATTTTCTCCGCTCTTCAAAGACCAAAGACCAAAGACCATATTTTTCATTAATTTAATTTTGATTAACGTTTTTTTATTTTGAGATCTTTATGCATGGTCTTATATATATATACACACACACTCAACATTTTACAACCAAGCACCGCTTAAAATTGTCTTGCTTACTCTCTCTCCTGCAATGGTCCTTTTTGAACTTCTTTTCCTATCACTTGTTCTCGTCTCCTTATCCATCAAAACCACCATTCTAACACAAGCCCACTGCCTTCCTCACCAAAGTGATGCCTTGATTCAACTCAAGCAAGGTTTCAACACCACTAAACTCCATTCATGGAATGCAAGTACCGACTGTTGCATATGGGATGGCATCACATGCGATAAGCAAACCGGTATGGTGACTGCACTAAATCTTCCCGACCATTCCATCTCGGGTAAACTAAACCCGGTTTTGTTCAATCTCAGCTCTCTTCAGTACCTCGACCTTTCTTTGAACTACTTTGATAATATTACCCTTTCACAAATTGGGTTTGAGCAACTTGCTAATTTAACCCATCTCGACTTGGCCAATTCTGGCTTTACCGGTCAAGTTCCGATCAAAATTTCTGCCCTCACCAACCTTATGTACCTTGACTTATCAAATGAAAACTACGATTTCTATCCCTCCTCGTACCTTCATGATACATGCCTAAAAACCTTACTCAGCAACCTCACTAAGCTTCAAGTTCTTCGCTTGAATGGGGTTGACCTTTCACTCAGTGGATCTGAGTGGGGCAAGGCAATTTTTCAAGTAGGCCCAACTCTTCAGGAGCTATCCATGGGAGACTGTGGATTAAGAGGAAATTTACCACATGAAATATTCCACCTTACAAATCTAACAAAACTTGAATTATATTACAACTCAATGTTGTCGGGTGAACTGGCAGAATTCACCAAACAAAGCAATTGGCAATATCTGGATCTTACAGGTATAAATTTCACTGGTTCATTACCAGATTCGATTGGAAATCTCCAATACTTATCGGTATTGATTCTTTACAACTGTAACATCTATGGAGAAATTCCACCTTCAATAACAAACCTTACAAGGCTTGAAGAATTGGACTTATGGTCAAACACATTGATAGGTACTATACCCATGTCTTTGTTTTGTCACCTTTCTTTGGAATATTTGTCTCTAGGATATAACCAGTTGTCAGGATATCTACCAGAGTTCTCAAATGGATCATCAAATTTGGTAACTATTGACCTTGAAGACAACAATCTTCAAGGACAATTGTCAATTTCAAGATTCATCAAGTACAATAAGTACTTAACTGCTCTAGTTCTCTCCAACAACAAGTTTTCAATTATAGAAGGAGAAAATCATAACGAGTCATTCTATGCTTCATTTCCACAAATAGAATTTATCCAGCTGGCATCGTGCAATTTAATAGATTTTCCTACTTTTCTGAATTACCAAACAAATATTTACTTCTTAGACCTCTCAAATAATAGTATCACGGGAGAGATTCCCCTTTCCATTTGTAATATGACATCACTAGCAGTGCTTGATCTTTCATATAACAATTTGACAGGAATAATTCCATCTTGCCTTCTAAAAGAAACTAAATTGAAACTGCTTTACCTGAAAAGTAACAAATTAAGCGGGCCATTGCTACAAAATATCAGTCAAGCCCATGCACTTGAAACAATAAATCTCTTGGTCTTAGACATGGAAAACAACCAGATAGTGAACATATTTCCCTATTGGCTGGGAAATCTTGTAAATTTGAGAGTTCTTATCCTAAGATCAAATATGTTTTATGGAGAAATTTCAGACGTGAAAATCAAAACAAAAGGAAATGATTCCTTTTTCCCCATGCTAGAAGTTCTTGACCTTTCCTCAAATCATTTCAGTGGTACATTGCCCAAAAATATTTTCATGAATCTAAAGGTTTTGATGAGTGCATCTATTACAAATTTCTATGATACGATTTATCTAGAAGACATTTCGTATGCAGCTTCAGTCACATACAAAGGGCAGAGTTTTGATCTGATACACTCACTTGGCATATTAAGCTACATTGATCTGTCAAATAATACATTTTCGGGGAGAATACCTGAAGAGATCGGAAAACTCAAGTTACTTGATGTACTCAACCTATCACACAATGCCCTAATTGGTCCAATTCCACAACAATTTGGAAATTTAAAGCAACTTGAATTACTGGATCTCTCCTTCAATCAGTTTTCCGGACACATCCCTCAAGAACTCACCTCTCTCACTTTTCTTTCTGGACTAAATCTGTCATACAACAATTTAGTTGGAGAAATACCAAAAGAACGTCAGTTCTCAACCTTTTCAAATGATTCTTACTTGGGTAACCCTGGATTGTGTGGTAGTCCTTTATCGATGCATTGCCCAACAACTCCTACAAATTATGTGTTTGATAAAGGTTTGCGTTCAAAGTCTTCAACTGATGTAAATTGGATCTCTATTCCTATTGGACTGGGGATAGGTGTGGGGTTTGTCTTTGTAATTTGGGTAACAATATTATGGTAGAATGGAAGAAAGTGGTTTAATTTAATTATAGATAGGTTTTACATTCAACATATTCACTGATGGATATTATATGTAAGGTCTTTGTAATAATAAATGGGTATAAATCACTATGTATTTTCATGAGAGTGTGCGTGTTTGTCTATTAAATATCATTTTTTACACAGAAAGGTCACAAAATGTATGTATGTTAGGAACTATTTGTGTGATTGTTTGTTAACAAAGGTATCAATGTGGTGAATTTGGTCTAATAGTACCGACATAAGCTTAATTTCTTGAAACAATCTTGGGATTTGGATTGGTATGTATAAAACCACTAAAAAAAGTCGGAATTAAAAATTAGTTCTCTTTCTTAATTTCTGATATCAGAACAGAACCATCTTGATTTGTGACCATCTTAACAAAAGAATAACAATATATAGTAGGCTGAGTTTCAGTCTTTGGAATTAATATATGTCTTTCTTACAACATGCAGCAGATAAAAATCAAAGTCACATTTAATTTACCTTATATTGACCTTCGAAGTTTGTATTATAATTCATGAATATCGGATCAATTAGAATTTGTAAAAATAGGAAAGCCTATAATGACTACAAGTAAAGGTAAAATTGTGCAAACATAACAGGAGTACGTATCCTCCACTGACGTGTCCGTTGCCTATTCGGGGATAGCGCATGGGGCCAGTATTATTTGTGCTTCGAAATTCGTATATAACTTATTTGAATAGTTGAGATTTATAAAGAAAACACTCTACTCTTGAGATATCTCAGAGACTGTGAATTCCTAAATCGATATATAGAAAAAATAACTTCTCTACGCCGTTCTATTCGTGTCTCTTTTTTTCTTCTTCTTCAGAAGATCAGTTCTAAAACATCAGAGAAGAGTAGGTTTGATGTCTATCAGATCGTTCTTTTTAACTTGGCGTGAATTTCAAATTAGATCCTTATAGTTTTCATAAATATTGAATTGAGTTTAGTTTAACTGAGATTAATTTGGACCATTCGCTTATATAAATTACACCTCAAGTACATAAAGAATACAAACTCGTTGCCACTTATAGGCGCACCGAATGTTCCATTCAATTCCGATTTTTTTATTAATAGGAACAACAAAATAAAATTCGACAATAGTAAATGAATTTGTCAGATTTCGAAATATATAAAAAAACTGTTATGACTTATAACATTCGACAGACATTATATATCAACTATAACATCAAGATAATCTGTCATGTTACTCTCTTAATTAACAAAAAAAAAAAAAAACGTTATTTCGGATTTGAATTCCAGATAACAAAATTATATGAGTAAAGCTAGGGTATGATGTACTTATCAAAAGAGTTTGATGAGCACAACTCAAAAAATTTATCAGATCGACTTCAAATACTAAATCCAAACCATTAAATTCATGTACTTCATGAGTGATACATGTACATGCAAAATTATGAAAGTTTCGAGTTTATTTGCTACAAGGTCAAGCAGTCAAAGAAATGATAAAAATTGAATATATAAAACAACTTATAAATTAATTTATAAAAAAAATTGAATATATAAAACAACTTATAAATAAATTTATAAAAAATTCATTTCTTTGACCGCATGACCTTGTAGCAAATAAACTCGAAACTTTCAAAACTATGCATGTAAAAATGTATCATTCATGAAGTACATAAATTTCAACGGTTTGGATTCAACATTTGAAGTTGATCCAATATATTTTTGGAGTTGTGCTCACCAAGAGAGTTTGGTGAGCACATCACACTCTAGCTTTGCTCAAATTACATCTCTATAATTTTTAGAAATTTATTACTGTTTTTTAAGATAGATATAAAAAGCGTTCTTTTTGAATCATTTAAAAATAATAATTTTATACGGTCCATAAATAATAATGTTAATAGTGTTGTATCTATTTTAAAAAATAAAAATAAATTTCTAAATTTCTAAAATTTGATCCGAAAGAATACTTTAATATGAAAATAATGGCTTCCTCTGCACCCTAGCAATGTGCCGAAATTTTTATTAATAGAAAATATATTAAATAAATATTGAAATTGGAGAATGCTTTTGAGTTTTTTCGAGATATAGAGAAAACGTGATGAAAAATCACGGCCTCTGGACGTTATGGATTATGACGGCCAGCATTAACGCTTAATTAATCACCATCCATTCTAACTGAACCGCGCAAGGAAAAAACCGGAAAAAAAACCTGGCTGTTACTATCTATTACGGTCAGAGGCGGAAAAAAAGGGCTAGCCGTGATAGCCCATTACCGCCAGAGGTGAAAAAAAAAAGGATTTTTTTATTTATTTTTGCGCCTGGCCGTTACTGTTTATCACGGACAATTTTTTTTTTTTTTGGCGCCTGGCCGTTCCAATCTATCACGGACATGATTTTTTTTTTCTGGCCGTTTCAATCTATCGCGGACATGATTTTTTTTCCGATTTTTTTTCCGATTTTTTTCAATCTTGCTAATTAAGTGCTAACTCTAACCGTGATTTTCATCACGTTTTCTCTATTTATCGTTAAAAACCAAAAGCTTTCTCTAATCTTGATATTTATTTAATATATTTTCTATTAATAAAAATTTCGGTAGCAATGTGATTATCGTCTCTACGGCTCTACCTCACTTACCTGGGTCAGGATCCCCTAAAGTAACCCAATCTTTGAGTTTCAATCTTTACCGTCTGATTAGAATCCGAGTAAATCCGGTCCGATGTGGAATGTACGGGAGCCTTTAATATTCGTGTCAAACACAGATTTGAGTATTTGACGATTCGGATCCAAACTCAAAGATTGGGTTACTTTATCGGAGCTGAATTCACTTTACCTCGTCCTAAACCCTAAACCCTCCCCTCTTTCTCGCTCTCTCCTCCACCATCTCCTCAACTCGGTAAAGCAGCAAAACTTGCTTCGAAGACGAACGATACTCGCTCGCACCAGACTGTTCCCCCATTGCGTCAGGAGAGGTACCAGTGCTGACAGATTCCTCTCTTCTGATCCTTTTTTAGTGTCCGAGTTCATGGAGACGATGGATTCGGAGACGGAGTTGATGCAACAATGCTTTCAATGGGGCATTCTAAGAAGAGATGGACTCGATTATTTGCCTTCTGGAAGCGTGGTAAATCGATCGGATACTGTGATTCTGGAGCGCAGCATGAAGGGATGTTAGTTGATGTCGGGTTGAAGTGGGGTTTAGGTGTCTAAAGTGCTCAGAAATCATGGTGGAAAGGAGAAAAATTTACTGGTATAAACCTGAGGGCCTGGCCTTATGAGACAAGGGGTACTCTCCAATCTCCTACCTTCTTTTTTATATATTTCTCTTAGAGAATTGTTGGATGCTCTCTCTTATTGTAGTTGTTTGGATTAAAATAGATGGCTTGTAGTTGTGATGTTTTAATTTTTTTTTTTTTTCTAAAATGATGGTGTGTTATTTTGTATTGGTGAAAAAGATACTGAGATATAATTTTGATTTTAGTAATTTATGTATTTCTCTTTTATCAATTCGCATTGTTAATATATGAATTCCAATATGTTAGCCAATTTTCCAAATTCAAGAGAAACCATGGCAACTGACAAATTGCTTATCAAAGTAAAAATGTTAGAAGATTTACAGATATATTATTTATGATTTAAATAGAGTGCATCTGAATTATTCAATTTGAAAAGACGATTTGTCATTCATTGAGCTATTTGATAAATCAGCGGTTTGTTTTTTGCGGTGTTCGACTAATGACCAAATGATTCTTAAATTGCATCAAGTTTAATGTACGGTCTATCTAAATTAAAAAGAGCACAACATAAATTTTAGTTTTGTATTTGGCCAAAGTTTGCCAATGGTTGTCAATAAGTGCCCTTTCCTTTATGTTTGTCGAATTATGATGGTGCATGATCAAATTAACTTGAAAACTAAAATATGTCCAATACCTTTTTCTTGAGTTGAAATTAAGGAAAACAGATCGGTTCAGTATCAATTTAGGACATTGAAATCTCCCTAAAAATAAAATAATGCACAAAGAGTGTAGAAAAATACTTCTTTTTCTAGCATATTTTACAAGATATATCAGTAGGTTTATATTCTGTCATTTTGATTATTGTGTTCGTTATTTGCGATGCAGTTTGACATTGTTAGTCCTGGTGATTATGAAAAGAAAAATACTACTATTAGGAATATAGTATTGTACTCTTGTACCAGGTTGAGCTACTGATTGGCTAGGAAATATCACCGAAATACAAATAGTTCAGTATCGACAATGGAAGGCCAAACTGGTATATTGGTCTCCGCACAGACTCCTCCTACTGGCCATACATGTATTGCATTCAGTGATTCCAAACTCATCATCTGTTGCTGAGCAAAGGCATGATGCACTGGACCTTGTGTCAAGTCTTTTGTACCAGCCTTTACACCCAATCTCATATTATGCCCTCAAGTATGAACAACACCTTTGTTTGAGCATTTTTTTTTTTTGTGAGTTTTATTGTAATATTTCTTATATGGTATTATGTTTTGATTCTTCATCTTTTTGTCAACTTTGATCCATGCATGATTTGTTAATCAAATCTATTAGTGCTAGGTCCCCAAATGCTAACAATTTTGGTAATCTATGAAGGTTGGTACTTGAAATCAAGTTGTTAGCTACTTTTTTACACGGTACCATGTACAAGGGAATTTTGCATTTGTCATAATGTGATTTAATTTCTAGTATTTGGAGGTAATGTTTACCATATTGCATTTATGTTTTTCATTTCTTCACCTCTGAACTAATGGCTTTAATTATTATGTGTTTAAGTTTGGATTAAAAACTGAAGTTGTAGTACTTCAGGAAGACTAGTTTAGCATTGAACTTGAAATTTTAATGTGATATACTAGTTTATCAGCATCAACAACAATTGGATTAGGGTTTGGGGTTCAAGGTTTGGAGTTTAGGGTTTAGAGTTGTCGACAAAAGGCTTGTTTGTATTAATGTATATGTTGGTAAATCTCTAGCTAATGATGGTATTAACACAATTAGCTCAAGATGGAACGTTGCTGAAGTGACAATTAAGGACTACCTATGGATTTGAAATTCTAGAAAAAAAGAGTGCTTTTCAGTATAAAATTGGATGTCTATGGTCATTGCATAATTTAATATGAAAAAATCATGGGAAAGGGGGGGAGGGGAAAAAAAAAACACATTGAAAACGGTATCTATTCCTTCTTTGTATATTGTTTTACAAGATATTGATATTTAATGGTTTGCATTACATTGATCAGATTATTATTTGTTTGTGTGCAAGCTTGCCAGGAACATTGACGTCTTGTACTCTTTTATTTATATTGAAACAATAATGTGTCATTTGCATTGTTTATTTTAATTGTGTATACCGGTTCTACCATCCCTTGTTGTTTATACAGTGCAGCCACAAAGTTGATGCCACAGAGGAAGCCGTTTCGCTTGAATAAGGTACGCTTATTTAGTAACCGTAGTACTTACCAAACAAAAAGATGTTCCTTTAATGAGTGGCGACTCATGGCGCTTTCCATAGAAAAGTGACCTGATGAATGAGGTCTAACCTGTAGCAGGTCTGATTCAACCTGACCTTGCTTTTTTTTTTTTTTTATATATATATATATATATATATATTCCATTTTTGCAGAGATAAAGGGACTAAAATTCAGATTGGATCATTCGGAGCAGATAGAAGAACAGTAACACAGTCTATGTTTCCATAACCAGTGATAGTTTGTGATTTCGAAATTCTTACATATACAGATTGATCTAACGTGACTTCAAGCTAATCAAGCTAATCAAGTAGGATCAAACATATCTTAATATGTTGGAAGGACAGCATATGTTTTTTTTTCTTTCCCAAAGGAAATGATAAATTTGAATTGAAACTAGTTAAAATTATTTCCTTCTATACGGTACTATAAAAAGGCATCGAGCCGACACCTCACCACCCGTAATTTTCTTTTATCAGAAATTCAATTTTCCTCAGTGTTGTGTCATTGAACTTGGATTTATGCTGTCTGTTTTAATCAATTGATTACAATAAAAACTTAATATAATTTCATTTAGGATTAAGATTGATGTTATGGCAAATTCTTTCAGGAAAACCATGCTTGCATTGATCTTGAATTTAAAGTGAAACGTTATAAACTTGCTTTCAGTAACGGTGAACTTTCATACTTTTTTTTGTGGACTTGTTCCATCAGCGGAAGGACGGCATCATGACTTTTTCCGTGGCTTTCCGCCATCTAGCATTGTACAGTTGGCACGCCATGCCTTACTGTACTTCGGCACTTCCTTTCCTAATGTTCATAGTATATCCGTGCCTCCTTTCCTCTTTATAAAAGTTTTCAATTTATGAGCTTGCATTGAACTTGAATTCAATTTGAAATGTGATATATTTGCTTCAAGTGACCCGTGAGATTTCATACTTCTTTTGCACTCGTTCCACCAAACAAGCGGCGTTATATGGATTCTACGATCAACCTCCGTGGTCAACAAGACGAACAACATGTAAGATATATTTCTTTTCCCTGTTATGTTCAATTTATTTAGAATCCATTTTTTTTTAATGATCTGTAGATCTGATTCTTTTTTTTCCTTTTAATTTCTATTTCTCTGTTTATTTAATTTTTTAGTATCAGACCGGTAGATCATGCATGTTTACTTGTAATTGCAAAATTTTGATACTTTTTATATTTGTATATTTAATTGCCTAATTTACTTTTTTAGTATATGTATATTTAATTACATAATCTACCTTTTGTTCTGCATTCCTCAAAATTTGTTTTCTTCCTCAGAGAATCAACCGATTCCAAGTTGACTCGGCCGAGTCCGATTTTGGCGTGGGTTACGTGGCGAGTATTTTTTTAGTGAAAAATCGGATGTACCTGGTTGACTCGGCAGATTCAACTGAGTTTTACTGATTCTTTGTTTATGGGCTGATTCCCAGTACCTGTCTGCGCTTTTCTTAATTTCCTTTCTCTTCTAATTTTCCTGATTTCCTGTTGATTTTCCTGACGGGTTGAAGGAGAAGGTCTCTTCGATCTATATGATCATGGTTTGCAAGAGCCAAAGAGACTGGCTGTGGGTCCGGACTGTCAGATTTAATGAAAGGTTGAGTGGCATAGTTGCAATACTCTCCCTTCCTTTTCTCGCTCTCCATTTTCCAGCACCTTGGTATCCAGTTCCCTTTTTTCCTTTAATTCTTTTTCTCTTGTTTCTTCTCTTCTCCATTTCTATGTTCATTGGAGACCTCCATTATACCCTTCTTTTTTGTTTCCGGTTTGTTTTTCTTAATTTTTTTTTCTTTTCTTTTTTTTTTAGGGATCAACATTAAGACTAGCATTCCAGTAGACTATTGGTTTACTGTTTTTTTATTTGACTAAATTAAAAAAAAAAAGAAAGTGACACTGAGCACGCCTCCTGATCCACGATCATGTGTAGATGTTGCACGCCTCCCGATCCAGCTCAACACAGTTTTTGGCAGTGAAAAAGTGTGTATCAGTTGTAATGCTTGTATTATATTATATTAGTGGATTATTTGAGTGTAATCTTTTGTCTTCATATAATTTTTTGACAAATTAATTTTTACCAATTTTTTTCCTATAGTACAAAACAAGCTTCTGCCAAAAAAAAAAAAAATCTGAGTTTCTGATCCGATTTGGCCGATTCTTACCGATTCACCCGATTTCAATTCCAGGGTCAACTTACGATTCCGGTTCCGATTTCCAGAGCCAAAATTCTGAGGTCATGTTTGCTGTTTTCCTCTAGATCTGGAGAATTCTTTCAGAATTATATAAAGTAGTGGTTCTAGGAAGCAATTCTCTTGGAGTTTTTCTCAAAAGCTCAAAATATAAACAAGTTCTTATTGGAGAACCTACATGTTGTACTGAAATTTAGGCAATTGGTTTTAATTATGTTTGGAATTGCTAATTGCATTCAAGGTCATGTGCATTCGAGCAATCAGACAACTGAAATGAGGACAACACCCATACGTTGATTCCTTGATTCTGGCTACCACTCCTGATTGTCCCTTTTTTCTTGTTCTGGTAAAATGAAAATCAAGTTTCTAGTTTTTATAAATTATACATAATTTGATGAAAATGGAATGTGTCACTCATATCTGATGTGCGATTGTTGTCCTAGCCCATTTCAGGCTAGTAAATCATGTTTGCACAATTGTTTTTCTTTGCATAGAAATCCCATCTGCTAGGGGTTATGAAATTTTTTTAGTAGAAAGCCATTTGGTAGTTATACACTTATTCAACAGAAGAAAAATTAACAAGTCAGTTGTGGCGACTAAAACTTAAAAAATGACAGGGAACAAATTAAGAACTGTGTTTTAGATTTAAAACAAACTGCTATTCTTAAGCTAGAAGGGCCAGAACACTTCAGTACCAGAATGTTCTGATCTGTTTCTACCTTTTTTTGTCTACTTTTGCACTTTGTTATCCTCTTTTATTTAAACTATAGTGCTAAAGATGATATTTTGTGAACACAGAATACAAATCTCAAGCGCAGCAACAGAGGAGAGCTCTCTTACAGTGATGTCCCTATTGACCTTGTGGAACCCTGTCAGAAGAGATTGAAAAAACCTCAGGTGAAGTGCATGGAAGTTTGTAAGAAGATGAAAGATCTACTGGCAATGAAGAATTTCAAGGTCGATGAGTTGGTATGGGCAAAGGCTGACAAGCGAGCCCCAGCTTGGCCTGCTGTTATCATCGACCCCCAACAGCAAGCACTTGAAGTGGTTTTGAAGGCTTGTGTAATGGGTACTATTTGTGTTATGTATTTTGGTTTCAAGTCGGGACGAATAAGGGTAAGTGAATCTGTTTAACTATAATTTTCATTTATTACCAAACTGTCTGGTAGTGATCAACAACCACAAGCACCTGCCCATTTGCTTGCAGCCATGTAGGTCTATTTCCAAGAAAAAACATAACTACCATAACTATGAAACATTACAGGTGTGTGAATAAGGGTAAGTAGAAAGTCACTGGTAGGTGGGGCCCATTTTGAAACATTACAGGCGGGCCGTGATGCATTGACTTTAGTTCTATCATCTGTACTAGTTTTGTTAATTTCCTTCATCCTTTAAGCAGCCAAACTATGTCTAGTTAATTCCAGAACTTAATTGGTTGCTATTCGGAAGTTTTATATTGTGTTATTACTTGACAATTCAATCTGTCACAGGAATATGGATGGGTTAAGCCAGGAATGATCTTTGGTTTTAAAGACAACGAGGAGAGGTACATGGCCAAACTTCCATAACTTTGTACCATTTTTAGGGTGCGTACCATCTTCCGGTAATAGATCACCTAGACCCACCCACCAATGGCACTTGGGCACGTGGACTCCCTCTACTAAAAATTCAAATACTGTGATAATGGAAGGGGCATAGCTAGAAAGATGTGGGATTAACCTAAAAATTCAAATACTGTGATAGTTGATTCCCTCTCAATTTTGCTATATGTAAGAGCTAAACAAGTTCTGTAAGGTGGTAACCTCTAGGCAAATATTTATCTGATCTGGAAAGATGCGGGGTTAACTTAATGTATCTCAACTCTCAAGCATTAATTTAGATAAAAAATTAGTGTATCAACCTTGATTAATTTAACTGAAATCGAGTAGTAAAATGAAATTAAAATGAAAATAATTGCATGGAGAAGGGTGACCAGAACTGGCAAGCAGAACCTTTTCCCTTCTTTGTTTTAGGGATCAACAGGTTTACACTGATTTCAGGTTTAAAAGTCAGCAAGCGGGCAAACTTGAGGGCCATTTTAGAGCTGCTATAGATGAAGCCACCTCCAATCAGTCTTATGAAAATCAGCCAAAGTGCACTGAGGAGGCCATGCTCAGTGGTACTGTTGAAGCAGCATCTTCTTCGAGTCTTGAAGAAAGAAGCCTTTCTAAGGTGACCCAAATTCTTAATTCTTGACAATTTCCATATTTTGGCTCCCTTTTTTTTCATCTTCAGCTTTTCCACTAGTGGTTATTTTCATTTGATACTGATATTAGAAGATATTTATTTTCAATCCATCCTTTGCGGGCACTGGGTTTTGAGCCTGCAACATCCTACACAAAAGGTAATGTTAGCCACTAGGCTAGATGTGGTTCTTGGCCAAAAGTGATTTTAAAATGATAGTTATGGCACACAAACAATTGAAATATTCCAATGTCTGGCACGATGAAAACATAGAGCACACGATTTTCATTAAACATTACTTTCTTTTATCTTTCAGTAAAAAGGCTAAAATTGCCCTTAATAAGATATTTTCTATTTCTTTATGTTTGTGTGCTTTATTTTGAATTGATATAGCGCCATAAATTGTTTTAATACAGCATCTGACCACCTGTTTAGATATTTGCTCTTCCTAATTCTTTTTTCCTTCCTCTTTTTTTGTGACTATGTTCCCTGCTTTGTACAATTCTTTGTTAGGTGCAATATGATGAGCATGCAACCATGGTTCCCATAGATATTGTGGAAACTCAGGCTGGAGAAGTTCTTCACATTAACTCTCCTGATATCTCTAGGTTAGCACTTGGCTCTAGTTTTTATGACCTAAACTTCAGACCTCATTGTAAACTATTGTAAAAGAATTAACACAAGTCTCCCATGAAATCTCCCTCCCACCCAATTTTATTTAACTGGTAAAAACCCTTTGATTACAATCAATTATGCCTTTATTCTTAGGCGTTATACAAGTCAGAGGAGAAAGGGATTAATATAGCAGTAAGAAAGAAGAGCAATAATCTATCCTACTATATTTTACATATCTCATACTAAACATACAATATCAAATATAGAATAATCTTAATAGTGCAGCTGTAAGAGGTAGAGCTCCTGTCAGTCAGAATCTTCCCTGATATGAGTAAGATTTGATAAATCCAAGTGCCTACACTTGGTGTTGCATACGCCAATACTCCCCCTCAAGTTGGTATGTACAAGTTTGTCATGCCTAACTTGTCAAGTGCAGCTGTGAACTCTTTACTTCCAACAGCTTTAGTAAGAATGTCAGCCAATTGCTCTTCAGATCGGACATGTGGAATCTGAATCATGTTAGACTCAATCTTCTCCTTGATAAAATGTCTATCTACCTCCACATGTTTAGTTCGATCATGTTGAACAGGATTGTGAGAGATATCAATTGCCGCCTTGTTGTCACAAAAAAGCTTCATTGGTTCAGCCAGTCCAAACCCTAGCTCTACCATTAACTTCTTTAGCCATAATAACTCACACAACCCTTTGGTAATCCCTCTGAATTCTGCCTCTGCACTGGATAAAGCCACCACATTCTGCTTCTTGCTTCTCCATGTGACAAGATTTCCCCCGACAAAAGTAAAGTACCCAGAGGTGGATCTTCTGTCAGATATGCTACCTGCCCAATCTGCATCTGTAAAACCTGAAATACCCAGGTGCCCGTTTTTCTTGAAGCATAATCCTCTTCCTGGTGAACCTTTTAAATACTTCAAGATGCGAATTACAGCATCCATGTGATCTTCACTTGGATTATGCATGAATTGACTCACCAAACTTACAGAATATGCAATATCGGGCCTTGTATGTGACAAGTAGATTAGTTTTCCCACCAACCGTTGGTACCTATTTTTATTTGTAGGTATTTGATCAGGAAATTCTCCTAACTTTGTGTTCTGGGCTACTGGTGTGTCAACAGGTTTACAATCTAGCAATCCAACTTCAGCCAACAAGTCTAGGATATACTTTCTTTGTGATAAATTAATACCTTGCTTTGATCGGGTTACTTCAATTCCCAGAAAATATTTCAAGCCTCCTAGATTCTTCATCTCAAATTCCTGTGTCAAGTTCTCCTCAAGTTTCTTGATTTCAGCTAGGTCATCCCCTGTAATCACCATGTCATCTACATAAATTATTAGAATAGTTATTTTTCCATTTTTCCTCTTGTAAAAAAGTGTGTGATCAGAGTCACCCTGCTTAAATCCATACTTCTTCATAGCTTGGGAAAAACGACCAAACCATGCTCGAGGGGACTGTTTCAAACCGTAAAGAGCCTTTTTTAACTTGCACACTAAGGATCCCGATCCCATGCTTTCATATCCGGGTGGAATTTCCATGAAGATATCTTCCTCCAGATCTCCATGTAAAAAGGCATTTTTCACGTCAAATTGGTGCAATGGCCAATCTAGATTTGCTGCAAGAGATAATAACACTCTAATTGTGTTTAGTTTAGCTACAGGAGAAAAGGTTTCTTGGAAATCTATGCCATAAGTTTGTGTATATCCTTTAGCAACAAGTCTAGCCTTATACCTTTCAATCTTACCATTCGCATCAAATTTAATAGAGAAAATCCACCTACAGCCTACCGGTTTTTTATCTTTGGGCAATTCAGTTAATGTCCAAGTACCATTTTTGTTTAGTGCTTCCATTTCAACCTTCATGGCCTGAACCCATCTTGGGTCCCGTCTTGCTTCTTCAACATTGCTTGGTATCGATACCGAGTTTAGTTGGTCATTAAACATTCTTATAGGTTCTGGTAAATGTTTTGCAGACACATAATTAGCAATTTGGTACTCAGAACTTGTTCCATCTTCTGGAATATACCGTTTAGGTGGTTTTCCTCTATTGTTTCTTGGTGGTAATTGATATTGAGAGTCAAGTGAACTTACCATGGGACGTTCCTCAGGAGATCTCGGGCTTTGTGGTGCTCGGTCAGTTTGTATCATTTCGTCAGTATTTCCATTTATCTCAGTCCAGACAGATATGTCATTCTGTTGTTCTTCTCTATTTGTGGTGACTCCGAAAATGGACCTGGTTTTGTTTCTGGTGTACACCTGAAATTGTGTTGGACTGTCAGGTGGTGGGCTAAAGGGAACTCTTTCTAGATTGTTTATCTTTGGAGACCCATCTTCTTCTCTCTCTTCTAGTGTGTGTATCGGCCCAGATTCTTCAACTACTAATGGCTCGAACAGTGGTTCAGAGTCTATCCGATCCCCAACTTCTTTGTCTACCACCAGCGGGTCAGACCAGCATTCTGACTCACTTCTACTCTCCCCCTGAGGCGAATACTGGTTATTACGAAAGAACGGCTCATTTTCCACGAAGGTAACATCCATAGTTGTATACCATTTTCGTTCAGTTGGTTCATAACACTTATACCCTTTTTGATTCAGACCGATACCAAGGGATACACATCGAATTGCACAGGGATCAATTTTTGACCTTTGGGTTCTTTGAACATGGACATATGCTACACAACCAAAGGTTTTTGGAGGAAGGTTAAGAACTGATGGAATTGTCACAAAGGTAGAAAGAGTTTTTAGAGGAGTTTGAAAATTGTTGATTTTAGAGGGTAGTCTATTAATAACATACACAGCCATGATAACTGCACTATCCCAAAAATTTTGTGGTACAGAATGTTCAATTAGCAAGGCTCGAGTGGTTTCTAGGATATGTCTATTCTTTCTTTCAGCCACTCCGTTTTGTTGTGGCGTTCCAACACAAGAGGTTTCATGAATTATTCCTTTATGGATGAAAAAATCTTTTAATGCTTTATTAACAAACTCACCTCCATTGTCACTCCTAAAAACTTTAATGTTTTGCCCATACTGATTTTGAATAAGAGTGTGAAAAGTTTTAAAAACATCGACAACTTCATCCTTTTTCTTTAAAAGATAAACCCACGTCATCCGTGTACAATCATCAATAAAGAGAACAAACCATTTATAACCACCAATTGAACACACCGGGGAAGGACCCCATACATCCGAATGAATCAAATCAAAAGGAGATTGACATTTATTCAAACTAGGTTTATACGATACACGATGGCTTTTTGCCTTAATGCAAGTATCACAATTTAATCTAGATATATCAATAGTAGAAAATAACTTAGGCAAGAGTTTTTGTAAGTAACCAAAGGAGGGATGCCCTAATCGCCGATGCCACTCCCAAATTTTAGCCTCTGATCTAGAGCACCCTTTTGTCAAATTTGTCTCCCCACACTTCAAATCTTCTAAATGATACAAACGACCTTTCTTAATACCACGCCCAATGATCTCCTTCGTAGGAATGTCCTGAAAAACACAACAATTAGGATACATTAGCACCATGCAATTCAATTCTTCAGCGAGTTGTCCAACAGAGATCAATTTGGAGGATAAAGAAGGAACCACAAGCGTGTTAGATAATGTGAGAGAAGGTGACAAATGAACATCCCCTGCACCCGACACAGGATATGACACACCATTGGCATTAAGAATTTCTGTTTTTCTCGGTTCTGTTTTATTGGTCACATCATTTGGTGAAAAAGTCATGTGGTCAGTTGCACCTGAATCGATGATCCATGTATTATTTTTATCAGATGCACAGGAAGTATAAAAATTCATACCTTCGTCGGAATCATTTTCTGTCTTACCAGTCACTACCAGATTAGCCTTTGCCTTGCCAGTTGCTGTTTTTTTCTTCTTTTTTTGCAATTCGAACCACCAATCAGGATACCCAATTACTTCAAAGCATTGATCTACAGTGTGCCTTCTGTTACCACATTTAGTGCACTTGAGATTATTTTTATCTTGGTTTGAACTTCCTTGCTGTTTTGCTGCAAAATGAGCAACGCCACCTGGTTGTTCATTTCCTTCCTTCTGCATAGAGTTTGAACCCGATGCCAGGTTCATCCCTCCTGAGTATTGGCCGAATTTTGCTGCTGCCGGCATGTGTGGTATCATGTGTGCCGCTGGTCCCTGTGAGATACCCGGTCCAGAGTACCATGTTGAATGCATCTGGCCTGTTTTGTCTCCATAAAACTGCCCCTGGAACTGCTCATGTGCATCAGGTATATTTCTTACAAAGTTCAAGTTAGAGACTCCATTACCTTGAGCAATCATAGCCATTGGGTTCACACCTTCATCTCTTCCCGTCATAATGGATTGTCTCACATCTTCCCTTCGTACTTTTGCAAAAGCCTCCTCAACAGTGGGAAGTGGTTGATATCGCAAAATTTCAGCCCGTATGTTGTCTAGGTGTCGATCCAGACCACCCAGAAAGATATAGAGCCGCTCCTCCTGAACTTCCTGGTTTCGGTTTGCAATATCAGTAGCACACACGTTTTTGTTAGGTTTTCGAAGGTCAATCTCACGCCACAGTCTTTGAAGGGTATTAAAGTATTCTTCCAGACTCCCTCCTGACTGTGTACAGCCACGTACTCTCATTTGTAATTCATAAATTCGAGTACCATCGCTACCATCAAAGAAAGCAGTTTTGATCGCATCCCAAACCTCCTTTGCAGTAGGGAAAAATAGGAAATTACCTAGCAGACTCGGGTCCAGTGAATTTAGAAGCCATGCCTTTACTGTGTTGTCATCAATCTCCCACTGTTTATACTCAGGATCTTCTTGTCGAGGAGCAGTTCGGCTTCCCGACACATGACCGAGTTTGTTCTTCGATCTGAGATGTACCTCCACCATTTGAGACCACATCCCATAGTTTCTTCCATCAAATTTCACAGTAATTGGTGAATTTGACCCATCCGCCACAGCAGGAGCACTCGAATGTTGTTTATTCTGATTCTGTGCAAACACCTCAGCCATAGTAACCGCCAATTGTTTAATGAAATGTGGAGTGATATACTCATCTCCGCCACTTTTGTCTGATTTTTCAATTTCAGACATTTTTTTTTTGTCAGCCAAGGACAAGAGATCTATGGGAAAAACAATACAAATAGAAATTGGGCTCAATTCGCCTTAGTCAGATAGTAAAGAGAACCATAGGGATTTTTTTTTTTTAAATGAGAAGAGTAGAAGAAATTAGGTTCCTCTCGACTATACAACAAGAATCGAACTTTGCTCTGATACCATGTAAACTATTGTAAAAGAATTAACACAAGTCTCCCATGAAATCTCCCTCCCACCCAATTTTATTTAACTGGTAAAAACCCTTTGATTACAATCAATTATGCCTTTATTCTTAGGCGTTATACAAGTCAGAGGAGAAAGGGATTAATATAGCAGTAAGAAAGAAGAGCAATAATCTATCCTACTATATTTTACATATCTCATACTAAACATACAATATCAAATATAGAATAATCTTAATAGTGCAGCTGTAAGAGGTAGAGCTCCTGTCAGTCAGAATCTTCCCTGATATGAGTAAGATTTGATAAATCCAAGTGCCTACACTTGGTGTTGCATACGCCAATACTCATCCCACTAAAAGATAAGATAGACCTTGTCTTTGTATAAATTTTCATGGCAATTTTCATCTTTTTTTTTTGTGAGAGCAGATGTGATAATGCCCATTCTAGAGATAGTTTGCCAGAGGAGCTTCCTGTCTTCTGTGGGAACTTTAAAGGGGTTTATTTACCTAACAAACACTTGTAAGTACTTTCAACTTTGTTATCTATTGTTGTTTTATTATTTATTTACCAGTCAAGTAGGTACCCACAGTTTTGCACTCCACCATCACTGCAGGATGTCGTAAGACATTATATTCCTAGCATTTTTGTTCCTTTCTGTTGACCTTAGCTTGACAAGTGTTTGTGCGAACTTAGATTAAACCAAGGCCACATAAGGATAAATTGATGCTACAATAATCTCGCTTTTCTGAACAGTGTTCACAGTTCTTTTCTTCTTTTTAAACTAGTGATCAGTCTTAAACTCTTCTCTGCCTGCTATCAATTGTAAAATGTTATTCACATGTTCTTAAATTTTGACAGGATTTCATGCCAGTGCAGTTCATGCATGGGTAACAAGATCACGCCTTGTGCTTTTGAGAAACACAGCGGCTCCCTCAGTAAAAACTGGAAACGCGCTGTAAAAGTTGAGAAGACCCTGCAATTATTAAACGAATGGGTAAATATTTCATCACAAAATTTATATTAGTAGAAGACACACCTATTGTTCAGGGCTCTGGAATAAATCTGGTCTGTCAGGATTTTGTTAGGCTGTATTGATCCGAATGGCTTCGGGTTGAGGGACTTTTATCCCGTCTAAGCTTGATCAGATCAGGTTGGTCTTTGGTTCTTTCTTAGTATGTTGTCTAAATTATCTAACATTCTGCTTTTATTTTTCCATTTATTGCTGCAATAGATTGAATCAAATAATGTTGGTACACCGATAAAACAATCCAATGCCCCAACTACAATTAGACAGAAGATTGATGATGTGCTTCGAGGTAAAAGATTTTATGATTTTCTTTATTGTTTTCTTTTGAACTGGTAGCCAAAATGGCTACTATGAGTTTTATGACGATAAATGGAAAGAGAGTACAAGTAGAAAGGAAAGGAGCATTCTTTAAGAGTGTTTGTATGCTGGTGCATGGTAGAGAAGAGCTTTCTCTAAGACAATCTCCCCAAAAGGGAGAATTCATAATTCAAAATCCTGGAAAAAGTTAAAGAAAAACTGGAGCAAATATAACTCAATAAGGTCCTTCCAAGTGCAAAAGCCTGTTTAATTGATATGCTATATCATAGGATTTAATTTCTTGTTATTTGTAGTTGCATCCACGCCGGTCCTTGCAAAGTGGACAATAGAGAAGTGTGCTATATGCTGGTGTTGTGGTGATTCAGAATCTGATAAAATGATAATATGCAACAGGTATCTTTGGAGTGTCATTTTTTTTTTTCTGTGGGTTCAATTGCCTCTAACAGAGTTATTTCTGTAAAATTGATTTTTAATTTACCAATCAGTACCTCTCAAGTACAAGTATTCATCCAACTTTGCCATCTTTCATCATTCATCCATTAGAATGCTCCATGACAATTATTTGAGACATAGAAATGAAGGTTTCGTCCAACTAGGTTTTTTTAAGTTGTTTGGCTTTTTGAGGTAAGTGGACATGCCTGTTAATTTTCAGATGCCTAGTGGCAGTGCACCAAAATTGCTATGGAGCGCAAGACGTGGATGACATCACCTCTTGGGTTTGTCGGGCATGCAAAAACCCTCAAGTCAAGAAAGACTGTTGTCTCTGTCCCATTAAAGGTGCCTCTTTATTTATTTGAATTTTAATGCTATTCTTTTACTGAAATTATCTTCGAAGTCTTCATAACTTCTGCTAGAATCTTTGTATCTGTAGTTTTACCCCGTTAATTCTCCTTGGAACTTTTAGCATGGTAAGGGAATTTATTATTATGCCCTTGTTTGTGACAGGGGGTGCGCTCAAGAAAACAGATGTAGGAGACTTCTGGGTGCATGTGACATGCGCTCAGTTTCAGCCTAAAGTTTTCATTTCCAGGGAGTCTGCCATTGGTTTCTGGAAAGTACCTTTGAACTCTTTTGGGAAGGTTAGTTATTTTCTCCGTCTCTTAATTTATTCGTTGCAATTGTTTATTCTGCACTAGTCTCTCTTATTGTTTCTTATCAGACTTACTTTATTAAGATAGAAACAGAGATCTGTATGTCCCAGAATAATGGCATAGTGCTTGTAATTCTGGTAATGCAATCAGTACTGCTGTTGCGACCTGAAATTTATCTTGGCCCTTTTCTCTACAGTTTTACTGGCATTTACTACTAACTATCATTTTGCAATAAAATTTTTAGTACGGGTGTATTTAAAATACTTATCCCACCACCAACCTATCTCCTGGGATTAGGAATTGTAATTTGGTACATAACCCTGGCATACTAATTGAACATAGACTGTCCAGTTATTAAGTTGTACTTTATTTTTGTAACGTTTTTCTGGGCTGCTTTTGGGCTTTCTTGACTATTAACAAAGTTCAGAAATCCAAGACACCATATTTTCATAATGGAATCAAGCTCATAGCTAGGCTTGGATGAGAATAGTGGTGTCAGTCAGGTCAGAGCTTTTAGGTGGAGGCAGAGGTGACGCCTTTTGAAAATATTTCTTTGGTAAACTCATAGACTGCAAATAACCTGACTGCCTATCAAACAACAAAACAAGTGCTACTTGTCAAGATATTCTACTAGATTATGGAGATTAGGAAAGATCCTTACAGATCCTAGAGATTGGCAAGATCCTTACAGATCTATTATTCTTTGGAATATATAGCATATATGTAAATATATTATAGAATAGGTTTCCTTCCTTTATTGTGCATAATGTGCTTATAAGAGATGGTGTACACTGCATTGTGTGATATAGAAAACTTTTGATAATAACTATTTTCTTCCAGTTTCAATTCTGCCTAAATCTTGTCATGGTATCAGAGCTCTGATAATTTTTTCTTGATTTTT
Source organism: Carex rostrata (assembly GCF_964058835.1). Lineage (NCBI taxonomy): Eukaryota > Viridiplantae > Streptophyta > Magnoliopsida > Poales > Cyperaceae > Carex > Carex rostrata. The sequence continues at coordinate 10,681,668 of NC_135929.1, forward strand.
TTTTTTTCTCCTGAGATTTGCCACACACAGTGGTTTGTGTCTTGCTTCAACCGTTTCTGGTTAGTTATTTCTTCAAGGTTGTGAGTTTTCTTATTTCTGCTAATGGAGTTTTCCTCTAAGAGTGCTATAATACCTGTGTGTTTGAATGGTACTAATTATTCTTTGTGGGAATTTAATCTTCGGTGTTTCATTCAAGGGCATGAATTGTGGGGTTACATTGATGGTAGTGAAAAAAAACCTAAGGATGATAAGGGTAGGGATGCTGATGGTAATGAGAATAAAACCCTAATGAAAAAATGGATTAGTGAAAATTCTCGTGTGATGAGTTGGATCCTTGGATCAGTTGAATCCCATATCGGTCTTAATCTCAGACCCTATCAAAGTGCAGCCGATATGTGGAACTACCTTAAAACCATCTACCACCATGATAGCGATGCCCGAAAGTATCAGCTTGATTTAGAAATTCACGAGTATTCACAAGGTCAGAAAAAGGTTCAGGATTATTATTCGGGTTTTATGTCTCTTTGGCTCGAATATAATTCTATTTTGTATTCCAAAGTTCCTAGTGAAGCCCTAATTACAATTCAGGAACTACAAGAGAAAAATATGAGAGATCAATTTCTCATGAAACTTAGACCTGAGTTTGAGCCAGTGAGACGGCAACTCATGGCACGAACACCGATTCCCACATTGGCAGAGTGCTTTAGAGAACTTATGCGCGAAGAACAGACCATGTCCACTCGGACTAGTCTTGAAGACTCGGTAGCTGTTGACTCTGCAAATATGGCACTTCTTACTCGAGGTAAGAGTCCTCGGGTTGGCAGGGATGTTAAGTGTTACTCATGTCAAGAATTCGGGCATATTGCTAAAGATTGCAAGAAGAAATTTTGCAACTATTGTAAGAAAGAGGGACATATCATCACCGAGTGTCGTCGCCGCCCACTAAATCGACAGACCCAGTTTCAACAGAACTCAGTTTCAAGACAGCCCCAACCTGTTGCATATGTTTCCTCTACCCTGACTGAACCGACTACAACTACTGCACTGTCTGCCTCAAGTTCCTCCGCAATTGTTACACCCGAAGCAATCCAACAAATGATTCAATCAGCCCTATCTGCTATGGGGTTGTCAGGTAACACTTCCTCAAAATGGTACATTGATTCTGGGGCATCAAACCATATGTCTGGGGTACCAAACGATTTTGTGTCTTTAAATCCATACAGGGGTAATGATATGATCTCCGCTGCTGATGGTACAAACCTTCCAATTACCGGCATTGGTTCGGTATCTATGAACAATACTTTCTTAAATGATGTTTTGTTGGTACCAAAATTGTCAACAAATTTAATTTCAGTGGGACAACTTGTGGAGAATAATTGTCATGTACTTTTTACACCTAATGAATGTGTGATACAGGACAAGGGAACTGGGAAGATAATCGGGAAGGCGCATAAAAGTGGAAGACTTTTTCCTGTTGAGGTTGAACAAAACAAAGCAAAATTGGTTGGTTCTACATTAGCTAGTTCTCATAGAAATGATATGTGGTCTTTGTGGCATCGTAGATTAGGTCATTTAAATTCTAATAGCATGTCACTTATGTTTGAAAAAGGTTTAGTTCCAAATAAAAATAATTCTCCTACTCACTGTTCTACTTGTTCCTTAAGTAAAAGTAAGACTCTTCCTTTTCATGTCAGTACTACTAAAACCTCAAGCCCATTTGAGCTCATACATTCTGATGTATGGGGTCCTTCACCTATCATTTCTGCTTCTGGGTACAAGTATTTTGTAATTTTTATTGACGACTTTACTAGATATACATGGGTGTATTTATTAAGAAAAAAATCCGATGTTTTCCAGAATTTCAAATATTTTGTTGCCATGATTAAAAATCAGTTTGAGAAAGACATAAAAAGATTTCGATCAGATTCAGGTGGAGAATATACTTCTAATGAATTTGAAAATTTTCTATTAGAAAAAGGTATTTTCCATGAAAAATCTTGTCCAGGAACACCCCAACAAAATGGGAAAGCTGAACGGAAAAATAGACATATTTTAGATATTGTAAGGGCACTTCTTTTGGAAGCTGCAGTTCCATCCACCTTTTGGGATGAAGCAACTCGTACTTCTGTATATCTAATAAATCGTCAAGTTTCAAAAAACTTACAAAATCAATCTCCATACTTCCTGTTACACAACAAGAATCCCAGTTATGACATGCTTCACACTTTTGGTTGTGTTTGTTATGTTCATCTACCTTCTTTAGAACGAACAAAGCTCTCTTCACAATCAGTTCAATGTGTTTTTTTAGGATATGCTGTTGGTCAAAAAGGTTTTCGATGTTATGATCCCAAATCAAGAAAAATTCGCATTTCTCGTAATGTTCTGTTCAATGAATCAGTCTTCTATTATCACCACTTCTCCACTCTATCTCCAAATATTTCTTGTTCTGTACTACATCTTTTTCAACCAACAAGTGATCAGTCTAGTACACCAATCTCCTCTGATCGATTTAATCCATGTTTTGTTTACACCAGACGGAAGAAAAAGGGACCAACTTTTATGCCTCAGCCCAATGATCATTCACACAACCTGTCACTGTTACCACCATCCTCGGGAGATTTAGAGCATGAAGGAATAACAGAACCAAATCTGTTACCTAGACCTGAACCTCACCCAGTTGATGAGCTCGACCCAGTTTCTATTCTTGAATCTGGTTGGGATGAACCACGTGACATGAACCAGGACAATGGGTCAAATCTGGGCACGGAGATTACACATGTAAGACGGTCCCCTCGTCTATCTGTACCTCCGGATCGGTTTGGTTTTATGACCACACTTTCTTCAATTTCTATGCCTAAAACATTTAAAGAAGCTGTCAAACAAGATTGTTGGAAAACTGCCATGAAAGATGAATTGGATGCTTTGCTTCAGAATGATACTTGGGATTTGGTTAATTGTCCCAAAAATGTGAAGCTAGTTGGATGTAAATGGGTATATACGGTCAAATTGAAATCTGATGGAACCCTTGATCGGTACAAAGCTCGACTTGTTGCACTTGGTTATAGTCAAGAGCATGGCATAGACTATCTCGAGACATTTGCACCTGTTGCGAAAATGACCACAGTCCGCATAGTTCTTGCCATAGCAGCTGCACAACACTGGTCAATTAAGCAGATGGACGTCAAAAATGCGTTTCTCCATGGTGAATTGAGTGAGGTAATCTACATGAAGCCGCCTCCTGGTTTACTCCTCTCTGATCCAAATGAAGTTTGTAGATTGAAGAGGTCTTTGTATGGACTGAAACAAGCTCCACGTGAATGGTTTCGTACTTTCAAGAATGTAGTGTTGTCTGCTGGTTTTCACCAGAGCCAATATGACCCATCTTTATTTCTTTCCAAATCTCCAAATGGGGTCGCTTTGGCTCTTGTTTATGTTGATGATATACTAATAACTGGTAGTGATTTACAGAGTATCAATCAGCTCCGAGATGCTTTGACAGCTTCCTTCCAAATGAAGGATCTTGGCGAGGCTCAGTATTTCCTCGGTCTTGAGGTCCACCATACACCAAAGGGACTATTTGTGAATCAGCACAAGTATCTGAATGAGATTATAGAAAGAGCAAATCTCCAGTTTTCCAATCCAGCTAATACTCCCATGGAAGTGAATCTCAAACTCCGTAAGGCTGATGGGGATCTATTACCAAATCCTACCCTGTACCGTAGCTTGGTTGGAAACTTGGTGTATCTTACCATTACAAGACCAGATATTTCCTTTGTGGTTAATGTGGTGAGTCAGTTCATGAATGCACCTCGGCATTTACATTTAGTAGCAGTTCACCGTATTATACGGTATCTAAAAGGTACTCCAGACAGAGGTCTTTTCTTTTCTGCTGAAAACGATCTCAATCTCTCTGCCTATGCTGATCCTGATTGGGCTGGTTGTCCAAATACGAGAAAGTCTACAACTGGTTGGTGTGTTTTCCTAGGTAAGGCTCTTGTGGCTTGGAAATGCAAAAAGCAAGATCGTATCTCCAAGTCTTCCACAGAAGCTGAATACCGTGCTATGTCATCAGCATGCTCAGAAATTGTTTGGCTTAGAGGTTTAATGGGAGACCTTGGTTTTATTCAATCCTCACCCACATCACTTCATGCAGATAATCTCAGTGCGATTCACATCTCGAAAGATCCGGTTTTTCACGAACGAACCAAGCATATTGAGGTTGACTGCCACTATATCAGAGATGCTGTTGACCAAAATCTGATATTACTTCCTCATGTGCCATCTAATCTTCAAACTGCTGATATTTTCACAAAAGCACTCCCGACGGTTCGGCATAATTTCTTAGTAAACAAATTGATGTTGGTTTCTTCACCATCATCAATTTGAGGGGGGATGTCAAGATATTCTACTAGATTATGGAGATTAGGAAAGATCCTTACAGATCCTAGAGATTGGCAAGATCCTTACAGATCTATTATTCTTTGGAATATATAGCATATATGTAAATATATTATAGAATAGGTTTCCTTCCTTTATTGTGCATAATGTGCTTATAAGAGATGGTGTACACTGCATTGTGTGATATAGAAAACTTTTGATAATAACTATTTTCTTCCAGTTTCAATTCTGCCTAAATCTTGTCACTACTAACACATAAACTTTGAACCATTTTGAGCAATTTGATTTATCATAATTTCAATTATGCCAAACTTAACTAATTTTTTCTCTTTGGTTTCAGACTTGTGTGATATGTGACCAAACACATGGGGCATGCACAAATTGTTTCATTTGTTCCACTTACTATCATGCCATGTGTGCATTGAGAGCTGGATATTGCATAGAGGTATTCTATTTAATTTATTATTTTTATCTACTATTAAGCTTGATTATTTACATCAGGTGAATGTTTTACCGCTTGGTGACGAATACCTGGCCGGTCTAGTGCCTTTTCCAATAATTAAGTCTTATCTTTTTTTCTCCGTTTTTGGTGTTAGTTAGATCATGTTCGGTTAAGCAAATTTTTTTCTTAAACTTTTAAATATTTTATTTATTACATATAATATTTTAACTTTGATATTTGTGCTGCTATCAGTTGCATCATTTAAGGAGGCTTGGAAGGGAGATGAGCCAATTTCGTTCCTACTGCTCGAATCACACGTAGTCTATCTTTTTCTTCTTCTTATAATTAAATTGGAATTACTGTGCTAAATTTGTTGGTCTAATGGCTTAATTTCCACGCAGAGTCATTGATTTCAATGCTGGATTGGTCGAGATCGACACAACAGCAGCAGGGGTATCTTCTAATCCAGAATTACCTTGTATTGAGAGATCGAGCACAAGTCCCGTTTTGGCAGATCTATCCTCGACAAGCTTTGAGGAGGGCTCTTGTGCGAGATGCCGTATATATCAAAAGGGAGAGAAAAAGGTACGTAATCATTATTTTATCAAGATGATATAGAGATTATTTCTGCAATCTTTGGCAAGATTGTATTCTTTGTACTTGGAAGAGGGGGATGAAAGAGATTTGCAGCTAACTATGAATATTCCTTGTACATGAAAGTGAACATAATTATTGTCATAATTGAATTTTAATTTGAAAATTGTTACCATAAATGTTATGGGTTCTTTTTTTTTATGATAAATGTATATGGTTGGGCCGTCAAGATTAGATAGTCATTGGTCCAAGCCGTTCCAACTAGGGTTTTTACTAGGATACAATTATAGCTGTTTTGAGCTGTCAAACAGATCGAGAGGTCCAGATTAGGTGGTCTGAAAGGGTATGTATTTGTATTTGTTTTTGTTTTTTTCCTTTTTGGGCTGTCCTGATTTGGACCTGAAAGGTTATCTGCAACATTGTTACGAGTCATCCAGATCAAAGATTTCTTGATCTGAGCTGTCACTAACAAGATACGTTTCCTATTCATTTTGTTGATCTGAGTCGTTAAAATTAGGGTTGTTTATCCCTCTTGTGCTCCCACAATCTAGTATAAATAGAAGTGAGAGAGGTCTGTGTAGCAGCTGCCTTTTGTTTCTCCATTCCTAAATCAGCAAGTGTCTGAGTAAGAGAGAGAGAGGGAGGGAGTTTAAGCTGGAAGAATTGTCAATTTAAATGAGTCTTGTGATTGTACCTGGACCTGAATGGGGCTGTACTGGTATTGGCACGAGTGATTACAGGGCCTTAACCAGTACAGTACTGAAATCCGAGACTAACCAGGTAAGATTTGATGATGATTTAGTTCTAGACTTCAGTTTGACAAAATCTCTTTCAAGGTTTTCAGTAGTTATAATTTTTTAATTTCAGAGAAGAGAAGAGGCAGTTGCTCACCTCGTTATGGGGCATCGCCGCCATTCACTGGAGGTTATTCAGGGACAAATAGGCATCATACCTCCAGTAATTTTCTGCTCTTTCTTGATAAAATAATTTAAAATTTTTTCACTTTGCTACCTTTTGATACATCTGTGTGTTTGCTTAATCCCTATTAATTTGTATGACTTGACAGAGTGAGCAGGACATGATCACCTTCGCCACATTCGAGGAGCGTCTCCAGCACTTGAAGGTTATCTCTTTATTTTATTTTTTTTACTCTTGTGGTACTTCTCTAAATTTTTCTTATTTTATTTTCTAATTTGTTTTTGTTGGCTTGGTGTATTATAGAAAAATGAAGATCGCATAGTATGCTTTGGCAAATCGGGCATACAAGGCTGGGGACTCTTTGCTCGCAGGCCCATTCAAGAAGGACAAATGGTACAATTTAATTCTTTCATTTTTAAATAAATAATTACTAGGTTTTTTTTTTTTTTAAGGAATCATGGCCGGTGCTGAATAATTACTAGTTGTTACTTGCCATTTAGAAAGTCTGTCAGACAAATGGTGCCTTGTAATTCTTTCCTTAAAAAAAAAATAATAACCATCACATAAACTTTCAGTAAAGTTCCTAGGAGAAATGGTACTTTATGCAATTTTCTCTTTTTATGTAATTACTTGTTATGTTATCTAATTGCAGATCATTGAATATCGTGGTGAGCTAATTAGGCTCAGCGTCAGTGATGCGAGAGAGAAGTACTACCAGTCGAAGAACAAACATTGTTACGTGAGTTATATTTTTTCTAACTTCATTATCATACTTTTGATAATTTCTTCTATGATTTGGGCTTAACATAACTTTTTTTACGATTTTTTTTCTTTAGTTCTTCCAAGTCAGCGATCAGGTAGTAATCGACGCCACTGACAAAGGCAACGTAGCACGGTTCATCAATCACTCGGTAAGCCCATGCCTCTTGTTTTTACAAGTTCTTTCCCACAAAACAAAAGCAAAAAATTTTGGTATTTACAGGATTTAATTTGATATGCACTAACTAGAGTTTTTTTTACTGGTAACAGTGCCAACCGAACTGCTTTGCAAGGAAATTGCCTATGGGAAACACAACCCGACTTGTGTTCGTAGCCAGAGAAAACATCTCTGCTGGTCGAGAGCTAACGTATGTAGCACTTAATTTTCTCCATATATATATTTTTTTTTTGATAAAAGTGGCTTAACACCACCGATTTCATTAACACGAAACCTACAAAGTTAAGGTATTGGTACCAAGCTGATACCAGTCTTTACCATAGATCTGCATGCATACAACCCAACATTACATAATTTTCTCCATATATTTTGTAATTTAGAACTACAGTAGAAGTTTCTATTATTATTGCTAATTTCTATACTTATTTGATGCATGTAGACTTGACTATATGTTCGAAGTGGCCACGAGTGAGGAAAACAGAGTGCCGTGGTTATGCAATGCGCCGAACTGCCGGGGATACATGGCGTAACAACGGCCATCTCTTCTCTCTGTATTCGACGGGGCATTTTTTTTCCCCCAATATTGCTTTATTCATTGTTATTAACATTGTTTCATTGTTTGTAATTCATAGGCACTTTTGATTATTGTAAAGTTTTATCAAAATTGTAATTACACTGTATAAAAAATTAAAGATCTTTAATTTTTGGTCCTCTTATGCATTTGATTATATTAAGTTTTCTTATTATTATTATTGAGGGGAGTAACAATTAGGGGTGTTCATCGGTTCGGTTCGGTTGAAACTGAACCGAGTAACAATTAGGAGTGTTTGTCGGGAACTAGACAAACTAAAGTTATAATTCCGTTTCAAAAATAGAACCGAACGGAACCGATTTAGTATTGCAGCCGAATTGAACTGAATCAAAATTTTATTTCGGTTTGTTCAGTTCAAATTGAAATATATTATTTTTTTTATTTAAAGCAATTGATTTATAATAAACCGAAGTATATTAAAAAATAAATTGGGGTATTAAGAAATAAACCGGAATATTAAGAAATAAAATGAAGTCTTTAAACAATTGATTAAGAGATGTATCGGAGTATTAAGAAATAAACTGGGACAATCCGGACCAAATTCATAATATATAAAAGTTCGGTCGGTTCGGTTATTTCGGTTTTGAAAATTTTCAAATCGAACCTCAAATTTGATTATGAATCAAAGTGACGGCATATATCTGAATTTAACATCTGCCATTGAAAAACAATGCGTTTTATTGTGGCCCAAAGAGAAGTAACAAATAATAGTGCACAAAGGGTAGACAGCCCAAAAAGAAAATATTGGGCCACAATAACATCCTCACTTCTATATCTAGTTCTAATTCCTTCTTCGCTCTCTCTCTCTCTCTCTGGAAAGATCTAGGGTTTTAGTTGAGGACCAGATCCAATATAGCGATGCAAGCCGACATGGTCTCGCGAGAATTATCTTGTTCATCTCAACTTGTAAATCGCTTCGCTGTGATCGTTTCTTCGTTTTTCTTTTAATCGAATTTGAGGTTTGTCTCATATTATTTGGTTGGCGTTTCTTCGTTTTTCTGTTGTCGATTTGGGTTTTTTTCTTTTGTTGATTCGGGCTTTTAGGCTAGATTTAACTTGTTCAATGACTCATGGCTCCAAACAATGATCCTTTCTATTGTTACCATCAGTTATTGTTTTAGATCTATTTCTACTTTATTTTCTTGTGTTTTTTAGCTACAATGTAATGGATATTGCTATTTTGCTTGTTCAATGAAAGTAATCGATTGAACTCGTTCTTGTTTTTTTGTACTTGCGATGATTTTCTGGGTTTGTCGGATTTTTCTGTGAAATTTTCGATTCAACCGAAATTTGAAATTTAATTTGGTTTGTTTGGTTCAGTTCTTATTTGGTCGGTTGGTTGGCTTATTTTAATTTGGTTTAAGCCGAACCGAACCAGCATTGATGCGCAAGTGGTTACTGAGACTTTTTCTGAAGGATGCTGACAAGAATCAGATAACAGACAGGTGAATCCGAGGAGGTCTCTCATCTGTTATCTGTTTTTTGTCAGCATCTTTCAATAAACTTTGGTTGGCTTATTTTACTTTGATTTTTAAAAACCAAATAAAACTTTGGTTGGTTTATTTTAATTTGGTTTGAGCCGAACCGAACCGGCATTGATGCGCAAGTGGTTACAGAGACTTTTTACTTTTTCTGAAGGATGCTGACAAGAAGCAGATAACAGATGAGAGGCAAAAACATTGGGTGCAACAGGTGAATCCGAGGAGGTCTCTCATCTGTTATTTGTTTTTTGTCAGCCTCCTTCAATAAAACTTTGGTTGGCTTATTTTAATTTGATTTGAGCCGAACCAAACTGATGAACTCCGCGAGCTGTCTGAGACTTTTTCTGAATGATGCTGACAAGAAGCAGATAACAGATGAGAGACAAAAACATTGGGTGTAACAGGTGAATCCGAGGTCTCTCATCTGTTATTTGTTTCTTGTCAGCATCCTTCAATAAAACTTTGGTTGGCTTGCTTATTTTAATTTGATTTTTAAAAACTGAATAAAACTTTGGTTGGCTTATTTTAATTTGATTTGAGCCGAACCAAGCCGATGAGCTCCGTGAGCTGTTTGAGACTTTTTCTGAAGGATGCTGACAAGAAGCAGATGACAGATGAGAGACAAAAACATTGGGTGTAACAGGTGAATCCGAGGTCTCTCATCTGTTATTTGTTTCTTGTCAGCATCCTTCAATAAAACTTTGGTTGGCTTATTTTAATTTGATTTGAGTCGAACCAAGCTGATGAACTCCGCTAGCTGTCTGAGACTTTTTCTGAAGGATGCTGACAAAAAGCAGATAACAGATGAGAGACAAACATTGGGTGCAGCAGGTGAATCCAAGGTCTCTCATCTGTTATTTGTTTTTTGTCAGCATCCTTCAATAAAACTTTGGTTGGCTTATTTTAATTTGATTTGAGCCGAACCGAACTGATGAACTCTCAGCTAGCTGTCTGAGACTTTGTCTGAAGGATGTTGACAAGAAGCAGATAACAGATGAGAGGCAAAAACATTGGGTGCAACAGGTGAATCCGAGGAGGTCTCTCTTCTTTTATCTGCTTCCTGTCAGCATCCTTCAATAAAACTTTAGTTGGCTTTTTTTAATTTGATTTTTAAAACCAAATAAAACTTTGGTTGGCTTATTTTAATTTGATTTTAGCCGAACCGAACTGATGAACTCTGCTAGCTGTTTGAGACTTTTTCTGAAGGATGCTGACAAGAAGCAGATAACAGATGAGAAGCAAAAACATTGGGTGCAACAGGTGAATCCCCGGAGGTCTCTCATTGTTTCTGCCTCTCGTCTGTTATCTGCTTCTGACTCTTATCTCTTATATCCATAGAAAATGTCATACAAGATTGTAGCCATGCACAAATTTGTAGATGAGATCGGTCATATTCAAACAAGGTTGAAAGAGATCGACACTACCCATCAAGCCACTGGTGTTACCTGACATTGATCCCGATGTTGTTGGTTTCAAGGCTGATCGAAACCACCTTGTCGAAGAGTTGCTTGATGAGAACACTAAGAGACGTTTTGTGGGTTCAATTTGGTGATTCGGTGGGACTCGGAAAGACTACTCTTGCACAAAAAGTGTACAATTGGTGTCGGCTATTTGATTTTATAAATTATGGCTCTCACTATTTTGCAACCACAGCATACTCTTTATTTGAACTCGGTCACATGACCTTGATATGTATATATTTCTTGTTAATAAGTGTTTCAGATACTATGTATTAATTTGGTTAGTGACCTTGATACACAGTGTTTCCATTTCAAATCCATGTTTCTTCTTAAAAGTTACACTAATTTTGCTCATAAAAATGTACAAATTTAGTTATGATGATTAAAATTGGAAAACATGCTTAATTTGTCATAATATACTGTCTATATTTTATGAGAAGGGGTACTTGACTAGTATATGCTAATAAAAAAATGAGGTGTTCTTCTGGAGGCTTTAGCCAGTTAGAAGTCTTGATGCTTCTTGAATTATATATGCCAAGAGGAATGAAAGATAGAGAAGGGTGTCATGTCCATTTTAAAAGAACTTCATATTGTTATTTGTGACCGATTAGGTGTGCCTTTAGGGTTCCAATGCCTTGCAAACCTTAAAAAATACATCTTTTTCTGTAAGATGGATCTTGTATTACTGCAACAGTCAACAGGGCAGTTTTCTAGTACCAATACACCAAGAAGAAAGAAAAAGGAAATGAGGGACAAATTAAAATAGTTCAGGTCTAGTCTATTTTAACACCGACCAAGGAGACGGACAATTGTCCTTCAAAATGTGATTTATATATGGTCTAAATTTTTCACTCTCCTTTGATGTGTATGTGGTGATTTCGGAAACATCGGACCTACTTTGGTTTCAACGGGTTCACTCACCGTCAAATTGACTTTAGGATTTGTGCCAGAACTTTCATGACTGTTTTAATATTCGTGCGCACAAATCCTGAAGCAAATTAGACGGTAGATCTGTCCATCAAAACCAAACTAGGTCCGATGGGCATCGGACCTACACCTTTCTCGGTGATTTCATATATTCCATAGATCTCAGTGCTTCAAGTGCAAGTAGGGCTGCCAAGAAAGTTCGTAGTTTGTGATTTGATTGATTTCGATTCGAAATTTTTTTGCAATTAACTCGTTCGATTGAAGTTCGTTCTAAAACAAATCAATCTTATTCAAACAAGCTGGGTATAGCTCGTTCGAAATTGGTTTGCGAACTATTTAGATTTGAATATGAAATTAATATGTACTATTCAAATTAGAGCAACGTTAGTGGCTCAGTACAAATTCAAGATTTCATTTCAAATAGTACAAATAGATGCCTGATATGATCAGATAAGATCCAATGCAATGCTTTGTTTAAGCTATCTAATTTTTAAAAAATAATAAAGCGGTAGGACAGCTAAAAAAGCTCGTAATTTGTAATTTGTGATTCGATTAACTTTGATTCGAAAAAAAATTAGAATTTAGAATTTAAAGCCGCTCTATGTTAAAATTTAGAATTTAAAGCCGCTCTATATTAAAATTTAGAATTTAATATCATTATTATGTCCTATCAGTACCTTTGTCAAAATGCAAGGCAGTTCACTAACGAGAAACGGCCCAAACGGGACCTTTGTCAAAATTTTGTAAATACTGCACCAATGTAAATCTCGTGAAAATGAACAAAATTATTTGTTTGAACTTGACATTTGAGTTTCAATTTTTAAAATGCAAATGAAAAGATGAGGTTGTCGTATTTAATAGCACAAAAATCTTGGAACATTAAAATCATTACTATTTTTTCACACGAATAAATGTTGCCAACAGTTCACCTACCAATTACGGAATCACGTGTGAATCCTTTACAAATTATGAGCTAGCTGAACCATATATAAATTATAAATTTAAATTTATGCAGGGTTCATATTTTTGTGATTATTACGCACCGACATGAAACTTTGACATAGTTATACGAGAATAGAACAGTATTTGGTAAAAAAGTGACTAGTATCTGCGAGAGTAAAAAGTATGTGAAAGTACACTGATAAAAAAAAAATTATTGAGGGTCTGTTCGGCCGTCTAAAGGGAACGGGAATAATAATTTTTGAATGGTCGAAATACTGTGTAAGTGGGCTGATTTTCGTAAAGCCTGAGTGAATTTTTCTTTTTTCCCAAGCGCACAATAAACAACTGAACAGACATCAATTGTATCAATATTACCAATAAGAATAACTATAATGATACCCTCACGAATACTCTCGTGAATACTGTTCCATTCTTGTAGCCAGAGCAAAGTATTGATAATTGTTACCAATAATCTATTTTATTAAATCAATCTTACGATTAACAATTTCGGATATTGAGCAACTTTGCGGTGCTGATATCATAACAAAAATATATGATAACATGCAAAATTTAAGATTAACAATTTCTGTATGCTCCACACAAATTAATTAATTTGTAAATGATACATGGGAGCATAAAAAAATGTTTTTTTTTTTTTAAACAACTATATATTATAGTTTTTGTAAGTTGCCGAATTTCAAACTACTTAAATCAAATTTAAATTTTTAGAAGTCTTTTAGTCCGAACTAAACTACCTAAATTAATTCAACCGTCCGTATATAAGTGCAACAACATTTGTAGAGTCTACATTAATTTTTGAGGTAACAAAAGTCTCTTTCAAATAGTGTGCATAGACTAGAGAGCGTTGTCCCCTTCTTTTTTTTGAGTATAAGGCTGTGGTCCGGCTTCATTCAAAAAATGAACTTACAAAAGTTATACTCAGGGGTGGACCCACATGCTCCCAAGAGGGGCAGTTCTCTTTAGATTTTGAGTTTTAGTAGAGATCGGAACGTTTTAATTGACTTTGTTTTTTTTCTGAAATTTTTTTTGCCCTTCTCTAGATGTTTAACTTGTAATTTGGATTAAATTTAGAGTTAAAATTTAAATATATTTTTTTTAATTTTGATTGGTAATTGAAATTGTAGGTTAATCAGAAATTACAAGTCAACAGTATTGAAAAGCATAAGTTAAATCATTGTTTTTCATTAAGTATCTAATTAGTTAATGGGTTTAAACCCGATTAGCTATTTAAATTCAATTCAATAATTTTTTTGTCGACTTGACGAAAATCTTGAATCCGTTGTTGGTTATACTAAGAGTTAGTTCCCAAATCCATACCTAAAACGGTCGAATTTATTTTTTATCCTTGTATGATTCTTTATTTTAACTGAGATGTGGAGTAGAACTAGGGTGTTCTTAAGTTCACCGAGTTTATTTATGAGTTCAATTCTAAAATCTATCGAATTGACTTTAAACGACGAATTCAAACCGTTAAAATTTTTCTATTTTATGAGTGATGTGTCTACATGTGAAAATTTTAAAGTTTCAAATTAATTTAGTATAAAGTCAAGTGGTCAAAATTAGAAAGTTTATAAATTAATTTTAATGCATTCATTGAATGTCTTTTGACTACTTGATTCTATATAAAATTAATTTAAAATTTCTCCACATTATTTGTAAGGTAGAAAAATTTTAACGATTTGAATTCGTTGTTTAAAGTCAATTCGATAGGTTTTAGAGTTAAGTTCGCAAAGAAATTTGGTGAACTCAAGACACTCTACTGCTACTCCTGAGACGTGTATCAGTGTATGATTCTTTATTCCGATCATCCATAATTTTAAAAATTTTAATTTCAAAATTTATATATTTTTCGAATAAAAAAAAATTCGGATAAATCTAAAACAGTTCGCAAATGCTACCGCAATCTTAGCCACGCGAGACGGAGACGCGCTCTTCTTTTCTTTCCTCGCATGCAAAACCTGGTGCATACAAGTCAACACAGATACTCTTCATATACTCTGAAAAGTGGGTACCACTACCGCACTAACCAATGAACTATTCAAAGAATCAAAAACCTGTCTTTCGTTTATATCAATATTTGTACGGTCATACACCATGTGCATTTATATTTCTCTCTTTCGCATGCCCCCAATTACGACTTTCGTGCACTGCCCTTAATAAATTTGTTATCAAAAATCGTATAGTGAATTATCTCATATCTACCCACACAATGTATAAAATATGATAATTGGTTCCAAACGAAATAATTCAAACTAAACTTGCATTTTTGTTTGGATCCAGACCGTCCGATCATAACCTCGAGCCAGATAAGTCCAAAATCTGGGGTAAAGATTTTAACAGAGTAGCTTTAGCTTTATACAGCGCAAATACTATAGTTCAAAACAGTATTCCATATGCTTCGTGCGCTGCATGAAGCTAGAACTACTCTGTTAAAATCTTTACCCAAAATCTGATCGGACGGTACAAATCTAAACAGAAATATTCTATTAATTATTAAATTATAAAAGTAAAATGCATATCCTCTGCATTAACTCAAAAAGGAATCTTTTGAGTTAATGAATATCAACCGTCTGATTTTAAACGGAGTCAATCCGGTCCCTCCTTATGATATAGGTACCCTTTAATATTAGTGTGGATTTAGTATGCACGACTCTTAAAGCAGATCGGATGGTCAATATTCATTAACTCAGGAGATTCCCTTTTGAGTTAATGCAGAGGATACGAATTCATAAAAGTAGAGGTACTTGGATGTAATTTGTATCTCTGACTAGAAATTGGAAATCTCTTTCTCACAGGAAACCTTTTTCTTCTCATCTCCCGACCAAACTCGACACGAGGGATGGAACGCGGAGAGAGAAAAAATTTCTGAGCAGCAGCAGCTGAAATCGATAGATACATCGATCGATCGATCTATCGATGCCATGAATCCGTCGATGTCTGATCGGAGAGGGAGTCGCGCTAGGCGGAGGTGGCCTTCTCTGTCGGGGATGATGAGTGCTCTGGTGGTGGAGCAGCTGGAGAGAAAGACCGAATCGGAACCAGTGCCAGAGGAGGAGCAGTCAGACCGATGGTCGAGTCTATTGCCTGAGCTACTGGGGGAGATCGTGAGGCGGGTCGAGGCTGGGTGTGACCGCTGGCCTCAGCGTAGAGATGTTGTCTCCTGCGCTGGTGTCTGTAAGCGGTGGCGCGTTGTCACCCAAAGCGTTGTCAGAAAACCAATCGAATGCGGGAAATTCACCTTCCCTTCTTCCCTCAAACAGGTTATTGATGGGCAATTTTTTGTTTTTTGGATTTTATCTTTTTTATTTCCAAAATTCGAAAAGTATTGGGAGTCTTTAAATTTGTAGAGAAGAGGCTTAAATGTGTGATCTTGGGATTAAACTGGAAATATAGGACTGATTATAGATAGAGGATTTGATTGGATAATTTTGATTAAATGCAGAGGCCCTGTAGGGGTGATGATTCCATGGTTTGATGTTTGAAAGATGTATTCTGTGTGTTTGGTGGGATGGAATCTTTAATTGTACAAGTAATAAATTAGGATTATTACTTTGTGTTCTGTAATTTATGTAATTGATTATAAGAATATTATGTAATGTACCATTGATTTTTAGTTGCAGGTTTACTAATTAACCTTAAAATAGAAATTTTAAAACCAAAATTGTTAACAAGATAAGTTTCAAAATTTATGAACTATTATAAGATTTGTTTTCTACAATAGTTTTTTTTATTGGATAAAATGTTTAATGTGTGTATTAATATAATGGTGAAACAGCCAGGATCAAAGGAGACAATGACACAATGCTTTATTAAAAGGAACAAGAAGGAATCGATATATTATCTGTATCTGGGCTTAACACATTGTAAGTAATTTCTTTTTCACTTTTACTTTTTGCTTTGATGATGTGAACCTTTCGAAAGTACAACCTTTTGAATGAAACATGAGCACAACTTTTTATGAATTTTTTTTTTTTTTTTTGACAATGTTGGTAGAAGCTACCAAACCAAAAAAATGAAACAAAAAAAATAAAAATTACATCCATTGCCTCTCCTTGCAACCTTTCATATCCATCTCAATTTGCCCTTGCAAAATGTTATCCACAAAATTCCTTCCTCATGAATTCGATCAACTAAATTCATTGAAGGCAACACCTTATCTCTAAAGACCTTCTCATTCCTTTGCTTCCACACAAACCACAGGCGAGCTAAGTTAAGTTAGCAAATAAATAATATTCGTATAATTGGCATATACCATAAGCGAGCTAGTTGCCAACACTTTTTGTAACTCTGTCTTTTTTAAACATGACAGCTTTGATGGATTTGGGGAAGTTTCTGATGGCGGCTAAGAGGTATAGGCGTGGTGCACATGGAGAATACATCATCTCCCTTGATGTAGAGGACATGAGTCAAGGCGGCTATTCCTATCTTGGAAAACTTAGGTATTTTCCCCCTTTTTTTTAATTTCTTCATCAAAGTTATGTCTGGTCCCTACGTATAAATATTAGTGAATTGCTTTGATTGCTTTGTTTCTACAGACTAACTTTGGCTTCTTCTTTTTTTTTCTCTTTTCTATCTTTGTGTGCATGAATGAACATTATAATCGGCATATAGTTAGCAAATATTAGTCCTGTATTTTCCAATCAAGAACAGGCCTTGAATTTCTTCCCTTGAACAACAATATTTAAGGGGCATGCACTAAGTTCCGTTACTGTTTCTGCAAATTTTTCATGCTAACTAAATATCTGATCAGTACAAACAGAGAAATTGAACCAATTTAATGCTGAAGCAATTTTTCTTGTGTTGTTGCTTGCAGATCTGATTTCCTTGGTATCAACTTCAAAATCTATGACAGCCAACAACCAGACGACAGTTTCAAGTTACTTCCAACCAGAAGTGGGTCCCACTTCTCCAGCAAGCGATTTGGGTCCAAGCGAGTCAGCCCCAACCCATCTGTTGGTAATTTCGAGGTCGGTCAGATCTCCTACAAATTCAACCTCCTCAAGTCTCGCGGTCCCAGGCGTATTCACACTACTCTCCAAACCTCTTCTCAAACCAGCAAAGAAGAAGACAGTTTGCTGCATGAGTACAAACCCGAATCCCCAAAATTGAAACCGAATAGTGTAGTGAGTCCGAAATTGGTTCTAAAGAACAAGGCGCCACGCTGGCATGAGCATCTGCAGTGCTGGTGCTTGAATTTTCACGGTCGAGTTACTGTTGCATCGGTCAAGAACTTCCAGCTTGTTTCAGAAAACGATCAAGAGGAAACAGTTTTACTGCAGTTCGGGAAAGTAGGCGATGACATTTTTACAATGGATTATAAGGAGCCGCTCTCAGCTTTCCAGGCCTTTGCAATTTGTCTTACCAGCTTCGGCACTAAGCTTGCTTGTGAATAAAAAACTGTTATTTGAATGCTAAAACTAAAACTAATCGATGGTTTGGAAAATGGGTTCGGGTTTGTGATCGTAGCATTGACTAGAATATTAATCACTGTGATTTTTGTTCTTTTTGGATGTAAATTCAAGGGCAAGGATAATTTTCCTTTTCCTTTTTTGTTCAATGCAGAGGTGCTGGTAAGAAGCTGTTGTATATTTCTTGGAATGTATTTTGATTGTATTTAATTTGACGAGATGAGTTCAAGTAATTGACATCATTCCTCACATGTCCAAATTTACATCTTAAGATCTTTTTTTCATTGACGAGATTTTACGAATTGAAGGTACCATGGAAAAGGAGATGCAAATTTTTTTTATTTACGAAGATGAAAATTCAAAATTCCCAACCGGGGTAGAATACTATTATTATGGTGATCTTAAGGTCACTAAGTTTTTTTAAGAGCTTAATTTTAATTTCAAACGATGAATTTAAATTGTTAAAATTAATCTACATTTTAGTAATTATTTTTTGATTTGGTATAGGGATGCAAATGGATTGGATGGTGATAAAATCATATCTGTATTTATTTTTATTTTTCGGGTATTATTTGTATCCGGATTGTATATTAAGCAAATACAAATATGGATATCATTTGAATACATAATTCCTATATTGTAATAAAATTAACTTATTATTAAAAAAAATTAGTTTTCTCAAACAAAAATAATTCATGAACATAATTACAATTATAAGTCCCTCAAACAGTAATTATAATGTACAAAATTATAATAATCTCTGATTTTATTCAAACTTTGAATTTATTTTACTTCTTTGTTTTAGACGAATATTGGGTTTATGTTTATATTAATTAATGTACATAATTATAATTATCAGGTCGTAAGGAATAAAATTTCTTATAGTTAATGCACTATTTCAAGAAAAATGAATGTATTAGCAAAGTTGGGAGGTGTGATTTGCATAGAATAGGTGAAGTAATCCTAATCAGACCTCAACAAATTATTAAACAGATTTTGAAAATTTGAAGAATAAAATAAAAGAAGTCAAAGGGTAAGAGAATTAGTCAAAGGCTCGAAAAAGAAATTGCATAAAATAAAGCGAATCGGTAGGGGATATCTCATAATTGAAAATTACGGATATGGATATAAATAATTAAAAATCATTCCTATCCATATCCGTATTTTTTAAATTGAAACTGTAATTCGTATTTGTAAATTATGTGTAGCTGATTATTTGAAGATGAGGGTTCAAATGCCTCTCTATTTTTTGTGCCTCCACCATACCTTCATTTTTTAAAACTTTAATAATTCAAAATTTAAAACTTAAAAATCAAAACAAAACCGTTGGATATGATCTATATCATTTTATCGCACATGTAAAAAATTATGACATTTCAATTTTATTTTGATTGTCATCAAGAGCTTGTAAAAAATGCACTAATTTGGATGATTTCTAGACGTTGATTTTTGAACTTATTGATTCACATAAAAATAAAATTGAAATGTGATAATTTTTTATGAGCACATAGGGAAAATAACATAGATCACATCTATGGTTTTATTTTGATTTTTAACTTTCAAATCTTGAGTTATTAAAGTTTTAAAAAATGGAGGCATGGTGGAGGCACAAAAAATGAAGGCATTTGAACCCTCCTCTTATTTGAATATGTAAAATTTCAGATACAGATCCGAAGCCCAACATAAAATATCTGCTACATTGAAGCGGTGCCGCTTAAGGCGCTTCGCCAGGCGAAAAAAAAAACAGCCATGGCGAGTAGGCCCCTCCTCCCAATCTCCCCTCTCCTTCTCCATCCTCTATACCTTTTTTCTATCCATCTTTTTCATTTGAGTTAGTGCTTCTGTCTAGTGGATCTGATTACTGTTTTCGGTGCTTCCGCCTAGTGTATTTGGTCACTGCTCATTCCTTCGTTGTCGTTCGAGCCGGTGCTTCCATCTAGCGGATTTGGCAACCATTCTTTGGTTATTTCGCTTTGCGGATTTGGTTATCGCTCTTTGCATTGTTTTTTTTGGGGTTTTATTATCCAATATCAGCGGTTCGCTTTTTCTTCTCTTCTCTTAATCTCTTCTTTCCCTCTTTGGTAATGGAAGAATGGATGGAACGAGTTGTACATATAATTATGTGGAAGCAAATTGGTTATCCTTTTTTGAATAACAATCATTAAATAACTTAAAGTTTTTCTTAATCTCTTCTTTCCCTCTTTGGTAATAGAAGAATGGATGGAACGAGTTGTACATATCATTTTTTTGTTTTATTTAGCTGTATTTTTCACAGACACTAATTATCTAATCTTATATAATATCTACTTTGTAATTTTTTTTTTATAAATAAAACTGTCTACGGATTTTTAGCCAAAAAAAAAAAATCTGATTCATTTGCACCTTATTTGGTGAAAAAGGCACGCGGTCTTTGATGTGAAATTGCATTTATGGTGATAGTAGAAATGTGTACTCTCTCTGGTCTCTGGACTTGGCTTGAGAAGTTGAGATGAGTGAAGTAGAATTGAAACTGAGTCAAAAGATACTTTTCTGGTAAGTAGTCACTTTTGACTCGGAGACTATGACCAAAAGATTAAAAGACCAAAACTAGTGTTCTTCTGTGGTAGGCTGACCAGCAACAAACTTCAACTTAAATTTGGTCCTAATTTTATATTGAGGGTTAAAATCCTCCATTTTTTTAACTCCTCTCTGTTTTTTAGAACTTTAATAACTCAAAATTTAAAATTTAAAAGATAAAATAAAATCATTAGATTTGATCTCTTTATTTTTCTCTGGTATTTTTATTTTTACCCAATTACCAAAAAGGTTTAATAATAATAATTATGGATTAGGAATAATTTTAAAACTACCCAAATCGTGGAATTTTTCCACAGCTTGGAATTTTAGTTCAAAACTGTGGAAAAATTCCACGGTTCCAAACTTTTTTTTTTTAAAAACAGAATTTTTTTTTAATTGAAATATTTGAAATGTTGAATATATTTCTTTAAAAATAGATGAAATACAATATAATTTGATTTATTAGAAAGACTATAACAAATAATCCGGATTAACATTTTTCAGGCCAGATTTTTCGCGGCTGTAAGAAAAATTAATATATTTCATTATATGTTATTGTAAAGAATAAAATTATTTGGATTCTGAGTTATTGATCCCGATGCAAAAATCACTTCTAGGTAATACAAAAAATATTGTTATCCTTCTAGTACATTTAATTTCTAAAAACTTGTATCTATTTTAAAAAAATAAATAAAAACTTTAAGTTATTTAATGATTGTTATTCAAAAAGAATTCTCAAAATAGATACAACTTTTTAGAAATTAAATGTACTAGAAGGATGACAATATTTTATGTATTATTTACAAGTGACTTTTGAATCGGGATCAATAACTCAGAATCCAAGCATTTTTATTTTTTTACGATAACACATAATGAAATATATTAATTTTTCTTACAGCCGCGAAAAATCCGACCTGAAAAAAGTTGATCCGAATTATTTGTTACAGTCTTTCTAATAAATCAAATTATATTGTATTCCATCTATTTTTAAAGAAATATATTCAACATTTCTAATATTTTAATTCAAAAAATAAAAAATTATGTTTTGTAAAAAAAAAAGTTTGGAACCGTGGAATTTTTTCACGGTTTGAGTAGTTTTAAAATTATTCCTAATTCATGCCTATTATTATTAAAAAAAATTTGTTAATTGGATAAAAATAAAAATGTCGATATTTTTCTTGTCTTACTTTTGTTTCCTAAGAGCCTGTTCGGCGGAGCTTTGAAAAATAAAAGAAGTCAAAGGGTAAGAGAATTAGTCAAAGGCTCGAAAAAGAGATTCAATAAAACAAAGCAAATCGGTATTCGGTAGTGAGCAGCAACATATAAATTTCTATCGAGCGGTCTGTGCCTCTTGTGTTATCCCAAAATTGAAAAATTACGGTTATGTATAATTGAATATTTATATTGTATCTGTCTGTATCTGTATTTGTATTCGCAAATTATTTGTATAATCTGCATTAGCCAGATAATATCTTATCCTTACATCCTATTTGTCATGTCAAAAAAAATTGAATTTTTTTGCCACGTCAAAATAAAAGTGAAATTTTAGGGATTAAAACATTAGAAATTAATGTGAAAAAAAAATTGCTCAATTTTTAACGTGATAAATACTTCACATTGCCACAATAATTTCACAAAAAAAAAAAAAAAAAACATTGCCACAATAAACGACATAATTCAAATCAAAGGTCGCTCTTTATAACAAAAGCGATCGATCCAGATGTTACATGGACATGGCGCATGTGAAGCTTCTAACCGCGGAGCTCCGATCTCTGACAGTATACCCCACCAACCCTCCTTCTTTCTCCCGCCCTCTCTCCCGCTCCTCAATCTCCCGCGCTGAAATCCTCGGCATCGTCGTTTCTCTCGAATCCAAACCCAAATTCCTCAAATTTCTCCTAGACGATGGCACTGGTTGCATCCCATGCATCCTCTGGCTCAACAACCGTCACGTGCCCTCCGATCAAAATCTGACGGCTGAGTTCACGGGCTGTCATGCTCGGATGGTGAAGCTTGGGGAACAGCTGAGGGTTAGAGGCAGGATTACTGTGTACAGAGGTGAGCTACAGATTACTGTTAGAGATGTACTGGTAGAAAGAGATCCGAACATGGAAACCTTGCATCGACTGGATTGTGTTAGGATTGCTCAGCAGTTCACTCGCTGTGATTCCCTGGGTAAGGATTAGGCGTTTTGGAATCTGATTTGATTTGATGGTGCTCATGCTCACAAGGTGTTTGATCTTTTGCTCCAATGAACTATCTGTTAGCTTCTTGAAAAACAGCTGTATGGAATATACTGGTACCATAATTTTTGCTACCATTTCTTTTCTTTTCTTTTGGTTGTAAAAAGAGATCCTAACACGGAGACCTTGCATCGGCTGGATTGTGTCAGGATTGCTCAGCAGTTCACTCGCTGTGATTCCATTGGTAAGGATTAGGCGTTTTGGAATCTGATTTGATTTGTTGGTGCTCATGCTCACAAGGTGTTTGATCTTTTGCTCCAATGAACTAACTATCTGCTAGCTTCTTGAAAAACAGCTGTATGGAATATACTGGTACCTTAATTTTTCCTACCATTTCTTTTCTTTTGGCTAGAAAAAGAAAACTGCAAAATACATTTGCTCAGAAATTAATCCTGAAGCAAACTAATAATCTCCTAATTATATACTAATTGTCGGATAGAAGTGTATGTGACCAACAACTCTTTTGTAATCTGTTGCGAATTTGAGAAGCTGGTAATTACTTGAATAAGGTTGTTTAAGTAGCTCATTCTTCACTGGCTTTAGTCATCTCAGCCTCAATAGCTTCCATTTGCAATTCCAGCTGTCTCAGTCTCTGATTCATGCGGTCCAGTCTCTTCTTTGTAGTATCATCTGCAGTACCAGTATATATATAGGCAACTTTGATCAATTTTAGCTTAAATTCTAAGGGAGAACGCTGAGCTGAGCGTAGATATATTCAATGACTCTTTAAGTTAATTTTGTCTGGTAAAAGTTTTGATCCTTTTTGCTTTTTTAAATAGACCTGATTTCTTGGCTATGATGTTAGTTCTTATTTTGAGTCTTTCATAGCTAGATTGTTTTATATATATATATATATTATTATCTATTATTCGAAACCATTCTTACACCATTCTAATTCTTTTTTATTTTTTTATTTTACAAGTAGATTGCATTCCAATTTCAAACAAGATCAAACAATTCATATAGAATAATCATGCATTCTTTTTCTTATTCCTTTTGACCCACATTTTGAATTTTCATTTCATGTCATAATCCTTACATTAAACTACTAACAAGGAGGATATAATTAAGATAATCACAAACTACTCCACTGAAAAGGAAACCACAAAAAAAAAAAAAAGTAGGAGCTGAGAAAGGAGAGGTACCAAGATGAGAAATGAAAGCAGATATGTTGACGGTACTGCCGCCTTGTGCTGTAATAGTTCCGGGAACAGTTGTATAGCTACCTTCTGGTAAATAAGCCTTTTTGTTGCTTGATTCTGCTAACCTTCTCTTCTCTCCTAACATGGTGTCTTTTACAAAATCGCTTATTTTTCTTTATAGTTGTGAAAGGTAGATTGTGTTCTCCCTCTTGCACTTTCTAATTACAGGATGTAAATTTATACAAGTAGCTGTGCTACAACTAGATAGAGTTTCTCTGAGTTGGATTTCTTAGCTGCCACTTGTAAAGAGATTATTAAATTCCTAACTTCTTTGACTGAGTTGGAGTCTCTGTGGTGGATATCATATGTCATATGGTGTAGTGAGTCATCAAGATTTTCATCAGCATAGTGACAATATACGCGAATAATTCGTCTTTTATTAATTTTTTTTGACATTTCTGAACTGAACTCCGAATAAAACGCAAAAAAGTATAATACTTTTTATTCGCAAAAACGCGGGTCACGAATTATTCGCGAGAAAAACGCTAATTTTGTTTTTTTTGGGGGATTTTTTATGGTTTTTTTTTTCTTTTGCTTCTTTATTGTACCACCCGAATCACGAACTTTTGACCCCACTGAACTGAATCCGAACTATTCGTTTGTCACTATGTTCAACAATATATCTTTGGTTTGTTTACTTTGTTGTATTCACTGTATTGGAATGGAGTCTCATATGGTTTCGTGTCAGAGATTTGCTAAACTGTGTGGTTATTCTGTATCTGCCACAGGGGATCTAATTTTTATTTTTTGACTGGGGTTGGAGTCTATATCCTATGTTATTAGATTTGGCAGAATTCATGTGCAATTTATAATAAAGTGGTAGAAATTTCCAGTATTTTATTTAAAAAAAAAATAAAAAAAAAACTGTTTACATGTGACATGCCTAATATTCATCAAATTTCACGGGACTTACACCTGTTTTGAAAATATTGTGTAGCAAGTTTGTACCTTTTATCACGTGACATCCTACAAAATAGGAGCTTCACATGTGAGTAGAACTAGGGTGTTCTTAAGTTGACTAAAAGTCTCTCGGTGAACTTCAAGTCTAAAACTCATTGAATTGGTCTCAAACGACGAATTTGAACTGTTAAAATTTGCCTATCTTATGAGTGATGTGTTTACATGTAAATTTTTTTTATTTTAAAATTAATTTTGCATAAAGTCAATCAGTCAAGTGATAAAAAAGGTTAAAAAAATGAATGCATTAAAATTAATTTATTAACACTCTAATTTTGACCGCTTGACTTTATTCTAAATTAATTCGAATGTTTAAAATTTTCATAGGTAGACGCATTACTCGTAATTAGATGAATTTCAATGGTTCGGATTCGTCATTTAAAGTCAATTTGATGGATTTTAAATTTGAGTTTACTAAGAGACTTGGTGAAGTTAAGAACAGCCTAGTTCTACTCCACATGTTTTTATATGACAGTTTGTAAGATTGCAGAGTATTGCAATTATGGTGATAATAGGGATGTGTACTCTCTCTGGTCTCTGGGCTTGACTTGAGAAGTTTAAATGAGTGTGATGAGTGAAGTAGAATTGAAACTGAGTCAAAAGATACTTCTCTGGTGAGTAATCACTTTTGACTCGGAGACTATGACCAAAGGATAAAAATACCAAATTAGTGTTCTTCTCTGGTAGGCTGACCAGCAACAAACTTCAACTTAAATTTGGGTTATCATTCTAATTTTAAATTTGGGTTAATTATTTAGTATGTCCTTCAACTTGTATTGATTTTCTTATATATCCTCCAACTTTTCAGCATAATAACGGTAATAGGCCAACCTTGCCCCTCTTCAAGGCTGGATATTTAATTGCTTTGCCCAAACTAAGGAGACCAAAGATATATTGGCATCTTCCATAATTATAACTATTATTCAAACTAGCAAAAATATTGGCCTAATAAGAAATAATTTGGAAAGTAATCATATAAAAAATATTAAACTTTAAGTTATGTTTGGTTGTGGAGTAAGGAGTGGGGGTAATTTCCTCACTCCACATTTAAGTTGTCAGATAAAAAATAAAATATGAAGAGTAAGATCGAGTAAGAAGTTAGTTAATTCGGAATAAATTATTTCACTTCTCTAGTTGAATTCTTCTCACTTATTTTGTCGGTAAGGTCCAAGATAAAAATTATTTTTCAAAATCATACTTCATCAGACATATTAAATTAAGTAATGACTTAAAATTGTTAAACGAGATGTAAAATATAATGAGTAAGATGAAGTAAGCAAAATAATTTTAAATTTAAATAATAATCAAATATGACTTAAAAAGGAAGAACTAAGAAAATTAAGAAAAGTTGAGGGGCACTTGAGAGATTAATTGTTTGCTCCATTTTCTCTCTTTTTATATTGTCTTAATCAATAAAGTTGTTCTAATAATTAATGCTCCCATCATGCCTAACTCTAATTTTATAAAAAATTTATAATCTTTTACTTTTGTTGAGTAGACACGGTCATGTACCCCTAAGTTGATTTGAACCAAATTTGACAGAATCCAACTTAATTATATTATCCAAGACCTGTCAGATACAGTACAAGTTTGAATTTTGACTAACGGTTTAGAAATGGAGACCGAATCGTCTGCCCTCCGGGGGCAGGAAATTCCTGCCCCCAGAGTCACTGCGGGTGGAGCCCCATTTAAAAATAGTAACAATAGTTAAACTCTTAAACAGTAACCGGTCCCACCCCACAGTGACTCTAGGGGCAGGAATTTCCTACCCCCAGGGGGCAGACAATTCGGTATCTTAGAAATGAGCTCTAGAATGATCAATTCTTAATTCACAATTAAGTTTCCAAAATTGGAAGTACATAATATAAAATATTAATTTATACACATGAGTTCCTAAACGAATTTGAACATGATTATTGATAGGGTCATGTTCTAAAAGCCTCAAAAAATCATTATGAACTGATTATTAAGCTCAAGTAACAAGTTTAAATAACAGGTCTGTTCGAGTTGCCTGTACGAGACTCAAACCGTCTTATGGAAACAAGCCTGTTGAGCCGTTCGTACAGGACTCAGACAGTCTTGCTGTCCAAAAGACAAGTTCGTCAAGTCGTCCGTACACTCGAACTGAAAAAGATATGTGAGGAAGCCCATACGGATCGACCGTACAAGATTATAACCGACCTATAGACTTATAAATATTCCCAAGTTCACTTAACTCGAGGGCCACATTTTAGAAATACGCGGTACATAGAGGATAGAGTTACGTATCCGTTGGATCTACACTCAGTTCTTACTTGAATACGTAATAAATGCACACCTAACTTACACAGATTAACCTCTCTCGAATTAGAACATGCTTAGACACATTATGACTTAATCCCCAAAAATAGAACATAGTACGTATCAATTACACAATCTTAATTAATTGCATTTAAATTAATTAGCAACACAACTTTCGTCCCAACTTGTCATAGTTCATGTAAATTGAATGCATCAAATGCAAATTTGATGAGTATAAGAATACATGTCTCATCCCGTACAATGCAAATATTTATGCATACAACTTGTGCGTCTTTTCTAAATTTGCAATGGCAAACTTAACTAAATTAGATGATATGCTGCCAAAATACGAGCAACTGATTTTTATAAATCTTCTTAGAAATACAAAAATATATTTCAAATAATTAGTTGAGTTATTGGAGGATACCAAATATATATTTTTTCTTTATTATGTTTATTTTTATATTAAACTAGATAGAAGTTTCATGTTGTTTCAGCAATGGTAAATTGCGTCAAAACAAAATGACAAAAAAAGAAGAGAAGGTTCAATCTGTGATATGCAGAGAAGAGAGTGAAAGAGACAAATATAGTGATTTTTTTTTAAACTTACGGAGAGAAAAACGATTTTCTCAAGTGAGGTGGTTGTTTTTCGAGAGAACACAAAAGAAAAAAGTAAGTAATGAAATTTGAAAAGAGCTAACAGAGTTAGACATGTTGAAAACGGAACATAGTTATTATTGGAAAATTGAAACACTGTAAAAATATTGTAGATTAACATTATTCTCCGAATCCAAAATTAATATATAAGAGAAATAATTAAGCACAA
Organism: Carex rostrata; assembly: GCF_964058835.1. NCBI lineage: Eukaryota > Viridiplantae > Streptophyta > Magnoliopsida > Poales > Cyperaceae > Carex > Carex rostrata. The sequence continues at coordinate 10,709,852 of NC_135929.1, forward strand.
CTTTTTGTTATCTTTAAGTTAATATACAGTGAATTGAACAGATTCTTTGTTACAATTTTAACCTTAATTTATGTTCCAAACAAATAATTATAAATTAGTCACTAATTACAAAAATTTAGGTACCTATTTCTAATCATTAATCATGAAAAATCTTATTCACATTCAATATTATTTGAGATTGTCTAGAATTTGTCCAAAATAAAAACTTATTTTTCAATAAGTAACTCTTAGAACAAAATAAATATATTCAAGTATGCAAATAAAACGTGTTGCAATAATTACTACTACCGTAAAAGTTCGATATTATTATATTTTGTTTGAACATGTAGAAAACATTAACCATATATCTCATAATATTTTTTTTCGTTCTTTGATCAACTTAATTTAGTGTGTGACTGTGTTCTTCTGTGGTAGGCTGACCAGCGACAAACTTATAACTTAAATTTGGATTAATTATTTCTTATATATCCTCCAACTCTTTAACATATTTCTTATTTCTCCGTGATAATAGAAAGAAAATTAACTATAGTTCAATGATATTAACAAATCATAATTCATATTTAGTTCGAAATTATTTGACCAAAATGCTCCGAATAATTATACAAAACACCGCTTCTTTCTCTTTCTCTGTTGTCCCTCTTCAAGGCGAGTTCAGATCCAGTGAAGTAACTCAAATTTTGGGTTTTAAATCGGAACCGTTTGATTTGAATATGAGATAATCTATCTGAAGTAGAGCTCACACACCCCGAGAGATGAATTCGAATCGTGAAGCAATTTCGAATGACAAATTCAAATCGGACATTCCCGATCTAAAACCCAAAAATTGAGTTACTTTAGAGGATCCGGACCCCTTCAAGGCTGGATGTTTAATTGCCTTGCCAAGCTAGCCAAGGAGACCAAAGATATATTAGCCTCTTCCATAATTATAACTATTGTTCAAACTAGCAAAAATATTGGCCTAAATAAGAAATAATTTGGAAAACAATCATATGAAAAATATTAAACTTTAAGTTACGTTTGATTGTGGAGTAAGGGGTGGAGTAATCTCCACACATCAAAGTAAGAAGTTGTCAAACGAAAAATAAATTATGAAGAGTAAGAAGTTAGTTAATTCGAAATAAATTGCTTCATCTCTCTAAGTGGATTCTTCTCACTTGTTTCGTCTGTAAGGTCCAAGGTAAAAAAATATTTTTCAAAATTTTAATTCACCAAACATATTAATTTAAGTAATAACTTAAAATTGTCTAACAAGATATAAAATATATATGAGTAAGATGAAATAAGCAACTTAATTTTAAATTTAAATAATAACCAAATATTACCTAAAAAGGAAGAACTAAGAAAATTAAGAAAAGTTGAGGGGCACTTGAGAGATTAACTGTTTGCTCCATTTTCTCTCTTTGTATATTGTCTTCATCAATAAGTGCTTTTAATACTGCCATCATGTCTAACACTAATTTTATAAAAAAAAATATATAATTTTTGAGAACAGCTTGGGTCTGATGGCCATTGGACCCAAAGTGGTTTCAATGGGTTCGCTCACCATCGGATCTGCTTTAGGATTCACGTCCGCACTTTTGCATATGCTTTAAAATTCGTGCGCACGAATCCTAAAACAGATCCGATGGTGAGCGAACCCATTGAAACCACTTTGGATCCAATGGCCATCGACCCAAACTGAAGTCATAATTTTTTATTTTTGTTGAGCAGACACGGTCATGTACTCCCCTAAACGGAACACATAAGTTGATATGAACCAAATCTAAAATAAAAAAATAAAAAAAAATTGAACCAAATCTGACGGAATCCAACTTAATTCTAATATCCATCACCTGTCAGATACAGTACAAGTTTGGATTTTGACTAACGGTTTAGAAATGAGCTCTAGAATGATCGATTCTTAATTCACAATTAAGTTTCCAAAATTGGAAGTACATAACATAAAATATTTATTTATACAAATAGTTCCTAAATCGTGGAATCAAGAAAAGGAGGACCCTCCTATTCTCCAATCCGAACCATTCAAAATCGATCAATCGGCTTTAATTATTTTTTTCTTTTATATCAATATTATCTATTAAAACAAATCAGATATAATTAAAGCCGTTTGATCGATTTTAAACGGTTCGGATTGGAGAATAAGAGGGTCCTCCTTTTGATTCTCTAAATCCTAAACGATCTTGAACATGATTAACGATAGGGTACTGATTATTAAGCTCAAGTAACAAGTTCAAATAACAAGCCTATTCGAGTCGTTTGTACGAGACTCAAACTGTCTTATGGAAACAAGTCTGTACGGGACTCGAACTGTCTTGTCGGTCCGAAAGACAGGTCCGTCAAGTTGTCCGTATGACACTCGAGCTGAAACAGATCTGTAGGGAAGCCCATATGGACCGACCGTATGAGATTATAACCGACCTATAAACCTATAAATACTCCGAAGTTCACTGAACTCGGGAACCACATTTTAGAAATACGCGATACATAAATGATAGAATTACATACTCGTTAATTGGATCTACACTCAGTTCTCACTTAAACAGGTAATAAATACACACCTAACTTACACGGATTAATCTCTCTCGAGTTAGAACGTGCTTAAACACACTATGACTTAATCTCTCAAGAAATAGAACATAGGAGGTATCAATTACACAATCTTAATTAATTGCATTTAATCAGACACGAATTTTTTTTATAAACCATAATTAGAAAAAAGATTTTTATGAAAGCAACATTATTATTTATTTTTTTTACAAAAATTATAAGAACCGAAATGTTTGGTCCTGAATTTTTTTTTTTGGACCAAAATGACAATTCAGTCCTAGATATATTTACAATTTTTCAACATATTTTTTTTCTCGAAATCTATGAAAACGACTTGGACCGAAATAACAATTATCTTAAAAAAAAAAAGAGGATCGAAATGACATTTCGGTTCTTACGATATTTGTAAGAAAAAAAATATTGTTGGTTTTATAATTTTATTTTTTTAATTATGGTTTATAAAAAAAGTCCAGACGCGCCTTAGCAACACAACTTTCGTCCCAACTCGTCACAGTTCATGTAAATAGAATGCATCAAATGCAAATTTGATGAGTATAACAAATTCACATGCCTCATCCCGTACAACGCAAATATTTATGCATCCAGCTTGTGCGTATTTTCTAAATTTGCAATGGCAAACTTAACTAAATTAGATGATATGCTGCCAAAATACGAGCAACTGATATTTAGAAATCTTCTTAGAAATAAAAAAAATATATATTTCATATAATTAGTTGAGTTATTGGAGGATATCAAATAGATATTTTTTTTATTATGATTATTTTTATATGAAACTAAGGAGAAGAGTGACATGTGGCACAAGATAGAGAAGAGAAAATGAAAGAGAGAGACTTCTTCAGAAGTTATGGAGAACACAGTTGTAATTGAAAGTTTGGAACACTGTAAAAATTCAAAAATTCATATCCCAATTTAAAAAAAATCCAAATTTTGGAAATCAGTCCCCTAATTTTAGCCATTCACACAAGAGCCTAAATTTATCAAATTCACACCCTAATTGTTTTATTTCACATTTTGGTTCCTTTTCAGTTCAAATTCCGGTTCAACACAGACCATTCACAGAAACAGAGAACTTGCCAAGAACTATACAAGACTAGTACCAACACAAGTACCAATACAGCAAAAACAGAAACAAAAAAAAGGCTAGTCTGAGCACAGAGGGATAATCACTCTGGAACACAGTACAAATCAGCGAACACCAGCACAGAGACCACAATTAAAGCAAGCAAAAAGTCAAGCCGGTAAAAATCAACAACCAGCGCTAGACAACAATAAAAAAAATACTGTAAATTAACAGTATTCTCCGAATCCAAAATTAATATATAAGAAAAATAATTAAGCACAATTTTTTGTTATCTTTAAGTTAATATACAATGAATTGAACAGATTATTTGTTACAATTATACCCTTAATTTATGTTCCAAACAAATAATTATAAATTCTCACTAATAACAAAAATTTAGGTACCTATTCCTAATCATTAATCATGACAAATCTTATTAGTAAAAATAATCATATCAGAATGTGAAAACAATAACTAAACAAAAAAGAAGATAAAAGTTAAAAGAAAAGCAACACTAAATTGTAAGAGAGTTCGAGTAGACGAAATTAAAAAATCACCAAGTGACATGCAATATTATTTGAGATTGTTTGGAATTTGTCCAAAATAAAAACTTATTTTTCAATAAGTAACTCTTAGAACAAAATAAATATATTCAAGTATGCAAACAAAACGTGTTGCAATAATTACTACTGTAAAAGTTTGACATTATTATATTTTGTTTGAACAGGTAGAAAAATCCTTATGATAGAAAGATTGATTTTTCTAATTTGTTTTAAATCTAATAATTATTTTTTAAAATACTAAAATAAATCGTACTTTTACTTTATGACTATTACATGCTCATACTAACTTGCTCTAATTAATCTTTATTTCTAAAATTCTCTAAAGATAATAAATATTAAAAGAGTGAGTCAATGGTACTATGCATATCACGGGTTGGTCTGTAATACGGCTCAATATTCGACTTTTCAAAATTCTAACGGTCGATCCGAACCGTTCATCTTGTTCTCCATATTAATATGTGTTTGGAGACCAAATTTTACATTTTTGAAATTTTTTTACTATTTTTTTAGATATTTAGAAAATCACTTGATCTGAAAATTCTGGACCATCCAAAAATAGTGATTTTCAATAAATCTAAAAAAATAGTAAAACAATTTCAAAAAATATAAAATTTGGTCTCCAGACACATATTAATATGGAGAACAAGATGAACGGTTCAGATCGACCGTTAGGATTTTGAAAAGTCGAATATTGAGCCGTATTACGGGCCAAATCGTAATATGCATAGTACCATAGACTCACTCATATTAAAATGTGTAAACAATTTTGAAGACTGAGAGGGAACATTATGAATATTTTGAAGGTTTGATTTTTCTCATCTTTAATCTTTTATATAAATATTTTAATCTAAACTGTTCTGACAAACTCAATGAATGCCTGGCAGCAAATTATCTGACTTAGAACAATTAAATCAGACAGTCTAAAATTGGAATTTTAAACTTGACACGAATCTCAAAGCACAAATAATATTACCCCTGCGCCATCCCAAGCTGGCACCGATTGAGATTAAATCTGGGCCATCCGTTGAGATGGCACCACCTGAGATTAAATCTTGGTCGTCCGTTTCAATTGTGTTGATTCAAGTATCTGGTAGGATACGGATCCAACCACTTCCCGGTTTTACTAAAAAAATAAAAATAAAAGACAAGCTCAATTAGGACACTCTTTTATCCGTCTACTCAATCCGATACTGATAAGATTGTTTTTCGTAAACTTATCGGATACAGGTAAAATTTTTTTTTCATTATCTAAACGGGTAAGGATACGGATAAAACCTATTTTGTACCCATCACCTGATCGTTTAATTATAATAAAAGTTATATATATCATATATATTAATAAACATTGAAAAAAATACTTTAATTGATTTATTTGGACTTAGCATGATTAGATTTTTATTTTCAATAAAGTATTACTATACATGTGTGAAATGAATGTATATGTTTTAATGTTTTACTTAATAAATAATACAAATAATTATTATATTAGTATTATCTCTTATTTATCCGTTACCTTTTCTTTATCCACCAACTATAATGAGTAAGTTTGTGTAAATTAATTTTGAATTTTCAGAATAGAGTAGTATGAACTACATCTGCCCCTACACGGCATGTACCCCTAAAGGGTCCGGATCCTCTAAAGTAAACTAATCTTTGGATTTTGGATCAGGACCGTCCAATTCGAATCCTTTGCTCGAGATTAATTTGCAATTCTAACTCATCTATCGGGATGCATGTGTTCCACTTTAGATAGATTATCACGGATTCACTGAATCTTTAAAACCCAATCTTTAGATTACTTCACTGGATCTGAACTCCCCCCTAAACGGAACACACTAAGTTGATTTGAATCAAATCTGACCGAATCCAACTTAATTTAATCCAAGACGTACATGTACAAGTTTGGATTTAGACCAACAATTTAGAAATGAGATGTAGAATTAATAATCAGTCCTCGATTCACAATCTCAGCACCAAAATTTTGAGTAGATAGCATAAAGGTAATTATTTATTTATATTATACATGATCTCCTCCACGAATTTGAAAAATATCATTGCACAATATTTTATTTACATTTTAATCGAATACAACTACCAACTTTCATCCCATCTAAATGATTGTCAATGCAAATAGAATGCATCAAATGCAAAATGGATGAATGGAAGAATGATATGTGTTTGGGAAATACCATACAATTCAAATATATATACGTATTTTTTTCTCACTTCTCTGAATTCGTGATAGCAAACTTAACTATATTAAGAATATTCTTACAACTAAAAATATTCATATGGTTGAGTTATTGGAGACAACCAAAAAGATATTTATTTCTTATTATGTTTACTTCTATATGAAACAAGATCATAGATAATCTAAGTTAAGAGATTAGCTAAGCTAGTACTTAGTACTTAACATGGATTTCAAAAGCATAATCAAGTGATTCTGTTACAAGAACATAATTGATGAGGCTCATGCGCTAGTAAACGAGAAAATGCAAAAGTTAAGATGTATTCTCGATCTCATTTCATACAACATCCTAATCGACGGATGTTGTAAAAAAGGTTTGATTCGGAGGGCAAAAGGATTATAGAACTGATTGATTTAAAATGGTTAAAAGAAATGATGAACTGAAAATATATTTTCTTATTAAAGTTCTGATATTTACATGGGTATTTATTGCCGAAATTAAATAAGTATGTCTCCAATAAGATATATCTTTCTTATTAGGTTTATTTTTACATGAAACAATATCATGAATAAGTTAAGCTAAGAGATAAGCTAAGTTAGTACTTAGTACTTATCAGTACAATACAAACAAAGTTCACCTGAAACAATTTCATACATTGTCATTTGAAAAATATTTATTTACATCTGACATAATTATATGTGAAAAAAATGCATGCTACTTAAAAAATAAAAAAAATTATTTACATCTCTACTGTCTGCAAATTAATATGTTTGTAATTAACTAATTATATAAAAAATATTAAACTTTAAGTCATGTTTGGTTGTGGAGTAAGAGGTGAAGTAATCTTCAATTCTTGACACTCTACGCTTAAGTTGTCAAACGAAAAATAAAATATGAAAAGTAAGATGGAGTATGAAGTTAGTTAATTCGGAATAAATTACTTTATTTCTTTAAGTGGATTCTTCTCACTTATTTCGTCGGTAAGGTCCAAGGTAAAAAATTATTTTTCAAAATCTTACTTCATCATACATATTAATTCAAGTAATGACTTTAAACTGTCAAACAAGATGTAAAATATGATAAGTATTAAATTTAAATAATAATCAAATATGACCTAAAAAGGAAGAACTAAGAAAATTAAGAAAAGTTGAGGGGCACTTGAGAGATTAATTGTTTTGCTCCATTTTCTCTCTTTTTATGTTGTCTTAATCAATAAAGTGCTTTTAATAGTGCCATCATGCCTAACTCTAATTTTATAAAAATCTATAGTTTTTTTTTCTTTTGTTGAGTAGACACGGTCATGTACACCTAAAAGGAACACATAAGTTGATTAATTTCAACCAAATTTGACGGAATCCAACTTAATTTTATTATCCAAGACCTGTCAGATACAGTACAAGTTTTGATTTTGACTGGTTTAGAAATGAGCTTTAGAATGATCGATTCTTAATTCACATGCAATTAAGTTTCCAAAATTGGAATTACATAACATAAAATATTTATTTATACACTTGAGTTCCTAAACGAACTTGAACATGATTACACAATTGTACGGTCTAATTTTGGAGAGATTAAGTCGCAGTTTGTTACGACACATTCTAACTAGGGAGAAATTAGTCCCTCGTACGATGATCAGTCTTAAATGCGTATCTATGTACCTCGTATTGCTAGATCGTGGACTCCGAGCTCAGTGAACTCGGGAGTATTTATAGACTTATGGGTTAGTTATAATCTCGTACGGACGTTCCGAATGAGCTTGTTATGCAGATTAGTAAGTCGGTATTGATAGGGTCATGAGCCATGGCTCCTGAACTGGTTTGCTAGGTCCGTCAAGAGTCTTTGAGCCAATTCTAAGTAATTGGGCTACAAAAGTCCGCCAAGAGTCTTTGAGCCAATTCTAAGGAATTGGACCACAAAAGTCCAATTCCAAAGCCTACAAAGGCCTCAGCCAAGGAGACGTCTCGGCAAGGCCCGGTCCGATTTCAAGATCACTAGCATGGAGTGATCTCTACAACAAACTCCGTACTGTCTGTCTTGCCAGACATGATTGTCAGCCCTAGATCAGTGGGCTACGCAACAGCAAATGGCCGACCTATATATGATCCAAATCTGAACCTAAAAAATTAATGGTTCACATTTTTTCCAGATAAACACAAAATATCAGAGGTTAAAGTCCGAATACCTTACACACAAACTCGAAAACTACGTCCAGTCACCTCTGAACTGGTACGATAACACCGTACGACAGTCTCAAACGAACTAGCCAAATAGACACATATGAGTCGGTTGTTACTCCGTATAGCAGTTCATTCGAATGAGCTTGCTAACTGAACCTGGTACTAAGCCCATAATAATTTTATGAGACCTTTGTTACATGACTATATCAACAATCTTACTTATTAATTGCATCTAATTAATCAAACGCGCGTTAGCAATACAACTTTCGTCCCAAGCCAGTCGAGTGCACGCGTATCCTCTGAGATATCTCATATTTTGCGTGACCTACGTGTCTGGTGCCTTCGGGGTTGACGCGACGTAGGAGGCCAGTATTATGTGAGCTTTGAGATTCACGCAGAACGTATTGCAACGGTTGAGATTTTCTAAAAAGTCGCGCAAAATATGAGATATCTCAGAGGATGCGAATTCAAGTCGGTCACCGTTCATATTTAAATATTTATGCATCCCGCTTGTGCGCCTTTTCTGAATTTGCAATAACGACAAACTTAACTAAATTAGATAATATACTGTCAAAATACGAGCAACTAATTTTTAGAAATTTTTCTTAGAAAAAAAAATATAGTGCTTGATCAATGAAATGTTTTTACTACTGCTATATATATATCATGCCTAACTCCTAGCCTATCTAGGGGATTTATAACTTTTTTAATTTTGTTAAGTAGACATGGCATCTTGATGCCGGATTTTCATCATAAAAAGACAAAATGTTATTGAATCAGGTTTAAATTTATTAGATAATCATATATTATAGATAAAATATAATAAAAATCAAAGATATCTATTTAATTTATTGAGAGTTGGATTTAGAACATGCAATATTAGTTTTCAATGTAGAGCATAGGTCTAAAATTCAGTTCGTGTGTAAATTAATTTTGAATTTTCAGAATAAAGTAGTATGAGTTGCATCTACCGGCTCCTGCACGGCATGTACCCCTAAATGGAACACACTAAGGGCCTGTTCGGTAAACAACTATTCACCGTGGGAAAAAAAATTTGCTCAGAGCTAAGTTTTTATTCCCACGGTGAACAGTAAAATCCAGTTCAAAATTTTTTATTCCCACACCCATTCCTATTCCCTGCTGGGCTGCCGAACGGGCCCTAAGTTGATTTGAATCAAATCTGACCGAATCCAATTTAATTTAATCAAATTAAATCTGACCGAATCCAACTTAATTTAATCAAGACATGTACAAGTTTGGATTTAGACCAACAATTTAGAAATGAGATGTAGAATAATCGGTCCTCGATTCACAATCTCAGCACCAATTTTGAGTACATAGCATAAAGGTATTTATTTATTTATATTATACATGATCTCCTCGACGAATTTGAAAAATATCATTGCACAATATTTTATTTACATCTTAATCGAATACAGCTACTAACTTTCAGAGTCCGGCTAGTATGATATTGGTGTCATATGACACCAACTTCAAAATTTATCAGGTTGATTTCAATCGATAAATTCAAACCTTTTAAACCAATTTGCTATATGAGTGATGTGTTTACATGCTAATTTTATATATTTTCAAGTTATTTTAATATCAAATCAAATGGTAAAAAAATCTTGAAAAATGAATGCATTAAAATTAACTTAAAAATTATAAATTATATATTTTCAAGTTATTTACATGCCAGTTTGACTGCTTGACTTGATACTAAATACACTCGAAACATTATAAATTTTGCATGTAAATGCACAACTAATGAAGTAGATCAATTTCAAAGTTTGGGATTTTCATTTGAAGTCGATTTAATAAGTTTTGAAGTTAATGTTATATAGACTAAAATAACACTAATATCATACTAGCCGGACTCTCAACTTTCATCCCAACTAGATGATTGTCAATGCAAATTGAATGACTGTAAGAATGATATGTGTCTCGTAAATACCATACAATGCAAATAAATATATGTATTTTTTTTTCTCATTTCTCTCAATTCGTGATAGCAAACTTAACTATATTGGATGATATGCAAATAAAATATGGAATTTTAAAAATATTCTTACAAATAAAAAGAATTCATATTTGTTAACTTTTTTTTTTTTTGATGAAAAACCCGTAGGTTATGCTTGCATTAATCCATAGAAAAATTACACAAAGTCGTTACAGCAGAATTAAACTTGCTACCTAGAAATCAAAAGATTACAGTAATCTATCTTACCAAAGTTTTAAAGCGAGAAAACATTAAAGAGAAAACCATAATTTTAAAAGATCCTAATTAATCTAAAGGAAGAAGAGTTAAACTGTTTGTGACCGGTGCCCCTATTCTTGCTCCTGCCTATTCTGTTGGCCCAGTATCCATTAGAAAAAATGCAGGGTCTAATTGTTGGAACTCCTGCATCCAATCTCCCATTGTTGAGTCAGTACTCCGTGCACCTGACTGTCTTCTTTGCCCGGTTCTTCGTGCGTAGTTTGCCAGTGTATGAGGTCCCTTCAATGCTTCCCTCCTAACATGTGACACTACCACTCTGCCCTCCATGCTTCTTACCCTTCGTGCACATTTGATAACTGTCTCAGCAGCCCCCCACGACGGTATGCCTTGTTCCTGCCCGTCATGTATTGCCTTTACTAGGCATTTGCTGTCTGTGAATATATGTGCTCTTGTCCCTTCCTCACCCCCCCACTGTGTTTCCCAAGTTGTGAGAATGTTCAATAGCGCTAGCGCCTCTGCATGCAATGCATCTAGGGCTGTTGTGTTTTCATATACCCCCAACTGCAACTTCCCCCAGATATCGTATACTAAACCCCCCCATCCCGCCCTGTTTGTGTTATCCCATGATCCGTCAATCAAGATAGTGTTAAAACCCTGTTGGATTATAGTCGCCTCTTGTTGTTGTTTTCTCTTTTCCCTTAATTCCTCCATATTAGAACCCATCTGTGGTGGTTGTAGATACTTGACCTGTTTTAGAATTGCTTGTGGTGGTGTATGCTTTCCATCAAAAACCAGTTTATTTCTAGCCTTCCAGATGCCCCAAATTAAATTGCAAACCTCTGTTACCCGATTTGCCTCCATGTGTTCTGTTATGTTTAGAAGTGCCCTGTGAAATCTATTGGTAGATCTCCCACCCGCATTGAGAGTTGTGAAGCAAACCATGTCACTCGTGATACATGACAGAAAAACACCAGGTGCGTCAGGAACTCATTCTCCCCTCCACACCTTGGGCATTGCTGGTTTATTGACCTTACTCTCCTATGCAGTTCCGTCATTGTTGGCACTCCTCCATGAATTGCCTTCCATAGGAAAATTCGTACTCTCGGTAGCACATCCCAGGACCAAATCTTCCCCCACGCCCTTTTTTGTGTTTCACTGTAAGGTCTGATTATCCTGCCTCTTTCATGTAGTATCTTGTATCCTTCCCGAGTTGAGTACGTACCATTCTTACCCGGCTTCCAAATGAGCCTGTCTCCAATAATCGGATCCCTTGTTGGTTTTCTGCTTAGGCCCGATATAGATGCCATCGCTTGCGGTCCCAGTAATAGTGTTATTTCATCCTCCTTCCATTGTTGTGTTTGTTGATCAAAGATCTGTGCCACTGTGGCATCCCTTTGCATATTTGTATTAATCGGTTGTATTCCCCAAGCGGGGAACTAGGGTTGATTCAACACCTGTATTGATGTATATTATGTTAACTTTTATATGAAACAATTGAAGAGCTAAATTAGTTTTTAGTATTTATCAGTACAATACAAATAAAGTTCACCTGAAACAATTTCATAAATTGTCGTTTGAAACATTTTTATTTACATTTAACATAATTATATGTGAAAAGGAGAGCATTCTACTGAAATAACGAAATTTAACTGCATCTCTATATCTCTACTGTCTGCAAATGAATACGTTTGTAAAAAAAAAAATGATACTTACTCTTAAACAAAGTAGGATTTCATATTATCATTCTCTTATAGATGCATATTGTTGCTTCTTACAATTAACTAAAAATAACAACAAACATAAGATGTAGTAAATAAGCTTTAGCAGTAAAAATTCAAATAATCAACTACCCATAGCAAAAGAGATTTTATCATTAGTTGTAGAAAAACTTAACTCTCAATCAGTGATTGTGAGTTTAGTTTAATTTAATCAAGTTTAGAAATATTTTTTATCGTACATAAGTAAGGATTAAAGAAAAGTTGAGTTTTTAGTACCAAAGAGAATAATCATATGAATTTGTTATCATACATATTAAACTACTGGACCAAGAAAATATATGTTTTGACGTAACAATTAAATAATGAGTTATCATGTATGAAAACAACACAAAATGTAATGAGAGCATTTATTCTTTTTAGTTTGAAGTAAATAGAAGAAAGCTTAATAAGATAGTTGTAATCAGCAAGCAGAGGCACTGAGTATCCTGCAAATAGTTAATGCGCTCAGCTAATTCGTGGGTCAATTCCAAGTTATGCTTCTACTCCTCTCCAACTGATACCAAAATAGATTCACATGCATTGTAAATAGAAAAGATGTATTCACCAAGAATTATGCATTTTTATATCATATTAATAAGTATTCGCCAAAAATTATGCATTTTTATATCATATTGGTTTTTGTATCCGGTAGCCACTGGTTCAATGGATACAAATCTGCTGTGATTTTTTGGAATCACAGGACCCTGTTATGTTAAATCTATTCATTCATTTATTTAGAGATTTGCGCATAGACAAAAAGTGATTTTGAGATTTGTGCATTCCAAAAAATTGAAGAGTGGATTTAGAATGACAGATCAGCAGATTTATTTCCCTGGTTCAATACCACCGAAAACCACTTTTTGTCTAACCATACAATTTGTCTATCCTACACACTACACAGACATGCCTGGTAGCCTTCAGAGTAGGCAGCGACATATATCAGCTAAATTATAATAATAAAGAAAAAACAACTAAATTAATTACCAAGCAAGGGTTTTGGCAACACGTATCTCTTCTGTGAAATAAACTGTCTGATGTCATCACTAATCGTACGTATTCTACTTTGTGAGGAAATAAACTCACAACCACAGTGACAAATAAATTATTTGGGTTCAGTTTGACGAGTTTAAAAATTTGTAATTTGACAATAATTTGAATATAATGCACGAATGATTCGGAATTATCCGGATTAGAAATCTCAGTCCTGTAAGAGGGCAAAAAAAAATATTCTGAAAAAAAATAAAAAAAATTCTTGAAGAATTCGTAAAATTCAAAAATTATTCTGATTTAATTCAGTTAACCGAATAATTCAATATTCGATTCGGCATCACCGAAAAAATAAATTACACGAGTTTAATTCAAATTTAATTCGCGAATATTGTGACTATGCTCACAGATGGAGGTGCCGAGATCCTAGGGCTTCCAATTGAGAAGCTGTACGTGTCTGCCCCACAACCAGACAAAAGTTAGATGAAAAGGGACCCATACGGCAGCCTCAACAATGTTGTCGTCATGTCCCACTCAAACTGTAGCTCCATTCTAGTTTAGATCAATGTTATCAGAATCAAACCGGAAATTGATCCAACAAAGCTTCGGATCACTGGTTTACTGGTTGGACCGGTGAGTTAATCGATTCAATTGCAAAAAAATTTAAAACAGCTGAGTATAATATTAAATTGTTACCTATCATCTTATTATAATATTACTTACAGTAATATCATGTACATAAAGCTTAAATTTAAAAAAAATAGTTACATAAATAATTCAAAGTATTTTTTTTCTAAATTAGGTACATCAGGTTTTTTATAATTTACTATATAAAATATAAATCAGAACATTTTTTTAGTTATTTTTATTTAGAATAGCACACACCTGTATACTGTTTTTATATGATGGTGTCAGTACAATATTTAAAGTCAATATTAATTTTTATTATTGATTTTAAAAATTTTAAGTCAATATTATATTCATATAATCCACTTTAAAGGAAAAAATAAAACGCAACATATTTTTTTTTGCAATAAAAAATTCATGCTTAATATATAAAAAATAAGAATTAATAATTTATTTTTGTAAGATATCAAAACTAATGACTTCCTCGGCGACTCCTGTTGCATTTGATATTAAAGTTTAAAAAAATAAATTAATGAACCTACATTTTTAATTGGACTTTCTGACATATCTTCAAGTTTGAAAGACATGGATCCCAATGTCATATTCACCTTCTTTTTCCTATTTCCCCTTCTTATTTTTCTTGTTTACGATCTATTTTCTCCAACGAAAATCTAATTTGAAACTCCAAATGAATTTCTTCTAACTGGGTTTTTGCTCGAAATGGGTTGACGTTTTTTCAGTAAAACCGGTCGATCTAACCGGTTTTGGCCAGTTCAATAGCATAACGATCCTTCAAGCGAAGCAAATCAGACTAGTGACCGGATCCCCTTTTTTCGATTTAACCGGCGGTCTGATCCAATTTTGATAACACTGGTTTAGATACATCATGAAAAAAAATTATGCTAGAAAGATTGATTTTCCTGATTTGATTTAGATCTAATCATGACTTTTTAAAATACTAAATTAATTTTACTTTAACGTCGTCCTATTAACTTCCTCTAGTAAATATTTATTTCTAACGTTCTATAAAAATAGTAAACATTAAAATTTGTAAAATGTTTCCAACATTAGGGTTGTGTGTGTGTGTGTGTGGTGGGGGGGGGGGGGGGGGGGGGGGGGGGGTGGAATCCGTATCCTCTGAGATATGTCAAACTTTGCGTGATTTTATGGAAAATCCCAACCGTTTAAAAACGCTTTGCACGAATCTCAAAGCACACATAATACTGACTCCCTACATTACCTCCGAATAGGCACCGGACACGTCGGTCACGCAAAAGTTGAGATATCTCAGAGGATGCGCACTCGGGGGGGGGGGGGGGGGGGGGGGGGTTGGCGCACTATGAATATCTTGAAGGGTTTTTTTTATGTTAATACTAGTATCTTTTTAATAATTTTTGTATTTATATTACCTGCATGTGATTAAAAAATTTGATCATAAAGTTCGTTTAGAATACAATTATTAAGAATGTGAGTAATATTTTATTCCAGATGTTATTCTTAGTTGTGAATTTTTACGAATTAAACGAAAGAGGCTGACTCCGTCTCTGAGCACTGGGTTCGAGAATTTTTTATTGATAGTAAATTAGTAATTATAAAATTCAGATGTACAAAAACAGATAGAGTGTTTCGTTTTCAACCGATATAGTAAGATCGTCAGTGCAGATCACGATCCAACTTTTTATGGATCGTTGTCAATGACAACGATTCACTTTTATTTAAAAAAAAAAAAACTTAACTGCAGTTTTAAACCGTTTTATAAAAAAAATACAAAAACAAAAGATGAATCATTGTCAATGTCCATGATCCATAAAAGTTGGATCGTGATCCGTGCTGACGATCTTACTATATTGATTGAAAACGAGATACTCTATCTGTTTCGGTATTTTTCTTTTTTATAATTACTATGAATAAAAAATAGGAACTGGGTTCTGTGCATAAACATTTAATTACTGACAGCCGGAGAATCCCCAATCGACTACGTTGAGATTCGCGCTTATAATCTGATGCAAACTAGCGGCTCAAAAAATAATGGGTTTGGACTTAAAGAGGGAGTAGGAGACCCGACTCTCCCGGCCCAATTAACTTTCTCTTTCTATTGGGCCCAATTAACTACCATACATACATGTTACCTATTGGGCTTGACAATGGAGATCAAAAAAAAAAAGTTCAGCCCAATAATAAAAATCGGTGCAGTGAACTATTAAGGCCCAATAAATAAAAATCATTTGTTACGAATATATATTGCTGTACGCGATTTTAGGAATACAAAAAAAAAACACTATATAAAATTAAATAAATTATATGAGTGTGAAAATTTTGGAAGAGCAATTTTTAATTCATGCAACGCATAAAAAATAAAATCAAAACAACATAGATGGAATCAGAATTTCAAACTATGAAATTAAAACGTAAATATAGATCAATCATATAATTTTTTTATATCACGAATGAGAATTAATGTTACAGTATCTATAATATTTTATTCTAAAATATAGAAAATCTTGTATAAATATATAAATTTTGAAAATGAAATAAAAAATAAAGATCAATTGCCTTTATTCAATACCGGTGAAACCATCTTTGCAAAACAATGTAAATATAGATCATTTATATAAAAAATTTATCTCACGAATGAGAATTAATATCACATTATCAATAATATTTTATTCTAAACTATATAATTTTTTGTATACAAATATATAAATTTTGTAAAATAGAATACAAATAAAAATCAATTAAGCTCATTCAATACCAGTAAAATCGTCCTCGCAAAACATCATTGCATCATTGCATGTAACTCGTGCACGTGAAGTTGATAATTCGCATTAAATGGACAATGACGTTTCAAGTAAAATTTGAATCGCCAAATTTAAAAGTTCAATCCCTTTCTTCGTAAAAGGAAGGAGATGTTAGGCCGTCAATTACGAATCAAATGTTACAATCAAATCAAAACATCTTTTTTTTTTTTTTATGACCAATCACCGTTGCCGTGTCCAACTAAAACCGGACACGTGACAACTTTCGGAAATGGAGAGGAGTGTTAACACTCAGCGACAGCTGGATGGAGACGGTCACAGGACATCTCCAGTTCATCACCGTTTCCGTGTCCAACTAAAAACGGTTCACAGGACATCTCCAGTTAGCCCGTACCTGAAGGGAAGCACACGTGATTCCAACTCTCAGCTCTTACTTTTTGTCCCCGCTTTCGTTTTCTCTTTCTCTAGAGCTGTTGCGCTGCCGCGTGTACGGGACAGAGAAACCACCTCGTGTTTCGCTGTCTCTCTCTCTCTCTCTCCGACCGCTCTCTCTCTTGATCCTCCAATCTCAGCCGTTCATTTTTTCCGATGGAATCTGATGCGTCACGCGACCCTCGTGATCCTCTTTATATCTTTTCGGTTGTAGGTTTCTCGTCCAAGGGGATTTGGACACAACCTAACCCAATGTCAGTTTATAGCCGTCTGATCATAACGCGCCCGAATCAAATTTCCGATCGAACGGATGGAAATAAATTTCGAATAAGATCTGTCCGATGACCTTTGACAAAACCTCTGGCTGCTGCTCCAGTTGATAAGACGCTTTATTTCTTTTCGGTCGTAGGTTTCTTGTCCAAGGGGCTTTGGACACAACCTTATCCAAATGTCAGTTAACAGCCGTCCGATCGTAACGCGCACGAATCAAGTTTCCGATCGAACGGATAGAAATAAGTTTTGAATAAGATCTGTCCGATGACCTTTGGACAAAACCTCTGAGTGCTGCTCCTGTTGATAAGACTGAAAGGCTGAGAGCGTTCCGGTGTTAACGAATCTCTTTTGGGTTGCTTTTGTCTTTTTCAAAGTGTCTTTATTTTGTAAATTTTTAACGAATGCATGTGTGACAGCTCAAAATAGGAAAAAAATATTTCAAGTTTTCCGTGTGGTCGTGTCGATAAGATATAATACTATTTTCATGTCACTTGGATGAAAATAATTATAAAATTGATGATAAAAATTTTGGATGTTGCCCATGAAATTTTTTTATAAACCATAATTTAAAAAAAAAATTATGAAACCAACATGATTACTTTTTTTTTTACAAAAACCATAAAAACTGAAATGTCATTTCAGTTCGATTTTTTTTTTCGGAACCGAAATGACAATTCAATCCGAGGTATTTTCACAATTTTTTAACTTTCTCGAAATCTGTGAAAATGGCTGGGACTGAAGTGACAATTCGGTCAAAAAAAAAAGACCGAAATGACATCTCCGTTCTTACTATTTTTGTAAAAAAGAAAGCAAGCAAGTTGGTTGGGTAAAATATATATTTTTTTATTTATGGTTTTTTTTTTTTTAAATTCGTTGCCCATGGTGCCGTGATGATGGTTATTATTGTTAAATAAAATAAAATATATATACCTAAAAGTTACATAAAATCACCAAATCTTTTAAAGATAGGTGGTTGGAAGTAGATGAGATTGAGGGTTATTAGAGAAATTTGTTAACACATGGGCAATATAAAAATGTATTAAATAAAAATTTATAGAATAATCGATCTCTTCTTTATATAGATTTTCATTTTCTTCTTAATATTTTTGGGTATCTCTATACCAGAGTATTTATATTCAAAAGAAAAAATTCCAAGTAAAATAGTATTTAAGATTGCTTATTAAATACTAATTATTTGATAAGGTGGATACTTGAAAAGTTATAATTTAAGTTTTCATAAAAATGTAGACATGATAATAAAGTTTGTTGCAAAAAAAAAGTATAAAATATCTGAATTGTCTTGTTAAATTTGACCATATAAGAACATAGATTTCAATTTTAGATCCAACCTTTTATTATTAACTAGACAACTTGAATATTTCAGCGGTCAAAATTTAGTGACCTTAATTGCATAGAATTTGATTGCTAAATAATTTATAAGTATAGAAGCACATTTTAAACCTACATTTTAATTGTAAATATTATTTACAAGAGGAGGGTTCAAATGCCTCCATCATGCCTCCATTTTTAAAAACTTTAATTATTCAAAATTTAAAACTTAAAAGTTAAAATAAAACCGCTGGATATGATCTACATCATTTTATTTATGCACTTGTACAAAATTATGGCATTTCAATTTTATTTTGATTGTCATCAAGAGCTTGTAAAAAACGCACTAATATGGATGATTTCTAGACGTTGATTTTTGAACTTATTGATTCACATAAAAATAAAATTGAAATGTGATAATTTTTTATAAGCACATAGAGAAAATAACATAGATCACATCTAACGGTTTTATTTTGACTTTTAAGTTTAAAATTTTGAGTTGTTAAAGATTTAAAAAATGGAGGCATTTGAACTCTCCTCTATTTACAATTATCTAAAAATATTATCTTGACCAGAATATAACCTACTGAGTTATTCCTTTATATAGTTATATATTTATTTAATTTTAAATATTATTTACAATTATCTAAAGATATTTTCTTGACCAGAATATAACCTACTGAGTTATTCCTCTATATAGTTATATATTTAGATTTCATAAACACACTAACTAGTTACACCGTCAGACAGCCAACAACTGCCACAGAGAATCCAGGGTTTAATTAGTGCTCAACTGCTCATTCCACATTTCAAGCAAAAGTAGACTTAAAAAATTTAAAAGCATTTCCCGCTGGTCGGTGAAGTTTTCCATCCCGTGTCTCCGTGTCGAGTAACTTGGTCCGGAACTGGAGTGTTTGAATTTCGGATTGACAGTTTTACAACACTTGGTCGGTGAAGTTTATTCATCCCGTGTCTCCGTGTCTCCGTGTCGGGTAACATGATCCGGAACTGGACTTGATTTGAAATTTTGGATGACAGTTTTATTACGCTTGATCAGCGAAGTTTATTTATCCCGTGTCTCCGTGTCGTGTAACGCTAAATGAAACTGAACTGGAGATGACCAGTGTCATGAACATTAAATGAAGAAATTTTGTAAAACCCCCTTTAAAGATGCTATATGTTGAAATTAGTCCCAACTAGTTTACAAAAACTCAGAAGCCTTATTAGATCGATTTAATATTTCATAAAACTTCTATTTTGAAAAAAAAAAATTCGGACTTGATATTTGTAAGATGAAATATTATTAATCTAATGAAAAAAAGTATAGAACACACTTTTGGATCCTTTGTAAAAAAGAAAACTATCTTTCTATATATAAGAATAATAGAAATAATCTAAAAAAATACTTAATATTGAAGGTAATTTCAATAAATTTACAAAAATAATTAAAAAAGTAAAACAATTAAATCTTGACATTGCTTTATTCAACTTATAAAGGGATCTTAATATGTACGGAAAAATATATAAATTGAAAAGTAACTTTATCTTATAATAAAGGAATCTCATACATATACTACATATTTCAACAAATAAAAAAAGCAAATTATCATAATTAAGAAAATAGAAAGTTAAAAAATTGAACGTGTCAATGTGTTTTAATTTTTCAAACAATAAATTCAAATTTGCATTAGTGACACAAAAAGTTAACGTTAAAAAAAGTTAAAAATAAATCTTATTGTAATTATTTTGTGTCTAAACATAACATTCAAACAAAAACTTTCATAAATTGAACTCGCTTATTTTATTATTTTTATTTTACATCTACATATGACATATCTGAAACAAAATTAAATAATAAAAAAAATATGACCACCTAACATCGCTAGTTGCTATGGAGAAAATAAATTATGTTATGGAGTCTGATTATTCGCATTTAATTCGTTTTTAATTTATATTCAAACAAACATCGAATAAAACAGAAAAAAAAAACATATAATGTGTTTTATTAGCGAATAAAACGCAAATCACGAATTATTCACGAATAATTGCAAAAAAAAAACCTTTTTTTTAAATTTCTTTTTAGGGTTTTTTTTTGTTTTGTTTGTTTTTGCTTCCTTGTGGTATTGAATCATTCCCGAATTATACCCGAAATATTCCCGAATCGCGAATTTTTAACTCCGCCGAACCACATCGGAACTATTCATTTGTCACTATGGTTATGGTCTGAAGACTAGTATGCATTATTTAGAGGGCTACATTGAAAATATCAGATCGTTAGGAGCATTTGTGTTAAATATTCTTTACAAAACTAAATATATTTTTGGGTTAAACACACAAAATACAACAACAAGAAAAAAAAATGAGAAGAAAACAGTGCTTCCTTTCCTGCTCACTACCTACAGCATCTCTCTCTCTCTCTCTCTCTCTTTCTCAGAGCTTTTCTCAATCCAGACTCCAAACTATCGTCTTTGCTTCGTTTGAATTTCGTTCCTACGAGGTGATCTGAATTCTGACTCGAAGGAAAGAACGATACTACTGCCGATCTCTCACACTCCTTAATTATCTTGCAACAATTTGCTGCGGTTTCAGTCTTTCAGATCAATTGTCAGGTTCAGTCTCTTCAATTTTGGTCTAAATTGTATCATAACAGATAAATCTTCTCATATCTAAATGCATTCAGTTATCAAGAGCGTGAATTGCTCAGTTATTGCTTAATCTCGGCAAATCAGGGTTCAATAGTGCCATCTAACATCCACAATTGCTTGCTTGGTCACATGCTGACGATTTCGGCACATCAATATGTTCAATTTAGGTCAATGTATGTAACTTTCCAGTTTTGGTTTCTTCCTATAAAAGAAGATTGACAAAAGAAGTGAAATTTAGGTTGTTCTCTTGCATTTGAGTGATGAGAGAAGTTAAAATTGGGCGACCTAGCATCTGTGGCTGGTTATAACGACATGCCATGTAGATAGCTATTCATTTATTCCTGGCAATTGTGGTGTTTTTCTGAGCATTCTCTTATAGCATAATTTCTAATGTATTTTGATTTATTTTGGGGAATTTTCCTAATTAAGACAGTGCTCGTTTTGGAATTCAGTCTGCTGAAATGAGCATCATGCAACGATCTGTGCTACCAATAATAATAATATTTTTTTATTTTTTTTCCCTTTTTGGTCATTTCGATGTATAATTGGATTTCATGTTCCCTAAACTACAGTGTTTTTGGGTTACAGCCTTGTACATAAATGCAGAATCCTTTTCTTTTCTTTTTTTTTTCCAAAATTTGGAAGCTGACAAGTAGTCCAGATCACAAAGGAGCAGCAAATAGTCCAAAATATGACTAGATGACTTCTGTTTTGGTTTCATTATTTTTTAAGGCTTTTAAAATCCATTAATGCTTATCTGATGCCTCTATTTCATCAAAAAGAAAAATGATTCATCCGCCTTCAAAAGGAGAAGATGAAAAAGGACTCGTACCTCACCCTAAATAGCAGAAGTTTAATGCTTCTATTACACCAAAACGATGAATTGCTTTATCTTAATCGAATGCCATATTTTTCTTCATTATAGATGAAATCAGCAGCAAGAGCACTAGAGATGCTTCTGACGTGTCAGGAATAAAATAAAAGAGAGCACCATATAGTTCTGTTTAGCAATGGAGGAGAATGAACCAGGGTCAAGTGGAAATGGTTGGTGGCCTCCAGACTTCTTGGATAAGATGGAGTCAGTTTCATTGTCAGTGCAAGATGAGGTCCTGACGGCAAAGGAGTCTCTATCTCGCAACTCTTCTCAGGTGCTCTGGTCCACTGGAACCTTCTCTGGAGTTATACCTAACGGCTTTTACTCCCTCATCCCAGTAAGTAGTTGCTTTTGTTTGAAAATGCTAGCAACTCGTTTTGCATCAACCAATGCTCTGCGAGCAACCCCAATCAAGGGTTTTCTCATCCATTGTTCTGTTATAGAAGAAACAATTAATCTGTTATGTCATTGATTTTTGGTACTTGTGACTTCTTTTAAACGGACCTGTTCGGTTTCAAACAACCTTTGATTTAAATTTTTCTTGTTTCCTACAAAAATTATGGTTATTATTCTAAAGAAGTTAGGCAGAGAACAACAGGGAAGAATGCTATTGGGTGTATTGAGTGTATTGAGTTGAGGGGAAACAAGTTGTACTCTACGAGTTAGTTCTTGTGTTAGAATGGGGGTTATTTGGATCTAGGTAAGTCGTGGGTATGTTGAAAGGTAGAATAGTGGGAATCTTTCTTTTATTTCTTTTTATTTCAAATATGATACGAGTCAGTGTGCTTAACAAATGTTTGTACTGTGCAGGATAAAAAGCTAAAAGAGCTATTTCCCACCATACCATCACTAGATATGCTGCATTCTCTCGGCATGGACGGTCTCAAGGCCGACATCATACTTGTAGATACAGAGAAGGATAAGAAACTCAGTATGCTTAAGCAGTTGAGTGCAGCTTTTAAAGGACTGAGCTCAAACCCTGCACTTGTAATTAAAAAGATCGCCAGCTTGGTAAGTTTTCATTGGCCTGAAGGAGAGTTTAACATTTTACTTGCAAAAGTAGAGGGTGTTGTATGTCAAGCGCAAAGTTGCAAAAGGAAAATGTTAAATAAATACCTGCAGTCCTTGTACAATTTTTATACCTTTCCCTAAACGAGAATATAAACTTTTCCGGGGGGCATGTAGGGTATTATGCTTTCCGAGAAGGTTTTTATGGGGAATTTTGGATTTTTTTCATAGTTACAGTACACGGCACTTATTTATTTTTTTTCTAATTTACAGATAAGCAAATTGTAAAATGTTGGAGATGCAAAATAATATTTGAAACTTGAATCCTGTTACTATAGTAAAATTGAGCAAATATAAATTTTGGAAATTTGACTTCTGTTTCTATTAGGAGTGAGCTAATCAATATACATGATGCTTGATTCAAAATTTGCAAATTAGGTGTTTGATTTTTACAAGCGCCCAACTCTAGAGCCCAGCCAACCAAAAGCTGCACCAGAAGATGCTTCTCAATTCATAGAGTGCAAAGGAGTGCAACTTTTAGGGCAGATAAGGCATGGATCCTGCCGGCCAAGAGCAATTCTATTCAAATTTCTTGCTGATGCTATAGGTTTAGAGAGCAAAATTGTTGTGGTAATTTTTAGACTTCACTTCATTACATGGTCTTGAATGCTGTTGGATTGGCACTACCTATATTGTATTGGATAAGTTAGTGTTTAGTCCAATCTGTTTATGAAGTTTTAACTAGATACTAAACAAGAAATAACTTGCATGTACTGTTCCATGTGGTAGAGATACATGTTTGATGGGTATCTTTTCTATTTTTCTCGTATTGTTTTGTGTTTAGTTGCATGTCTTAGGAAAAAGTGGGTTAAAATAAATCACTGCCTAACTATACAATAGGCATTGGGCTTAGTTCCAAAAAATAAATATCATTACCTCACCAATGTGCAACCATATATATATTGGCTGACGTTGAGAGTGGTTTGTCGTCTGTAGGGGCTACCAAATGAGGGGGCAGTTGAGTTCTCTGATTCATACAAGCATATGTCAGTGGTGGTTGTGCTCAACTCCGTGGAACTGCTGGTCGATTTGATGCGGTTTCCTGGGCAGCTGATCCCGTTTTCGGCCAAGTCAATTTTTGCATCTCATATCTCTGTGGCAGGAGAGAGTGACTCTGCTGAAAATGACTCTTGTGATTCCCCTCTTGAGCCAAATAGCCCCCTTTGTGGGCTTTCGGACAAAGTTGAAGCTGATGTGTATGCATTTTCTTTTACTTCATATTTGATTTAAGTTGTCTTCAACGGTATCTGCTATATGATTTATTTGATATTATACATCTTCAGTGGTATCTTTTATATGATTTGATATTGATACATAACAGCTTGTCTATGTCTTAAATGCTTTGTAGATTCATTGTAATAAAATGTTTTGCTTGTAATGACAGTTCGGAACAAGATGAAAATCTTCACCAGAGGAGAATGGAAGCATCATCAAATTTATCTGGACGATCCTTGCGTAATCCTATATTAAGGTCAAGAACATTTACCGAAGGAAAACTAAGGTAACTGAAATTCATACTTTCTTTTATTTTTCTAAATTTAATTTTTAAATGTAGCTTCATTGTTAGATTATTTGTCCTATAGTTCCTATCTGACTTGTTGAGTGAGATTTGTAAACGATATGTGAAACATTTTCCTGGGATCACAATACTCGCTCAGACTGGTACAAACTATACCAGCTTGCTATGCTCAGCAGTGAAGGTTGCAGTTACCACTGGATGAGGCAAAATTATAAGGAAATATATGCGTAGGTCCTGATTGAATCCCCAAAATAGTAATTATTCTTTTTTTCGTTCACTGTATCAGTTCATCACACAGTGAACCCAACATTGCAAATGTCTTGTGGAGGCACAACCAGAGGACAGCTCTTGCTGAAGAAACCACTGTTAGTTCTAGGTATTACCATGCTCAATAGGCTGCATACTCATTTCAGCATTTACTGGATGGTCATTGTAACATCAACTTTTAGGTTTTCACTCAATTACCCAATCCCTGAAATTTTTAACGCTCCGAATAGATGAGTTATTTTTTCCTCACTTGAATGTGGCAAGCAACAAGCTTAATTTACTAATTGTTTCAAGAGTTCCAAAAAGAAAAAAAATGTTTTATTGGAGCTTGAAAAGCAACATTGACTTCAGTATTTTTAATTGTATGAACTGGTATTTTGGATTTAGCACTTACCACTGGGCACTGTTATAACCTGGTATGGTTTTTCTTTAATTTGCGTGGATTGAGGCTAAATTGATAATAAACTGAATCATAATTTCCACCAATATGGTTTTGAAAGCTACTCATCTTGATCTTTCGATTTACTAACAGGTGCATAATTATGATATTAATACTGATGATAATCTTCTTCATTATCTACGTTATTTTCTTCTGGTAGAGTATTTATTTTGTTTTTGTCTTAACACATTTCCCTTTTAATTGGTAAAACAGCCCAGAGCACCATTTATTAAGAGCAAAGGGGAGGTCGACACTTGGTTCTGATTGTGGAGTTGCAACTCCAAGGTTTGTAGTAATCATTATTCTTGACCTTATTAGTTAGACCAAAATTTCATAGGTTCTCTCAAATTTTAAAGTTTTATGTGTACCCTCTAGTAGCCAAAGTATTTTATATTCTCCGGCATTCTTTCAAAAAAGGAATATTGTGTAAGGCTATTGCTACTACATTATTTGTGCTGTGTTATCATGTTGTCTTCATTTAATTATTCTAATTAAGTTCAAGCTTCAGCAGTTACCTCCCTCCCAAAAAAGAAGTTGGTGGAGAGCGCAGTTACTGTATTATTTTTTTTGAATGTTGTCATGCAGATCTGATGGCTCCAATGGTCCAGTAAAACCTAGTGTCCGTAGGATAAGAAGAAGAAGCATCAGTATCACTCCTGAGATTGGTGATGATATAGTGAGGTCAACACTAGTTTCACTTGATCAATATTTATTTGGTTCTCTTTTTGTTTTTTGCATTTCAAATTGAGTTCATTGTGAAGTAGAGTGTAAGTTTCTCCATTCACCAAAAAGAAACAAGACATTCAGAACCTAAAAGAATAACGTAAGAAGTGTTTTAAATTGTTTTGCTTGATTCTGATCTTGCAAGTACCCTAAACCAGGAAGTAACGTTCCAGTTCTCCAGCATCACTGGACATGTCCAGTATTAATGACCTTCACTTTAGTTAAAGAAATGAGATCTTAGAGCTACTATCAATGTGACAACCTTGTGGCATGATAAATCTTATCAGAAGTTCAGAACACATTCAGATGACATACATGTTAGTAATGAATGCTTTGCTGATCTTAAGGCTTTAATGCTATCAAAAATGAAATTTATTGAACCTCTAATGTGTTAAGTATGTATTAGAATGGTTGTCTTCAATGAACATTAATCATACTAACATAACTATTCAGTGAAGCATTTTAAACAACTTATTGTTGCATGGTTTACTCTTAATTTGCAGCCTTTGACCTACATTTGCTTAGGTCTTGTCTCCTTAATCTCAAGAAGCTCAGGTGTAATAGTCGACTTGTGGTAAATCAACTATGTACTGATGTTAATTACCTTCTGATTGTAGGGCTGTTCGTGCGATGAACGAGACCCTGAAACAAAACCGTCTCCAGAGAGATCATGTGGTTGAAGGCTCATATTCTAATGAGAGTAGTCCAAATAATGTACATTTCTTTTTCTCTGCCATGTTTTTTTTTAATCTTCTCATCAGAAATTTGAGATTTGATGAGATATGGGGTGGTACCAAGGGATTGTTATTTCTCACAGTGATCTTTGCATTATGATACTGGTACAGTTTTACACTATTGGTCCCAGAGTTGCAATTAAGCTGCAGTAAACCTCAGTTCAATTGAATTCCAGTTGTTAGTAATGCCTCAATATAATTCAGATTTACATTAATTGTGCAATTATGCTTCCTTCGGTTTAGCCTTCTTTAATTACTATTATCATTACCGGGGAAGTTGCATAAAGCAATCAAAAAGGAAATATGGTAAAATGTAGTCAAGAGATAGTAACATTCTACACTCGGGCATATATCTCAACTCTGACATAATTTGAACTTATGTTGTGATCAGGCAACAACTCAAAAGGCAGTATCCTTGCCTTCATCTCCTCATGAAATTCGGGGCCAAGCATCAGCCAATGATGATTATATCACAAATCAAAGGATGGTAACTACTTGGAATAAGGTGTTGCAGGGCTCTCCTTTTCTCAACAAGCCTCTCCTGCTCTTTGAAGAATGGGATATTGATTTCTCAGAGCTCACCATTGGCACACGTGTTGGGATAGGTGAACCATCCAACACATGCAAATTTTGCTCATTTTATGACATGCTTATCCTTTTTTGGTTTGCTGTTTGGTTTTTGTTGCACAATTGAGATGATATTTAAGCGAAGGCGGTTAATTCTACAATTACAGTTTACATTGGGTCCATTGAGGCTTTACTACACAATTGTGAATTTATTTGAGCAATATTGAGGCCGACCAGGCTTTATTAATGCTTTGCTCTACTTTTGACAAAATGTGCTGCATATCAGTCAAGTCCAATAACCCGTGCATCAGCAAAAATATCTGCTTCTATACTCAAATCCTTTCTGGTTTACTATACTCCTTTCTGCACAACACGTATGATATTATTTGCATGAAGCTTATTGAACAAATGTCTTATTATCAGGGTTCTTTGGAGAGGTTTTCCGTGGCATATGGAATGGTACCGACGTTGCCATTAAAATATTTCTAGAGCAAGATCTAACAATCGAGAACATGGAAGATTTCTGCAATGAAATATTCATTCTGAGGTTGTCTATTCTGTGAAATTCATATCTTGGTCCATAACCTTTCACAAGGCAAGAAAATTTAACTGGTTCCTGAACTATTACTCGAACCAAATAGACCATATTGTGTCAGCAAATGGAAAATGTAGGGTTTATCTGTCCATGGTGACTCATTGCTGATTAGGTCATTCCAAAAAGGAAGGGTTAAGTCTATGAGAAGTAAAGTTGGGTTAAGAAAGCAACTCCTCCCTCCAAGCCATTAATGAAATATTTGTGCTTTTTAGTTGTTGCTGCAAGTTTGTCCAAGTGATATTAGGAGAAATCTCGGCTCGTCTTTTTAAATTTGAATTTATGGGTTCATTGGTGTAAGAGTTCCTAGGACAAGTTCAATTTTTTTATGAAAATTTAATAATCAAACCAACATACTTTTTTGCTTTCTTCTCCATCTTTCACCCCAAGTTCTCCAATCCAGTTTTTGCTGATTATATGAATATTTTTTTTTTTGCAGCCGGCTGCGACATCCTAATGGTACTTGATTTTCATCCATTCACGAATAACATAAGAGTTTTGAACTGCCTATTTTACATGCTGTAGTTTTCCAAATGGCCTACTTTTACAATGGTTTTACAGTGCTGCAGTTCATGCACAATTTATCTACCTTCTTCAACCATGAGAAAGTGGTGTATAATTTATTTTATATATTTAAAGTAACTCAAAAGAAGGCCAAATTTTAATAATTTGGCCGGGGTTTTCAATTATGTCCAACAACTTAGTTATGAACCAAGATAGATATTTTATAATAGGTAACTGAAACTGGGATACATATTTTATAATCTATATGATTTATACTGTTTAGTCTGTTTGTGCAGTTATATTATTTCTTGGTGCTTGCATGAAGCCTCCAAACCTGTCCATGGTGACCGAGTACATGGAAATGGGCTCATTGTATTACCTCATACACATGACCGGTCAGAAAAAGAGGCTTACTTGGCGTAGGAGGCTTAAAATGCTTCGTGATATTTGCAGGTTTGTGTTAAATTTCTAAACTAATCTGAGTTCCATTGATGGTCACTGAAGTTTCAAGCTGTTCCCATTTGGGTCCTTGAAATTTCAAAGTATAATACTTTCGTTCTTTTTTTTTTATCTAAGTGTATACTTCATCCTCTGTGTGTTTGTTAATACGAGTACACTTCCTTATTCCTTCCCTTTTTTTTCTGTTGAAGCTGATGATTATGTTGTCAACTGTAAACCATGTTAAATAGAAATCATAGCTTGAATGCTTATTGAACTCTTGTTTGTTAAATTGCTTATTTAAAGGGGGCTGATGTGCATACACCGGATGAAGATAGTACATCGGGACCTTAAGAGTGCAAATTGTTTGGTGAACAAGCACTGGACGGTGAAGATTTGTGATTTTGGGCTCTCAAGTGTTATGACATGCGGGCCCATGAGTGACAGCTCATCTGCAGGGACACCAGAGTGGATGGCTCCTGAGCTGATACGCAACGAGCCCTTCACTGAGAAGTGCGATATTTTCAGCCTTGGAGTTATCATGTGGGAGCTTTGCACTTTGAAGAGGCCTTGGGATGGAATCCCTCCTGTTCAAGTAAGAGAATGAAAAAACCGGTTTTAGTTGGGTTTATTTGTAAATGAACTCATATATTGGTTTGTTTGTGCATCTCCTGCAAATAGCACCAAATTGTTCGTACAAGGTTTAAGCCAAGCAAATTAACAACCATATTGACTCTGGTTTTTTAGTTTTTCATAACTGATTCGGGTATGCTTGGAGGCCAATGTTGAAATTTACTTTGTTTAATTTTATTTTCCTTTTACGGTGAAGAGAAGTGGAAATACAAAACTGGTGCTTATACCTTGAGGGAGTAAATTTCCACAGCTGATGGAATATTAGTATTTTAATCAACTTTTTGCTGAATGGTTGCAATTTGCAGAAAAATGTAAATTAACATATAAAGCATTAAAATTGGAATAGATTCTCCGCAATGAGTCTTTATTTAGTAAGAAAATGTGACATAATATCATTTTTTTCAATTGTTCATTAGGTAGTTTATGCGGTAGCTAATGAAGGGACGAGGCTCGAAATTCCAGAAGGTCCACTTGGCAAGTTGATCACAGGTAATTTTAAACTGTCGTATTTGAATAAAAAGTAAAGAAGAGGGAAGGCAAACTGTAAGCACCTGTTCTACCATGTCATGTATCCCCAGGGGATTAGAGAGGACCGGGGGGGTGGCGGGGGGTGGCGGGGGGGTATGTAAGCCATCCTATAAATGGAAAGTTTTCATTTTTGTCCCTGTGCATCTTTCTGTGAAATGTCAAAAACTCTTCCTGCAAAGGGTGTGAGACATGTTGATCTCAATTTGGACCCTTTTTTTTATTTAGATTGTTGGGCTGAGCCTCATGAAAGACCGAGCTGTCAGGAGATCCTGACCCGTCTGATTGACTGTGAGTATACCCTCTCCTGAATTACCAGAGTCAAATCACACGTACAGCTACATTCGGGTTTTTAGCACAAAATTTGTAAATTAACTATATTTACTTGTGAGTTTTTGTAATATATAAGCTTTCTACGAAGTGGTATAGTAGTCTTTTAGTCAGCGTATACAAAGAAACATAGCTTGTTTTTGTGTTTGAATTGGATATATATAATTATCTTTTTTGAGGTAGCAGGCAAAGAAGTGGATATATTGGTATTCAATACTACATGTAGTCTGACAAGTTACCTACGTGCTTCCTAATCAAATAAACTATATAAGTTGTAATTTAGAATCGGCCTCTTTCGTGATATGTGTGATATTTTATTTTAAAGGTCGTAAAATATCACAAAACATTTTGCAGTTCTGAACATGAGTATCAGTTTTCATACAATCAACAAAGGCACTGGGCCTTTGTGTGTTGCCAAACTATATTCTTCTATATAGAGTGATAAAAACGTGCCGTGTTGTGTTGTGATTTTGGTCTTGTGTTATGTCGTGCCGTACTGTGACCAAGTGAAGAGTCACACTTGCCGTGTCATGACCAAAACGTCGAGGGGTGATTACGCCACATGAATGGCCACAGCACACGAGTCATGTCATGCCCAAATGTGTTGTCCAGTCATGTTTGGCCATGTTTCATTATTTTTTTTCATAATTTAAATTAGTTTATTCAAGATTCACTATTTGATCAAGATTTAATGGTTTTAATTACACGTGACTAGATCTTTCGCATGACGTGATGTGTCAAATTTTCAAAAGATAGTCATGGCACGCGAATAGACACGGCACATGACACGTGAGTCACAATACGTAACAACCACACGTGCCGTGCTGTAATCGTGCCGTTCCTAACAGAATGGGCTCCGCCGTGCAATTCCCGCTCTACAAAACCTTCCCGCTCTACAAAACCTTCTATAGTGTGTAATGCCAAAATTATGTAGTTTCTCTTCTTTTCTTATTTCCATGTGCACTTCTCTTTGATAATGTATTTGGGTCTTTTCTCCGGTATACACATGACATCAGTCAAATCCATGAATAACTTATTTTTTTTAATAGTTGGCAGTAATAGTCCACAACAAATATATTGATATGAAAAAAATAATATTTACATTTGCCCCTAATTGAATGCATGCCCTCCACCTATCAATCTCGAGTGTTGTAGCTTCTATGAGGTGGCCCACTAGCTTGTGATTGTCAGAGAATAGCCTCATGTTCCTTTTTCTCCATAGCACCC
This sequence comes from Carex rostrata, assembly GCF_964058835.1. Taxonomy (NCBI): domain Eukaryota; kingdom Viridiplantae; phylum Streptophyta; class Magnoliopsida; order Poales; family Cyperaceae; genus Carex; species Carex rostrata. The sequence continues at coordinate 10,741,873 of NC_135929.1, forward strand.
AAGCACCTACTACCCATATGACACTCCATCTACCCCTTTTTGTTTTTGTCATTTGGTTCTTGGTGCATGTCCATACCGATAAGATATCAACCGCACTTTGTAATGTTATGTTATAGTGCGCCATCAATCCCCTCCATAAACCTCTCGCATACGTGCACCCCCACATAATGTGATCCTTGGTTTCCAGTACGTCTACCTCACACGAGTGACATCCCGTGTTAACTATACAGCCTTTGAACGTGAGCATCTCTTGTGTTAGAATCTTATTGTCTAGCATTAGCCAAATGAAAATCTTGACTTTCATTGGACCCCTATTTTCCATAGTCTTTTCTGGGTTTTGAAACAATTCATGTATGATGCATCACCTTATATGCTGAAGCAAATGAGAAAATTTTTGGGAAGCATTTGGTTCGTGCTATTGGAGGCTGATTCCCTGGCATCTCAATACCCTGGAATGTGATTACCGTGTTTGGCAGAACTAACATGGGAATAGACACGGTAATGGATGATTCCTGACTATCTGAATTTCCTCGTCTATCGTCATGGCCATAGCCGAAAAAAAGGCGGAACTTTTCCATTCCCACTCCTTGGATATCAGACGAACCGCACGCGCATGCTTCTTATTTTATTCGGTTAACAGTTTTTCTTCTTCTTTCCGATCGCCGACTCCGACTTCTCTTCAACCTCCGTTGCCGATTTCTCTTCTACAATTAAGCAAAGCATAATAATTCAATGGATCGATGGAACCTGCTTCATATATATAAAGGAGCGCTGGTATTATATCCCGTTTTATTTAAAGGACCAATGTGAGCACATGGTTGAAAGTTGCTGCACATTTTGGATTTTTTTCTCTGAAAAAACTAAAAAAATTGGAGTTTATTTAATATACTCGGTTTACTATAATAAAAACAAAATGTATCAGCTATATTTAACGGAAGTCATTGTGGTAAAATCGGATATATTTTTATGCTTTGCTCTAAGCAAAGTCCAGAGAGAAATGATTCTTGGATTCAAAGTCCCATTTCTCTCTTTGTTTCTTTTCTTTTTCTTTATGCTTTGCTCAAAGCTGCGGCAAATGAGACTTTGAATTGTTGGAAATCGGATATATTTTTGGCTTCATTAGCTTCAATTTAACAAATAGCAGGAGCTGCATATATTTGCTCTAAGAATAAATAGATTCTTTCTCTCTTTGTTTCTTTTCTTTTTCTTTATGCTTTGCTGAAAGCTATGGCAAATGAGACTTTGAATTGTTGGAAATCGAATATATTCTTGGCTTCATTAGCTTCAATTTAACAAAAGAAGAAAAGCATATCAATTAAAGACAACCATTGTTATACTCTAAATATCTTGTTTACTTTCTTTATCTTTATTTTACAACAGCTTTAAGAATAAATAGATTCTTTCTCTCTTTGTTTCTTTTCTTTGAGAAAAGGTTTCTGTCCACTGAGTTTTGTCCACCATCTGTCCACAACACTATCCATTCCCGGTTTAACTGTCTTCAACTGTCTCCCCGCTATCTAATTTATAACGGCCTATTTAAACATCGACAGACGACGGGACCTTTCTTTTTTTGAATTTCATTTCCGATATTTTCAAATCCGATCTGATTTTCTCCACATTTGGTGATTGCCTTCCTCTTTCACGCGACGCCAGTTTCAAACCAATCCGGCCTTCACTTCTTGGAGGATGCAAGATCGATTTCTTCTCGGATGGCTTCGTTCGACCATTTCTGGCTTTTCGTTCTGACTCAGTATGTCATCTCCGATGGTTCCATTCAATGGATTTCTAATCAGATATGGACTGTATGAGTGACGGGCTTGATCTGCTTTTAAGTTCTTGTTTTGTCCAGGCGATTTCTAATCAGATATGGATTTCTAATCAGTACGTCATCTCCGATTGGACCATTTCTTCTCGGATGGTTCCATTCAATCGCCTGAGGAAATATCGCCATGGAAGAGTGTTATTCAAACAGAGTGTTATTCAAATTTCTTTGCTCAGGTTTAATTAGATCGATCGTGCAGATCTGAACGGCCTCCTCTCCTACAGTCCATTTTATACATAATCGCAATGGAACATTCAATCGTGGAGCGCAATCGAATAGAAGTTATTTTTGTTGAAGAGCACGGCAAAATTCAAATCTAGTAAGTTATTTATGTTGAATTTGTTGTTTTCGTTGTATACAGTAACAGATCTAGCATTTCAAATGAAATCTGGAGAAAAGAGATGATAGAGAGGCGATATGGAGTATTGATCTGTTAATTTTACTGTATTGCCCCGTTAATTTTACAGTGTTCATCTTGTCATTTTACAGTATTCATCTTGTGAAAATCTGGAGGAAATAGATGATAGAGAGGCGATATGGAGTATTAATCTGTTAATTTTACAGTATTTATCTTGTAATTTTACAGTATTCATCTTGTAATTTTACAGTATTCATCTTGTGAAAATCTGGAAGAAAGAGATGATAGAGAGACGATATGGAGTATTGATCTATTAATTTTATAGTATTGTCCCGTTAATTTTACAGTATTCATCTTGTCATTTTACAGTATTCATCTTGTGGAAATCTGGAGGAAAGGGATGATAGAAAGGCCATATGGAGTTTTGATTTGTTGATTTTACAGTATTTATCTTGTAATTTTACAGTATTCATCTTGTAATTTTACAGTATTCATCTTGTGAAAATCTGAAAGAAAGAAATGATAGAGAGGCTTCTTATTCATCCGAACAATATTCAATTGAAAATTCTACTGTATATAAGATTCAATTTTACAGTTATGCTGATTCAATTTTACAGTATACAAGATTCAATTGTAAATTTTATTGTGTAGAAGATTCAATTTTACAGTATACAAGATTCAATTTTACAGTATACAATATTCAATTTTACAGTATACAAGATTCAATTTTACAGTATACAAGATTCAACCCAGTGCGGACGCTAATAACTAACTCTAACTGCCAATAACTTCCTATAACTGTAATTTCCGAAAGTACAGATTGAAAGTACATTTATTTTGTCATGTTGTGCAAGTTGCTATCTTTTTCTAACTATCATGGGACCACTTCAAATAGTTGCTGGATGTTTTGTGATTAACTGATATATTTTATGTGATATATTGTATAATTATACAGCATGTAGAAGTAATTTTACAGTATTCGCACAAGTCAAAGCTGTGGACAAATGGTGGACAAAAGGCTGTGGACAATTAGGCGCTTCCCTTTTCTTTTTCTTTATGCTTTGCTAAAAGCTGCGGCAAATGAGACTTTGAATTGTTGGAAATCGGATATATTCTTGGCTTGCACATGTTATTGTCTCTTTGCCCCACCTGCACTGCGTGCATTTTCACAAGCATCTTTCTTTTTTTCTGTCAAATAAACAAATACAATGTTATATAGGCATGCAAATTACCAAATTACCAAGTTATAAAATGGAATTTGCTAAAAAAAAGGAAAAAATCGGGAAAACTTGAAGTTCTGTCAAATTACCAAATTAAGCGCAGAATTTTCCAAGTGAAATTATTTCAATCAAATACAATCAGGGGTGTCAATGGGTAGAGTACGGACCGGATTGAGACATTTTTATACTCATACCCACTTAAAATTAGTCTGTACACATATCCTAGCTTAAATATTAACTTATCCATAGCCAACCATTATGATTTGTGTAGATCAGATCTAATTAATAAAATTCATAACCCTAATTGCAACTATATTGGTCAGTTTACAAGTGTATAAACTTACCGCATAGTATAGATCAAGATGTCGACCCACATAGACTGTTTTGGATGACTAGGTTCTACTATATATTTCAATAAGCTATACAAATTCAGAATTTGAGAGTTGGTTGGTTAAACTAAATTACTACAAATAAAATCTAAGGGTGATCAATGAGAAAGGTTTTGAGATAAATTCCTAGGGTTTAGACTACCATCATACTTACTCAATTCTAGTTGGCTTTTACTCTAAACTTGATAATAATGGTTATTTGAGGGTTTCTAATCCGCAATTAGTAATTAATCACTCATTGGCATGACATGCTACCCTACTTAGTTTGTCAAAAAAAAATATATATTACATACGTCATGTACCTAACATCACAAAATATAAAAAAAAATTCCAATTTATTATTTCATTTATAATTTCTTTTCCTTTAGATTCAAATATATAAATTATTAATTAAATAAAATGACAAAGTATATTATAAAGAAATTTTATTATAAATAACTAAATGAAAAAACTTTATAAAAAGTTTGATAAATCATTTTTTAATATAAATACTAAATAAAAAAATTATATGAAATGTAATATGAATCAATCTAATCATAATAACGAAGTTATCTAGTTATATGTACAAGTAAAATTAATATCATTTGTAATTTTATTTATATTAATTATCCTATCGAGGAACGGGTATGAAGTAGCTCTTAACCAAATTGTTGTCTAATAAACAAACGAAACAAAATCTTACCAATCTGCCTTATTGTCGGATAAACGGTTAAGAATGTATCGTTGATACCCATACAATGTTTATTATTATGAACAAACCTGGATCCAATTAAGAATAAAAATTCCATGTTGGACTTCCATTAAATATAGCTGATATATATATATTTTTTTATTGTGTAATTAATTAGTCTAGTATATTAAATAATGGGAAATATAATTCCCGCACTCCTTTATAAAAAGGAGGATTCAATCCATGTGCGTGTTCAAATTTTTCACATGGCTCCCATAGAAGTTGGAATATCTCCATTCTTATATTATGCACGTAGTTGTGCTGATCTGTCAACAGATAAGATTGAAAGATGAACTTTCAAAATGAATATCAGCCCTTCAATCACATAATATGTATTCTTTTGATTAAATGCATCTATTTTATGTGTAGAATTCTAAATTTAGTTAAAAATAAACTCGCCACAACAACTGCTACATGGTTTGTCACAATTAAAATTAAATGAATCCTTCGTGATCCGTTTCCTTATTTCTCTTTACAACTATCTTCAATTCTTGCAATTAAATTATTTTCTTATTTCTCTGTTTCCTCTATTTCATTTCTCATCCTTCTCCATAGTTTTGACAATGAAAGTGAAAACTATGCATATCTTTCCGAATTTTGTTTAGGGCTACTGTATCTTTGTGAATAGATTAATAGTAGATCTTGTGCTGATGGAAACAATCATATCTTTCCGATCTAAATATATATGCAGGGAAAATCCTTATTTGAATATTTAATCATGTCTTTCCCAATATTGTTTATTTACAAATTATTTCTCTTTTAAATCGTTTAATATTCTGTCTTGCTTATGGAGAAAATTAGATAATAAATCGTAATGATACTTCAAGAATCTTTTTAATATTATATTTGATCATCTTTTTTGTTTTTTGTTGTTTCTTTTATTGTTATTTATTATTTGGATATCTATTTCTTCTCATTTGTGTCTTTTATTTTCATTTAAATATATTTTTTCTTAATTTGTGTGAATGTCAAACAAAAAGGTCTCTTTATATTCAATTCAATCTTATAAAATATTTTCGTTACAACGCACGGGCACGATACTGGTTAATTATTATTTGTGTAAGGCTAGAGCATATTTTATAAAACGAAGAATTTTTTTCTTTTTATGGGAGAGAGAGAAATAAAGTAAGTACAAAAAAGAAAAGTGTACTTGAGGGACAGATTGGGAAATTCAAAGACAGTTAACAGGTTTCTATAAACCAAGCAGATCAAGTATGTATACCTAACAACAAAAGTCCAAGTATATAAATTAAAAACAGCGGAGCGAATAGAACCCAAAAAATACTTCAATATGGATATCATTTAAAAAAGAAATATTGAGTACAAGACATTTGTAGTTTTAGATTTGTAAAATAAATGAAATTGAACATATTAAAAAAATAGAATTAAGGATGAATTTGAGGGACAGATTGGGAAATTGAGTTTGAAAAACAGTCAGCACCCCGTGATATACAAGTCAAGAATATGCTAAAGTTACATCAGGCCTAATTCGTTGATATTTTCACAAACATACATTGGTTCTCCATATTTGCTAAGACAACATATATATGGTATTGAAACATCTACATATTATTCCACCTATGCACTATTTGCACACCTAAAATGAGTGTGTATTTTCTTACATCTAAGCGGTTCCGCACGAAACACATAAAATTAGATAAATTATTAGTAAGAAATAATAATCATAACACATGTGGAATAATGATGTCGGATAACATCTAATAATTAAAGCATATAGTATAATATTCATAGATCATTTAACTAATCACATCTATGTACAAAGATTTGCACGCACCAACTAGCATTAGTGTCTTTCTAGAAAATGAATCTGAACAAAAGTTGACAACGATTTAAAAAAAAAAAAAAAGCCACAGCACTTTAAAAAAAGAAAAAAGCGCTCTATCAACTAAAGACGAGAGCAAGCACGAATTGCGGACCACGTGGAAACACCATAAGGCTATCTGATAGTGCATATGATGTAACCATAATTATAATATAAATGATGCCAAAATAATAAGGCAGTAAGATTTAGGAAGTGCATTTCCACTGTTTCTATTTCAAAAAAGTAAAGGCGCGGTTTTTCATTTAATTTTCCTTTAATTTTCATGTCTCTGATTGACTGATATCTGCGTCTATGGATTTTGGTTTTTTTGTAATGTTTGTCGACCATCGATTCAGATCCAACGAACTGAGAATAAAAAGATCATTTTCAGTGAATTTAAATTTATTTTTAAAGAGGCGCCACCAAGTGTCGCCAGAAATAAACATGGGTGACCGGTAAAATGAACGGGATTTTTAATTTGTATTTACATGATAAGAAAAAAAATTATGTATTTTCTTAAACGCACATGATTTTAGCCCCCAGACAATTCCGTTTACGACGTGTGGGACGATTAGGGGAAGGTTAGACAGGGAATGTTATAATATTACTCTATTAATTATTATGTGTGTAATTAAGGCTAGAGCATATTTTACAAAACAAAGGAATTTTTTCTGTTTCGATGGGAGTGAGAGAAATAAAGTACAAAAAAGAAAAGTGGATTTGAGGGGACAGAATGGGAAATATAATACAAATCAAGAATATGCTAATTAAAGTTACATCAGGCCTAACTTGTTGATAGAAAAAGTCGTACCTGTTATGAGTATAATAGAGGGCCACTACCGCGGTTTTCACAAACAGACATTGATTCTCCATTATTTGCTAAGAAAACATATATATGGTATTGAAATATCTACATATTCCATATATGAATATTATACTATATGCTTTAACTATTAGATGTGATTAGTTAAATGATCTACATATTCTCACCTAGGTTCTACTATTTCAATAAGCTATAGAAATTCAGAATTTGAGAGTTGGTTGGTTCAACTAAAGAATAAAGATTTATTTCTCTCAGTTTATTTTCTCTATTCATCCTCCAATCATTAATTATATGAGGGGATCACAACTTCCAGCACAAAAAAACAAAAGAAAACACGTATTAGTCATTAATAATGTGGGGGGTTACTAATTAACTGGGGGACCACTTATATTTGAAAAACTTTACAACTGATGCGCATAAATATGTATACTTATACATCCAAGTATTAACATCTAATATAGTAAGTATTCATATGTAAGATATCAAATATTTTTTTAAACAATCTTTCTTATTGCATACTCATTTTTTACACATTTTTAAAGGTGAGTTTTTTTTTTCTTACTTCAATGTCGTCCATATTTTTGACAATTTATGAATTATTTTGCCAATCTAAAGTCATAGATGTCTTCTACGTCTTTCAAATGAGATCCGTGATGAAATACTTTTGAGTTGTCCATCGCGCAAGTATTCATTACTCGTCATGCTAGTATTCATAACTCGTCGTGATCTCGATCCAGACCGCATCACTTTCGACTTCCTATCCATCGGCTCCTACCGATCCGCCGGCAACAAGGCCTTTCAGGTTGTCACATGCGATTATTTATTAATACTTTCCTAACGAGATATGAATACTTGCATGACGAGGTATGAATACTTGCTCGACGAAGTATCAATACTTGCACAACGATGTATGAATACTTGCTCGACGAAGTATGAATACTTGCTGGACGAAGTATCAATACTTACTCGACGTGGTAGAATACTTGTCCAACGAGGTATGAAACTACATGAAGATATATGAATACTTACGCGACGGATAACTCGAAAGTTTGTCATCATGGATCTTATTTAAAAAAGAAAATTACGTAAAAGACATTCGTGATATTATATCCACAAATTTTTCACAGATCGTCATAAATATTGGCGAGATTGAACAGAGAAAAAAAAATCCATCTCTAAAAACGTGTAAAAGATGGGTGTAATGTGTCCAGATTTTTTTTTTAAATACTTGATATCTTAGGTATGAATACTTGATCTATTATATATTAATACTTGCATGTATATGTATCCATATTTGCGCACGTCATTTGTAAAATCTATTCAATATTAGACGGTCGCTTAAGTAGTTAGTAGTCCACCCAGTAAATGAGTGGCCCCTCAACTTAATAATCAATAATGACGCATTTTGTTTTATCTTTTAGTGTTAGAAGTTTTGGTCCTCTCTTAATTAGTGGTTAACAAAAATAGTTATTGACTGGAGGATAAATGGAGAAAATGAAGTGAATGATAGTTAGTCGATCCCTAAACTAAATTACTACAAATAAAATATAAGGGTGATCGATGAGAAAGGTTTTGAGATAAATTCCTAGGGTTTAGACTACCATCATACTTGACTCAATTCTAGTTGGCTTTTACTCTAAACTTGATAATATTAATGGTTATTTGAGGGTTTCTAATCCGCAATTATCAATTAATCACTCATTGGCATGACATTCTACCCTACTTAGTCGGAAATCCCCAGGAGGACTTGTCTTTTTAAGTGCATGAATTCCTGTGATTAGCCTAATGGTACAAACAAAGGGTTTCCAACCTTTAAAATGCACCTATGTACATTGCTGAATTTCCTTTATCCTTACCCGTCGGTGCATGTCCCCGGCCCGAAGGTTGGCATAAAATCAAGATCATCTGTAGATTTTAAGATATCACAAGTCTACTCTAGCTAGTTGGTCCAGGTAACTACCAATTAATTAGCTATGATTCGTAATTAACATGGTCCCAATAGGGTTGGCCTTAATTAACCCAAGGATCGCATTAGTCCCAAGTAGCAAGCCTACAAGATAAAACATGAATCAAATGGTAAGAGATATTCTCAAGTTGCAAGTATATATATATAATGGTAATGAAATAAACACAATGATAATCAAATAAACATAGAGGATGGAAGGAAACAGCTTAATTTACAGAGTCCTCCTTGTCACCCGTCGAGCAATGGTTCTTCTTATTGAAGGCTCTTGGGGTATTTATGTCACAAATAATCCGAGAACTAGCTACTTCTCCTTGATGACCGATCCCCTATTCTGATTGTTTCCCTTATGTAGTGCTCCCAGGATCAAGGGAGTGAATAGAACCCGAAAAATACTTCAATATGAATATCATTTAAAAAAGAAAAATTGAGTACAAGACATTTGTAGTTTTAGATTTGTAAAATAAACGAGATTGAACATATTAAAAAAATAGAATTAAGGATGAATTTGAGAGACAAATTGGGAAATTGAGTTTGAAAAACAGTCAGCACCCCGTGATATACAAGTCAAGAATATGCTAAAGTTACATCAGGCCTAATTCGTTGATATTTTTCACAAATATATATTGGTTCTCCATATTTGCTAAGACAACATATGGTATTGAAACATCTACATATTATTCCACCTATGCACTATTTGCACACCTAAAATGAGTGTGTATTTTCTTACATCTAAGCGGTTCCGCAAGTACACTAGTGGAAAATATGGAATCATGATCGGTTATATACGCATATCAGTATCGGAATACAACCGATCCTGATGAAGGCGATACTGATACTATCAGGATCGGTTTTTTATTTTCTAAAGAACCGATCCAACTAGTAACTATTAGGATCGGTTGTTTATTATAACCGATCTTAATAGCAGTTATCTGGATCGGTTTTTCTTAACGAACCGATCCTAATAGTTATATTCTGGATCGGTTATTTAAAATAACCGATCCAAATTAATACCTATTAGGATCGGTTCCTTAGGTTAACCGATACTATTTTTTTTTACCAACTTTGAAAAAAAATAGTATTAGGATCAGTTGTTTATAAAAAACTGATCCTAATAGTATCAGGATCGGTTTTGTATAAAAAACCGATCCTGATACTTTTTTTTTGGTTCTGCAAAAAAAGAAAAAGAAAAATAGTATCAGGATCGGTTGTTTATAAAAAACCGAACCTAATAGTATCAGGATCGGTTTTGTATAAAAAACCGATCCTGATACTATTTTTTTTTTTGGAATTAGGATCTGAAAAAAAAACTTTTAGGATCGGTTATTAAAAAATAACCGATCCTAAAAGTTTTTTTTTCTTTTTTTTAGATTGAGGATCGGTTATTTTAAACAACCGATCCTAATAGTAGTAATATGGATCGGTTGTTTAAAATAACCGATCCTGATGTTTTATTGAAGCTAAAAAAAATATTTTTATTTATTTGACCAGCTTCCATATATATTTTGCTGGCCAGCATCCTAAATTTTTTTTTTGCACAATAAGAAGCAATAATCAAATATCATATACACATCCTAAATTAAATATCATACACATCTTAAATTATTACAAAAAATTCATGTTCATACAAAGTTTTGTGAAGCATTACATATTATAACAAGAAATTTAAATCCAAAAAAATTTAATTAACAAACATACAAGTGACTAATTGAGCTATTTCTTCAATTAACACACATTTATGCAATTAATGTAAAGCACAACAATAAAAAAATCAATAATTACCTCTTTTGCAATCACATCACTTGAGATTAAAAAAGACCCTAAAAACAAAAACAAAGGTAACAATTAGATGGAAAAATATTTTACAATAAAAAATACAAAAAAAATGTGTTTTTAAAGTATAATAATGAGAAAATTAGATAAAGCTAATACCGTGATAGTTGATCGGCCGGATGATTAAGTAACTTGAGCGAGATGTCCTCAAGACTGTAAAACAATATACAAACACCATTAATTAATTTTTGAAACAATAAAAAAAATTAAAAACTGACACAATTGAGCCGGAGGTGCGAGAGGCTCGGCTTTGAGAGGAAGAGACGGAGAGAAAGAGAGAGAGAGACACGGAGGAGAGGGAGAGACGGATACAGAGAGAGAGACACAAAGAGTACTGAGGATTTGAGAGGAAGATACGGAGGCACAGAGAGAGAGACGCTAAGTTGAAAATGAGAGACGCGAAATGAAAATAAGAAGAACCCTAAGCAGGTTATATAGGGAGTTATCATTAGGATCGGTTGTTTATAAAAAACCGATCCTGATACTATTTATTTTTTTTTACCAGCTTTGAAAAAAAATAGTATTAGGATCGGTTGTTTATAAAAAACCGATCCTAATAGTATCACGATCGGTTTTTAATAAAAAACCGATCCTGATACTATTTTTTTTCAAAGTTGGTTTTGCCAAAAAAAAAATTAGTATTAGGATCGGTTTTTTATAAAAAACCGATCTTGATACTATATATAAGAAAAATCACTGATGTAAATCCCACTCATATTGATGGTCTATCAACCATCAAACGGCTACCATTTATTTTCTTTTCTGTTTGGTAATGCATGTACACGGATAAATATTAAGAAAAATGTGAAAAATATAAAAATTATTTATTTGTGTTTGTATGGCCAAATCAACTCTACTATGATCAATTTTGTACAATTTTATTATTATTAATGGCATCAAATTGTTAAATGGAATGCAGACCGTTCATTTCTGCATGATCATCCAACGGTGGGTCTGTAATTAAATGACATGTAATAATTTTTAAAATGATCAAGATATAACATGGAACATTAATAACGTAAAAGTGCCGAAGGCCCGACAACTGTAAGTTTTGATCCAACGTAAATTATTTACGGCCGTGCGATGTTGCTATATTGTTTTGCTTTGATGAACTAGTACACGAATCCCGAATTGTATCAAATTTTATAATGGTGAAATTAATATGACATTCTTTCATTTTAACGGTTCCGATCGACCAAATGCTAATGTTCGTATTCGTTCCTTCACAACCCCACACAACAAGGGTTCAAGTCCTATATATATTATTATATGGCACAAGTCATTGATGCATCATGCATGATTGTATAAAAAAATTCAATAGTCAAAATGACTTCAAAATGAAATATCAATGTCAAATAATTAATTATATTATCACATAAATTTTAATAATATAAATTACATTAATTTTCATCAAAAAAAATTTATAATTGAACCATACGCCATATACAACAGCCATATATATATTCTATTAATCACCACACTAATTACATATAACACAAATGCCTAATTACATATACTTCTCAATATTAAAATTACAAACATAAATATTTAAAAATATTGAAAAAAAAATAATTATAAAATGAAATTTGCTATCTCAATTTTGAAGCTGTCACTGTGCCAATTTGCTTTTAATCCGAACAGAGCATTTTAGACTACATACAGCGCACCACACAAAGTTGGTTCTGCAAAAAAAAAATAGTATTAGGATTGGTTATTTGAAATAACTGATTCTAATACTATTTTTTTTCAAAGTTGGTTCTGCAAAAAAAAAAAAAAAAGTATGAGGATCGGTTTTTTATAAAAAACCCGATTCTGATACTAATTTTTTTTTTGCAGAACCAACTTTGAAAAAAAAAGTATTAGGATCGGTTGTTTATAAATAACCAATCCTAATACTATTTTTTTCAAAGTTGAAAAAAAAAGTATCAGGATCGGTTTTTGGCAATAAAACCGATCCAGATACTATCAGGATCGATTTTTAGAAATAAAACCGATCCAGATACTATCAGGATCGGTTTTTAGCAATAAAATCGATCCAGATAGTTTTTTCATTTAATTGGAAAATTATTAATCTGGTTTTGTTAATTATATGTAAGTTAATTTCTAATATAATATATCATGATTATGTATAAAAATTTGAAGGTATATTTTATGAAATAATTTATTATATAATTATAAGGTTATTTATTCTAATGGTTATGTTTGTAATTTACTTTTATAATTTTATAAATAATAAGTGAAAGGAAAAAAGGTATCTGGATCGGTTTGTAACAGAGAACCTATCCAGATAGTTATCTGGATCGGTTATTATGTACAGAACTGATCCAGATGTTATTTTCTAATATATTTTAATTTGTTAGATGTATTTAAGTTATCTGGATCGGTTATTATGTATAGACCCGATCCAGATGCTATTTTCTGATATATTTCAATTAATAAGATTTATTTGAGATAAAAATAATATATAAGATTTATTTGAGATATTTTAATTATCAGGATCGGTTTTTTGTTAGAACCGATCCTGATACTATCAGGATCGAGTTTTATAAACAACCGACCCTGATAGTTGAATTATTAAGATCGGTTATTTAGAATAACTGATCCTGATAGTATCAGAATCAGTTCTAACAAAAAACCGATCCTGATAGTTCATAAATTAGGGTCGGTTAACAATAAAACCCGATCTGAATAGTTTTTAAGATCGGTTTTTTAAGAAAACCAATTCAAATACCTTTTAGGATCGGTTGGCTCATATAACCGATCCAAATAGGCCGATCCTGATTCCAGTTTTTACACTAGTGGTAAGAAATAATAATCATAATACATGTGGAATAATGATGTCGGATAACATCTAATAATTAAAGCATATAGTATAATATTCATATATCATTTAACTAATCACATCTATGTACAAAGGTTTACACGCACCAACTAGCATTAGTGTCTTTCTAGAAAATGAATCTGAACAAAAGTTGACAACGATTTAAAAAAAAAAAAAAAGCCACAGCACTTTAAAAAAAGAAAAAAGCGCTCTATCAACTAAAGACGAGAGCAAGCACGAATTGCGGACCACGTGGAAACACCATAAGGCTATCTGATAGTGCATATGATGTAACCATAATTATAATATAAATGATGCCAAAATAATAAGGCAGTAAGATTTAGGAAGTGCATTTCCACTGTTTCTATTTCAAAAAAGTAAAGGCGCGGTTTTTCATTTAATTTTCCTTTAATTTTCATGTCTCTGATTGACTGATATCTGCGTCTATGGATTTTGGTTTTTTTGTAATGTTTGTCGACCATCGATTCAGATCCAACGAACTGAGAATAAAAAGATCATTTTCAGTGAATTTAAATTTATTTTTAAAGAGGCGCCACCAAGTGTCGCCAGAAATAAACATGGGTGACCGGTAAAATGAACGGGATTTTTAATTTGTATTTACATGATAAGAAAAAAAATTATGTATTTTCTTAAACGCACATGATTTTAGCCCCCAGACAATTCCGTTTACGACGTGTGGGACGATTAGGGGAAGGTTAGACAGGGAATGTTATAATATTACTCTATTAATTATTATGTGTGTAATTAAGGCTAGAGCATATTTTACAAAACAAAGGAATTTTTTCTGTTTCGATGGGAGTGAGAGAAATAAAGTACAAAAAAGAAAAGTGGATTTGAGGGGACAGAATGGGAAATATAATACAAATCAAGAATATGCTAATTAAAGTTACATCAGGCCTAACTTGTTGATAGAAAAAGTCGTACCTGTTATGAGTATAATAGAGGGCCACTACCGCGGTTTTCACAAACAGACATTGATTCTCCATTATTTTCTAAGACAATATATGGTATTGAAATATCTACATATGAATATTATACTATATGCTTTAATTATTATATGTGATTAGTTAAATGATCTACATATTTTCACCTAGGTTCTACTATTTCAATAAGCTATACAAATTCAGAATTTGAGAGTTGGTTGGTTCAACTAAAGAATAAAAATTTCTTTCCCCCATTCATCCCCCAATAATTAATTATATGAAGGGATCACAACTTCCAGCACAAAAAGACAAAAGAAAACACGTATCAGTCATTAATAATATAGGAGACCGCTAATTAACTGGGAGACCACTTATATTTGAAAAACTTTACAACTGATGCGTGAAAATATGTATACTTATACATGCAAGTATTAACATCTAATATAGTAAGTATTTATATATAATATATCAAATATTTGTTTAAACAATCTTTCTTATCACATACTCATTTTTTACACATTTTTAAATGTGAGTTTTTTTTCTTACTTCAATGCCGCCCATATTTCTGACAATCTATGAAATTCTTTGCGAATCTAAAGTCATATATGTCTTCTACACAATTTTTTCTTTCAAATTAGATCCGTGATGAAGTACTTTTGAGTTGTTCATCGCGCAAGTATTCATACATCGTCATGCAAGTATTCATAACTCATCGCGATCCCAATCCAGACCGCATCACTTTCGACTTCCTATCCATCGGCTCCTACCGATCCGCCAGCAACAAGGCTTTTCAGGTTGTCACATGCGATTATTTATGAATATTTTCCTAAGAATGTATGAATACTTGCATGACGAGGTATAGATCAGAATGTCGACCCACATAGACTGTTTTTGGACGACTAGGTTCTACTATTTCAATAAGCTATACAAATTCAGAATTTGAGAGTTGGTTGGTTAAACTAAATTACTACAAATAAAATCTAAGGGTGATCAATGAGAAAGGTTTTGAGATAAATTCCTAGGGTTTAGACTACCATCATACTTGACTCAATTCTAGTTGGCTTTTACTCTAAAACTTGATAATAATGGTTATTTGAGGGTTTCTAATCCGCAATTAGTAATTAATCACTCATTGGCATGACATGCTACCCTACTTAGTCGGAAATCCCCAGGAGGACTTGTCATTTTAAGTGCATGAATTCCTGTGATTAGCCTAATGCTACAAACAAAGGGTTTCCAATTAACCTTTGCACCTATGTACATTGCTGAATTTCCTTTATCCTTACCCGTCGGTGCATGTCCCCGGCCCGAAGGTTGGCATAAAATCAAGATCATCTGTAGATTTTAAGATATCACAAGTCTACTCTAGTTGGTCCAGTGATTGGGATATCTGGTTAAGGTAACTACCAATTAGCTATGATGACAAGCATATATACATTCCTAACATCAATCAAATGGTAAGAGATATTCTCAAGTTGCAAGTATATATAATGATAATCAAATAAACATAATGATAATCAAGTAAACATGGACGATGGAAAGGAAACAGCTTAATTTACAGAGTCCTCCTTGTCACCCGTCGAGCAATGGTTCTTCTTATTGAAGGCTCTTGGGGTATTTATGTCACAAATAATCCGAGAACTACTTCTCCTTGATGACCGATCCCCTTATATTCTGATTGTTTCCCTTATGTAGTGCTCCCAGGATCAAGGGACGTGTAACCATCATTTTTTCTATGAAAGGAGGGGTTTGGATATTTTACTGGCTATTATGATCATTAGAGACTGAAGTCAGGCTGATATGTAACCACCAGGTTCAACCCATATTCAAACCCGCATTCAGGTGTGACATGGGATGCCGCTCTGACTTGGTTGATTCTTCATCTTGAACTCAGAAGTGGTCGGATCAGGTTACGGCTCAAATGGCCAGGCCACACCAGTGGATTTTGCCTTCAGTACTTAGCCGATTTTCTCCCTCCAAAGCTATGAACCGCATGTAGATGCAGCTAGAAGTTGCAACCATATACCAGAGAAATTCTTCTTCTCAGAAATGCTCGATTTCGTTCACAGTTGTGAAAGTAACTGAAATCTCACTGAAATATCATTATATTTAAACTAAGATTTTTAGTCTTTTTCCTAGCTAAATCCATTCCATTTCCAATGCTATTTTGACACCGATCACATTACTCTTTAAGATGACAGCTAAGCAAAAAAATAAAATAATAATAACAGTAATTATCGAATAATATAAATTGATAGCATATATAATTTACTAAAAACTATAACAAAAAAATATATACATTACATACATCATGCACCTAACATCACAAAATATAAAAAATTCCAATTTATTATTTCATTTATAATTTCTTTTCCTTTATATTAAAATATATAAATTATTAATTAAATAAAATGACAAAGTATATTATAAATAATTAAATGAAAAAACTTTATAAAAAGTTTAATAAATCATTTTTATTATAAATACTAAATAAAAAAATTATATGAAATGTAATATGAATCAATCTAATCATAATAATGAAGTTATATAGTTATATGTATAAGTAAAATTAATATCATTTGTAATTTTATTTATATTAATTATCCTATCGAGCAACGGGTATGAAGTAGCTCTTAACCAAATTGTTGTCTAATAAGCAAACGAAAAAAAATCTTACCAATCCGCCTTATTGTCGGATAAACAGTTAATAATGTATCGTTGATACCCATACAATGTTTATTATTATGAACAAACCTGGATCCAATTAAGGATAAAAATTCCGGACTTCCATTAAATATAGCTGATATATATATATATATATATATATATATATATATATATATAGAGAGAGAGAGAGAGAGAGAGAGTGGCTAATATGCATTCGGTTGCATATGGACCGAAGTGCTTACGGTCCAAATTTGATTTTTCAAAATCCAAACGGTCGATCTGAACCGTTCATCTTGTTCTCCATATTAATATGTGCTTGGAGACCAAATTTTATATTTTTCTGAATTGTTTTACTATTTATTAAGTATTTTACAAAATTGTTGATCCAACGGTAGCTTAACAAAACAGTAAAATCAGCAGCTACCGTTGGATCAACAATTTTGTAAAATACTTAATAAATAGTAAAAAAATTCAGAAAAATATAAAATTTGGTCTCCAAGCACATATTAATATGGAGAACAAGATGAACGGTTCAGATCGACCGTTTGGATTTTGAAAAATCAAATTTGGACCATAAGCACTTCGGTCCATATGCAACCGAATGCATATTAGCCACTCTATATATATATATATATTTTATTGTGTAGTTAATTAGTATATATATATATATATATATTTTATTGTGTAGTTAATTAGTCTAGTATATTAAATAATGGGAAATATAATTCCCGCACTCCTTTATAAAAAGGAGGATTCAATCCATGTGCGTGTTCAAATTTTTCACATGGCTCCCATAGAAGGACTTAAATGAGATTAAACTGCAACCCCATATCTGTTGACATGTTTTTTTTTTGTTTTTTTTATTTCGTGAAGTTCAAACCTGTAGGCATAGTTCATTGATCAAATAAAATATTACATTAGTGAGATACAAATAATCATTCCTTGTACATAATAATTTTTTTCCTACTAATAAACTAATGTTTTCACCCTATGATGTCCGTAGAGGGTAGATTCTTTACATGTGATCTAAAAAGTTGTACTTGTTAATTTCTCTGAGACCTAATTAAGGTAGTAGGCACTAGACACAAGATTGACATGTTTGTGCTTTATGGACGAGTAAAAAGAGAAACTATGGTTAAACTGGGTTTTTCTGAAAAATAGTTTGTGCTTTTTTAGTAAAACCGGTTAATTGAGTGGTTTTTTTTAGTTCAATTGTAAAGATGATCCTTCAAGCGAACCGAACCAGTCAAGTGACTGGTTCCCGTTTTTTCTGATCCAACTGATTGGTCCGATCAGGTTCTGATAACACTGTTTGCGCGCATAAATATTTATACATCAAATATAAATGGTCCTCCAAGTAGTTAGTGGTTTCCTTCGTACTTTACACATCAGTTAGTCAGAGAGACGTTTAGGGGACAGAAAGAAGGAGATTGTTAGTCGATCCTATTTAATATACTTGGCTTGTTGTACAAAAATAAAATAAAAAATATATGAGCTATATTTGACGAAAAAAATAAATCATGCTATCTTTGCAGAATTTTTATTTTATTATTTTATTTTTTAGCTGTAGTTACCTAGAAAGTTGCTCTGGTGATAACGAGGACTTAAATGGAAGCGAATGGGAAGGCCAAATAAAATAACCAGGTTGCCCTGCTGTTTAAACTGGATCCAGATTCGTTCAAGGATAGAATGATACAAACAATAATAGCATTTGCTTCTTGATCGCTGATGCTTTCTCTCTTGAAGGTTCTCTCTTGAGCAAGACGTCTCTCTCTGTTTCATTTTTTTTTTTACTTTATCTTCTTTGAATTGGAGCAAAATCTCTCTCATTTGCTCTCTCTCCCATCCTCCCTTTCTCTTCTCACTCTCAGTTCGAAATTTAGTAATTTCATGGAAATATTTGTATTTATCTTTTACATTAATGAATTTCAGTATTGGATGTTGACGACACAGAAGTAGATTATATATTTGACCATTGCTATTGCAGAATTCGAGCACAAATTTTAGTGCCAAGTGTTACGTCACCTGTTAACAGAGAATTAGAGAATCAGTACAAAGAAATAAATACTAGAGCAACAACTTGGAGATTCGTGAATACCTGAGGTGATCTTATCTCTAAAAACTTTTCTTTCTTGTGTTCATCTTTCTGAGTTTTTTTATAACCTTCACAATTTTTGAATTTAGTAAATCATTTCATCATTACTTCTATTAATTCTAATAATATCTAATGAGTACTGTTACTGTTATTATTGGCTTCCAATTTTTATTATTTTATTTTTGTTGTTACGACTGGTTTAACCAATGGGTAATAACTTAATTAAGTTTATGTTTCCAACAATTATATATACCATCAACTTTGCTTTGTCCATCGAATATAAACATATAATACTAAGAGTTATTACTTGCCCTTCACAGGAGATACTTTCTTCACAAGAGTTAGCAGAGAGTTACTGAATCAGAAGATCAGATCAACAAAAAGAAATTCATGGAAAGCTAGAGCAACAACTTAGAGATTCTGGAATACAAGAGGAACACTAATATCTTACAAGGTAAATTTATTATGTGTTTTATTATAACCTTCTCAATTTTTTAATCATATATATATTTTTATATATATATAGTTACTTCTGTTAATATAGAATGAGTACCTTTACGATTACTACTGATGGTATCATATTTTATGAAAGTAACTATTGGATTCAAATTGTTACTATTATTGTTTCAATCATTCAATATCGAAATCGAGTTTAGTGACAATTTATTAGTCAAAGTAAGAGAGAACATTTGTATTTTCATAAATTTTGAATTATATATTAATATTAGAAATTTGTGTTACTCTCTTCTTTCACACTTACAATAAACGTACATTTCTATACTTTTGACTTAAATACAAATTTCAATTTTCCTGACAGCATAAAACACTATAAATAAGACTTTCAACATACTTCTATATTACATTTGATTACCAACATAATTCAGTTTATATTTGGAAGAATAATACCATTGAATTTTTTTTTGTCCATCGAAGAGTACTAAGAGACATTCTGGAAAAAAAATTTGCGACGAATCTTGAAAATATATTTCTGAATTTGAAACCTCAAAGTCCCATTATTTTATTTTGGCTTTAATAATTTGGAGGATTAATAAAACAATTAGTTGCTGGCAATTTTTAACCACCAAATAGTAAATTTGTTTGTATTCATATTAGATTAACCGCATGAGCACCATATCGATCGAAATCTCATGAACATTTTGCAATTATATATATTGTCAGTTAGCTGTTCATTCGTAAAGCAGTAAGCCACTACTTTCTCCGAAATATTCGTTTTCACCTTGATCACGATTAGGCAAATAAGTTTCCTCTTAAGAATTCTCTAATCTATTCTTTTGATATCAACAGAAAGCTAACGAGACATGTGCACAAATATTGAACAGTTAAAATATAAAACAAATAATGTATCATGTACATGCTAAGTTTATAGAACTTTATAGCAGACTTTTTTAATCTTACAAACATGGTTTGGAAACTTGGCTGAGTGAACTTGGTATCAGTCGGGTCCGATTCTAGCTTTACCCGAGTCTCAAACCCATGCGGATTTTTCATCAAAACTCGGTTGAACAATATTTGACTCGGCCGATTTATCTGATTTTCAAGCCGAGTCAAGCTGAGTCAGGCGAGTTTCATCCGAGTCAGACCGAGCCTCACCCGATTCTACACATTTTTTACATCAATTTGGATTTACATAGGAATAGTCATGAATTTGGGAAGAAAAATAAGGGTAGTCTGATTCGGGAAGAAAATGATCGAAGCGATCTCTAGAGGAAGAAAGACAACTATATTTATAATTTTAAATAAACATGGTGTATTGTTTTATTGTGTATAGAAATAGAAAAACCATTTGGACCATCGTGAACCAGGAGCAATGAGGATCCATTGTGTATAGAAATAGAAGCACTTCCATTCGCTGCCTTTTTTCCTAATTCTTTTCCTCTTATTTCTTTTCCTCTCCATTTCTTTTTTTATGGATACCTCCATTTTATTTTATTTTTCATTTTTTTGTTATTTTATAGGGATTAATATTAAGACTAGCAAATTATTTTTATTTTTCAGCACTACCTTTGTTTTTTAACAAATTAATGTTTTACCATTTTTTTTCCTATTATTTAGTAGAAACCAAACTTCTGACAAAAAAATTCAAATTTTCGATCCAATTCAACCGATTTCAGCCGATTCAGCCAATTCCAATTCCGATTCCGAGTTTCATAAACCATACTTACAAAAACATTCCAAAGTCTTTTTAGAAAGAAATCTGGACAGACTAATCAGAATGTATCATACTCAAAAACATGCAAAATTTGTAATCCTTCACAGCAATATTTTTAGTCTTAAAAAAAAGATTTCCAAAGAATTTTAGGAAGAAATCTGGACAGACTAATCAAAATTTGTCGGATCAGCATTTGAAATAGAATTTAACTTGTTCACAGCAGCACAAAAGACAAAGCAACAATATGTATGATGTTGTTTGTACTAGAACCTAGACCATCGGCATTGTTGTAAAATATTCAAATTTGAATCATGGTTTGGAAAATTGGCCGATTCTGAGTTGACTCGGCCGAGTCAGATAGGAATCGGCCGGAGGCGAACCGATTTTTCTCGAGTTAACTCGGTTTTGCGAGTTATGTTCAGAAAAATGATACAATTGACGATAAATCGAAACAGTCGGCCAAATTTCCTCTATTTCTCTTGGGTTTAGAGCCAACTTAAACTGTTTTGATAGTTAAATCAAACCAATTTGTATTTTTCCATGGATGTCATAGATGCGACTCTGGCAAGAGAAGAAGCTTTTAAAGAATTATAAATGTTAGATAGACTGGGTGTACGTGAGGTGTACGGTTATATTTGACAATATAATTGTTTCACAGTAGACCATGTTCATATAGATAAGTGATCCGAAAGAGATTGTTTTGAATTTGTAATGTTTTACTGAATAAGTGAATAGAGACAAGAGTGCATTGTGTACAGCTGTTGACACTCGACTGGTTTTTTTTTTATTATTATTTTGTTTTATTTGACTACAGTAAAGGATGAGAATTTGGGATTAACCTAAAAATTTTATTGTTATGAAAATATAAATGTAGAAATTAAGAAAAGAAGTATTTCTTTTGTAAATATTAGTTAGTTTATTATTATTTTATTTTAGGATTAGATAATATAAGTTCTATTTCTTCAAGTAATTTCAGCAAAATTTTGATTGTTATCATATTAACGGCCATTTTTATTAATATCCCTAAAAAAAAAGAAAATTTTAAAAATGCCCATGTGTAAAATTTTTTTTTATTTATGCCCTGACCGCCAGACCCTGGGGCGCCCCATAAGACTAGTGAGGCGCCAGACCCTGGGGCGCCCCATAAGGCTAGTGAGGCGCCAGCCCCCCGGGCGCCCCACGGTTCTTTTTTTTTTTTATATATAGAGATCTTAGTATTTTGATTTAAATAATTTTGTGAAGAAAAAATTTTCTTGTTTAGAGTGTATGCCAAAAAATAAGACAATAGTTGTATTTTTTTTTAACAACTTGTTGATCTCTTTTTTTTTTCAATTTTTATAATATATGTATAATATATACACATATACACATACACACACACACATACACATATACACACACACACATACACATATACACACATATATACACATACACACACATACACATATACATATACACACATACACATATACACATATACACATATAAACATATACATATATACATGAGATATGCTAATGTGCTTTCGGTAGCATATGGGCCGAAATGCACACGGTCCAAATTTGAAATTTCAAAATCTAAACGGTCGATCCGAACCGTTCATCTTCTTCTCCATATTAATATCTGCTTGGAGACCAAATTTTACAATTTTCTGAATTTTTTTACTATTTATTAAGCCACTTTGAAAATCGCTAATCCAACGGTTTTACTGTTTTGTGCAGCCACCGTTGGATCAACAATTTTGTAAAATACTTAATAAATAGTAAAAAAAATTCAGAAAAATGTAAAATTTGGTCTCCAAGCAGATATTAATATGGAGAAGAAGATGAACGGTTCGGATTGACCGTTTGGATTTTGAAATTTCAAATTTGGACCGTGTGTATTTCGGCTCATATGCTACCGAAAGCATATTATCCTATCTCTATATACATATATACAATTTTTTTTATAATATATATATATATGTATAAATATGTACATATACATATACATATATATACATGTACATGTATATACATGTAGAGTAAGGCTATGCTACTTCATGAATTAAACGGGGCATTTTAATTCGTGCTCATATCTCTAGTTTCGAAGTCCAAATATCCGATCTAAACCGTTAGATGTTTAATCTATATTAAAATATTGATGGAGACCAAATTTTACATTTTTTTTTGAATTTTTTTACTATATTATTAAGATGGTTTGAAAATCGCTGTTTTTTAATATCTACCGTCGAACGAAAACTTAAACTGGATTTTTGAGACACTAAACGACATTTTTTTGAAATTCTGATGCTTCCGATACGACGATACCTGGTGTACCACCGAGGCAAAATCGGATCCGTCTCGTCCTCCCCTTTCCGAAAAGTGCTCGTAATCGTAAATCCAACTTTTCTAGCCAAAGTTATGGCTGTTTAAAGTTTTTTTGAAAATTAAACTTTGAAAATTTATAACTAACTGTAGAAAAATCCAAATAAGTTGAACTTTATATCAATTCTGTGTATTTTTGAATGTTCTACATGCTGGTGCAATTACTTTTGCATTTTAGTCCATGTATCAATCCCCACTACTTCATTAGAGGAATATTGACGAGGAGACTATTGGAGGACTGAAAAGAGAGGATCATCATATCAAGTTACGCATGAAAATATTAATATCTTTCTTTGCAAGTATTAATCTCTTATTTCTCAAGTATTTATACCTATAAAAGTTGACGCATAAACTAATGCAGTAACTGAAAAAGAAGGCCATAAAATTAGTGGAAACCATAATATAACCTTCTTCTAATTGATTCGATCCTTTTGAGTTTATATTACATATCAACTATTGTCTATGGTTAATGATTTTGGTATGCATATAAATTTTAAGGAATCAAATCAATAATTTAGTTTTTTAAAATATACTTCAAATCAACTATTGTCTTATTTTTTGGCATACACTCTAAACAAGAAAATTTTTTCTTCACAAAATTATTTAAATCAAAATACTAAGATCTCTAAAAAAAAAAAAAAAAAAAAAATAGAAGAACCGTGGGGCGCCCGGGGGGCTGGCGCCTCACTAGCCTTATGGGGCGCCCCAGGGTCTGGCGCCTCACTAGTCTTATGGGGCGCCCCAGGGTCTGGCAGTCAGGGCATAAATAAAAAAAAAATTTACACAGGGGCATTTTTAAATTTTTTTTTTTTTTTTGGGATATTAATAAAAATGGTCGTCATATTAATGTCTTTATTATTTGAATCAGTACAGGAATATCCTCTTTTATATTTTAATACAGAGAATAACAAGATGATTCAGTCATTTCCTCAGAGCTTTTGACAGTAAAAAAAAATGTTTTGGTTATAATGCTTGTATTATATAATATTAGTGGATTATTTTAGTGTAATATTTTATCTTAACATAATTTTGTTGACAAATTATTTTTAATCAATTTTTTTTCTATTTGTGTAGTACAAAATAAGTTGCTAAAAATATCAGAGTTTCCGATCTGACTCCGCCGATTCCGGCCGATTTATTCGATTCTGATTCAACAGTCAAGTAATCGATTCTGGTTCTGATTCCGATTTGAATTTATGACAACTTCAATTCTTTGGAACTGTACTTTTCATTAATAAATATATAAATTTAGCATTCCAAGGATAAGTGAAATTATTCAACTAAATTAAGAACCATAAATTTTACAAAATATTTTTTCGTTGAAGGTCATAAATTTGATAAATCTTAGACTAATATTATCTAATTTGCCATTATATATACTATCAAAACTGTCACAGTATAGATTTTGACTAAGCATATTAATTTAGAAAGGATTTTATTATGCATGCTATATATAATATATTCAGCCTCTAACCTCAACTAGAAAAAATGTTGTTTCTTAGGTCTGAAAAACCATTGCAATGAACAACAATCAAAACGAAGCCAAGTTAAAGGCCGGTGTTGTAGACTTCATTGGACCACTACTGAAACGCCTTAATAACTTAACCAAGGAGATCAATGTTTCTGAGAACTCGCAGATGGCGACAACCATCGACCAAATTAGAACAGTAGTTTTAAAGACAAAAGATAGAACTGGTGGCATACAAAAATGGGATTGGGAGCTAATTGGTCTCTTTGGAAAGATAGAAAGACAGATTGATTCCTGGATTGATCATAATGAGAAATGGGATGAAATGAAAGAAAACACTGTAAAGAGCATACTAAGTGATATTCTTGATAAGCTTTTATATATACCTGAGAAGGCACCTAATTTGCGTCTTGAAGTCACAGAACCCAGTAGAAGTAATCAAGGGAGTAAATTGTTCACGGATTTTAAAGATCTAACTTTAGAGTTGGACGTCCATTCCATTCTTTGCCTGTATAGCCTTGGCACTTTTCCAGAAAACACAGAACTGGATAAGAGATTTGTGATTTACTGGTGGATTGTTCTAGGGCTTTTACCTCGGACTAGTCGAGAAAAAACTAAGATGGATGGTAACACAATCTATTTTGGTCTGAAGGAGAAAGGTTTCCTCGAATCCGTACATAACGGAAAGCAAAATCAAGTAATCAACCAATGCATCATCAACCGTACAGTACACAAATGGTTGTTGTCCCCCAATGCGAGTAATGTCATCTTTAGTTTTGACTGTAGTGAACACTCCAGTTCGCCCTTTTTTGGGGAATGGTTCAACAAGAAAGTACATATAAATCTAGGCAAGAAGTACCTTAATGTCGACAATGTCCCCGTAAACAAAGAGTTGCAGGTGGTTCACCTAGGAAGTTGGCGTTACACAGAAGTGAAGGCTGACAACAATGCCAATGAAACTGGGCCTAAGAAAACAATGTCAATTGACCACATTGAGATTGAAAATCCCAACCTATTAAAAAAGTTGAGTGAAGAGAGTCAAAAGACGACCTACCTTAGCCTGCGAGGGATTTCGGGGTTAGAAGAGATTCCTGAATCCATTGGGAAACTAGAAAACCTGATGATACTAGATCTCAGGTCTTGTCATAATCTGATGAAATTACCACAGCAACCAAGGTCCACATTAAAAAAAAAATTATCCCATCGTACTAGGTTCAAGAAATTAATTGGATGGGAATTACCCCAAGAAAGCTGGTTCAATAAGCTGATGGTTTTAGATATTTCGGGATGCTTTCTGTTAGATCATATGCCAAAGTGGATATCTGAGCTCTGTAATTTGGAGGTGTTAAAGGGCTTTCTAGTTGGCAGAGTGGGAAAAAAAAATGAGTCATGCCAACTAGGTGATCTTTCAAAATTGATTAACCTCAAGAAGCTGAGCATTAGAACTACCACTGACATGAGTCCCGAAGTTTTAAGTGGCTTTAATTCTCTGAACAGCCTTTTGATATTAACAATTACGTGGGGAAAATATAAGATACCAGACTACTCTTTACCAAAGAATCTTGAAAAGTTGGATATCAGATGTTATCCCGAAGATGATGTATCAAAGCTGATGAACTGTGCCGAACTGACAAAATTGAAGAAATTATATATAAGAGGTGGGGACCTTACAAAAATTCCTTCCCATGAGAACTGGAAAGTGGAGATGTTGCGCCTCAGGTTCTTAAAAAAATTGGTTTCAACAGATTGGGAAGAGGTGAGGGGCTTATTTCCGAATTTAAATTACGTGGAATATGTGGGATGTCCCCGACCCGATAAATTCCCCAATGATGGGAGTTGTTGGATTAAGGACAAGGCTGACAACAATCAAAACGAAGCCAAGTTAAAGGCCAGTGTTGACGACTTCATTGGACCACTCAATATCCAGGTATTTACAACATTTATGTTTGTCAAAACTACTCTGAAACTTTTTTTTTTATGTTTGTCAAAACCACTCAATACCTACACCGATGGTAAGAACTATAATTGCTCGTATTATACATGTAGAACTGGACAAAGCTTTTATTTCTATAATTCTTCTTTTTTACATGAGTTCAAATCCACACACCATTTGTTTCTATATTTTTGAAGAAGTTTCGGTTTCAATAATTGAAATATCATTCTAACAAATAATGTATTTGTGTTCTCTGTATGTAGAGAAACCCATATATAAAAAAGATGAAGCCATTTGGTAGTCTCGAAGGGTCAGTGCAAGAAATGGATCCTACTGGCATTACACGCATTGTTAAAATTAGTATCTACCATAGCGAGGTGATTGATTCTCTTGCTATTTGTTTTGAACGTAATGCCCTCACGCAATGCACCAACCGATGGGGCGGAGATGGAGGAAACATTACTGAGGTATGAGCATTCTATAGTTTGGTAATATGTGGCATTTTCTTCTTGTAAAGATCAATGAAAATCAAGTCACTGAATTTTATCTTGTAATTATATTCTTAAACTATTATCTGCATAAATTATTAACAAACAAAGAAATTAAAAAAAAAAAACAAAGTAATATGTTGAGTAAACCACTTTTATTTAGTTGGCTAATGCAAGTTGATATAAACAAGGGTTATGTATTAATAATGGTCTCCAAAATCGGCCGAGTCGAACCGTACTCGACCGAATTGGACCGATTCTCAAATATTTTAATTGCCTTGAGATTGTATTAATGTTTTTGGGGTTTTTTTTAAGTTGGACATTAATTTCTCGGATTTTTCAAGTTGTTTTCTGAGAATAAAGAAAGAGTCTTCAATCTGAAATGAACATAACACGCAATCGCGCATACAATCTAAGGATGAACCATGGGACTCTTCTATGGGACTTCTTTTTCTCTCCTTTAGTTGTTTTCTGATTGGTTCTCTCTGGTTCGAATATTTTTTTCCTCCTCTCCTCCTATCCATTTTGAGTGATAATCGGTACCTGCATTTACTCATTTTTATTATTTTCTGATATATTTTTTTCCCTTTGGCTGTTTACTTTCATTTCTTTTTTGTTTCTTTTTCTTTTCTTTGTTCATTCCCTATTTTTCCCTTTTTACGGATCAAAAGCGGCTTTAACAATAGTTTTGAACTAATTATTTATTTTTACAATTTTATTTATATTATTTTAGTGTAGAACTGTGTTTTTGTAAAAAAAAAAAATCCCAATTTCTTATCCAATTTGATCGATTTCGACCGATTCACTCAATTCCGAATCCACAATTAAGTAATCAATTCGATTATGAGTCCGATTTTTCCAAACATTGTTTCTATTGCCCTTTTGTTAACTAGGCCGGGTACAACAGAGAGCTCAGTATTGTTCTCTACCATTGTATTTGTCTTCATAGCAATACGGATTTAAAATTGTCACGGAGGACATCCCTTAATTAATTCAATTCCTCTATTTTTGCTTGTAATAATATATATTTTTTTAGTATATATTGTAAATGGTCACTCTACTACACCAGAACTCAGTCGTAAAAATTTCTTGACCAGTACGTCCTTGTCAATTAATTGTGATTTTATTTGTAAAGAGGAACATAAACTGTTAGTTCTGATTTATATCCATTTGATCTAACATTTAATTAGACGTAAATCAGTTGTTTCAATTTTACAAAATAACATGACACTGAATTATCAACAACGCGAATTGATAGTAATGATTTTTAAAAAGTTTGAATCCTTCAAATATTATTAAACTTTATAAGTATAAATTGCTCATTTATACTTGTGATATATATAAAATTCTTAATGCACTAGGACCCTTCTTTGCTTCAAAATTGGGCAATAATTTAAATGATTATTTTGTCTTAGTATATATTACTCGAAAGCACTTTTGCATTCAGTGTATACCAAGATCAATCTGTTTAGGGTAACAAAATATAAGCAAAAATGTCACAATTAATTTAATATTCTTACTCCAAAGTCTTTGAATCATGTTAAGAACTTCAAAGTGAAGCATTTAATAAAAAAACCTAATAGGATAAAATCATGGTGTTGGTTACAGGTATAATTAGTTTCTTGGAATATTGTATTCATAGTTTTGTACAAGAGGTTCGAAAGGGTTAAAATGCCTCGTTGTCATGCATTATTAATTGTACCTCATATTCATGAATATTAAAATAGTCGGTCAGAATTTATCTATATGATCTCCATATTGAAATGTACATCAATACAAAATCTTATATTTTTTAAAAAATTGCATATTATTCTTTAATACAAAATCACTGTTTCGCCACCATATAAAAACAATGGTTTTTAATCTTTCTAAACATAATATTAAAATATACTAAAAATTATAATTTTTGGTCTCCAAACATATGTTAATATGGAGATCATATCGAGTGGTTCAGATTGACTATTTGGTCTTCAAAAATGGAGATAAAAAATATGAGACACGAAAAAATACGATAGACATGAGGCATTTGAATCGTTTTTCTTTATACAAAAACACGTACTAATCTGAACTTTTGGTTGTTCCTTGTAAAAATTTTCTCCTAATGCATAATTAAGACATTTTAATTACTAACAAATGTTTTTTCTTTTATGTGTATAGATCAATCTTAAAACAGACGAGTACATTAAGTCTGTTCTAGGCTACTTTAATGACGACTATAATGGTCATGAGGTTGTGATGTCACTGACACTGGAAACAAATTTGGATGTTTATGGACCATATGGCACGAAAAGAGGACAACCATTCAAATTCCGTGGTCCGAGGTACAGTCAAATCATTGGATTTCATGTACACTCTGCAAAGTATATCAACGCTATTGGAGTTTATGTCCAAGTAAGTGAAACATAACTATATATTATCTTTTTCATAAATTACTCTTAAAGGTTTTTGTATTTCTTTGTTGACGTCGTATCTCTGATGTAGCATAGAATCTACTCTTAAACGCTGTTGGAGTTTATGCACGTGAGAAAATTTGTGCACGTGCATAAATAAGGATTTTAAACTTTCTTCTTTGTCGTCTGATTTAATCTTTGCAAATTTCAACAATTTTCGTTTTTTTTTTTTCACACATATACATGGAGAAATTTGAAGTAAACTAAAGTGGCAGTTTGGATTATGGAATTTTACTTTAAAGCCTTTAGAACTATTATGTTTTGTATATAACGAGAGCTAATGCATTGCAAAAATATTTTTCTTAAATTTCAATATACAAAATTAAAAAAATTAAAATTATGAGAGTGACTAAATAACGTTTTGATAAAGTTGGATCCAAACTATTTAATTTAAATTAGCACAAACTTTAAAGTGGACTACATTTAATTTAAATAGTTTATAATTTTTTTTATCAAGTCCAATCTTTATAAAGTGAACTTTAGGTGGGCCCATTTAATTTAAATAGTTTATAATTTGTTGATATGTTCGGATTTTATAAAAATTTGACATGTTAGGTATAAAGACTTTATATATTATGTATACAAATTTGTATGTACAAGTATAAAAACTTACACACACTAGCTAGCGTTAGTGTCCTTCTAAAATTGGTTCCGGACAAAAGTCGACAACGATTTAAAAAAACAAAACCTATCTAAAGTATTTGTCATTTGTTAAATCAATATAAATTATTTTAAATTTGCAGTCTGCGTTTTACCCCTGACAACCTCACACTAGTTAAATTTCATTATTAGTTTAGATTCTTGAACAGTGCCTAAGTTTAATTTTATTTAATTCTTATTTTTCTATTTAACTCAGGGATCTAACTTCTAAGTGTTCGAAGTAAGGTTGAAAGTAAAATAAAATTATTCATATTTCATAATATCACATTCTAATCCCGTTTCGGTTCCCAACGGAATCAATTTAATACCAATTTAACACATAAGCCCCTCTGATAAGGGAAATTATCACATGTCATATAATTTAGCAAATCAGACCCTTAAATTATAATATTTTCAATTTGGTCCCTGACATTTATTTGTATTTTAAAATAGTGTACCAGTACTTGTTTCCTTCCCAAATTCAAACAAGAGGTAAGACACGAATCGAGATCAGAGGCCTCCAAGACCGATTAGAACCATTCAAGATTATTCACAAACAACTTTAATTTAATGTAAGGGTTCTAACCGATTCAAAGCACTCAAGTCAGAGGCAAACAGAGACAACGAGAGAGAGAGAGAGAGGGGTTTATCTCAACACATGAGAGAGTAGAGAGAGAGTAAAAACCCGTTTAAATGAGAGCACAGCTCTCTAATGGGCGAAGTCAGACGGATCCGACGGAACAGCAAGTGGGTCACCGAGTACGGGACAGCAAGCGGGTCACCGAGTAGGTGTCTGACAGGGAGTCGACAAAGTCGCCCAAGGTACCGAAATACTGACAAGGAAGGGACAGCAGTGACAAAACGAAATCAAGGAAGAGAGGCGGGAACAAATCTTCTCGCCGAAGCAAGATCAAAGAGGAACCCTCCTCGGTGGCGAGAGGCAGTCAGCGAGAGAGATGGGGGCGTGAAAATGGAGAGGAGAGGGGGCGGGGCTTCTCCTTTTTCCTTCTCCAGGATGGAGTAAATGGAGAGCGAGATAGATTGGTGGGGGAGGGTTGGCAGTGGCAAGAGGAGCGAAGAGGGAACGGGAGAGAAGAGGAAAAAGGGCTGGATCCGAAATTTTTATAGATTGGAGTTAATTCCTCATTTTCAATTTCATTCAAAAATCAAAGGATAACATGGCTTCAGGATTCGTGCTACTGTGATCCAAGGGTTGAACAATTTCTGAAATTCAATTATACTCTCCTATAATTGATCTATAGTCCGTTTTGCTTATAAAATTCGAATTGAAGTTTCATACAAATACTACAATTAAACTCATACGTATATTTCAGACATTTATTTCTCAATTTAAGATCCGAATAATTCAATATCAAATAATATATACATATATATATATAATCAAATCTCTATACTTCCTTAACGAACGGGATTGATAAATTTTATAATTTATTCGTACGAATAATTTGTATATTTATATTCTTGATTGGAACTCAATTTATTTTAGTTTAGTTAGATTCTATACGAATATTCGTTGTTATTATTTATAATTTAGTTTAATTTATAATTTGTTCAAAGTTTTGTATATTTTATTTTTACCCAATCTACAATCGAAACAAATTAATTAACGAAACTTGTGTATGGCAATTGCTATGATCAATTTTTCATAATTTCATGATTCCCAACGGGTTTAATAATTACCTTATAAATTTCTAATTTTATATTTTTAATTTGGTTATCATTATTTCTTTATTTCCAAAGTGTTGTAATTTTGTATTTTTAAAATTATGTGCCTTTAATCAACAACTCAACGGAGATTTATGCGAAGGTTTGTTGTTGTATTTTTTAGATCTCTATAACTGCATCCAACTTTTATTAATTTCTGATTAACATTTTCATTTTGATATAAGATTACATAATTCTAACGGATCACACAAGACGTATGTTATTTTTATGAAAATTCTTATTTATAACTTTACTTTGCAATTTTATAAGCTTAAATTAAAATTGGTTTAATCAGAACCTTTCAATTTTTTGTATTTTTGGCATTTATCGTTCAATTGTTTCTATTCATTGAATTTTGATTTCAGTTATTGATTATAATTCTATAATTGTTTATGTAAGTAATTCGTTAGTAGATCTTATTTTATTAGGCCTTAGTATAAAATTATCTTTCAAAATTTACAAAATTTTAAATTAGTTCCGATTTTATTATCAATAATTTGTTTAAATTTATTATTAATCCTGTTTATAATAAATTTAACAATAATTAAAATTACGGGTTATAACAATTTTTTTTACATGAGGTCAAGATCCTTTAAACTTTTATTTACTACATTTATTTGTGTTCTCTGTTGCAGTCAACCGGTGGTTCTATAATAGAGAAAGGTGGATTCTCATTTGACAATATGCAAGAGAAAGAAATGGATCCTACGGGCATTACTCGCATTGTTAAAATTATTATCTGCCATGAGGACTATATTAATGGTCTTATTGTGTATTTTGAATGTAATGACACCACGCAATGCATCTGGGGCGGCAATTATATCGGAGCATCCACGAGTGAGGTACGAGCTATTTGCAGACTTAGTAATAGATGTCACCTTTTTATTGTAAAGTTCGATGAATTATTTTGAAATTATAAATTCTTAAATTACTACATAGCATAGCTAGATAAATTATTATCAAACAAAATAAATAAAAAACAAAAAAATAAAATGTTGGGAGAACCACATCTAATTAATTGGGTAAAACAATATATTTTTATTTAGGCCGGGTTTTTAACCAAGAGCTCTATAATTAAATAAAATTAATAAATACAAACTAGGGGATTGTTCTCAGCACTTGTCGTCATAGCAATTGTTCTTAATAATGTCAGGGAGAACATTCCTTAATTAATTCAGTGCCTATACTGTTTTTTGAAATGATGAGATATTTTATTTACTATATCTTATAAATGGTCACTCTAACAATACTACTCCAGAACTCTAGTTTCAGAAACTTCTTGACATATGTATTAGTTCTGATATATACATCATTTGATCTACATTTACACGTATATCAGTTTTTTTAATTTACAAAACATCAAGAAACTGAAGAGTCAGCTACGCCAAAATCTTGATAGTAGTAATTTTTAAATGTCCATACTCACTTGTCAATCTTTCAAATATTATTAAACTTTACCAGTATAAATTGCTCATGTACACTTGTGATATAAATATCTTATTATACTTGGACCCTTCTCTTTTTTCCAAAATTGGCCATCAATTTAAATGTTTATTTTGGCTTAATATATATTACTCAAGAACTTTTCGGTAAAAAAGTCAAGCAAAGATGACACAATATATTAATTAGGTAATCTAACTCGAAAGTATTTAATATATATAAAAAAAACGTAATAGGACATGTGAAAGTTAAAAGTATTAATTTCTTGGAAAAGTAAACATATTACTTACAAAAATATCAATTTTAACTTGATTTTTCTTGTAAAATTTGTCTCCCAATGCATATATATTAAAGCAGTTTTAATTACTCATAACTTACCTAGGAACATTTAAACCTACTAACAAAAGCAGTTCCGTAACTGTCTAAAGTCTTCTCTTACTTGGTTCTATTTTTTTGTAGGTCAATTTTGAAACAAACGAGTACATTACATCTGTAAATGGCTACGTGGAAAGAGATGATAATTATAGTTCGATTTGTTTTGTCGGGTCACTGGTACTTAAAACTAATTTGAGGGTTTATGGACCTTACGGCACACATTCGCCGAAAGACGATCGAAAACCTTTCGAATTTTCTACGCCTCTCGGCAGTCAAATAATAGGCTTTCATGCATACCATAGTGAATCACGTGTCCACGCTCTTGGAGTTTATATCCGGCAGGTAGGCACAACTATCATGGTTTTCATCAACTACTCTAAATTTATTTTCTATTTCTTTGTTGCACACCGGATCTTTCTGAAAATTATATTTAAATTAATATAAGTTTATGATAATTTGCATATTAGGATTCTACCCGTACTAAGAATCTATATTGTAATTAAAATGTTCAAACAATTAATCCAAACCATTAAACATAATCTTCATATGAAAATATACTTGGAAACTAAATTTAATATGTTTTCATAATTTTTTTCTATTTCATAATATTAGAACCATCAAACAATTGACTCCAAGTCCCCGGATTATGGTTGTCCTTTGATGTTTATGGGCTCAAATTAATAGAACCATTTTCAACTGATTCAAATTGATTTTTGAAGAGGGCTCCAATTGTCGACAGAAATAAACATGGGCGACCATTGAAATAATTGGGGCTTTTTTATTTACCTAGTATGAAAATATTTTTTCTTTGTTGCCTAAAAAAAGTAGTTGTGAGAAACAAAATCTAACTCATCTTTATTGATAAAATTTATAAAAGGGCAGATGATTATATCTTTGAGATAATTCATTGTAGTTCACCTTAAATTATTGTTTAGTGGAAAACAAATATATGGTAGTGTGAAAAATGAGGACAATATTGTTTCTAGAGTTTTTATTATTTTATTTTATTACATTTGGTCAAGATTCTTGGAACCTTTGTTTTCTATTTTATTGAAATATTGGTTTCTAACATAGAATGTACATAACATGTATTTAGTGTTCTCTGTATCCAGTCAAATGGTACTATAATAAAGGAGGGGCCATTCCTTGGTGACGGTGGTATAGTGAAACGTATGGATCCAACGTGCATTACTCGCATAGTTAAAATTAGAATCTACCATGGTGACAAGATTAATGGTCTCACTGTGTATTTTGAACGTAATGGCACCATTCAATGCACTAGCCTTTGGGGCAAGAATGCAGG
The DNA here is from genome assembly GCF_964058835.1 of Carex rostrata. Classification (NCBI taxonomy): domain Eukaryota; kingdom Viridiplantae; phylum Streptophyta; class Magnoliopsida; order Poales; family Cyperaceae; genus Carex; species Carex rostrata. The sequence continues at coordinate 10,777,720 of NC_135929.1, forward strand.
AATGTTGGATGAGGTACGAACATTTTTCTTCTTTAATTTAGTAATATATGTCACTCTTTTTATATTGTAAATTAAGATCGATGAAGTTCAAATGACCCGAATTTTTTATTTATATCCAATAAAAAATTTAAATTTAAAAAACTAACCAGTTTGGCATAGGATTTTAAAATCTATCCAAACCGGAATTTTTTTTTCCGGTAATTCAGTCTAAAATCGGAAAAAAAAAATTTCCGGTTTACAATTCCAAAACCAATGGGAAAAGAAACGTAAAAATTTTTTTCTGGTTTTGGAATTCCAAAACCTTTTCAGAAAAAAAAGCCAAAAAAAATTTTACGGTTTCAATATTTTTTCTATTTTCAGATTTTTTTTTTATTTAAATAGAAATATTTATAATTTATTTATTTTTTGTATTGAAATATTAGAAATATTTAATATATTTCTTAAAAAATGATGGAATACTATATAATTTGATTTATTAGAAAGACTGCTACAAATAACTCGGATCAACATTTTTCATACTGGATTTTTTGCTGCTGTAAGAAAAATTAATATATTTCTTTATGTGTTATTGGAAAAAAGTAAAAATATTTGAATTTTTAGTTATTGATTCCGGTTCAAAAGTCACTTCTAAGTAAATACAAAAAATATTGTCATTTTTCTAGTACATTTAATTTCTGAAAAGTGGTATCTATTTTTGAAAAACAAATTTAAGTTATTTAATGAATGTTATTAAAAAAAATTCTCAAAATAGATACAACTTTTTATAAATTAAATGTACTAGAAGGGTCACAATATTTTCTGTATTACCTAGAAGTGACTTTTAAACCGGGATCAATAACTCAAAATCTAAACATTTTTATTTTTTTCAATAGCACATAAAGAAATATATTAATTTTTCTTACAACCGCAAAAAATCCAGCATGAAAAATGTTGATCCGGGTTATTTGTAGTAGTCTTTCTAATAAATCAAATTATATAGTATTCCATCTATTTTCAAATAAATATATTAAATATTTCTAATATTTTAATATAAAAAATAAATAAATTATAAATATTTCTATTTAAATTAAAAAATCTGAAAAAAGAAAAAAATATATTGACACCGTAAAATTTTTTTCCAGTTTTTTTTTTTTTTTTTTCTGAAAAGGTTTTGGAATTCCAAAATCGGAAAAAAAATTTACGGTTTCTTTTTTTTTTGTCGCTGGTTTTCGAATTGTAAGACCGGAATTTTTTTTTCCGGTTTTAGGCTGAATTACTGGAAAAAAAATTTCCTGTTTGAGTAGATTTCAAAATCCTGACCAACTTTGGTTATTTTTTTAAATTTAATTATTTTTTCGGATATTTATATAAAATTCGGTCAAATGACTGATGACTTTTAATTCATAATTATATATTCTTAAATTAGTGTCTTGATAAATTATTATCAAACCAAATAACAATAAAACAACAAAATACAGAAGTTGGGACAACCAGGTCTAATTAGTTGGTTAATTAATTGACCCAATTTGTATATACAAGGGCTCTGTTTTTTATTTTGGCCCAGTACTGAAACAGAGAGCTCTTTACGTAAAACAAAATTAATAAACTAATTAAAATCTGCGGATTATTGTTATCAGCTTTTTATACTTTTCATTATAGCAATTAGCAATACTCGAATGAAGCATTTAATATGTTAGGAACTTCACGACTGAAGCATTTAATGAAAAACAATAATAAGATAAAATAATAATGTAAGTTAAAGGTACTTTTTTTCTTGGAACAATGTCATTGTTGTAAATATACAAAAATACCAATATGAAATTTTTTGTTGTTCCTTGTAAATTTTGTCTCCTAATGCACAATTTAGAAGTTTAATCATTCGTAACTTACCAATTAACAGTAGAAGTTACTAAAAAATAATTATGTGCATGCATAAAGTTTTCTCACTAGTTTTATATTTTTTCAGATAAATTTTAAAACAAACGAGTACATTAAGTCTGTAAAAGGCTACCGAGAATCTGGTATATTGAGTTCACTGGTACTGGTAACTAATTCAGACGTTTATGGACCATACGGCACGGGAGAAGGGGGAAAAGGGAGATCCTTTGAACACACTTCTTTGCACGGTCAAATTATTAGCTTCTTTGCATGTGTTGGAATTAATTGTGTTTTATGTCTTGGAGTCTATATCCAGGTATTTACAACATTAATTTATGTTTGTCAAAACTACTCTGAAACTTTTTTCTAATTATTCTTTGTTATCTTCGTAAGCCTTTACTGTCAATTATATTTACTGCCAAGGTACCAACAATAAGTAAGTCGGTGCTTTGCGGTGGCAGTGGGGGTTCAGCAAGAGATGTGGACGACGTGTCTGCCATTTCTAGAATTCGTGATGTCAAGATTCGATATGATGACGATACTATTCATGCTCTTTCCGTGCGTTATTTCCTTAATGATTCTTCTTTTAAAGAAACACTCTAGGGCAGAGAAACAGGAAAGCTGACTGAGGTACGTACAAGATTCTTGCACCAAACATAAACTCCTCTCCTGGGGCGATTTTACAATTTTTAAATATTTTTCTCTATTCTTTTTAGTATTGCAGATACATACAAAAGAGCAAACGAACTGTTTATAAAAATTAAAAGCTACCAACAAACTGTTATTGTTGTAAATGTAACTCGGATTGTGAATAGTATAGGAGGGGAGTTTATATAACTTGATTTTAATTTCTTATAAAGGAGTATACAAGATTTTACAAGGCTTTGATATATTTTTTCAATCTTAGTCCCGCCTCACTTCTCTGATGCTCATTCTATTTATACTAATATATGTCGGTACTAAAATTTCTAAATTTTACATATTTATTCTACCAACATTATCAATATGTCAGTACTAAAGTTTTTAGATTTTACATATTTATTCTACCGACATTATTAATATATGTCGATCAGTTTATTTATTTACAGAGTACATGATATATACATGTCTTCTAACTATGATATGTTACGAGAGTATAGAACTTTATCGGATAATACACTTGCATTATAACCGGCTATATATCTTCAATACACTAGAATTGATTAATGGGCTTGGGCTTTCCGATAATAATTTTTACTGGGCTCCTGAAGTCGTTGCTGTCAATTTCAACAGTTATGTGCATAAAGTTTTCTATATGGTTTTATAGATCAATTTTTATGGAGACGAATACATTAAGTCTGTGAGAGGCTATGTTGGCTACTTCGGTGACATATTTACTGTGAGGTCACTGCAACTGATAACTGATAGAGGAAGTTACGAACCATACGGCAAGGAAGAAGGGACTCCTTTCGAACTCTCTGATGTTGGCGGTAGAATCATTGGTTTCCATGGACGCTCTGGGGAGTACCTCAATGCCATTGGAGTTTATGTTCAGGTACGTACTAGTATTACATCTCACAAGCAACTCTGAAACTTGTTTATATATGTCTTATGCATTTGACATCTTCATTATATTTAATTTAATTCGTTTTCAATTGTTTTATAATTAACAAAATGTGTTATTGTTAAGTCCAACGGCTATACAATCAAATAGCAATCTGTTGAGGTTAATTGCAGCCGTTGATTATTGTGTGAAGGAATTAAACTTGACTCATCAAATTTTGCAGTGGTCATAACATTGAAGCTGATTGATGGCACGATTTTGAAGGTCAAACGTGGTTCTTCTTGGACAAATAAAATATGGATTTGAAGCTTTATTCAATTTTAAGATGATGAAAGTTTCAAGTCTATTAGAATTTCGTATAGAATTAAACTTATGGTTTTTGAGTGAAGTATACGTGGGTAATTGTTATCTCAAAATTTTGTTTTTCAGTTTTATTTTTTATTCGATTTTTATGGCTATAAAACAGTTGCCTTGTAATTTAGGGTGTTATAAAACAGTTGCTATAGAAAGTTATGGTTTTTGAGTGAAGCATGCCGTGAGAATAGTAAGAAATTAAATTTAATAATGATCTTAAAAATTTTAAAATGTCAAATTTATTTTATAAGAAATCAACCAGTCAAAAATAAAAAAAAAAAAAATCAATGCATTAAAATAACTTATACATCTTCATTTTTTTTATAGCTTGACTTTGTATTAAATGAGTTTGAAAATTTCAAAATTTTATATGTCCACGCATCACTCGTGATGTGGCTAAATAACTTGAATTTGTCGCTTGAAACAAATTCGAAAGCTTTTTAAGTTAAGCTTACTAAACCTTTTTTATGAGCCTACCACAGTCTAACCTCACTCATATTATAGGAAATAGCTAATAGTCTCCGGACTCCAATTCCTCAAAAATCTCTGGAAATCCCTGTAAACTAATGGACCGAAGTCAATAAACTTCAATACTAAATCTTGTAAACCAATTCAATAAATCATGTAAACATAACCTTTTCATTTCTATGTGGCCACCAATAACCTCCATTTTAACAACTTTAACTGCTTTAACCGGAACCACTTTTAGACCTTTGACCAAAACCACAACTAGAAGATCTCTAACAATTTTTTAAAATTAATAACTAAACATGACCACTTTAAAATTCTGTAAACATATATAGGTAAAAAAAAGTTCAAATTTTTTTTCAACTTTTTTAATTTTTTTTTCTTTTAAAATCTCTTTCTAGATGCTACTTTCAATTATTTTAAATTCTATAAACCTTATCACATAACTCTGTAGATAGTTTTGTGGAATCCTGTAAACCGGTAAAAAAATTCAAATTTTAATTTTTTTTTAAATTTGCATCTAAATACTACTTTCAATTGTTTTTAATTCTGTAAATCTGATCACATAACTCTGTAAATAATTTTGTTGAATACTGTAAAACGGTAAAAAAAATTCAATTTTTTTTTTTAAACTTTTTTTTAAAATTTGCATCTAGATACTACTTCCAATTGCTTACGTATACAAACACATATAATTGTTGAAATTTAAGTTAGCATGAGTATATTTATTGTCTACATTGCAATTCTACTGTTAATTTTTAATGTTGTAGGAAAAGAAAAATAAGAAAGGTGTGTGGTTTACCATATGAGCCGTACGTTTTTCTGGCGCTTTTCCCAACTTTCCTTATCAGAGATGTAAGCAGTTTGCGTTGCTCTACTTAATACAACACTCTTTTGTACATTCAGGTATATACTGCTGTACTTTTCAGTTTTTTTATCTTACCAGTAAAATCCCCAAGCAAAAACTAGTTTTTTTTTTATTTTTTTTATTTTTTTTATTTTTTATCTTTTCAGTTTTCTACTTAATACAGCACTCTTTTTTTATCTACCCATGCAATGCGCGGGATAGAGTGCCATTGAGACCTCCCAAAGACATTGATGGGTTAAGGTCCAAATTCAAAATTTTATTCCGACTTGGCATTGATGTGTTAATTATAAAATTATTAAAGGGTGATATTCTAATTTGGGTTCTTTCTTGTTACTCGGCCATGTTATTTCTAAATGATTGCTCCTTTCGGTAATTTGCTAGACAAAATGCTGTGCAAATTTCTCAAAAATGCTGTTGCAGTGCATGGTTTGATGAGTTGACCGTGTTATAAAGCAAAAATAAACAAACACAAACAAGATAAATAATGACTATCTCTTATTCATATATTTCTCATATGTACAATACAAGATTACAATGCCTCTATTTATAGGCTACCAATTGTAAATGAAAAGTCATTACAATAATAAATACAAAATGAATTATAAATAGTAGTGGGATATAAATTCCAATGGTAGTGGGGTAGTGGAGATTAATATTGAGAGTTACAAATGAATGGACCATCTATTATATTCATAACACTCCCCCTTGGATGTCCATTATATAAGAATATGCCTCATTAAAACCTTACTAGGAAAAACCCTATGGGATAAAAACCTAGTGAAGGAAAAATAGTACATTATTCTTTTAATGCGTATTAACTCCCCCTCATGACAAGATCTTTAAGTCGGTGAACTCCAATATTATGAACTAGTTTTTCAAATATTGTAGTAGGAAGTGCCTTAGTGAATAAATCTGCTAGATTTTCACTTGAACGGATTTGCTGAACATTAATAGTATTTTCCTTTTGGAGATCATGTGTGAAAAAGAATTTTGGTGAAATATGTTTTGTTCTATCTCCTTTAATGTATCCTTCCTTTAATTGGGCAATACATGCAGTATTATCTTCATATATGATCGTCGGGATCATTTTTCAGAAGACAAGCCACATGTTTGATGAATGTGCTGAATCACAGATCTTAACCAAACACATTCTCGGCTTGCTTCATGTATTGCTAAAATTTCTGCATGATTAGAAGATGTGGCTGTTATAGTTTGTTTTACAGATCGCCATGATATAGTTGTTCCACCACATGTAAATAAATAGCCTGTTTGAGATCGGCCATTATGAGGATCAGATAAATATCCAGCATCCGCATAACCAATTAATTCTGATTTGGATACATTTGAAAAGAACAAACCCATATCCATTGTACCTCGGAGGTAGCGAAATATATGTTTAATTCCATTCCAATGCCTTCGCGTAGGAGAAGAACTATACCTTGCTAATAAATTTACAGCAAATGATATATCTGGTCTTGTATGCCTAGCAAGATACATAAGTGCTCCTATAGCACTTAGATATGGTACTTCGGGACCAAGTAGTTCTTCTTCGTTTTCTCGAGGTCTAAAAGGATCTTTATTCACATCTAATGATCTTACAACCATTGGAGTGCTCAACGGATGTGATTTATCCATATAAAACCTTTTTAGCACTCTTTCAACATAAGTTTCTCGATGCACAAAAATACCATTTTTTAAATGTTCAATTTGCAATCCAAGACAAAATTTTGTCTTTCCAAGATCATTCATTTCAAATTCTTCCTTTAAATAATTTATTGCTTTTTGAAGCTCTTCAGGAGTTTCAATGATATTTAGATCATCAACATAAACTGCAATTATAACAAACTCATTTCCAGTTCTTTTCATGAAAATACATGGACAAATTGTATCATTTTTATATCCATGTTTCAATAAATATTCACTGAGACGGTTATACCACATGCGTCCAGATTGCTTTAATCCATATAAAGATTTATTCAATTTAATTGAATAATGTTCTCGAGAACCCAAATTACATGCTTCAGGCATCTTAAATCCTTCAGGGATTTTCATATATATATCATTATCAAGTGAGCCATATAAATAAGCTGTAACAACATCCATTAGGCGCAAATCGAGCCCTTCATGTACTGCCAGACTAATTAAGTACCGAAAAGTTGTTGCATCCACCACAGGTGAGTATGTTTGTTCATAATCAATTCCAGGTCTTTGCGAAAATCCTTGAGCTACAAGTCGCGCTTTATATCTTACAATTTCACCTTTTTCATTTCTCTTTCGCGTAAATACCCATTTGTATCCGACTGGTTTTACGCCTTCGGGTATTGGAACTACAAGTCCAAAGACTTTTCGTTTTTCAAGGGAGTTTAATTCTGTCTCGATTGTGCTTTTCCATTTTGGCCAATCATTTCTTTGTCGACATTCATTAATAGATTTTGGTTCATGATTCTCATTATTCATTACATCTAGCGCTACATTATATGCAAAAATATCATTAATATCAATTTTATCTCGGTTCCATCTTATTCCGTTCATGATATAGTTTATCGAGATCTCTTCATTTTCACTAATTTTAGATTCTTGAGTTTCTGCTGGAACTCCAATATTAGTTATAATTTGATTTTCTTCTGGATTTTTTTCTATCATATCCTCGACTTGGCCATTTTCATTCTTTGCTCCTTTTCTTTTTCGAGGATTTTTATCTTTGGAACCGATTGGTCTTCCACGCTTCATGCGTGTCATAATCTCATTAGTTTGTCCAACAGGGACATCAACTTTTATTGGAGCATTAGCAGCTGGTACATGTGATTTGGTCACTTTCTTTGAGTCTGTAAATGCGTCTGGCAATTGGTTAGCTAATCTTTGCAAATGAATTATCTTTTGAACATTTAGTTCACTTTCTTTAGTACGAGGATCAAAATGTGATAATGATAATTCATTCCAACTAATGTCTTTTCCCAGCTGATTATTTTCTCCCCCTAATATTGGAAATTTTGATTCATCAAAATGACAATCGGCAAACCTAGCCGTGAATAAATCTCCTGTCATTGGTTCCAAATATTTTATTATAGATGGAGATTCAAATCCAACATAAATTCCCAACCTCCTTTGAGGTCCCATTTTAGTGCGTTGTGGTGGAGCAATTGGAACATATACCGCACATCAAAAAATTCTTAAATGGAAAATATTAGGTATGTGACCAAAAACTAATTGTAAAGAGGAAGTTTCATTATAGCTAGTTGGCCTAATGCGAATTAGTGTTGCTGCATGCAAAATAGCATGTCCCCAACAAGATATTGGAAGTTTAGATTTCATAAGTAATGGTCTTGCAATTAATTGTAATCTTTTTATAAATGATTCTGCAAGTCCATTTTGTGTATGAACATGAGCTACAGGATGTTCAACATCAATTCCAATAGACATACAATAATCATTAAATGTCTGAGAAGTAAATTCACCAGCATTATCTAGACGTATTTTTTTAATTGGATAATCAGGAAAATGTGCTCTTAATCGGATTAATTGAGCAAGTAATCTCGCAAACGCCAGGTTGCGAGTTGATAATAAACTTACATGTGACCATCTTGTTGATGCATCAATTAAAACCATAAAATATCTAAATGGTCCACGTGATGGGTGTATTGGTCCACAAATATCACCATGTATACGTTCTAGAAATGTAAGAGATTCATTTTGTATTTTCGCTGGTGATGGTCGAATAATCAACTTTCCTTGAGAACACGCAGCGCATGACAATTCATTAGATTGAAAAATCTTCTGGTTTTTCAATGAATGTCCACATGAATTGTCTATTATTTTTCGCATCATTATTGATCCGGGATGGCCTAACCGGTCATGCCAAACTATAAACATATTCTTATCTGTAAACTTCTAGTTTACAATAACATGTGATTCAATTGCACTAATATATGTGTAATATAAACCAGAGGAAAACATAGATAATTTTTCCAATATGCATTTTTTATTTGAGATTTTGCTAGTTATATAAAGATATTCAACATTTTCTTCATTAGTTGTCTCAATATAGTATCCATTTCGGCGGATATCCTTAAAACTTAATAAATTTATTTGAGACTTAGAAGAATATAGTGCATCATCAATATAAAGTTGAGTTCCTCCATGTAACAACAATATAGCTCTTCCGGAGCCTTCTATTAAATTTGTACTACCCGAAATAGTACTAACATTGGCTTCTTGCATTACTAAATAAGAAAAATATTTTTTATCTTTAAGAATGGTATGAGTTGTTGCACTGTCGACAAGACATATCTCTTCATTATTGATGTCGCTGTTAACCAAAGAAATATTCATTCTTGAAAGAAACATATAAAAAAAAAACTAATCAATATATATAAAAAAAATGTAATCAATGATACAATAAATGACTAAATAAAATTTTATTTCCTTAAAAAGAAATTACAACAGAGATACTCTAACAACAAACAACAAAAAATAAAATTTTTTTTTTTCATGCCTAATCCAACAACAAAACAGAAATTTATTAATCTATTTATTTTTATATCCTATCAACACTAATCAAGTGATTAGTTTTTATTTTCTTCAGTAAAGAAATCAGCAACATCCAAATGAGTGACATCAAGTTGGCTAATATCGAAATTGTCATCACAAACAAAATTCGTTTCGATATTTTTCTCCTTATTCTTTAGTGATGCTTGATATAGATCAACAAGATGCTTCGGCGTACGACAGGTACGTGACCAATGACCTTTACCACCACAACGATAACATGAATTCTCTTGTTCTTTATTATGCCCACTTTTTTCTTTCTCAATTTTTTCTTCATTATTTTTCCACTTCTGGTGGAGAGATATGTTCTTAGAATGATCACCACGATAATAACCTCGGCCGCGGCCTCGACCACGACCTCGACCACGGCCTCGACCACGGCTACGGCCATTGCCACGTCCACGTCCTTGAAATTGTCCAGAATTGTTATGCATTGCTACATTCACTTCAGGGAATGAAGCAGAACCAGTTGGACGGGATTCATGATTTTTCATCAAAAGCTCGTTATTTTGTTGAGCCACAAGAAGACAAGAAATCAATTCATAATATTTCATGAAACCTTTTTCACGATATTGTTATTGTAAGAGTATATTGGATGTATGAAAAATGGAGAATGTTTTTTTCTAACATATCTTGATCAGTAATATTTTCTCCACATAATTTTAGTTGAGAACTAATTCTAAACATTGCTGAGTTAAACTCACTTACAGTTTTAAAATCTTGTAATCTCAAATGCATCCATTCATAACGAGCTTTTGGGAGAATAACAGTTTTCTGGTGATCATATCTTTCTTTTAATTTTTTTCATAAAGTAAGTGGGTCTTTTACCGTAAGATATTCAGCTTTCAATCCTTCATTTCATTTGGTGACGAAGAAAGATCATAGCTTTGGCCTTATCTTGTTTAGAGGCGGTATTACTTTCTTTGATTGTTTCTCCAAGGCCATTTGCATCTAAATGAATTTCAGCATCTAACACCCATGATAAGTAATTTTTTCCGGTAATGTCAAGAGCCACAAATTCAAGTTTGGCAAGGTTCGACATAAGGATACTATCACAAAAATATTAAGTAAGTTAAATAATATTCAATACTATAAAAACAAAAATTAATATTGAATGGATCTAATAATTCCTTCTTTTTTTAAGTTGTGTCTCTGTTTTATACGAATCAAACAAGATGGTTTTAATTAGGACTAGAAAACTGAATATCTCGGAAACATCCATTATTCTCGTATTGAGCATATTAACAACATTACAATTTAGAAATAGATGATGCAAAATTATATTATTCTCGTATTGAGCATATTAACAACATTACAATTTAGAAATAGATGATGCTAAATAAAACAACATAAAGATAAATTAAGTATTAACTAATTAATGAATAAAAACAAAGAATTACTTCAGCTAATTGATTAAGATAACAATTTTTTTCTGATGTTAGATTATTATTTTCTTGATTTGTTAATCCTTTAAGCCAGTAACCAATTTTTTGCTATGGCGTCTCTAAAGTAATAATTTTTTGCTCCAATTTTTTTTCTCATTTTTCATTTTCATATTACATATATAATATAACACAGGTATTGATCTGAAAGCTTGGAATAGGCATAAAAAAAAGGGTATTTGACAACATATTTTCTCTCGTCGATAAATTGCTATGCTAGCTAGATGGGATAATTTATTGAATTATTTCTCCATTTCCAAAATAGCATAAAAAACAATGGATATAAACATATTTAGAAACCCTAAAAATCACAAAGATAACTTGGTAATTGGAAGGGGTCATAAAATATGAGGGTAATGTGGAGTTACGTCGGAGTAACTTAGACCACCTCTCTAAATATATTAACTTGTTTCACACTTACTCTGTCTATAGGCCCACTATTATAGACACTTCTTAATTTTCTAATTTCTCTCTCCTCTAATCGAATTAATTTTAGTCATGACTTAAACTATCAAAGAAGATGTAAAACAGAAGAAGTAATATGAAGGAAGCAACTTAATTTTCTGAAAATCATGACCTTAGGAGGTAGGTTGATAATTTTTTAGTGTCAATAGTCAATACCACCCTCATTTCATTTTGTAGATCCCTTCACAAATGGTTTTTGAAAAGTGGTCATACGTTGAAATTAAAATTTCCTGTCAAAAGTTATGCTCATTTGAAGTTTGAATTTGCATTTGCATTTTTTTTATCAAATTAAATTAGTCGTCAACAAATTAATAAACTATTAAGAAATAAAAATTATTTACATTTTTATTTTGATCAATGATGTTACTTCATAATACATCGTTTTTATAAATTAATTCTCAATCGCTTTCGAACTATCTTCATTCTAGAAATTACATTCTGATTTTAATTTTCAAACCATCTTCAAATATTTTTACAAATTATTTTGTATTTTTGTTATTAATTATTTTTTGCATCTCACAAATTTAAACCACAAAAGCTCATGTGGTGCAGTTCTAACTCGGCAGAGAGTTCGTAACCGCACCAATGGTTCAATTCCATGAGTTCTTCATAGTATGTGTGGCTTTATATGTGGTTGTTGTGACAACGTAAAAAAATAATTGGTGACCTGTAAAGAAATAAATCAGTAGGGTACAGTTTCAACTCACACAGATTTCATTTTGAAACAATTATTTATTTACCAAATAGGTTTAATTAACATGTAAAGAAATAATATTTTACTTGTTTGTACCGAAGAAATGAATTGCCTTAATTGAAATCATAAGAATATATAGGATCCAAATCACCGTCACTGTCAATTAGAACTAATTCGCATACTCTGAGATATATCATATTTTGCGTGACTTTTTGGAGAATCTCAACTGTTCAAATACATTCTGCACGAATCTCAAAGCGCCAATAATACTGGCCCCAGCGCCAATATATAGGACACGTCGGTCACGCAAAATATGAGATATCTCGGAGGATATGCACTCAGTCTGAAACTCTGAATAGTCACAATTGGAAATAAATCTCCTGCGGTTCCTTTGGAATTCCAGATCGCATCCTTAAATATTTTACAATGCACGAATCTCAGCAATAAGCAGCCACCGTTGGATCAACAATTTTTAGGTGGCTGCTGATTTTACTGTTTTGTGCAGCTACCGTTGGATCAACAATTTTTGTAAAATACGTAATAAATAGAAAAAAAATTCAGAAAAATGTAAAATTTTGTCTCCAAGCACATATTAATATGGAGAACAAGATGAACGGTTTGGATCTACCGCTTGAATTTTGGAAAGCCGAATTTGAATCGTATTTATTTCGGCCCAATGACATTTGAATGCACATTAGTGTCTCTATATATATATATATATATATATTTGATTATTGGTTGAGATATCCTTGACATAGTCAACACATTGGAGATTAAAAGCAGCTCCCAGAAAGGAGGGTTAGCCGTACCTGATGATGCGAGCATTGTACCAGTATATTCAAAAACTGAGCTGTGGGCTCCACTGCCATTAATGACAGAAGTTGCCGTTCTCACAGGTCATAACAATTTTTAATATATATTTGAGTGAGGCTATGGTATATGCATAGCGCATATTGGCCTGTACTATGGATCAATAGTTCTATTTTCAAAGTCCAAAAAGTTGATCATAACCATTCAACATGATCTCTATATAAAAATGTACTTGTAGATCAAATTTTATAAAAAAAATTTAGAATTTTATTTATTTATTTGTTTTATTTTTTCAGATAGTTAGAAAATCACTTTCTCTATATCATTAAAAAGTAGTGATTTTCTGCCTATCTTAAATAATAGTAAAAATATTCTAAAAAATGTAAAATGTAAGGTTTCAAGTACATTTTCATATACAGATCATATTATACAGTTCAGATCAACCATCTGGGTTTTGAAAAGGCGGATATTGATCCATAGTACAGACTAATCTATGCTATGCATAGTACCATCCATAGCCTCACTCTATACATATTATGTTTGCAATTACTTCCAAATGATGCAATACTGAAATGAAAGATTGTGAGTCATGTGTGCAGTTGCTTGACAGTGCATTGTGCAAGGAAGAGATCTGACGAGTGGGACAGTGCTCAGAGGGAGCATGCACCTTGTTGACTTGGCAGGAAGTGAAAGGGTCAACAAGTCAGAGGCCAAGGGAGAGTGCTTGAAGGAGGCAACACATCAACAAATCTCTCTCTGCCTCCATTGCCCAGAAGAACTCTCACGTGCCTTACCGCGACAGCAAGCTCACTCAACTCTTGCAAGACTCTCTCGGTAAGATTTCTTCAGACCTATTTTTTTTGGTTATTTAATGCTGATATTGAGTTTGGTTGAGGATAGTTTAGCTTAGTTTTCAGTTTGTTTGCTCAAATGAGAGAAATTGTATGTGCTGTTCTGGTTACTTTATGGCTAATTGCTAGATATAAATGGTGAACTTGTTAAAATGGAAGTTGAGTTATAAATTCACCATGATTTTCTTATCACTTTTCTAAAATAAATTCACCATGTTCTTCAATCATTTACGTTTGAAACAATCAAATCAAATCAAATTTTAGTAAATTTGATTCATTATAACTTTTGCATGATAATGTGTACTAGTGGGATTATGAAATCACTGTTTTTGTACCTGGTAGATTACTTTACTGTTCAATGAAAAGCACTGCAGATCCAGCTTATTGTATCATTTCTAAGCTGATCTTAGATTTTTATCTGGAAACTCCAGTTGTGTAAAATTATTGTATTGTGTTTATTTCAGGATGATGTCAATCGTGATGAAGGGAACGAGGGCTAAGAAGAGAAAGAAAGATGATTGATGCCAAGTGAGTTATGTTTTCTTACTAAGCTTGATTTGTTTAGTTTCATATGGATGCTCTGTTTGCTCGACTATCTGTTTTGATTCCAAGTATTTATATGCAAACTTTCTAAAACTTTGGGGGTTTAAAATCTGAAATTGTGGCATATGTAGTCCCCTGTCAGAGGGTCTTATGCTTAAAATTTAATAATTGCTAGGTTTTTTTGCTTTGTTATATTCAGTAAAACAAATTATAATTACGTATTATAATATAAGGAGAAATCATGGTATGTCTGGGTATAATATATTATTATATGAGGACCAAAACCATGGTTTATTTCACACCTAGTAGGTGTTTGTTGAAATGACTGATTGAAGAATTTTGTATGTTGGCCTGATTCATTCAAGGTTTCTGTAATGGTGCCTACAGTAGTCGCTTATACATAATTGATAACAGAAACAGTTACTGCTTGACTCTGGTCAAATCAGATTAGTTGAGAGTTGAATCGGGATGCTGGTGTGGGTGACACTGTGATGTGTCTATCATTCTGGTATGATATATTATAATATATGGACGAAAACCATGGTTTATTTCGTACCTTTTAGGTGTTTGTTGAATTGACTGAGTGAAGAATTTTGTATGTCGGCCTGATCTCATGCAAGGTTTCTCGATATCCGTTCACGTATGGGGCTGCAAGATGTTGAAATGGGACCCCCTTGTCAGAGGAACAATCATGACCACCAGAGGAAAGACCAAAGCGGTGTTGAACATCTAAACAGAGCACCGAATTACGCGCTACTGAGGAGAGAGAAATAGGCGAAACAGGAAAGTAATGACCTGGCCTCCCTCTAAGAGACTACCAAATTTTTGCAATCAGAGTATACCTAATACCCTTCTGAGCTATAAGTTTGTATATTGTTAACTGAAGAATGATTTAAAAAATCTGTTAATTGTTGTATACTTGTAGATTTGGATACTAATACCTGCTTTCACTTGCAGTGTTTCTGTACCAGCTTATAGAGCATGCATGCCAAAACAGAAAGTTTTACATGGGGCCTTAGCTGTGGCATGAGTGTTGCATGTTTGCATTCACTCTATTGATCAAGCTTGTAAACTGTGTGGTGCTCCCAGTGAGACAGTAATACATATGTTGTTTAAGTGTGAGAAGGCCCGAGTTGTATGATACCAATCCCCGCTAGGGATCATATATAACTGATGTGCTACAAGGTACTCTCTCCTTTTCCAAATCTTTAATTTAATGTGGGAAATACTGGATGATTACCAGTTGTGGCCTTTTGTGAATGAATGTGGTCGGTGTGGAAAGCGAGATGTGCGGGGGTTTATGGAGGAAGAGATAAATGGTTATTTTTCAATATTAACACTACGTGTAATGGAATTTTTATCAATATTAACCTACGGGCATTTGAGACAGGGTCGATGGCACACCAGCTAGTGGCCAGTCTACCTGCTTTGTGCAGTCATTAAAATTGAGTAAATATGTGAGTTATTAAAATTTTAGATGGTAAATACTTAACTATATAATTTTGAGAGGGAAATACATAATTTTACGGTTTTTGAGGAGAGTACAAGTATGTATCTGAAAAAAATAAAAACAAGAATTAAGTTGCATAAGCCGACCCGCAACCCGTTAACAGAACATGTCGGGAGCTTGGAGAATGCACGGACGGTGTTTGACAAAATGCTCGAGAGAAATCTTATCTTATCACAAGGTCAGCCATGATAGGGGGCTTTGTGTATGTGTCTGTTCATGTGCATGACAAGAGGGTGCCATGCCCATTCTTAAAGAACTAGGTAAGAAATTTGTGTAGCTCAAGGGTTATAATATCTTACCAGCCTTCAAAAATTGAGGTGGCCACATATGGGTAATTCCAAGGCTAATTTGATCCGTAATTTTTGCAACCAAATTATGGAAATAATAAATGAACACCTTAATTATTTTTCTTGGTATTTATAGGGGAATATCTGGTTATATAACTGTTAATATATCTGGTAGGAATTGTTTTTGAAATTTAGAAGTGGAAATATGATATTATAAAGTTAAAGGGGGGAATACGTAATTTTGAAGTTTTTTATGGGTATACATGAAATTTCCCCACATTTTTGTGTGTCAGGTGGAAACTGTAGTACTTTTTCCAATATCAGTTTAGATATAAATTTTTACTGGGAAGTATACTTGGGAGTAAAAATCAGCTTAGCTGTAGGTACAGTATAGTACTTCTTTTAACAGTAGTTATTTTACACTTGTCAAGAAAAGACTAAACCAATCAACTAGACTTGCAAGAAACATATACCGGGTCTGTTAACTCACCCGGCCTGGATTCAAAACCCGTTATCTTCTTCCGAAACTCTGACACAAAAGACATAACCATACATGATAAATTAAAACTTCTTGTAATTTTGTATGATTAAAAGTTTGTTTGCTTTTGTTGTTTTGGTTTAGTTTAAATTAGTTTGTAAAAGATGTACTTCACACTCTCTGGAATGAGATGTCACTCCTCAGTAGAACTGGATTCTTCTACAAAACGCCGCTGTCTGATGGGTTGCTCGAATTCATCAATGGTGTCTACAGTAAGTGTTTGAAAACTATTCTATAATATTTTATACTCCCTTCTGAAACTGATATGGCCCCATCTCCCAACTTAAACAATAACAGGTTTAACGGGTCGATATGGCCTGAATTTGGAAATATGAAATTGCTTCATGTTTTAGATTTGAGTCATAATGGGTTAACGGGTCACATATATACCTGACTCTATAGCAGACATGGAGAACTTGGAGGTTTTGGATCTTTCATTTAATAACTTTAACGGGTCCATATATATTGACCTTCTTCACTAAGCAAGCTTACATTTTTGTCTAAGTTTAATGTAGCACATATATAGCCACGTAGTGCCGACGGATGGTCAAGTTATGAAGGAAAGCCGATATTGAACAGGTTGTTGGTTTTGTTAATTTTAATTATTTAGATTAGATGTTGTGGTATTGTTAATGAATAAGGAAATAGTTGAAAACCACACTTTTGGATTTTGCCAAAATGAGGGTCTGTTTTGTAAATATATATATCTTTTTCCTGTTATAATTGAGGTTAGTTATATGGTGGATTTTGTTTAGTAATATGAGTAAAGTAGGTACTGGTAAGGATCAGATCAGGAATTGTAAGAGAAATTGTAATTTTGAAAGTTTTAATTTTCCTGATACATTTTTTAATGTAAAGAGAATAGTATATGAAAGAATTGTGTTAATTTCCTCATTTAGTTTTAATTAGTTACTAGTGCTTGATATTGTACTGCTTGATAGAAGCTTGCATGGTTAATAAGAAATAGAATTATTCTATTGGGGAATTTTGTTTAGTAATATTACAGTTTACAAGTCGATCGCTATGTTTTTTTTTTCCTCTTTTTGTGTTTTTTTCCCTTTTATTACATTCAAGGTTTCTAGATCCAGAAAGAAATGAAATAAATTAATGGGAAAATACA
The DNA here is from genome assembly GCF_964058835.1 of Carex rostrata. NCBI lineage: Eukaryota > Viridiplantae > Streptophyta > Magnoliopsida > Poales > Cyperaceae > Carex > Carex rostrata. Next base: position 10,795,615 of record NC_135929.1, read on the forward strand.
CTAAAAAGCTGCCACCAATTCTTTTTTTCCCTGTTGTATCAAAATTAACTGGTTCCAAAAGAATTAATTTGTGGAAGAATTTCAAATGTAACATCCAAAAATTATGAAATTATGTATTTACCATTAAAAAAATTAATAACTCATTTATTTATTCAATTAATTGAGTGATGAAATTAATTAGGTTTAATTAATCTCAATTGGGTTGATGACAAATACTTAATTATAGAATTTGGAGAGACATAATTTTACAGTTTTTTTAGAAGAGTACAAGTACATATTCCAAAAAAATAAAAACAAGAATTAATTTGAACGTGCATGACAAAAGGAGTGAAAAATAATGTTCATACTCTTAAGTACCACAATACTTGGAACTTAGATTCAGACCGTCTGATCGTAATATTTGTTCCCTTTTCCTGCTCAACTGCATCGGACGGTCCTCATTTGTAACCAAATAGTACGTGTAGTTTTATGCTCTAAGAATCTACCATATAACTAACTGCATCGGACCGTCTGACCGATGGGCCAATTTTTCCATATCACAAGTAAGAGAAATTCTCAGCTAGGTTAGTTCAATTCTAGATCTGAGACGTGTTCTATCTTCTTATTTGTTAAAAATATATGAAATGGATTTCACTATCTAACGTAACGCAGGAAGAAGAAAAAAATAATATCAGATATCTTTTTTTAATTGTTCTTAACACAGCATACTAACATGCTGAAAAGAAAAAAAAAATCAATTTTACAAATGCCTTAGGTAATTATTTGTAAAATGAAAATAGTTAACAACTTGTGACATTTTTTTAGCAATTTGTTAATTAATCTATATATTAAAAGGGTGAAGAAGCAATATAATATTGGGGAAAGCTAGCTCCAATGTTGTGTAACCTAAACACTTTTTTGGAATTTAATCTGGTTCCCATGGAAATGTTGTATTTGGATATACGTGCTGCCAGTAGAATAGGAAGTTGGCATTAAAAAAAAAAAAAAAATCAAACTTTTGACTGGTTTATAAACGATTAATTGTTCAATAGTCAAATTTGAGGAATTTGATATATCCAATTAACGTCACTATAGAAGACAATATACAAAAGGAAATATATAGAGGACCGAATGGCATCTTTTTTTTCGTGATATATGCCGGTTCGTGTTAAATTTCTAAACTAATCTGAGTTCCATTGATGGTCAATGAAGTTTCAAGCTGTTCCCATTTGGGTCCTTGAAATTTCAAAGTATAATATTTTCGTTCTTTTTTTTTTCTAAGTGTATACTTCATCCTCTGTGTGTTTGTTAATACGAGTACACTTCCTTATTCCTTCCCTTTTTTTTCTGTTGAAGCTGATGATTATGTTGTCAACTGTAAACCATGTTAAATAGAAATCATAGCTTGAATGCTTATTGAACTCTTGTTTGTTAAATTGCTTATTTAAAGGGGGCTGATGTGCATACACCGGATGAAGATAGTACATCGGGACCTTAAGAGTGCAAATTGTTTGGTGAACAAGCACTGGACGGTGAAGATTTGTGATTTTGGGCTCTCAAGTGTTATGACATGCGGGCCCATGAGTGACAGCTCATCTGCAGGGACACCGGAGTGGATGGCTCCAGAGCTGATACGCAACGAGCCCTTCACTGAGAAGTGCGATATTTTCAGCCTTGGAGTTATCATGTGGGAGCTTTGCACTTTGAAGAGGCCTTGGGATGGAATCCCTCCTGTTCAAGTAAGAGAATGAATAAACTGGTTTTAATTGGGTTCATTTGTAAATGAACTCATATACTGGTTTGTTTGCACATCTCCTGCAAATAGCACCAAACTGTTCATACAAGGTTTAAGCCAAGCAAATTAACAACCATTTTGACGCTGGTTTTTCATAACTGATTCGGGCATGCTTGGAGGCCAATGTTGAAATTTACTTTGTTTAATTTTATTTTCCTTTTACGGTGAAGAGAAGTGGAATTACAAAACTGATGCTTATACCTTGAGGGAGTAAATTTCCACAGCTGATGGAATATTAGTATTTTAATCAACTTTTTGCTGAATGGTTGCAATAAAACATGTAAAATAACATATAAAGCATTAAAATTGGAATACGATCTCTACAATCAGTCTAGCTAGTAAGAAAATGTGACATAATATCATTTTTTTCAATTGTTCATTAGGTAGTTTATGCGGTAGCTAATGAAGGGACGAGGCTCAAAATTCCAGAAGGTCCACTTGGCAAGTTGATCACAGGTAATTTTAAACTGTTGTCTTTGAATAAAAAGTAAAGAAGAGGGAAGGCAAACTGTAATAAATGGAAAATTTTCGGCTGGTTGATGGGTTCTCTGGTCAGCAAGGCTGTAACTGAGTTGTTGGAAGCATGGGCAAAGCGCAAAGGCCTCCACAAAGAGTTCAAAACCCTCAAGGACCAGCTTCTGCAGCTTAATGCCCTGCTTACAAGCGCCCACAGCCTTCCTACCAACAATCTTTCCCTGGAGGAGTTGGTTCACAACCTTCAGCAACTGGCGTATAAAGCTGAAAACTTGCTTGACGAATTGGACTACTACCGGCTGGAGGACCAGATTCAGCAGAAAGGTACCAGAGAAAAACATATTGTTCTCTCATATTTTAAGATGTAAAGAAGAGGGAAGGCAAACTGTAATAATGGGCTCTCAAGTGTTATGACATGTGGGCCCATGAGTGACAGCTCATCTGCAGGGACACCGGAGTGGATGGCTCCAGAGCTGATACGTAACGAGCCCTTCTCTGAGAAGTGCGATATTTTCAGCGTTGGAGTTATCATGTGGGAGCTTTGCACTTTGAAGAGGCCTTGGGATGGTATCCCTCCTGTTCAAGTAAGAGAATGAAAAAACCGGTTTTAGTTGGGTTTATTTGTAAATGAACTCATATATAACTGGTTTGTTTGCACATCTCGTGCAAATAGCACCAAACTGTTCGTACAAGGTTTAAGCCAAGCAAATTAACAACCATATTGACGCTGATTTTTCATAACTGATTCGGGCATGCTTGGAGGCCAATGTTGAAATTTACTTTGTTTAATTTTATTTTCCTTTTACGGTGAAGAGAAGTGGAATTACAAAACTGATGCTTATAAATTTCAACTGCTGATGGAATATTAGTATTTTAATCAACTTTTTGATGAATGGTTGCAATAAAACATGTAAAATAACATATAAAGCATTAAAATTGGAATATGATCTCTACAATCAGTCTAGCGAGTAAGAAAATGTGACATAATATCATTTTTTCATTAGGTAGTTTATGCGGTAGCTAATGAAGGGACGAGGCTCGAAATTCCAGAAGATCCACTTGGCAAGTTGATCACAAACTGTTGTCTTTGAATAAAAAGTAAAGAAGAGGGAAGGCAAACTGTAATAAATGGAAAATTTTCATTTTTGTCCTTCGAATTTTCTGATTTTTGCAAGAGTTAATGCTATTAGCTCCCCTTATAAAATGAAATTACAGAATAATTTTCTAGCTCCTCCCCTGTGCATCTTTCTGTAAAATGTCAGAAATTCTTCTGGCAAAGGATGCGAGACATGTTGATCTCCATTTGGACCTTGTTTTTCTGATTTAGATTGTTGGGCTGAGCCTCATGAAAGACCGAGCTGTCAGGAGATCCTGACCCGTCTGATTGACTGTGAGTATACCCTCTCCTGAATTACCAGAGTCAAATCACACGTACAGCTACATTCGGGTTTTTAGCACAAAATTTGTAAATTAACTAAATTTATATTACTTGTGAGTTTTTGTAATATATAAGCTTTCTACGAAGTGGTATAGTAGTCTTTTAGTCAGCGTATACAAAGAAACATAGCTTGTTTTTGTGTTTGAATTGGATATATATAATTATCTTTTTTGAGGTAGCAGGCAAAGAATTGGATATATTGGTATTCAATACCACATGTAGTCTCACTAGTTTTTTTTTTTTTTTTTTTTTTGGCGGAGAAATGCCCGTAGGCTTGCATTAATCAGAACTGTTTCATTACAAACTTTGATAAGTAATGTATTAAAATTCCTCAGTTCCTAATACAAAATTAACTAGGCCTAAACATACGATAAGTATAGCCTCTGCACTCCCATTCCCGTTCCCTGTAGTGTGACTAGTTACCTACGTGCTTCCTAATCAAATAAACTATATAAGTTGTCATTTAGAATCCGCCTCTTTCGTGATGATGTGTGATATTTTATTTTAAAGGTTGCAAAATATCACAAAATATTTTGCAGTTCCGATCACGAGTATCAGTTCTCATACAATCAACAAAGGCACTGGGCCTTTATGTGTTCCCAAACTATATTCTTCTGTATAGAGTGGTAAAAACATGCCATATTGTGCTGTGATTTTAGTCTTGTGTCATGTCGTGCAGTGTTGTATTGTGATCAAGTGAACAGTCATACGTGTCACGCTATGATCAAAATGTCGAGGGGTGATCATGACATACGAATGGCCACGGTACGTGTGTCACATCGTGCCCAAACATGTTGTGTCCAGTCACATTTGATCACGTTTAACTATTCTTTTCATAATTTTTTTGTAGCAAATTCCATTTTATAACTTGGTAATTTGGTAATTTGCGTGCCTATATAACATTGTATTTGTTTATTTGACAGAAAATAAGAAAGATGCTTGTGAAAATGCACGCAGTCCAGGTGGGGCAAAGAGACAATAACATGTGCAAGCCAAGAATATATCCGATTTCCAACAATTCAGTCTCATTTGCCGCAGCTTTGAGCAAAGCATAAAGAAAAAGAAAAGAAACAAAGAGAGTAAAGCATAAAGAAAAGAAACGATAAATATATATATGCAGCTCCGATCCTGCTATTTGTTAAATTGAAGCTAATGAGAGCAAAGCATAAAGAAAAAGAAACAAAGAGAGCAAAGCATAAAGAAAAAGAAAAGAAAGCAAATATATGCAGCGCTGCCTTGAGCCAAAACTTAGCTGTTAAAATCTACGCCCCTCATGATTGATATAATGATATGGACTGTGCAACTATATAATAATGTTGATTTTAATTCATTATGTTTTTACCAAATTTGCCCGTAGGCCTTACATTGAACCAATAATTATCATCATACGTAGTAATAACATTTCAAGGAAAAAATGATAGGTATAACTTACATAGTTCAATTTATGAAACCTTTCCATATTACCTAACAAGTGGGCTAGGCAAACTATTATTTACCTTGGACATATAATAATACATGCGCTTATTTCAGTACATCTTCATCAATTCCGTTTTCAGAACGTGCATATGTGTTATCTTCAAATGATTAAAATATTATTATATTCTTTGCTGACAGTACAGTGTAATAGGAATTTGGAAAGGAGAGGATGAAGAAAAGAACAAAACAATTAGAATAAAGGTTATATTTTGTCGGCACAAATCCTATATAAGATATATAAGATTTTCTATCGTGTATTCGTGTTTGCAGATCCATTTTTTACACAATAAAAGACTGCTGTTCTTTAATTAGTAGCGTATAATACTACAGCACGGTTGTACAATTCTTACTTTCTATCGCTGATTGTAGTTTTTATCAATGTACGCTTGATCGATGCATATGCATGGTATGTAATAAAATTAAATTGCTTGATCGGTGTTTAACCTGGATCCATGAAACAACCTTCTCATTAGCTTCAATTTAACAAATAGGAGGAGCTAGCAAAGAGGTGAGAGATTTTTAAAAATGACTATTTACTCTTTTTTTAATAGATACCTTATTAATTGACTATTATTAATTGATAATTCTTTCTTTAATTGACCGTCAATCATATATAATTGATATTTTTGACTGATCATAAAAAAGGTTGCTGCGAGAAACAACAAATTCATTCTTTGAGTGCGCTATTTCTCTCTTCTTCGTTCAGAAATTCTCAAATCAAAATCAAAGGTAATTTAAAATATTTTAACTAATTTTATTTTCAAAGGTAACAAGTGTTAGATTCTCACATATGATGAGAGGACGGAACTTTTATTTTTTCAGCAAATATAATTATATTTTGATGTTTAAAAGTCTAGTGTAATAATAAAAAATAATTTTCTACAATATTTTAAGAGGTCACTTCATTTCTTGCTTTATTTATTTTCATTTTTTTGTTTAAAAGATGAATATTGATGAGTCGGTAATTTCATTTGAACAAGAAGCCGAAAAACTTGAATTGATCGCACTACTACAGAATAACAGATTGCACACGGACATAAATGGAGGAGCTACACAAATTTCCTACCGTGTACGCTGTGAGGGTGTAGAAATCATTGAATAAATACACACGGATATTTATCCGTCTGCAATTATAAGAGAACTACACGGATTATTACATTAGACCTCGTTATCTTGATTTACAAAACCACTTTTATTTACATTTTAATTTACTTTCTTGTTACAAACCAACTTATTCGGGTATTGAACCCAAATTTACTTACTTAATTTGCAACAAAACCCCCCTCTACTTGCATTTATTTAGTTTTAATTTAGTTAAAATAAAAAATACAATTGCCTTAGTCTTTGGATTAAACAGTGTACAAATAATAAATGGTTCAGTATAATTAAACAATGTACAAATAATTGTCACTTCTGGATCGAACATGCATGGTTCAAAACTTTCATACCATATGTGTATGTTGGAGCTTTTTTTCTCGTGAGCGCCTCCTCCTGTAACACATTATTAATGTGAATTTTTTTTCGCATCCATATATAATATGCCATGTATAGTCACATTTTATGTACTAGTGTCTAGCCTTACAAAATAATATTACAAACTTCATGGGTGCCACATGAAAAATTTAAATATGTTGGTGATTGTGCAATAGTTACGCGCGCTTTGGCGCTTGTGGTCCTTGTAGTTGTCACTTTCAAATGACATCTGCGGTGCCCGCCCCCCCCCCCCCCCCCCCCCCCAACCCATGTAGGTAGTGCCCTCCCAGGTAGTTAATGCACGGAACACATTTAGAGGTTTGTTAGGAATACTCGATATTTTAGAAATTAACGTTTATAACAGTTACAACCCTGACACTTATGATGGTCGTTGCGCATCCACTTGTCCTTGGTTTTCTGCATGTGGTCCCTATCGTAGTCGCTTTTCAAGCGATGTTTGCGGTCCCCCCCATATCGGTAGTGGTACCCCAGGTAATTAATGCCCAAGATATGTCTATGGATTTCTCATGAATACTTTAAACATATATATTTACACTTTAATGAGTAAGTCATGCCGAGGTATAAGCATTAGATTGGCAATATCAAATTCAAAGCGGTGCCTAGTTTGAACTTCTTTGAGGAGCTACTCATGGTTAAGCAGCCATGACTGAATTGACAAATCCTCACAGATTACCAGAAATATTGACCAGATTAAACGGAGAAAAAAAACTCACTTCTAAAAACATGTAAAAGATGAGTGTGTGATTAGAGAAAAAAGAAAGTTGATGTCCATTTTTATTTTTTTAAATAATAGACATTTTAGGTATGAACACTTAATATAATATACAGTAATATCCTTATGTGCATAATATCTCTACATGCGGACGCCAATTGTATTTTTTTTTCAAACATAGACAAACTCCCAAGTAGTTAGTGATCTCCATCGTACTTTACGCATCAGTTAACCAGGGAGACGTTTAGGAGACAAAATGAAAGAGATTGTTAATTAGTCGATCCCTATTTAATATACTTCGCTTGTTGTACAAAAATAATAATAATAAATAAATATGAGCTATATTTGACGAAAAAATAATCGTGCTATCTTTGCTGAAATTTTTTTTTTTTTTTTATTTTGTTTTTTTTAGCTGTAAGCTACCCAGAAAGTTGCTCTAATGATAACAAGGACTTAAATGGAAGCGAATGGGAAGGCCCAATAAAATAACCAGGTTGCCCCACTGTTTAAACTGGATCCAGATTCGTTCAAGGATATAATGATACAAACAATAATAACATTTCCTTCTTGGTCACTGATGCTTCTCTCTTGAAGGTTCTCTCTTGAGCAAGAGGTCTCTCTCTGTTTCATTATTTTTTATTTTATTTTATCTTCTTTGAATTGGAGCAAGATCTCTCTCATTTGCTCTCTCCCATCCTCCCTTTCTCTTCTCACTCTCAGTTCGAAATTTGGTAATTTCATGGAAATATTTGTATTTATCTTTTACATTAATCAATTTCAGTATTGGATGTTGACGACACAGAGGCAGATTATATATTTGACCATTGCTATTGCAGAATTCGAGCACAAATTTTAGTGCCCAGTGTTACGTCTTAACGGAGAATTAGAGAATCAGTACAAAGAAATAAATACTACAGCAACAACTTGGAGATTCGTGAATACCTGAGGCGCGATCTTATCTGTAAAAAATTTTCTTTCTTGTGTTGATCTTTCCGAGTTTTCTTATAACCTTCACAATTTTTGAATTTAGTTAATCATTTCATCATTACTTCTATTAATTCTAATAATATCTAATGAGTACTGTTACTGTTATTATTGGCTTCCAATTTTTATTATTTTATTTTTGTTGTTACGACTGGTTTAACCAATGGGTAATAACTTAATTAAGTTTATGTTTCCAACAATTATACCATCAACTTTGCTTTGTCCATCGAATATAAACATATAATACTAAGAGTTATTACTTGCCCTTCACAGGAGATACTTTCTTCAGTCGATCTCTAAGAGTTAATAGAGAATTACTGAATCAGAAGATTAGATCAACAAAAAGAAATTCACGGAAAGCTAGAGCAACAACTTAGAGATTCTTGAATACAAGAGGAACACTAATTATATCTTACAAGGTAATTTTTTTCTGTGTTTTATTATAACCTTCTCACTTTTTTAATCATTTTTTTTTATATATATAGTTACTTCTGTTAATATAGAATGAGTACCTTTACGATTACTACTGATGGATTCAAATTGTTACTATTATTGCTTCAATCATTCAATATCAAAATCGAGTTTAGTGACAATTTATTAGTCAAAGTAAGAGAGAACATTTGTATTTTCATAAATTTTGAATTATATATTAATATTAGAAATTTGTGTTACTCTCTTCTTTCACACTTACAATAAAATGTTACCTAGCATGCATGAAACACTTCACATATTACATAAACGTACATTCCTATACTTTTGACTGAAATACGAATTTCAATTTTCCTGACAGCATAAAACACTATAAATAAGACTTTCAACATACTTCTATATTACATTTGACTACCAACATAATTCAGTTTATATTTGGAAGAATAATACCATTGGATTTTTTTTTGTCCATCGAAGAGTACTAAGAGACATTCTGGAAAAAAAATTGTGACGAATCTTGAAAATATATTTCTGAATTTGAAACCTCAAAGTCCCATTATTTTAGTTTGTCTTTAATAATTTGGAGGATTAATAAAACAATTAGTTGCTGGCATTTTTTAACCACCAAATAGCAAATTTGTTTGTATTCATATTAGCTTAACCGCATGCATGAGCACCATATCGAAATCTCATGAACATTTTGCAATTATATATATTGTCAGTTAGCTGTTCATTCGTAAAGCAGTAAGCCACTACTTTCTCCGAAATATTCGTTTTCACCTTGATCATGATTAGGCAAATAGGTTTCCTCTTAAGAATTCTCTAATCTATACTTTTGATATCAACAGAAAGCTAACGAGACATGTGCACAAATATTGAACAGTTAAAATATAAAACAAATAATGTATCATGTACATGCTAAGTTTATAGAACTTTATAGAAGAATTTTTTAATCTTACAAACATGGTTTGGAAACTCGGCCGAGTGAACTTGGTATCGGTCGGGTCCGATTCTAGCTTTACCCGAGTCTCAAACCCATGCGGATTTTTCATCAAAACTCGGTTGAATAGTGTTTGACTCGGCCGATTTATCCGATTTTCAGGCCGAGTCAAGCCGAGTCAGGCGAGTTTCATCCGAGTCAGACCGAGCCTCACCCGATTCTACACATTTTTTTACATCAATTTGGGTTTACATAGGAATAGTCATGAATTTGGGAAGAAAAAGAAGGGTAGTCTGATTCGGGAAGAAAATGATCGAAGCGATCTCTAGAGGAAGAAAGACAACTATATTTATATTTTTAAATAAACATGGTGTATTGTTTTATTGTGTATAGAAATAGAAAAACCATTTGGACCATCGTGAACCAGGAGCAACGAGGATCCATTGTGTATAGAAATAGAAGCACTTCCATTCGCAGCCTTTTTTCCTAATTCTTTTCCTCTTATTTATTTTCCTCTCCATTTCTTTTTTCATGGATACCTCCATTTTAATTTTATGTTTTTTTTTATTTTTTTGTTATTTTATATGGATTAATAATAAGACTAGCAAATTATTTTTATTTTTCAGCACCTTTGTTTTTTTAACAAATTAATGTTTTACCATTTTTTTTCCTATTATTTTAGTAGAAACCAAACTTCTGACAAAAAAAATCCAAATTTTCGATCCGATTCAACCGATTTCAGCCGATTCAGCCAATTCCAATTCCAATCCCGAGTTTCAGAAACCATGCTTACAAAAACATTCCAAAGTCTTTTTAGGAAGAAATCTGGACAGACTAATCAGAATGTATCATACTCAAAGACATGCAAAATTTGTAAACCTTCACAGCAATATTTTTAGTCTTAAAAAAAAAGATTTCCAAAGAATTTTAGGAAGAAATCTGGACAGAAAATGCAACAATATGTATAATGTATGTTGTTTGTACTAGAACCTAGACCATCGGCATTGTTGTAAAATATTCAAATTTGAATCATGGTTTGAAAAATTGGCTGATTCTGAGTTGACTTGGCCGAGTCAGATCGGAATCGGCCGGAGGCGAACCGATTTTTCCCGAGTTAACTCGGTTTTGCGAGTTATGTGCAGAAAAATGATACAACTGACGATAAATCGAAACAATAGGCCAAATTTCCTCTATTTCTCTTGGGTTTAGAGCCAACTTAAACTGTTTTGATAGTTAAATCAAACCAATTTGTATTTTTCCATGGATGTCAAAGATAATTGGGGAAAATAGATGCAACTCTGGCCAGAGAAGAAGCTTTTAAAGAATTATAAATGTTAGATGGACTGGGTGTACGCGAGGTGTACTGTTATATTTGACAATATAATTGTTTCACAGTAGACCATGTTCATATAGATAAGTGATCCGAAAGGGATTGTTTTGAATTTGTAATGTTTTATTGAATAAGGGCCTGTTCGGTGAACAACTGTTCACCGTGGGAAAAAAAATTTACTCAGAGCTAAGTTTTTATTCTCACGGTGAATAGTAAAATCCAGTTCAAAATTTTTGATTCCCACACCCATTCCTATTCCCTACTGGGCTGTCGAACGGGCCCTAAGTGAATAGAGACAAGAGTGCATTTTGTACAGCTGTTGACACTCGACTGGTTTCTTTTTTTTATTATTATTTTGTTTTATTTGACTACAGTAAAGGATGAGAATTTGGGATTAACCTAAAAATTTTATTGTTATGAAAATATAAATGTAGAAATTAAGAAAAGAAGTATTTCTTTTGTAAATATTAGTTAGTTATTATTATTTTATTTTAGGATTAGATAATATAAGTTCTATTTCTTTAAGTAATTTCAGCAAAAAATTTATTGTTATCATATTAATGTCTTTATTATTTGAATCAGTACAGCAATATCCTCTTTTATATTTTAATACAGAGAATAACAAGATGATTCAGTCATTTCGTCAGAGCTTTTGACAGTAAAAAAAAATGTTTTGGTTATAATGCTTGTATTATATAATATTAGTGGATTATTTTAGTGTAATATTTTATCTTAACATAATTTTGTTGACAAATTATTTTTAATCAATTTTTTTTCTATTTGTGTAGTACAAAATAAGTTTCTGCTAAAAATATCCGAGTTTCCAATCTGACTCCTCCGATTCCGGCCAATTTATTCGATTCTGATTCAACAGTCAAGTAATCGATTCTGATTCTGATTCCGATTTGAATTTATGACAACTTCAATTCTTGGAACTGTACTTTTCATTAATAAATATATAAATTTAGCATTCCAAGCATAAGTGAAATTATTCAACTAAATTAAGAACCATAAATTTTACAAAATATTTTTTCGTTGAAGGTCATAAATTTTATAAATCTTAGACTAATATTATCTAATTTGCCATTATATATACTATCAAAACTGTCACAGTATAGATTTTGACTAAGCATATTAATTTAGAAAGGATTTTATTATGCATGCTATATATAATATATTCAGCCTCTAACCTCAACAGAAAAAATGTTGTTTCTTAGGTCTGAAAAACCATTGCAATGAACAACAAACAAAACGAAGCCAAGTTAAAGGCCGGTGTTGTAGACATCATTGGACCGCTACTGAAACGCCTTAATAACTTAGCCAAGGAGATCAATGTTTCTGAGAACTCGCAGATGGCGACAACCATCGACCAAATTAGAACAATAGTTTTAAAGACAAAAGATAGAACTGGTGGCATACAAAAATGGGATTGGGAGCTAATTGGTCTCTTTGGAAAGATAGAAAGACAGATTGATTCCTGGATTGATCATAATGAGAAATGGGATGAAATGAAAGAAAACACTGTAAAGAGCATACTAAGTGATATTCTTGATAAGCTTTTATATATACCTGCACCTAATTTGCCTCTTCAAGTCACAAAACCTAGTAGAAGTAATCAAGGGAGTAAATTGTTCACGGATTTTAAAGATCTAACTTTAGAGTTGGACGTCCATTCCATTCTTTGCCTGTATAGCCTTGGCACTTTTCCAGAAAACACAGAACTGGATAAGAGATTTGTGATTTACTGGTGGATTGTTCTAGGGCTTTTACCTCGGACTAGTCGAGAAAAAGCTAAGATGGATGGTAACACAATCTATTTTGGTCTGAAGGAGAAAGGTTTCCTCGAATCCGTACATAACGGAAAGCAAAATCAAGTAATCAACCAATGCACCATCAACCCTACAGTACACAAATGGTTGTTGTCCCCCAATGCGAGTAATGTCATCTTTAGTTTTGACCGTAGTGAACACTCCAGTTCGCCCTTTTTTGGGGAATGGTTCAACAAGAGAGTACATATAAATCTAGGCAAGAAGTACCTTAATGTCGACAATGTCCCCGTACACAAGGAGTTGCAGGTGGTTCACCTAGGAAGTTGGCATTACACAGAAGTGAAGGCTGACAACAATGCCAATGAAACTGGGCCTAAGAAAACAATGTCAATTGACCACATTGAGATTGAAAATCCCAACCTATTAAAAAAGTTGAGTGAAGAGAGTCAAAAGATGACCTACCTTAGCCTGCGAGGGATTTCGGGGTTAGAAGAGATTCCTGAATCCATTGGGAAACTAGAAAACCTGATGATACTAGATCTCAGGTCTTGTCATAATATGATGAAATTACCACAGCAACCAAGGTCCACATTAAAAAAAAAATTATCCCATCGTACTAGATTCAAGAAATTAATTGGATGGGAATTACCCCAAGAAAGCTGGTTCAATAAGCTGATGGTTTTAGATATTTCGGGATGCTTTCTGTTAGATCATATGCCAAAGTGGATATCTGAGCTCTCTAATTTGGAGGTGTTAAAGGGCTTTCTAGTTGGCAGAGTGGGGAAAAAAAATGAGTCATGCCAGCTAGGTGATCTTTCAAAATTGATTAACCTCAAGAAGCTGAGCATTAGAACTACCACTGACATGAGTCCCGAAGTTTTCAGTGGCTTTAATTCCCTGAACAGCCTTTTGATATTAACAATTACATGGGGAAAACATAAGATACCAGACTACTCTTTACCAAAGAATCTTGAAAAGTTGGATATCAGATGTTATCCAGAAGATGATATATCAAAGCTGAAGAACTGTGACGAACTGACAAAATTGAAGAAATTATATATAAGAGGTGGGAACCTTACAAAAATTCCTTCCCATAATAACTGGAAAGTGGAGATATTGCGCCTTAGGTTCTTAAATAAATTGGTTTCAACCGAGGAAGAGGTGAGGGCCTTATTTCCAAATTTAAATAATGACGTGGAATATATGGGATGTCCCCGGGCCGGCGGGCCCGATAAATTCCCCAATGATGGGAGTTGTTGGATTAAGGAGAAGGCTGACAACAATCAAAACGAAGCCAAGTTAAAGGCCAGTGTTGAAGACTTCATTGGGCCACTCAATATCCAGGTATTTACAACATTTATGTTTGTCAAAACTACTCTGAAACTTTTTTTTTTTCTAATTGGTAGTGACAATTTTATATGATTGACTCCCACTATGTGTTTGATCCCCATAATTTAGAAGTCTAGCTCCGCCCCTAATTACACATCTAAGTAAGGTTTATTAACTTTTGAAATCAACCTTGTAAATATAAAGTTAAAATTCATTATTAAAACAATCATGTTTATAATAATAATTATACAATAAAATACATTATTTAATTATTTACCTACGGGTGGGTATTTTAATGTGTTTTTATATATATTAGATTGTGCTTACCACATGTTATGTTTCAAATGTTTAACATTTTATTTATTTGGCTGTAAGTTTAAGATTATGGTTAGTAATGATTTATATTGTGCCGTTTGTTTATTTTAATAAGGTGTTACAAACATTAGACTATATATTGGGGGGTACTTGTATGCTGTTTGAATATAACTTTGAACATCAGTATTAAAGTACCATACTAGGTGATCATTTAGCAGATACAAAATATATAAACTAAGTTATATTATAATTGAGAGGGTTCAAATGCCTTTATTTTTTGTGCCTCTATTTTTAAAAACTTAAATAATTCAAAATTTAAATCTGAAAATTCAAAATAAAATCATTGGATATGAACTACATCATTTTATCTAAGCACCTATAAAAATTATGGCATTTTAACCTTGTTTTGGTTGTTATCTTGAGCTTATAAAAATGTATACTAATGTGGATAATTTCTAGACGTTAATTTTTCAGCTTATTAATTCATATAAAAGCAAAACTAAAATGTGATAATTTTTTATGGACACAAAGAGAAAATAACATAAATCATATCTAACGGTTTTATTTTGACATTTAAGTTTTAAACTTTGAGTTATTAAAGTTTTTGAAAATGAAAGCATGATGGAGACACAAAAAATGGAGGCATTTGAACCCTCATTATAATTATAATAAGTTAGATATATTAATTGTTCTTGTTTTAAATTAATAAAATCTTAATATTCATTATTACATATGTTATTCACATTCTATATTTATGACAATTTCTTTTAATCTAATTTATGAACATAACTTGAATAATAAATATACTATATAATAATACACTATTTGAATAATATATATACTATGTAATAGTACATAAAATTTATATCACATTGTAGTTTAATTATGTTATAATTCAAAATTCTAGTTTCGACACAAAGGTACAAGTGCAACCTTATTGAAATTTTATTATTAGTTTAGATTCTTGAACAGTGCCTAAGTTTAATTTTATTTAATTCTTATTTTTTCTATTTAACTCACGGATCTAAGTGTTCAAAGTAAGGTTGAACGTAAAATAAGGTTATTCATATTTCATAATATCAAATTATAATCCCATTTCGGTTCCAACGGAATCCATTTAATCAAATTTTACCAATTTAACATATAAGCCCCTCTGATAAGGGAAATTATCACAAGTTATATAATTTAGCAAATCAGACCCTTAAATTATAATATTTTCAATTTGGTACCTGACATTTATTTGTATTTTAAAATAGTGTACCAGTGCTTGTTTCCTTCCCAAATTCAAACAAGAGGTAAGACACGAATCGAGATCAGAGGTCTCCAAGACCGATTAGAACCATTCAAGATTACTCACAAACAACTTTAATTTAATGTAAGGGTTCTAACCGATTCAAAGCACTCAAGTCTTCTAACCGAAGTCCTCGGTGGCGAGAGGGAGTCAGCGAGAGAGATGGGGGCGTGAAAATGGAGAGGAGAGGGGGCGGGGCTTCTCCTTTTTCCTTCTCCAGGATGGAGAAAATGGAGAGCGAGATAGATTGGTGGGGGAGGGTTGGCAGTGGCAAGAGGAGCCCTCCTCTGCTGCGTGAACGGGAGAGAAGAGCGAGACGGGGAAAGAAGAAAAGGGCTGGATCCCAAATTTTTATAGATTGGAGTTAATTCCTCATTTTCAATTTCATTCAAAAATCAAAGGATAACATGGCTTCAGGATTCGTGCTACTGTGATCCAAGGGTTGAACAATTTCTGAAATTCAATTATAGTCTCCTTTAATTTCTGAAATCCAAGGGATCGGATTACACCGCTTTTTTGGTGACATCGTGTGACAATGTCCATTTTCGAAATTTCAAAATCCAAATAGTCGATCCAAGTTCAATATGATGGATATATTAAGAGTAACTTGGAAATCAAATTTTACATTTTTTTTGAATTTTTTTACTATTTATTAAGTATTTAACAAAATCGCTATATTCAGACCATTGAATTTTTGAACCCCTCTGAATAAACCAAAAAAAAATTCAGAAAAATGTAAAATTTGATCTGCAAGCACATTTTAACATATCCATCAAGTTGAACGGTTTGGATCGATTGTTTGGACTTTGAAAATGGACGGTGTCATCCGATGTCACCAAAAAACGGTGTCATTTGATCCCTCCCCATGATATATATAAATATATATATATATATATATATATAGAGTTGGGCTATGGTGCATTGCAATGCATGGAGGGGTTTGTGCATTGGACCATAAATCTAAAATTCAAATTTCAAATGGCCGATCAAAACCGTTCATCTTGTTCTCCATATTAATATGTGCTTGGAGACCAAATTTTATATTTTTCTGAATTTTTTTACTATTTATTAAGTATTTTACAAAATTGTTGATCCAACGGTGGCTGCTGATTTTACTGTTTTGTTAAGCCACCGTTGGATCAACAATTTTGTAAAATACTTAATAAATAGTAAAAAAATTCAGAAAAATGTAAAATTTGGTCTCCAAGCACATATTAATATGGAGAACAAGATGAACGGTTTGGATCGGCCATTTGAATTTTGAATTTTAGATTTATGGTCCAATGCACAAACCCCTCCATGCATTGCAATGCACCATAGCCCAACTCTATATATATATATATATATATATATAGAGAGAGAGAGAGAGAGAGAGAGAATGGTTAAACTTAAATTGTTTGTTCCTAGACTCAGGAACAAACGACTCGGTTATCTGATTTTCGAAGTTCAAACGGCCGATCCAAACTGTTAAATGTTTAATCTATATTAAAATGTGCTTGGAGACAAAATTTTAGATTTTTTAGAATTTTTTTACTATTTATTAAGATAGTTTGAAAATCGTTGTTTTTATTAAAATTTTGTGTCTTCTCAATCATCCTTGCTGTGCATGAAAATATATGTATTTTTTGGGTATAATATGAAATGATAAACATCCCACAGTATATATCTGCTATGTGGTGTCTAGCTTACTCTTAAGGCAATATATATCCATATAAACAAAGCCCAACCTAAACCTTCTCCTGTATTTTAGTTCCTTCATTATACCTACACCGATGGTAAGAACTATAATTACTCGTATTATACATGTAGAACTGAACAAATCTTTTATTTCTATAATTATTCTTTTTTACATGAGTTCAAAATCCACACACCATTTGTTTCTATATTTTTGAAGAAGTTTCGGTTTCAATTTGAAATATCATTCTAACAAATAATGTATTTGTGTTCTCTGTATGTAGAGAAACCCATATATAAAAAAGATGAAGCCATTTGGTAGTCTCGGAGGGTCAGTGCAAGAAATGGATCCTACTGGCATTACACGCATTGTTAAAATTAGTATTTGCCATAGTGAGGTGATTGATTCTCTTGCTATTTGTTTTGAACGTAATGGCCTCACGCAATGCACCAACCGATGGGGCGGAGATGGAGGAAACATTACTGAGGTATGAACATTATGTAGTTTGATAATATGTGGCATTTTCTTATTGTAAAGATCGATGAAAATCAAGTCACTGAAATTTATCTTGTAATTATATTCTTAAACTATTATATGCATAAATTATTAACAAACAAAGAAATAAAAAAAAACAAAAACAAAGTAATATGTTAAGTAAACCACTTTTATTTAGTTGGCTAATGCAAGTTGATATAAACAAGGGCCCTGGATTAATAATGGTCTCCAAAATCGGCCGAGTCGAACTGTACTCGGCCGAATTGGACCGATTCTCAAATATTTTAATTGCCTGGAGATTGTATTAATATTTTTGGTTTTTTTTTTTAAGTTGGACATTAATTTCTCGGATTTTTCTTATTTTCAAGTTGTTTTCTGAGAATAAAGAAAGCGTCTTCAATCTGAAATGAACATAGCGCGCATACAATCTAAGGATGAACTATGAGACTCTTCTATGAGACTTTTTTTCTCTCCTTTAGTTGTTTCCCGATTGGTTCTCTCTGGTTCGAATATTTTTTTCCTCCTCTCCTCATATCCATTCCGGGTGATAATTGAGATCTGCATTTACTTTTATTTTTTTATTTTCTTATATATATTTTTTTCCCTATATCTGTTTACTTTCATTCCTTTTTGGTTTCTTTTTCTTTTCTTTATTCATTCCCTATTTTTCCCTTTTTACAGATCAAAAGCGGCCTTAACAATAGTTTTGAACTAATTATTTATTTTTACAATTTTATTTATATTATTTTAGTGTAAAACTCTGTTTTTGTAAAAAAAAAAAAATCCGAATTTCTTATCCGATTTGATCGATTTCAAACGATTCACTCAATTCTGAATCCATAATTAAGTAATCAATTCGATTATGAGTCCAATTTTGCCAAACATTGTTTCTATTGCCCTTTTGTTAATTAGGCCGGGTACAACAGAGAGCTCAGTATTGTTCTCTGCCATTGTACTTGTCTTCATAGCAATACCGATTAAAATTGTCAAGGAGGACATCCCTTAATTAATTCAATTCCTCTATTTTTGCTTGTAATAATATTTTTTTTTAGGATATATTGTAAATGGTCACTCTACTACACCAGAACTCAGGCTTAAAAATTTCTTGACCAGTCCTTGTCAATTGTGATTTTATTTGTAAAGGGGAACATAAACAGTTAGTTCTGATTTATATCCATTTGATCTTCATTTAATTAGACGTAAATCAGTTGTTTCAACAACGCGAATTGATAGTAATGATTTTTAAAAAGTTTGATGGGATGCATAGATATTTTGGGTCTTCATGTAAAAAATCTTTCGCATTCTGTTAGATCATTATCAACTTTTTTGATTCACCATCTTATAATTTGTTGATGACTCAATTGTCAATCCTTCAAATATTATTAAACTTTATAAGTATAAATTGCTCATGTATACTTTGCTTCAAAATTGGCCAATAATTTAAATGATTATTTTGTCTTAGTATATATTACTCTAGCACTTTTTCATTCAGTGTATACCAAGATCAATCTGTTTAGGGTAACACAATCTAAGCAAAAATGATACAATTAATTTAATATTCTTACTCCGAAGTCTTTGAATGTTAAGAACTTAAGTGAATTGCATTTACTAAAAAAAGTAATAGGATAAAATCATGGTGTTGGTTACAGGTATTAGATTCTTGGAATATTGTATTCATATTCCATACAAGAGGTTCGAAGGGTTAAAATGCCTCGTTGTTCATGCATTATTGTACCTCATATTCATATAAAATAGTCAGTCATAATTTCTCTATATAATCTTCATATTGAAATGTGAATCAAGACAAAATATTATATTTTTTTTTCAAAATTGTATACTATTCTTTAATACAAAATCACTGTTTCGCCACCATATAAAACCATTGGTTTTTAATCTATCTAAAAATAATATTAAAATATATTCAAAAATATAATTTTTGGTCTCCAAACATATGTTAATATGGAGATCATGTCGAGTGGTTCAGATCGATTATTAATTTGGCCTTCAAAAATGGAGATAAAAAAATATGAGACACGAAAAAATACGATAGACATGAGGCATTATTTGAACCGTTCTCTTTATACAAAAATACTAATCTGAACTTTTAGTTGTTCCTTGTAAAATTTGTCTCCTAATGCAAAATTAAGATATTTAATTACTAACAAAAGTTATTTCTTTTCTGTATATAGATCAATCTTAAAACAGACGAGTACATTAAGTCTGTTGGAGGCTACTTTAATGACGACTATAATGGTCATGAGGTTGTGATGTCACTGACACTGAAAACAAATTTGGCTGTTTATGGACCATATGGCACGAAAGAAGGAGAAGAATTTGAACTCTGTGGTCCGGACTACAATCAAATCATTGGATTTCATGCACACTGTGAAAAGTATATCAACGCTGTTGGAGTTTATGTCCAAGTAAGTGCAACATAACTATATATTATCTTTGAGGAGGGTTCAAATGCCTCCATTTTTTGTGCCTTCATCATCCCTTCATTTTAAATTTTTTTAATAATTTAAAATTTAAAGTTTAAAAGTCAAAATAAAACCGTAGGATATGATCTACATTATTTTATCTATGTACGTGTAAAAAATTATGACATTTCAATTTTATTTTGATTGTCATCAAGAGCTTGTAAAAAACATACTAATTTGGATAATTTCTAGACATTGATTTTTTAATTTTTTGATTCACATAAAAACAAAATTAAAATGTGATATTTTTTTATGATAATATAGAGAAAATAACATAGATCACATCTAATGGTTTTATTTTGACTTTCAAGTTTTAAATTTTGAGTTATTAAAGTTTTAAAAAATGAAGGCATGATGGAGACATAACAAAATGGAGGCATTTGAACCCTCCTCATTATCTTTTTCATAAATTACTCTTAAAGGTTTTTTATTTCTTTGTTGTCGTATCTCCGATGTAGCATAGATTAATCTATTTGATGATCATCTAATTCGTTGATAGACCGCATCAAGCTATATTGGCACGTGAGAAAATTTGTGCACGTGCATATATATAAATAAGGATTGTAAACTTTCTTCTTTGTCTTCTGATTTGATCTTTGCAAATTTCAACAATTTTCGTTTTTTTTTCACACGTGTAAACTAAAGTGGCAGTTTGGATTATGGAATTTTACTTTGAAGCCTTTAGAATTATTGTGTTGTATATAACGAGAGCTAATACATTGCAAAAATAGTTTTCTTAAATTTCAATATACATAATTAAAAAAAATTTAATTATGAGAGTGACAAAATAACGTTTTGATAAAGTTAGATCCAAACTATTTAATTTTAATTAGCACAAATTTAATGTGGACTCCATTAAATTGAAATAGTTTATAAAATTTTTTTATCAAGTCCAGTCTTTATAAAGTGAACTGTTGATATGTGCCTTATATTTCCATAACTGTTGATATGTCCGGATTTTATAAAAAAATGACATGTTAGGTATGAAGACTTTATATATTATATATACAAATTTGTATATACAAGAGTATAAAAACTTACACTCACTAACTAGCGTTAGTGTCCTTCTAAAATTGATTCCTGAAAAAAGTCGACAACGATTTAAAAAAACAAAACCTATATGAAGTATTTGTCATTTGTTAAATTAATATAAAGTATTATAAAGTTTCAGTCTGCGTTTCACCCGTGACAACCTCACTCTCTCTCTATATATATGTGCTAATACTTGAGATTTCATGATATCTTTTGAATTTATTATTTTTAAAACACTACATGTAAAAAAAATATTATTTTTAGAATGATTCCTAGCTTAGTCACAAAATAATTGGAAATATATATAGAGTAAAGCTTAGGTGCTATAAATAGCATAAGGTCATTTCTGTGTTATGGTCTCAAAAATCTATCATATAAATTTCAAACTTTGATTAAGTAGCTCAATAAATTAGTTATGTAATGAACTTGTAGAATACTAATTTTCACTATTTCAAACTTTTAATCTGAAGATAAATTATATTTTTAATATTTTAATTTGAAAATAAATTACTTGTTAAAAATCTAATGTCGAAATAATCATAAAATAATTATATGTAAGCTACGGTCATCTAATAGATCTTATAACTTATTTTTATCGCTCGGAATCTATGTTGTAATTAATTAATTAATCTAAGTCACAATTAAGTCTAGCTGTTCGGATTCGGTTTTAAAATTCATTATTAAAACAATCAAGTTTATAATAATAATTATACAATAAAATACATTATTTAATTATTTACCCACGGGGTGGGTGTTTTAATGTGTTTTTATATTATATTAGATTGTGCTTACCACATGTTATGTTTCAAATGTTTAACATTTTATTTCTTTGGCTGTAAGTTTAAGATTATGGTTAGTAATGATTTATATTGTGCCGTTTGTTTATTTTAATAAGGTGTTACAAACATTAGACTATATATTAGGGGTACTTGTATGCTGTTTGAATATAACTTTGAACATCAGTATTAAAGTACCATACTAGGTGATCATTTAGCATATACAAAATATATAAACTAACTTATATTATAATTGAGGGTTCAAATGCCTTCATTTTTTGTGCCTCTATTTTTAAAAACCTAAATAATTCAAAATTTTAATTTGAAAATCCAAAATAAAATCATTGGATATGAACTACATCATTTTATCTAAGCACCTATAAAAAATTATGGCATTTCAACCTTGTTTTAGTTATCATCTTGAGTTTATAAAAATGTATACTAATGTGGATAATTTCTAGACGTTGATTTTTCAGCTTATTGATTCATATAAAAACAAAATTAAAATGTGATAATTTTTTTATGGACACAGAGAGAAAATAACATAGATCACATTTAACGGTTTTATTTTGACGTTTAAGTTTTAAACTTTAAATTATTACAGTTTTTAAAAATGGAAGCATGATAGAGGCACAAAAAATGGAGACATTTGAACCCTCATTATAATTATAATAAGTTAGATATATTAATTGTTCTTGTTTTAAATTAATAAAATCTTAATATTCATTATTACATATGTTATTCACATTCTATATTTATGACAATTTCTTTTAATCTAATTTATGAACATAACTTGAATAATAAATATACTATATAATAATACACTATTTGAATAATATATATACTATGTAATAATACATAAAATTTATATCACATTGTAGTTTAATTATGTTATAATTCAAAATTCTAGTTTCGACACAAAGGTACAAGTGCAACCTTATTGAAATTTTATTATTAGTTTAGATTCTTGAACAGTGCCTAAGTTTAATTTTATTTAGTTCTTATTTTTCTATTTAACTCAGGGATCTAAGTGTTCAAAGTAAGGTTGAAAGTAAAATAAGGTTATTCATATTTCATAATATCACATTATAATCCCGGTTCCCAACGGAATCCATTTAATCAAATTTTATCAATTTAACACATAAGCCCCTCTGATAAGGGAAATTAGCACAAGTCATATAATTTAGCAAATCAGACCCTTAAATTATAATATTTTCAATTTGGTCCCTGACATTTATTTTTATTTTAAAATAGTGTACCAGTACTTGTTTCCTTCACAAATTCAAACAATGCAGAATTGCTTCTTATTTCAATTCAAAAACGATCGAGATCAGAGGCCTCCAAGACCGATTAGAACCATTCAAGATTATTGACAAACAACTTTAATTTAATGTAAGGGTTCTAACCGATTCAAAGCACTCAAGTCTTTAACGAAAAACAGGAAATTTGCAAGTTTGGTTAAAAATCGAGCACAACAACACTAATCAGTTTTAGACCGTCAGAACAGTGCATCAATCTACAATAGCACAGAAATTTCAGATTTCACATATTTCACAAATTAAGGAGTTTAATGGCTCATTTCAATATTTCAATTCACAAGCAAAGAACTCAACCCAATCAACACACATAGAGGGACAGAATTTTGGGACAGAAAAGGCACAAATCAGAGGGGCTTAGCAGCACAGCAAGCACCACCGAGTCACTGTCTTCCGGGAAAATCAACAACCCGGCAAAGCTATCACATCTATCATAAACCCGATACAACAACAATCGAAAAATTAAGACAGCCAATTGAAAATTACCCGAGTTGGTTGTCTCTCTCTTAAAAAGCCGGTTCCAAGGTACAACTCCTCGCCTCCGGCAAAAATCCAACACAGCAAGCAACAAGGAAGGGGACACCTCCTAGTACCGAAATAGCACAGAGGAAGCACCACCGAGACACCAGAAAATATACACAAGCTCACAAAACAAACCCCTAAATTTGTAGGGTTTTCGAAATCCCAAATCAGAGGCAAACAGAGACAACGAGAGAGAGAGAGAGAGAGGTTTATCTCAACACATAGAGAGTAGAGAGAGAGGGAGAGTAAAAAACCCGTTTAAATGAGAGCACAGCTCTCTAATAGGCGAAGTCAGACGGGTCCGACGGGACAGCAAGCGGGTCACCGAGTAGGTGTCTGACAGGGGTCGACAAAGTCGCCCAAGGTACCAAAATACTGACAAGGAAGGGACAAAACGAAAACAAGGAAGAGAGAGGCGGGAACAAATCTTCTCGCCGAAGCAAGATCAAAGGGAACCCTCCTCGTCAGCGAGAGAGATGGGGGCCTGAAAATGGAGACGAGAGGGGGCGGGGTTTCTCCTTTTTCCTTCTCCAGGATGGAGAAATTGGAGAGAGCGAGATAGATTGGTGGGGGAGGGTTGGCAGTGGGAAGAGGAGCCCTCCTCTGGTGCGTGAACGGGAGAGAAGAGGGAGACGGGGAAAGAAGAAAAGGGCTGGATTCGAAATTTTTATAGATTGGAGTTAATTCCTCATTTTCAATTTCATTCAAAAATCAAAGGATAACATGGCTTCAGGATTCGTGCTACTGTGATCCAAGGGTTGAACAATTTCTGAAATTCAATTGCAGTCTCCTTTAATTGATCTATGGTCCGTTTTGCTTATAAAATCTGAATCGAAGTTTCATACAAATTCTACAATTAAATTCGTACATATATTTTGGACTTTTATTTTTCAATTTAAGATTTGAATAATTCGATACCAAATAATATACATACATACATACATACATACATATATAATCAAATCTCTATACTTCCTTAACGAACGGGATTGATAAATTTTATAATTTATTCGTATGAATAATCCATATATTTATATTCTTGATTGGAACTCAATTTATTTTAGTTTAGTTAGATTCTATACGAATATTCGTTGTTATTATTTATAATTTAGTTTAATTTATAATTTGTTCAAAGTTTTGTATATTTTATTTTTATCCAATCTACAATCGAAACAAATTAATTAACGAAACTTGCGTATGGCAATTGCTATGATCGATTTTTCATAATTTCATGATTCCCAACAGGTTTAATAATTACCTTATAAATTTCTAATTTTATATTTTTAATTTGGTTATCATTATTTCTTTATTTCCAAAGTGTTGTAATTTTGTATTTTTAAAATTATGTTCCTTTAGTCAACAACTCAAGGGAGATTTATGCGAAGGCTCATTGTTGTATTTTAGATCTCTATAACTGCATCCAACATTTATTAATTTCTGATTAACATTTTCATTTTGATAAGATTACATAATTTTAACAGGTCACACAAGACGTATGTTATTTTTATGAAAATTCTTATTTATAACTTTACTTTGCAATTTTATAAGTTTAAAGTAAAATTGGTTTAATAAGAACCTTTCAATTTCTGTATTTTTGGCATTTATCGTTCAATTGTTTCTATTCATTGAATTTTCATTTCAGTTATTGATTATAATTCTATAATTGTTTATTTAAGTAATTCGTTAGTAAATCTTATTTTATTAGGCCTTAGTATAAAATTATCTTTCAAAATTTACAAAATTTTAAATTAGTTCCGATTTTATTATCAATAATTCGTTTAAATTTATTACTAATCCTGTTTATAATAAATTTAACCATAATTAAAATTACGGGTTATAACAATTTTTTTACGTGAGGTCAAGATCCTTTAAACTTTTATTTACTACATTTATTTGTGTTCTTTGCATGCAGTCAACTGGTGGTTCTATAATAGAGAAAGGTGGATTTCTGTATGATGACATGCAAGAGAAAGAAATGGATCCTACGGGCATTACTCGCATTGTTAAAATTATTATCTACCATGAGAGCTATATTTATGGTCTTATTGTGGATTGTGAACATAATCACACCACACAATGCACCTACAAATGGGGCTGTAATTACGGACGCAAGAATGAGGTACGAGCCATTTGCAGACTTAGTAATAGATGTCACCTTTTTATTGTAAAGTTCGATGAATTATTTTGAAATTATAAATTCTTAAATTACTACATAGCATAGCTAGATAAATTATTATCAAACAAAGTAAATAAAAAACAAAAAAAAATAAAATGTTGGGAGAACCACATCTAATTAATTGGGTAAAACAATATATTTTTATTTAGGCTGGGTTTTTAACCAAGAGCTCTATAATTAAATAAAATTAATAAATAAAAACTAGAGGATTGTTCTCAAAACTTGTCATCATATCAATTGTTCTTAATAATGTCAGGGAGAACATTCCTTAATTAATTCAGTGCCTATACTGTTTTTTGAAATAATGAGATATTTTATTTACTATATCTTATAAATGGTCACTCTAGCAATACTACTCCAAAACTCTAGCTTTAGAAACTTCTTGATATATATATTTGTAAAGAACAACACAGAAACTGTTAGTTCTGATATATACATCATTTTTTCTACATTTACACGTATATCAGTTTTTTTAATTTACAAAACATCAAGATACTGAAGAGTCAGCTACGCCAATATCTTGATATATAGTAGTGATTTTTAAATGTCAATACTCACTTGTCAACCTTTCAAATATTATTAAACTTTACCAGTATAAATTGCTCATGTACACTTGTGATATAAATATATATCTTATTATATATACTTGGACCCTTCTCTTTTTTCCAAAATTGGCCATCAATTTAAATGTTTATTTTGGCTTAAAATATATTACTCAAGAACTTTTCGGTAAAAAAAGCCAAGCAAAGATGACACAATTAATTAGGTAATCTAATTCGAAAGTATTTAATATAAGAAAAAAAACGTAATAGGACATGGTGTAAGTTAAAAGTATTAATTTCTTGGAAAAGTATACAAATTATTTTCAAAGATACCAATTTTAAGTTGGTTTTTCTTGTAAAATTTGTCTCCCAATGCATATATATTAAAGCAGTTTTAATTACCCATAACTTACCTAGGAACATTTAAACCTACTAACAAGCAGTTCTGTAACTGTCTAAAGTCTTCTCTTACTTGGTTCTATTTTTTTGTAGGTCAATTTTGAAACAAACGAGTACATTACGTCTGTAAATGGCCACGTGGGCAGAATAAATTCGATTTGTTTTGTGATGTCACTGGTACTGAAAACTAACTTGAGGGATTATGGACCTTTCGGCGGATATCGGGTAGATCTTTGGAAACCTTTCGAATTTTCTGCGCCTCCCGACGGTCAAATAATTGGCTTTCATGGATACCATAGTGATGAATCATTTGTCAACGCTCTTGGAGTTTATGTCCGACAGGTAGGCACAACTATCATGTTTTTCATTAACTATTCTGAATTTATTTTCTATTTCCTTGTTGTACACCGGATCTTTCTGAAAATTATATTTAAATTAATATAAGTTTATGATAATTCGCATATTATGATTCTACCCGTACTAAGAATCTATATTGTAATTAAAAAGTTCAAACAATTGTTCCGAACCATTAAACATAATATTCATATGAAAATATACTTGGTGACTAAATTTAATATGTTTTTATAATTTTTTTTCTATTTCATAATATCAGAACCATCAAACAATTGACTCCAAGTTCCCGGATTATGGTTGTCCTTTGATGTTTATGGGCTCAAATTAATAGAACCATTTTCAACTGATTCAAATTGGTCTTTTAAGAGGCTCCAATTGTCAACAGAAATAAACATATGGGCGACCGTTGAAATAATTGGGGCCTTTTTATTTACCTAGTATGAAAATATTTTTTCTTTGTTACCTAAAAAAAGTAGTTGTGAAAAACAAAATCTAACTCATCTTTATTGATAAAATTTATAAAAGAGCAGATGATTATATCTTTGAGATAATTCATTGTAGTTCACCTTAAATTATTGTTTAGTGGCAAACAAATATATGGTAGTGTGAAAAATGAGGACAATATTGTTTCTAGAGTTTTTATTATTTTATTTTATTACATTTGGTCAAGATTCTTGGAACCTTTGTTTTCTATTTTATTGAAATATTGGTTTCTAACATAGAATGTACATAACATGTATTTAGTGTTCTCTGTATCCAGTCAAATGGTACTATAATAAAGGAGGGGCCATTCCTTGGTGATGGTGGTATAGTGAAACGTATGGATCCAACATGCATTACTCGCATAGTTAAAATTAGAATCTACCATGGTGACAAGATTAATGGTCTTACTGTGTATTTTGAACGTAATGGCACCACTCAATACACTGGCCTTTGGGGCAAAAATGAAGGAACGTTGGATGAGGTACGAATAATTTTCTGCTTTGATTTAGTAATATATGTCACTTTTTTTTATTGTAAATTAAGATCGATGAAGTTTAAATGACTGATGGCTTTTAATTTATAATTATGTATTCTTAAATTAGTGTCTGGATAAATTATTATCAAACAAAATTACTATAAAACAACAAAATACAAAAGTTGGGACAACCGGGTCTAATTAGTTGGTCAATTAATTGACCCAATTTGTATACACAAGGCTTTGTTTTTTTATTTTGGCCCGGTACTGAAAACAGAGAGTAATTTACGTAAAACAAAATTAATAAACTAATTTAAATCTGCGTATTATATGTTAGGAACTTCACAACTGTAGCATTTAATGAAAAGCAATAATAAGATAAAATAATGATGCAAGTCAAAGGTACTTTTTTCTTGGAACAATGTCATTGTTGTAAATATACAAAAATACCAATATGAAATTTTTTGTTGTTCCTTGTAAATTTTGTCTCCTAATGCACAATTTAGAAGTTTAATCATTCGTAACTTACCAATTAACAGTAGAAGTTACTAAAAAATAATTATGTGCGTGCATAAAGTTTTCTCACTAGTTTTATGTTTTTTCAGATAAATTTTAAAACAAACGAGTATATTAAGTCTGTAAAAGGCTACCGGGACTTTAGTAATATATTGAGGTCACTGGTATTGGTGACTAATTTGGACGATTATGGACCATACGGCCCGGAAGAAGGGAGATCCTTTAAACACACTTCTCTGCACGGTCAAATTATTAGCTTCTTTGCATGTGTTGGAATTAATTGTGTTTTCCGTCTTGGAGTCTATATCAAGGTATTTATAACATTTATGTTTGTCAAAACTACTTTGAAACTTTTTTTCTAATTATTCTTCGTTATCTTCGTAAGCCTTTACCAATAAGTAAGTCGGTGCCTTGCGGTGGCAGTGGGGGTTCACCAAGAGATATGGACGACATGTCTGCCATTTATGAAATTTATGGAGTCACGATTCGATATGACGATACTATTCATGCTCTTTCTATGCGTTATACACTTGATGATTCTTCTTTTAAACAAACACTCTGGGGCAGAGAAACAGGAAAGCTGACTGAGGTACGTACAAGATCCTTGCACCAACATAAACTCCTCTCCTGGGGAGATTTTACAATTTTTAAATATTTTTTCTATTCTTTTTAGTATACATACAAAAGAGCAAATGAACTGTTTATAAAAATTAAAAGCTACCAACAAACTATTATTGTTGTAAATGTAACTCGGATTGTAAATGGTATAGAAGAGGAGTTTATATAACCTGATTTTTATTTCTTACAAAGGATTATACAATATTTTACAAGCCTCTGATATATTTACTTCTCTGATCCACTTTTTTTACACATAAGCTCATCCTATTTATACTAATAATGTCGGTACTAAAATTTCTAAATTTTACATATTTATTCTATCGACATTATTAATATGTCAGTACTAAAGTTTTTAGATTTTACATATTTATTCTACTGACATTATTAATATATGTCGGTTGATTTATCTGGAGAGTACATGATATGTACATGTCTTCTAACTATGATATTCTACTGACATTATTAATATATATCTTCAATACACTATAATTGATTAATGGGCTTGGGCTTTCCGATAATAGTTTTTACGGGGCTCCTGAAGTCGTTGCTGTCAATTTCAACAGTTATGTGCATAAAGTTTTCTATATTGTTTTGTAGATCTATTTTCAAGATGACGAATACATTAAGTCTGTGAGAGGCTACGTTGGCTACTTCGGTGACATATTTACTGTGAGGTCACTGGAACTGATAACCAATTACGGACGAAGTTACGGACCATACGGCAAGGAAGAAGGGAGTCCTTTTGAACTCTCTGCTTTTGACGGTCAAATCATTGGTTTCCATGGACGCTCTGGGGAGTACCTCAATGCCATTGGAGTTTATGTCAAGGTACGTACTAGTATTACTTCTCACAAGGAACTCTGAAACTTGTTTATATATGTTTTATGCATTTGACCTCTTCATTAATTATATTTTAATTCGTTTTCAATTGTTTTATAATTAACAAAATGTGTTATTATATATTAAGTCCAACGGCTATACAATCAAATAGCAATCTGTTCAGGTTAATTGCAGCCGTTGATTATTGTGTGAAGGAATTAAACTTGACTCATCAAATTTTGCAGTGGCCACGATAACATTGAAGCTGATTGATGGCACGATTTCGAAGGTGAAACGTGGTTCTTCTTGGACAAATAAAATATGGATTTGAAGCTTTATTCAATTTTAAGATGATGAAAGTTTCAAGTCTATTAGAATTTCGTATAGAAACTTATGGTTTTTAAGTGAAGTATGCGTGGGTAATTGTTATCTCAAAATTTTGTTTTTCAGTTTTATTTTATTTATTTATGAAATTCTAGATTGGTATTCGATTTCTATGGCTATAAAACAGTTGCCTTGTAATTTAGGGTGTTATAAAACAGTTGCTATAGAAAGTTATGGTTTTTGAGTGAAGCATGCCGTGAGAATAGTAAGAAATTAAATTTAATAATGATCTTAAAAAATTTAAAATGTCAAATTTATTTTATAAGAAATCAATCAGTCAAAAATAATAAAAAAAATTAATGCATTAAAATAACTTATACATCTTCATTTTTTTTATAGCTTGACTTTGTATTAAATGAGTTTGAAAATTTTAAAATTTTATATGTACATGCATCATTCATGATCTAGCTAAATATCTTGAATTTGTCGCTTGAAACAAATTCAAAAAAATTTTAAGTTAAGCTTACAAAATTCATCACTCACGGTCTATTTTGAGTTTTTGTATGAAACTTCACAGTCTTGTTCTATGAAGTTAAGAATACATGTCGGTAAATTTTCATGATTTTTGAAGGTGTTTTATTATGTTAACCAGAGGTGCAAAGTTGGGCTCAGAAGCACTCCTTCAGCAGTTCGGACAATTTTTGAGAGCCGATATCTCACGGTTTGTTTTGAGATTTTGTATGAATCTTCACAGTCTTGTTCTATGAAGTTAAGAATGCATGTCGGTAAATTTTCATGATTTTTGAAGGTGCTTTGGTATGTTAACCAGAGGTGCAAAGTTGGGCTCACAAGCACTCCTTCAGCAGTTCGGGCAATTTTTGAGAGCCGATATCTCACGATATGTTTTGATATTTTGTATGAAACTTCACAGTATTGTTCTATAAAGTCAAGAATGCATGTCGGTAAATTTTCATGATTTTTGAAGGTGCTTTGATATGTTAACCAGAGGTGCAAAGTTGGGCTCAGAAGCACTCCTTCAGTAGTTCGGGCAATTTTTGAGAGCCGATATCTCACGATCTGATTTGAAATTTTGTATGAAACTTCACAGTCTTATTCTATGAAGTCAAGAATACATGTCAGTAAATTTTCATGCTTATTGGAGGTGTTTTGATATGTTAATCAGAGGTGCAAAGTTGGAGAAAAAATTTCAAAAAAACATTGTTTTTCTAACTCCAAACTCTTAAAAAAAAAAAAAAAAATCCGGGCCGCGGAAAATATCCACGCTCGGAAAAAAAAATTAAAATATATATTTTTTTTTCGGGATGCGAATTTTTTCCGCGGCCCGGAATAAAAATTCCGGAGCGCGGAAAAAATCCGCGGTTTTGCTATTTTTAAAAATTTGGCTAAGTCTGGTTATTTTTAATAAATTTTTTTTTTGATGAGTATTTTTAAAAAAATCGGTGAAAAATTAATTGGTGACATGTAAAGAAATAAATCAGTAGGGTGCAGTTCCAACTCACACAGATTTAATTTTGAAATAATTATTTATTTACCAAATAGGTTTAATTAACATGTAAAGAAATAATTTTACTTGTTTGTATCGAAGAAATGAATTGCCTTAACTGAAATCATAAGAATATATAGGATCCAACTCACCGTCACTGTCAATTAGAACGAATTCGCATACTCTGAGATATATCATATTTAGCGCGACTTTTTGGAGAATCTCAACCGTTCAAATACATTCTGCACGAATATCAAAGCTCAAATAATATTGGCCCCCAGCGCTATCTCCGAATAGGCAGCAGACATGTCGGTCACGCAAAATATGAGATATCTCGGAGGATTTGTGCGCATGATGCCCATCGGACCTAGTTTGGTTCCGATGGGCATCTAATTTGCTTTATGATTTGTGCGCACGAATATTAAAGCAAACACGAAAGTTCTGACGCAAATCCTAAAACCAATCTGACAGTGAGTGAACCCGTTAGAACCAAAGTAGGTCCGATGCCCATCGGACCTACTCTGTTTCCATCTCGGAGGATACGCCGATACGCAGTCAGCCTCAATAGTCACAATTGGAAATAAATCTGCTGCGGTTCCTTTGGAATTCCAGATCGCATCCTTAAATATTTTACATTGCACGAATCTCAACAATAATTGTTTTCTCTGCACGGATCTCATAAGAGCTGAAGGGTTAGATTCCAAGCCAATTAACACCTCATCAATCCAATTCCAAGCCAATTAACTGATGGAATGCGATCACACGGATCGCTGACGTCAGCATTCGATGAATCCCACCCCACCCGCCCGCCCGCCTAATTGTTTCAAATCTCTGAGTCCTCTTTCGTTTGTTCTCTTTTCTCTCTTCCACTCTCCAAACCCTAACTAAACCAAACCAAACTAAACCATCTGATCGATGCAATGCCAAAGCTGATCGATGGAAAGCCAAGGAAAGCTCATCCACAAAATGAAATCGGAGGGGAGAGTAACTCACTTACGCTAGACAGACGAAATTCGTCATCCCCAAATCGATTTTGGGTGTAGACGAAAGAGAAGAGGGTCCACACGAAGATTTACTGACTTTACCCTTTTTTCCGCCTCTTCAGATTTCGTCTTTCGTTTTTCTTCCTAGAATCTAACTGTAAGTTCTCAACTGTATGCTGCTTTCTCTCCTTCTCGGTAGCCATGTGCTTTCTCTCTTGGTTTTGACCATTTGGGGATATTGAATTTGTTGATTCATACGCTAAATGTATAAATTTTATGGATGCACACAAGTTGTTTTTATGGATGCACACAAGTTGTTCGATGAAATACCCATGTTTGTATACCCTACATTACAATTGTTCTAAAACAAATGTACAAGTTATGATAAGATAATTATATATTAAGTCAAATATATCAGTAATCAGATCCAATATGAATTTTCTGTTTTTACTTCCTTTTAGGTCACTAATTATGCTGGCAGATGTCTACTGGCACATTCTGATACCTGCTGGCAAGCCTGTGAATGTAGTTGTGTTCTACTTTTTTATTTTATTCTTTTTTGTTCTATTACGCTGATTTAATTTTTCAAGTAGTTCGTAACCCTGGTAACAGAATTAAATTGTAAGAACTTTGTTTGAATTAATCTAAGGCATGTCTAAGGGCTTCTTATGAAAAAAAATCAGTAACTCAATAAATGAAAAGAAGGATGTTGATAGTAATATATGGCAAGTTAAGAATATAAGTGTCACAAGGTTTGTGTCACTGTAAATAACTAGTCAAGTGTCCGTGCTTTGCAACGGAGAATGAGATAAATAAAATGATTTTTTATGGTAACTGGAGTTAGCTAAAAACAAAAAGCTGAAGTTCATAGCTGAAATACAGGAACACAAAATTAAAAATTTCCAAACAAACAAACAAAAGATAGCCTACATCTCTCAATACCTACACGGACAACTAAACTGCACATGATTCAAAATTGTCACATTCTCCATGTTCAACCACATGAACGTCACTATGCAAAATGAGATCAATTGATTCAGTTCTTTCTTAACCGGTGGCTTCACTGATCACCGAAAGCAATCAAACAAATAAGTATGTGGTTAGATATATGACTAAATAAATATTAAATATTTAGATAAATAAGAAAATATATTTACAACAATGTACATCTATCCCTTTACATTCAAAACATTATATTGAAATTCACACCTCTGAAAAAAGGAAATGAAATATTAGACCCTAGAAAGATGTAAATGTCCTTTATACCCTCTCACTTCTACATTCTCCAAAATAATTCCAAACTACACTCTTTCACTATTTTTTTTTCTACACAAGTTGTATACATTCTAAAGGTATTAGAGTACATGGGGATGTTTCATACTCCTCCCTTTCTTCTATACGCTTCATGAGTTTTTTCTTTGCTTCAGATCCCATTGAATCACCAGTTGAAGCCTTCAGTCGCTGACAAAGCACAATCTTGTACTTCTCTAATGCTTCGCCTTCGAATTGCTTTGGTAAAATCTTCGACAGCAGCAAAGATGGGAATTTACTATTGGGTGTTTTTCTTACGATTACTTTTTTGACTAAAGAACTATTCACTATGCTATCAGCTGCAGTAGTTTCCAAACCGTAGTGCTGCTGCCATGCGATGAGCAACACATCACAGGTAGGATGTAGGGAAATGCTGGAACTCAAAACTAAGTAGACCTTGTAAAGTTGTCACTCGTCGGACGCAAAAGTTTTGCTCTCGTAGTATTTCATTTCACTTGCTTCCTCCTTTCCATTCCGTTTCTGCACACAATTTCATTTTAACCCATTCAAATTAAATAGTTTTGAGAATTATATATGAATCTAACCAATAAGATCCTAGATTAAAAAAGAATCTAGCATTAAGGATTCTGATACCTAGCTAGAATTGAACCCAGTAAGAAAAGCCCAAAAAAATCCAGTGGAAAAATATAAAGATGAAAGAAAAACATTTCATGCGAGATTATAACATCAGCCGATGGTTATTTTTATTAAATCATGACCATCAAAAGTATAATATAGTCTTGTTAATTCACCTGAAAGCCTCGTTATTAGAACATAAATGAGATTTTAACCTTTTAAGGGTAAATATGGAATTTGTCATCTGTTAATATTTTTGAAATAGAAAGAGAATTATAATTTAATACCGTGTCTTTAGAAACTTCCCAAGGAGCACCAACAATAATAATTTAATAACCTCATCCACATGACAGCAAGCCAAAACACTTGGACTCCTCCCACATAAATTCATTATTGGCCTGTGCGGACCCGAGTAGTACCATAATTAAAAATCAACAAACATACATGAGAATTTAAGTGCAACACCACTACATAACAGAAGCTAGCAAAAAAAAGTAGGGCAAACATGGAAAATCACCTGCCTGTGGTATGTGTGAATCCCCATGAGTAAGAAGTCACCAAGTTCTCTTGCAATTCTCAATATCTGATGAAACCCAAATGTGGTAAAAAGAAGATTCTATGAAATCTAAAAGTTATTTTGGAGGCTGTGTTTAGGCCAGGTACTTGTCAAATTAGGAAAATTATTTGAAAAAATTAAAATTGAGAGAGTGAAGAATTGGACCTCAACATGACCAGCACGGAATAGATCAAATGCACCGTCAACATAAACAATCGTTGAACCTGGACCAGGACCCTGTTAAACAATAATCAATAAGTAAGAGAAGAATCATTGCGAAGTATGTAAAACATGCATCGCAGAAAAAAAATTTCAAACCCCAAATTATATATGCAAGTTTCCTTCTCATAGATTTCTATTTCACTTTTCTGCGCACTACACATTAATGCAACACCCTAGTCATCTTGAATTTCCACATTACAACACCTGGGCTAATCCTCATAAACTGTTTTTGGCCTCATGCAGCTGTATTTAAACAAGTTCTTAGTAGTTCACAACATGTCTCACTGTAATATATATAAGTTATTTATGGTTCGCTATTCAATCTGCTGTGGTTGAAACTGCTTATTATGCAAGAGAATTTGAAGGAAGAATATATGAGTTCTCAACTAAAATTTATCGAAAGATCAGTACTTTGGACCGTGTATTGAATTATTGACATCTAACAAAATGAATCCTAATTAATTTGTTGTAATGGAAAGCATAAAAATTAGGTCGGTGATAATATTACCTTCCCATTCGAGAATTGAACAATACGTCAAGAGGTAGGCAAGAAATTTGAGATCTTAGTTAGTGTACCAGTGTTAGTGATGTCTCCTGTCTGACTGTTGCTCTGGCCGAATTGCCTCTGAAGAGGAGTGATTTTGTGTATCTCAGTTGGGACCTCTCTCTCATACAAAAGAGTATTCTACCTAAAATTTCAAAACATTTTAATACTGTTAATCTCAAACTAAACAAGGGACATAAATTTGAGTCCGGTATAATTGAAACCAACCTTCATTTAACATCTACAGTGAAAATAATGGAGAGGTCTAGATCTTACTCCAGACATGTTTAGATGCATAAAAAATAATATTCTTTTGCCAGTTATACACTTGAAACAAACATAATTACTTGAAATAATAGAAGACTCTGTCAAGAGAAAACTACATGGTCACAATATGAACATCGTCAGAAAAAGAACTGGTTTTGAATTGGCCTCGGATTTAGTCATACTCATCTAGAATTTCAGCAGACGAACTATGCTTGCTGTTGCTGAGAACTGAGACACCAAATCAGAAAGTTTAAATTCAATAGATTGTAATTGGAGATAAAAAGCATGCAAAATAAAAAAGAGGGGTGTGTGTATATCACCTGATACCCAGAAAAGACTGTACACTGCATACCAGATGCAAGAAGAAGAGACTCTCATGTTTGTAAATTCGATTGCTGCGAAAGTGCGAATACATTACCAAGTGAAGTGGCAACAACAGGTACATGAGAGAACTCCAAATGTGCATCTCTGCATATGCTTGCCATTGAACACGTATCGGGGCACGTGGTTGTAAAAGGGAATGAACCAAAGTTAAAGAGTCGGTTAAAAATGTACATTGCTCTGTACCTCGTGCCAGTACTGCCTGGACTACCCGGAGCAAACTGAGACGAATTTTATTCCGACACAGTGAAATATTAAGAAAAGAAGAATTTGAAATTTTACCCCTTTTTTTAGCGGCTTTGTTCTGCTCCAACTCCTCGAAGGCACGGGACCGTCTGATCTCTCTACACCACTTGCCTCGTCAGTAGCAGCGAGAGCACAGTCCCTGCCACCCACTGTACCAGACTCTGAGTAGGAGGCGGGCGGATGGCGCCGCCTTGGTTGTTCT
Source organism: Carex rostrata (assembly GCF_964058835.1). Taxonomy (NCBI): domain Eukaryota; kingdom Viridiplantae; phylum Streptophyta; class Magnoliopsida; order Poales; family Cyperaceae; genus Carex; species Carex rostrata. The sequence continues at coordinate 10,833,164 of NC_135929.1, forward strand.
CCGATGAATGCGAGGAACGCCATGGCAACGACGCTGAGCTCCCGCTCAATCCGAGGCAGAGAAAAAGAAAAAAGAGTTTTGCTAGGGTTATTTTCCTTCTCCACACCGGGAAGGAGAAAATGATAGGTGGCATCGGGAAGGAGAAAGAGAAAAAAAAAAGAGGAGACTCTCGCTCTATCTGCGTCGGGAAGGGAAGAAGGAAAGCGCGTTCCGCGCACAGCAACCAAGAAAAAAATTGAAAATAATGTGGCTAGTATAATGACTCAGATTATGTGTTGCATTGAAATGGGTATGTTTATAGTGAAATTTAGACTTCTACACGTTTTATACTATGAAACAGATGTATAAAATCGAGATTATTAATTAAAGGCTGAGATTGAAATGTGTTTTGATGAGTGACTCAGATCTATTGAATGAACGGGTCAGATTCTCTCTGGGTGAATAGAGCTTTGGAGTCCAAAAAAATTTACATGATATTTAGTAGTGAGGATATATAAGGGTAAAATAATCATATTTAAAAAAATATAAAATAAATGTCAAGTTACTCCACAATCTTTCTTCCTTTGCTATAAAATTGTGGAGCAAGTAATTTCATTTAAATTCTTCCCTTCCTCCTCTCCCTCCCCTCTGTGTCCCCTTCCCTTCCTCTCTTAATAGAATTGTGGAGCACATAAGGTAATTTCACCTCTTGAACTTGAAGGTGTTAATAAAACTCCTCTCCTCTTGATTCCTTTGTTTGCTCTAGTTTTTTTCTTAAGAGTGAGAAAGGCTATGGTACTATGCATAGCACGGATTGGTCGGTCTCTACTATGGTACTTTCTGACAAGAGTAAGCTCGGTCTCTACTAGAACACTATTTTTTCTTGTTGGTTTCTGCTTGGATTTCTTTTCTGGTAAAGGGAATTGATAAGAAAACTATTTTTTTATGGTCCATAATTTTCAAATCAAGTGATTGTCCACCAATCTAAAAAAATAATAGAAGAATTCTAAAACATGTATAAGTTGGTCTGCAAGTACATTATATATGTTAAACATTTTTACAGCAAAGCAGGAAGGAAGCCTAATAATTTGAAGGGAACTATACTTGGAGTAACAATCAGCTTAGTTGTAGACTTGTAGGTATGGATATATTAAATGTTCTTTTTACACTTGTCAAGAAAAGACGAGACCAATCAACTAGACTCTGCATTTCAGTTTGTTTAACAAAGAGAGAAATAGATACTAACGTGGCAAGGTGGTTGTTAGAAACCAAAGGAAATGTTCAGCATATAATTTTGTCAGAAAAATGATATGGTTATAATTAGCTCGTACTGGTATTTGATTGGACTAATACAATCTATCATGTGTATAATTTGGTTGGTGCTTTATAGTTCATGAGATGACTTCACTTTGTTTTGTAGGCAATAAATTAATGATATAGGGACGAACTATGAGTCTGAGAAAGTAGAGATTGTTAACTTGGAAAAGGCAAGGGTACATTTTTTTTTCTTTATTAAAATTTGAACAAGGCATGGTTGCCTTGTGATTCTCAATATTTGAAGACTAAAAACATGATTTTGGGCAAAATAAATATGTACATAAAGACAAAGTTATGTGTATAAAAAAAATATAAATAAAAGCAGGGATAATATATGTGAACTTGATTTCACAATGGGAGCTTAGTTTACTGTCATAGGAAGATTGCATGACTTCACAAATATAACTAAAACAAAACCAGGGACTAATTTGCATAATTACACCTAATATCTGATAGAAACATAATTTGAGCTTTTTTCCCTAGTTTATTCTTAAGAGTGAGTGAGGCTATGGTACTATGCATAGCACGGATTGGTCTGTACTATGGATTGATATTTTCGATTTTTTAAGTTCAATTAATTCAACAAAAAAAAGGGCTCAATTAGTTGATCTGATCTGTGAAACATAATCTCCATATGAAAATGTACTTGCCTACTAAATTTTACATTTTTTAGAATTTTTTTACATTTTTACATTTTGTCTAGACAAGTAGTAATAAATCATTACTTTTGAATGGTCTAGAATAGAATTTTTAGATCAAGTGATTTATACGTATAATTAAAAAATCTAAAATGTATGGTTAATTTCATTTATCCATTTGAAAGGTTTGAATATTGTCTGCTGTTTCCCTGTGGAATTAATTGTACATAGGATTATTTATGAGGTATATATATATATATATGTGGGTACCAAGTACTGGTACTAATATCTGATATTAGCAGTTTGAGTGTAGGGGCTAGCTCTGCAATTGTGGGGCCCAGCCCAGTGATCTGTAAGGGTTGATCTATAGTGGTGTAAAGTCCTTGCATATTTCCCAAGCAAGAAACAGTAAATATTAAATTTAGATGTTACCGGATAAGATTAGGATTTTTTAAACAGTAATTTATAGCAACAAATTGTAATAACTGATTTTTCATATGAAGATTATGTTGATTGGTTCAGAACGATAGTTTGGACTATAAAAATATATTGATCCATAGATCAGTATGCGCTATGGATAGTACCATAGCCTCACTCTTTTCTTAATTTCTTATGCTTATCGTGAACAAAAAAAATACTAAAAATGCTTCAGTTTGACTCGGGTGAGAGGATCTGTGTTGTACCAAAGAAAGCAATGTATGAATTTGGATGTGTGCTGTAACAAAGAAATATATCAGTGGAAAACATGTAGCTCAAGTTATGCATAGAAATGGCTTGCTGTTATATAGCTTTCTGAAATTATACATATTGAACATACAAAATGCGGTAGGTTCAATATCCATTTTGGAGATTTCTAGTGGATATTCAAGGTATAAGACCTGATATCTATTTAAGTTATAGGTTTACTTGTTAGGGTCTGATAAGCGCTTCACTGCATATTTACTGTTTTAAGGTATTATTGGTATAATATCAGGTCCTGTTCAATTCTTTTGGTCTCTTTTCTTTATTTTATTCTCTGAATCACATATTTCTGTGTCAGGTCAGATTTAGCTTATTCTCTTATACGTATTTTATGATTTTTATTTCAATCTTTTCTTTTGATAATAAAGAGAAAGACAAAGGACTTATATGTTATTTTGTTAAAATCTGAAAAAACAGCACCGTAAGCTTCTATTACAAGTAGCTCATAATTTGAAGTCAGGTCTCTCTCCGCCAGTCAAGGCAAGTGTCTATCTCTCTCTCTTTCTCTGTGGTCCGTACACTTGAATTTTATTTTGCAAATTGTGGAACAAAGGTCTAGTTTAATGACCTACAGTAATTTTTGTGTGGTTCCAGTTCAGGTCAAAAGAGGAGCTTTCTCAGATACAAGGTAAATTAAATTATGCTACATCTGACTTTAGTTGCATCTTTGGTTGGTACTTCTATAATTGATGATGCTGTGTTTGTTGTATGAGTGAGGCTGTGGTACTATGCATAGCGCGGATTGGTCCGTACTCCTTGTGATTCTCAATACTGTTCATTAATTATATCTTCTAAAAACTTATTTTTTGGCAAAATATGTAGATAACCAATTGTAGAGACCGGTACTCTAGCTTGGCTGATGCTGATGGTCAGGTAATTTCTAATTTCAAAGGTAGAATCTGGAAGCCAGTCTGAGGTGAACAAGGTGCATAACAGCCAGTTAAATGACAAATGACAAAAATTACTAAATTGCCCCTGATAGAAATTTCTTTTCTGTAATTACTCCTTTTTCTTTTGGATATTTTTGCAAATGAAAATACCTTTTTTTAATCAAGCAGAAATGACCAAGTTTCCACGTGTCTTTTCCATGTGATGCAAATAATTTTTTTCATAACCAGTTTACACAACATTAAAAAAGCATATGTTTGGGGGTGTTATTGGAAAATATCCGACAAAATGACAAGTACCACATAAAAAAAATGAATAATAACAAAAGAATTAATTGCAGGTTAAACTTTTGCATTACATAAGCATAATCCCTATTTTTTTTTTTTTTTGCTGGAGGAAAAAGCATAGTCTCAAATTAGGTAAATTAAACTTACATGACTGCATGTACAGGTTCTGACAGTGATGAGAGACAAGAACTCAGCATATTTTATAAATTTTGGTACAGTGATGTATTTTCTCTTTTATATAGTTATTTTTACCTTCTCTCATACAAAAGAGCTATAATTAGATTAAGAACTTAATGTGTACACAAAACTGGGACTTCACAGGGTCCTGTTTATAATTTCCCATATCCTCTTTGTCAGCCATTTATTCTTGTTGGATCGGATCGTCTTTCATTCCTCATTAGATTCTTCTACATATCTTAAATATTTTATACTACCTCCAAAACTTGCATAGTTTAAAGTTTTTTTTTTTTTTGGTTGCACAGCTGATATGATATGGCCCCTTATCTTTTCTTAAACAATAATGGGCTTAACAGGTTGAAATTGACGGGTTTGAGTCATAATGGAGTTAACAGGTTGAAATTGACGGGTTTGAGTCATAATGGGTTAACGGGTGGAAATTGACAGGATTGAGACATAATGGGCTAACAGCAATCAAGTTATGAAGGAAACCTGGGTTTATGTAAGTAAACTTCCGGTAACTGCAACTGGGATTCTTACAGCTGCAGAGCAAAAGACATAATAATTTTAATGGTCAAGTGATTTTCTATAACATAGTTTGGCTGTGAGTTAGTGAGGCTATGGTAATATTTGTATTGGAATTGGGATTGAAGAAGTTGTTTGAGGAGTTGAATTGGGCTCAAGTGAAGTTGCTGAGATGAGATGAGAGAGATCAAAAGTGACAAAGTGAAGTTGCTGGGAATGACAAGCAACCCTTGGTTAGAATTTATACTATTTATTATTATTTTTTTATTGAAAAATGGAGGGTAGTAACCATTGTTACCTGCTTTGGCAGTAAATATGCATTGGGGCACTTTTGCAAATTGCACTCACCTTTTGGCAACACTGGCAGGAAACACCCAGAAATTAAGTGCAATTTGGAAAGGGAAGTAGACCCAATATTGATGTTTTTGCAATTTGGAAACACCCAGAAATTAAGTCTACCCTGTTTTTTCTTAAAATATCTGCAAATAGACCCATTCTGTATTTTGATTAGATGGAATGAATGTGTCGACTATTATGTTAAATGTTGTTTTACAATAGTTGGTGTTTTAATTTTCCTGGTTAGACACATCATGCACATTGTTCCAGAAATAAAGTAATCAAATTGAATAAAAAGTTGAAAGAAGTAAACAGATGTACTTGCTAGCTAGGAAGTTTTAATTTTGATTCATGTATAGGGTGTTATGAATAAATTATCCTTTATTGTGTTGTGAACTCAGGTTACGAAAGCTAATTAAGTTTGTCTTTCTTTTCGGTTCTCCCACTGTGGCTAAGCCCGGCCTTCAAGTCAATGGCCTTAATTGTACATAAATTTACTAATCCCAAAATTCGAAGTTCTACTAGTATGTATTAGTGTGGTGATTCCATGGTACACAAGCACTATGTTTTCTTTTATATATTTCTTTTATCTCAATTATCACTGTCCAAGCAAAGTGAGGCGCTTAATTTGCTAGTAATAATTTAAAGGGCAAGTTGTACGAGAAAGAACTTCAAATTGGATGGAGATGTTTAAGTTCAGACCTCAAATTGAGACCTGATATTGAACAGGTTGCTTGGCTTGATGAAGATGGATTAGCTGCTCGAGTAGTTATGTTAATTTTAATTATTTAGATGTTGTGGTATGGATAATGCATAATGAATAGTTGAAAAATGTAGTTTTGGTTTTGGACAAAATGAGGGTCTGTTTTGTTAACATTTTTTTTTTCTTATATAATTGAGGTTATATGGTGGATTTTGTTTAGTAATATGACAGTTTAAAAGTCTTTCTTTTTTTTCTTTTTTTTTCTTGTTTGTATTATTTTTGCCTTCTTTACTTTCAAGGTTTTTAGTCCCAGAAGGAAATAAAGAAATAAATTAATTTCAAGGGTAAAACAGAAGCTGCCAATGATTTTTTTCCCCTTGTTATATCAAAATTAATAGCCTATTCCAAAAATAATTAATTTGTGGGAGGATTTCAGATGTACCAATCAAAAATTACAAAATTATATATTTACCATTAAATTTTTTAATAATTGACGTATTTATCCAATTTTAATGAATAATGATATTAATTACGTTTAACAAATCTCAAAACTGGGTAAATATGTGAGCTGTTAATATTTCCAATTATTCATTATATTAATTAGGTTTAATAAATCTCAAAACTGTGTAAATATGAGAGATGTTAAAATTTTAGAAATTAAATACTTAATTATAGAATTTGGAGAGAAAAATACATAATTTTACAATTTTTTAGGAGAGTACAAGTACGTAATCTGACTAGCAACCCATTAACAAAACATGTCGGAAGCTTGGAGGATGCATACGTAAGGTGTATTAAAAAATGCCCGAGAAAAATTTAATCACATAGTTAGCCATGATTGGAGGATATGTATATGTGTGTGACAAGAGGGAAAAAAAAATAATGTTATATACTCTAAAGTAACATAATACTTAAGGTAACATTATGACCGTTCGATCATTATGTAACCAAATACTACGGTACTTCACTGAGAAGTGAGAAGTGCGATATTTTCAGCCTTTGAGTATTATATTATCGGATACATATTTTTAAGTTTTATGCTTCGAGGCCTGTTGGGCCAATTTTCTACGTTCACTAGAATACTCAGATGACTCAATTGTTGAGTGCTTGTGATATTTTATAATATCGAAATTTATCAGAAAAAAAATAGTTATTATATGAAAAGATATCCCATAAAAATCACCTCAATTTCCCATGAAAGTCAGATTTTCTTCATTTTCATTTTCATTTCATTCCTTCCTAATTAATGTCGCTGTATTGGCTTGATCTACTCGGAAATATTGGAGGTATCGATTTCATTATACTTCCAAATAAGAGAAATTCTCAGCTAGGTTAGTTCAATTCTAGATCTGATCAGATGTGTTCTATCTTCTTATTTGTTAAAAATAGATGAAATGATTTCACAAAAATAATATCAGGTATCTTTTTTTTAATTGTTCTTAACACATCATACTAACATGCTGAAAAGAAAAAAGAAAAAAAAAATCAATTTTACAAATGACTTAGGTAATTATTTGTAAAATGAAAATAGTTAACAACTTGTGACATTTTTTTAGCAATTTGTTAATTAATCTATATATTAAAAGTAACCAAAATACTTTTTTGGAATTTAATCTGGTTACCCATGGAAATGTTGTATTTGGATATATATACGTGCTTCCAGTAGAATAGGAAGTTGGCATTAAAAAAAATATATATCAACTTTTGACTAGTTTATAAACGATTAATTGTTCAATAGTCAAATTTGAGGTAGCAGGTATATCCAATTAACGTCACTATAGAAGACAATATACAAAAGGGAAAATATAAAGGCCCGAATGGCATCTTTTTTTTTGGGGGACACATTATGATAATATATATATTTTTTACATAATTTAGCTTGAAATTTCGAGTGATAATTAACACCACATATGTTTTTACGAAAATTTAATAATCAAACCAACATATTTTGTTTGCTTCCTTCTCCATCTTTGATCACCCCAAGTTCTCCAATCCAGTTTTTGCTGATTATATGAATATTATATTTTGTTTTTTTGCAGCCGACTGCGACGGAAACAAATTTGCTGCGATCCGAATTAGAGCTACAGTATCCTGAAATTCCTGCCTTTTCAAATCTAACTATCAATTTTTTTGAGATGTGTACACAGAAAAACTAGTTATTTAGATATGCGTGCACATAAAAAGTTGAACAGTGGAATTTGGAAAACAGGGATTTCAGGGTAGTGTAGCTCTAATTCAGATCGCAGCAGATTTATTTCAGGGTACTTGATTTTCATTCATTCACGAATAACATAAGAGTTTTGAACTGCCTATTTTACATGCTGTAGTTTTCCAAATGACCTACTTTTACAATGGTTTTACAGTGCTGCAGTTCATGCACAATTTATATATCTACCTTCTTCAACCATGAGAATGTGGTGTGTATATATATATATTTTTATATTTAAAGTAACTCAAAAGAAGGCCAAATTTTAATAATTTGGCAGGGGTCTTCAATTATGTCCAACAACTTAGTTATGAACCAAGATATATATTACTCGGCTATTCTTAAATTTTCCACCAATAACTTCATCTCTTTGAGATATTTATAAATAATTTGACCAACCTTGGTTTGGTGATGTTGAAGGTATATTCCTTTAAATATTGATAATTTGCTTTTAACTCCATTTCCGCTTCTTCGTTCTAAGCCAACTTAATTTATTTCTTGCATGACAAACTTCGATCCGAACTAAATATGAAGCTCAATAGAGTTAATACTGAAACAAACATGAGGGCAGTTTTATCAAGTTTTGGCATTACTTTAGCCTTGTTTCAAGATTAATTTTTGCAAATAGCCCCAAGAAAAGTGGGCATTAATTGTAAGTATTAAAATGTTGGGTGTTAAATATAGCTTGCAAAAACCCATCACTAATAGGTAACTGAAACCAGGATAAATATTTTATAATCTATGTGATTTATACTGTTTATTATGTTTGTGCAGTTATATTATTTCTTGGTGCTTGCATGAAGCCTCCAAACCTGTCCATGGTGACCGAGTACATGGAAATGGGCTCATTGTATTACCTCATACACATGACCGGTCAGAAAAAGAGGCTTACTTGGCGTAGGAGGCTTAAAATGCTTCGTGATATATGCAGGTTTGTGTTAATTTTCCAACCAAATCTGAGTTCCATTGATGGTCAATGAAGATTCAAGCTGTTCCCATTTGGGTCCTTGAAATTTCAAAGTATAATATATATATATATATTTTTTCTAAGTGTATACTTTATCCTGTGTGTGTCTGTTAATACGATCGAGTACACTTCCTTATTCCTTCCCTTTTTTTCTGGTGAAGCTGATGATTATGTTGTCGACTGTAAACCATGTTAAATAGAAATCATAGCTTGAACGCTTATTGAACTCTTGTTTGTTAAATTGCTTATTTAAAGGGGGCTGATGTGCATACACCGGATGAAGATAGTACATCGGGACCTTAAGAGTGCAAATTGTTTGGTGAACAAGCACTGGATGGTGAAGATTTGTGATTTTGGGCTCTCAAGTGTTATGACATGCGGGCCCATGAGTGACAGCTCATCTCCAGGGACACCAGAGTGGATGGCTCCAGAGCTGATACGCAACGAGCCCTTCACTGAGAAGTGCGATATTTTCAGCCTTGGAGTTATCATGTGGGAGCTTTGCACTTTGAAGAGGCCTTGGGGTGGTATCCCTCCTGTTCAAGTAAGAGAATGAAAAAACCGGTTTTAGTTGGGTTTATTTGTAAATGAACTCATATACTGGTTTGTTTGCACATCTCCTGCAAATAGCACCAAACTGTTCATACAAGGTTTAAGCCAAGCAAATTAACAACCATTTTGACGCTGTTTTTTCATAACTGATTCAGGCATGCTTGGAGGCCAATGTTGAAATTTACTTTGTTTAATTTTATTTTCCCTTTACGGTGAAGAGAAGTGGAATTACAAAACTGATGCACAGCTGATGGAATATTAGTATTTTAATCAACTTTTTGATGAATGGTTGCAATAAAACATGTAAAATAACATATAAAGCATTAAAATTGGAATACGATCTCTACAATCAGTCTAGCTAGTAAGAAAATGTGACATAATATCGTTTTTTTTAATGAAGGGACTAGGCTCGAAATTCCAGAAGGTCCACTTGGCAAGTTGATCACAGGTAATTTTAAACTGTTGTCTTTGAATAAAAAGTAAAGAAGAGGGAAGGGCAAACTGTAATAAATGGAAAATTTTCATTTTTCTCCTTCGAAATTTCTGATTTTTGCAAGAGTTAATGCTATTAGCTCCCCTTATAAAATGAAATTACAGAACAATTTTCTAGCTCCTCGCCTGTGCATCTTTCTGTAAAATGTAAAAAATTCTTCTGGCAAAGGATGTGAGACATGTTGATCTCAATTTGGACCTTGTTTTTTCTGATTTAGATTGTTGGGCTGAGCCTCATGAAAGACCGAGCTGTCAGGAGATCCTGACCCGTCTGATTGACTGTGAGTATACCCTCTCCTGAGTTACCAGACTCAAATCACACGTACAGCTACATTCGGGTTTTTAGCACAAAATTTGTAAATTAACTAAATTTACTTGTGAGTTTTTGTAATATATAAGCTTTCTACGAAGTGGTATAGTAGTCTTCTAGTCAGCGTATACGAAGAAACATAGCTTGTTTTTGTGTTTGAATTGGATATATATAATTATCTTTTTTGAGGTAGCAGGCAAAGAATTGGATATATTGGTATTCAATACCACATGTAGTCTGACTATTTTTTTTTTTTGGCGGAGAAATGCCCGTAGGCTTGCATTAATCAGAACTGTTTCATTACAAACTTTGATAAGTAATGTATTAAAATTCCTCAGTTCCTAATACAAAATTAACTAGGCCTAAACATAGGATAAGTATAGCCTCTGCACTTCCCATTCCCGTTCCCTGTAGTGTGACTAGTTACCTACGTGCTTCCTAAACAAATAAACTATATAAATTGTAATTTAGAATCGGCCTCTTTCGTGATGATGTGTGATATTTTATTTTAAAGGTTGCAAAATATCACAAAACATTTTGCAGTTCTGAACACGAGTATCAGTTCTCATACAATCAAAAAAGGCACTGGGCCTTTATGTGTTGCCAAACTATATTCTTCTGTATAGAGTGGTAAAAACATGCCGTGTTGTGCTGTGATTAATATGCTGTGATTTTGGTCTCGTGCCGCGTTGTGACCAAGTGAACAGTCACACGTGCTGTGCTATGACCAAAATGTCAAGGGGTGATCACGGCACACGAGTCACGTTGCACCCAAACGTATTGTGTCCAGTCACATTTAACTATTTTTTTCATAATTTAAATTAGTTTATTCAAGATTCACTATTTGATCAAGATCTAACGGTTCTGATTACGGGTGACTCGCGTGACCACGTATTGTGCTGTGACTAGATCTTTTGCGTGACGTGACGTGTCAAATTTTCAAAAGATGACCACGACACATGAATAGTCACGGCACGTGACAGTAACACGTGCCGTACTGTAACGTAATAGAGCCGGCTCCGCCGTGTAATTTTTCCCACTCTATAGAACTTTATATAGTGTGTAATGCCAAAAATCTGTAGTTTCTCTTCTTTCCTTATTTCCTTGTGCACTTCTCTTTGATAATGTATTTGGGTCTTTTCTCCAGTATACGCATGACATCAGTCAAATCCATGAATAACTTTTTTTTTTTTTTATGATTGGCGGCGATAGTCGACAACAAAAATATTGATAAAAAAAAGTAAACAATAAAAAGTAAAACCATATCTCTAGCTCCCACATAATTACAATGGATATTTTGTATGTTTTTTATTTGGCCCCACATTCTACCGCATGCTCTCCATCTATCAATCTCGAGTGTTGTAACTTCTATGAGGTGGCACACTAGCTTGTGCTTGTCAGGAAATAGCCTCCTTGTTTCTTTCTCTCCACAACACCCTAGCACCTGCTGCCTATATGCCACTCCATTTGCCCCTTTGCGTTTTTATCAAATTAAATTAGTCATCAACAAATTGATAAATTATTAAAATATAAAAAATTATTTACATTTTTATTTTGATCGATCATGTTACTTCATAACACACCGTTATTATAAATTAATTATCAATCGCTTACGAACTATCTTCATTCTAGAAATTGCATTCTGATTTTAATTTTCAAACCATCTTCAAATATTTTTACAAATTATTTTGTATTTTTGTTATTAATTTTTTTTTTGCATCCCACAAATTTAAACCACAAAAGCTTTTGTGGTGCGGTTTCAAATTGGCACATAGTTTGGAACCGCACCAATAGTACAATTCCATGAGTTTTTCATAGCATGTGTGGTTGTTGTGGCAACGTGAAAAATTGATGGAATAGTACCATTGGTGCGGTTCCAGAGCTGAGTTGGAGCCGCACCCTACTATTTTTGGAAGAAAAAAAAACACTCATTTCCTTTTCTCGAAGAATTAATTTTATAATTTCTAAAAATGATATGAGTAGGATGAGTAGGATCCTCATGGACTTAATTTTGGAGCTTAAAAAAAAAAATTAAATCTAGACAATATTTCACTGACGTGGGAAAGCTTAGGCCCCCAGTAGAGAGAGAAATGAGATGAAGACATTAGGGGTGTCAACGGTTGACCATCTTACTGATGGCAAAGCAACAAAATACAAACAGGCTTTGATTTCCTACCGATGGCAAAGACAAGAATTAGCATCTCTTGGCTTCTAGCCGATGCTAAAGGCAAAACGGGCTGGACCCGTTAATTGTATTCAAACCAACATGTTGGTTGATAGAAGAAGAAGATCGAAGAATGAACCACTTATAGTTGCTCGCTGGAACTGATCAAGATAAAGAAATCAAACGAAAGATGAATCAGTGGAGCAAAATAAAAGATATTTAATAAAAATTTATGTATGAAATTACTGCAATAAAAATTACATGCAAGCTAATGGTTACACTCTTACATTCCCTTACCATTAAACAATCAAGTAACAATATCCATACATGGTTACACTCTTATTTTCATAAAAAACGACCCCCCCCCCCCCACATACCACATAATCAAATGAAATTCACATATGTTATACTAAAAGTGACATAAGATAACTGATATGGAAAGCATGTAAACAACATCATCTCATCTTCAAAATGCCTTATGAATATTTTATGTCTCACTATAATTGGCGCTTTGGGATGGCTCATCCTTCTCCTTAATCCAACAAATCCCATCGTTGGGGAATTTATCGGGCCGGGGACATCCCACATATTCCATGTAATTTAAATTCGGAAATAAGGCCCTCACCTCTTCCCAGTCGGTTGAAACCAAATTTTTTAAGAACCTGAGGCGCAATTTCTCCACTTTCCAGTTTTTATGGGAAGGAATTTCTGTAAGGTTCCCACCTCTCATATATAATTTCTTCAATTTTGTCAGTTCGTCACGGTTCATCAAATTTGATACATCACCTTTTGGATAACATCTGATATCCAGCTTTTCAAGATTCTTTGGTAAAGAGTAGTTTGGTATCTCCTGACATTTATGTTCTCCCCATGTAATTGTTAATATCAAAAGGCATTCCAGAGAATTAAAGTCCCTGAAAACTTCGGGACTCATGTCAGTGGTAGTTCTAATGCTCAGCTTCTTGAGGTTTTTCAATTTTGAAAGATCACCTAGCCAGCATGACTCATTTTTTTTTCCCACGCTGCCAACTAGAAAGCCCTTTAACACCTCCAAATTACAAAGCTCAGATATCCACTTTGGCATATGATCTAATAGATAGCATCCCGAAATATCTAAAACCATCAGCTTATTGAACCAGCTTTCTTGGATTAATCCCCATCCAATTAATTTCTTGAACCTATGGGATAAATTTTTTTTTAATGTGGACCTTGGTTGCTCTGGTAATTTAATCAGATTATGACAAGACCTGAGATCTAGTATAATCAGGTTTTCTAGTTTCCCAATGGATTCAGGAATCTCTTCTATCCCCGAAATGCCTCGCAGGCTAAGGTAGGTCGTCTTTTCACTCAATTTTTTTAATACGTCAGGATTTTCGATCTCAATGTGGTCAATTGACATTGTTTTTTTAGGCCCAGTTTCATTGGCATTATTGTCAGCCTTCGCTTCTGTGTAACGCCAACTTCCTAGGTGAACCACCTGCAACTCTTTGTTGATGGGGACATTGTCAACATTAAGGTACTTCTTGTCTAGATTTATATGTACTCTCTCTTTGAACCATTCCCCAAAAAAGGGCGAACTGGAGTGTTCACTTTGGTCAAAACTAAAGATGACATTACTCATATTGGGGGACAACAACCATTTGTGTACTGTAGGGTTGATGGTGCATCGGTTGATTACTTGATTTTGCTTTCCGTTATGTACGGATTTGAGGAAACCTTTCTTCTTCAGACCACAATAGATTGTGTTACCATGCATCTTAGCTTTTTCCCAACTAGTCCGAGGTAAAAGCCCTAGACCAATCCACCAGTAAATCACAAATCTCTTCTCTAGTTCTGTGTTTGCTGGAAAAATGCCAAGGCTATACAGGCAAAGAATGGCATGGACGTCCAACTCATTTAGATCTTTAAAATCCTCTAACAATTTACTCCCTTGATAACTTCTGTTGGATGATTCTCCGACTTCAAGAGGCAAATCAGGTGCCTTCTCAGGTGCCTTCTTAGGTATATGTGAAAGCATACAAAGAATATCATTTAGTTCGTTCATTACAGTGATTTCTTTCATTTCATCCCTTTTCTCATTATGATCAATCCAGGAATCAATCTGTCTTTCTATCTTTCCAAAGAGACCAATTAGCTCCCAATCCCATTTTTGTATGCCACCAATACTATCTTTTGTCTTTAAAACTTCTGTTTTAATTTGGTCGATGGTTGTCGCCATCTGCGAGTTCTTAGAAACTTTAATCTCCTCGGCTAGGCGTTTCAGTAGTGGTCCAATGAAGTCTACAGCACTGGCCTTTAACTTGGTTTTGTTTTGATTGTTGTTCATTGCAATGGTTTTTCAGACCTAAGAAACAATAGTTTTGTCTATTGAGGTTAGAGGCTGAATATATTATATATAGCATGCATAATAAAAACCTTAATTTCTACATTAATATGCTTAGTCAAAATCTATACTGAGACAGTTTTGATAGTATAAATAATGGCAAATTAGATAATATTACTCTAAGATTTATCAAATTTGTGATCTTCGACGAAAAAATATTTTTGTAAAATTTAAGGTTCTTCTTAATTTAGGTGAATATTTTCACTTATGATTGGAATGCTAAATTTATATATTTATTAATGAAAAGTACAGTTTCAAGAATTGAAGTTGTCATAAATTCAAATTTGAATATTATGAAGTGATGCGTGATTTCTAATGAATTCAACCTCCTTTGATATCTAAGTTTGATTGGATGTGTTATGATATTCAGATTGTCTAAGAAACTTCAATTAGTTTTGGAAGAGAGATGTGAAACACCAATTCTGTATTAATCTTGTAGAGATTGTTGTTAGTTTTCCAACGGATTTTCCAACAGGTTAGTTGATATCTTTTACCGATTTTGAGAGGGATTGTTGAAATTTGTACCTTTACTATTAGTATTTTTGTTAGGGTTCTTTTGGTAAAAAGAGATTATAGAGAAATCTAAAGACTTATTAGGAAAATGTAAGCTCTATATAAGCCCAAGTGGCTCATTAATAAAAGGCAATTCATTTTTGGCTCAAAACAAGTATTCCCTGGTACTATTTTCAACAGTTTTCTTTTTTTCATTGGGTCTGTTTTTAGCTTAACTTCTTCAAAACACATTGTAGTCAATTTTAGAATGTCTATGGCTATTTTGAGATAGCGGAGTACTGTCTAGGTTATTTAGGCTGGTTAGTGGGAGTACATTTAATTTATTTTAGGATATTTAAGTAGGAATCTTATGCCACAAAATGGACCCTTAAAGGGCATGTTAGATGAAAATTAAGTTTTGAAAATTATTTAAAAACTTTTTTCTTAGTTGTAACTGTAAGAATGCTTGGAGATATTTTCTCCCCATAAAGTATTCAAAAGTATTTTTTTTTGTCATGTATTGTGTGCTTGTTATGCTTTTGTTCTACCAAATGGTATTCGAGCTAAAGGTTCAAAGTGCCAAGTTTGACAGTTTGGTGACATCTCTTGGTAGCCTCTACCGAGTTTAAAAAAAAAAAAAAAAAAAGACAGTTTGGTGACATGCTGAATTATCAAAAAGACAAGAGACTGGAGTTTTTGGCTATTGATAGATGGAATTGTTGCATGCCCAAGGACTGGAAGATGTTATACTTGACAAAGCACCAGAAGACGCAACAGATTTGGATTGAAAGAAAATCGACCAGAGAGCATTGCATTTTGTGCGACTAATGTTGTCTATGATTACGGTACACTATGTTATGAAGGAGATCACGAAAATAGGCATGATAAATCAATTGGAAAGTCTACAAGACAAACCATCAACAGGTAATCAACTCCATCTCTTATGATTGTTGTTGAATTTCAATATGGCAGATAAATCATCGATAGTGGAGCACATAGGAGAGTTGGTTGACATTCTCCATCAATTGAACTTAGATGACTTTGAATTAGACGGGAAATTGATGGAAAAACTGGTATCAGAGCCATCTTCGTTGTCGACAGTCGATCGGTGTATTCAGGGCTTTGCTATTTCTACTGCCGCTATTTTTGGGGTATCAGTTTTCACTTCTGGGGTGTACATCATGCGAAGACCATGCTAACATCTCCCATTCGCGTGCTAAAGAGCCGCACTCTCCTGTGGACCATGCGTGAACCAGGCGAAACACCCGTGAAGTGCTAAAGAACCGCACATTGAAGACAGGTAAGCCCCGTCAAGTCAATGCTGCATCCTTGGATTTCTGCCAGCCACAATTTTCTTTGTTGAACCGTGGTACACCCGTTCTACTTTGGCGCACTTCCTGTTCTATGCAAAGACCACTGTGCGCTGTGTTTTTAGTGAGCCAAGGGAAGATCAGGCTCCTGAACTGGTTGCAAGGGTTATACAGGGGCTTATACTGGTTCTACCAGTATAGTAAGTCGTACGTGAAGGAAAATATAGAGCTGGGTTCTATATTTTATCCCTAATATCGTTGTTAGTGCCTCAAAATTTTACAACAATGCCGATGATCTAGGTTCTAGTACAAACAACATCATACATATTGTTGCATTGTCTTTTGTGCTGCTATGAACAAGTTAAATTCTATTTCAAATGCTGGTCCGACAAATTCTGATTAGTTTGTCCAGATTTCTTCCTAAAAAGTCTTTGGAATGTTTTTGTAAGCATGGTTCTGAAACTTGGTATTGGAATCGAAATCGGATGAATAGGGTAAAATCGGCTGAATTGGATCAGAAATTCAATTTTTTTTGTCAAAAGTTTGGTTTGTACTAAAATAATAAGAAAAAAAGGTTAAACATCAATTTGTTAAAAAATAAAGGTGCTGAAAAATAAAAATGATTTGCTAGTCTTAATATTAATCGCTAAAAAATAACAAAAAAATAAAAAAAAAATCATAAAATTAAAATGGAGGTATCCATGAAAAAAGAAATGGAGAGGAAAAGAAATAAGAGGAAAAGAATTAGGAAATAAAAGGCAGCGAATGGAAGTGCTTCTATTTCTATACACAATGGATCCTCGTTGCTCCTGGTTCACGATGGACCAAATGGTTTTTCTATTTCTATACACAATAAAACAATACACACCATGTTTATTTAAAAATATAAATATTTTTGTCTTTCTTCCTCTAGAGATCGCTTCGATCGTTTTCTTCCCAAAGCAGATTACCCTTCTTTTTCTTCCCAAATTCGTGACTATCCCTATGTAGACCCAAATTGATCCAAAAAAAAGTGCAAAATCGGGTGAGACTCGGTCTGACTCGGATGACACTCGCTTGACTCGGGTGAAACTCGGTCTAACTCGGCCTAAAAATCGGATAACTCGATCGAGTCAAACACTGTTCAATCGAGTTTTGATGAAAAATCCGCATGGGTTTGACACTCGGGTAAAACTTGGTTCGGACTCGACCGATACCGAGTTCACTCAGCCGAGTTTCCAAACCATGTTTGTAAGATTAAAAAATTCTGCTATAAAGTTCTATAAACTTAGCATGTATATGATACATTATTTGTTTTATATTGAACTGTTCAATATGTGTGCACATGTCTCGTTAGCTTTCGGTTGATATCAAAATTAAGTATACATTAGAGAATTCTTATGAGGAAACTTATTTGCCTAATCGTGATCAAGGTGAAGACGAATATTTCGGAGAAAGTGGTGGCTTACTGCTTTACGAACGAACAGCTAACTGACAATATCTATAATTGTAAAAAGTTCATGATCAGATTTCGATATGGTGCTCATGCATGCGGTTAATCTAATATGAATACAAACAAATTTGCTATTTAGTGGTTAAAAAATGCCAGAAACTAATTGTTTTATTAATCCCCCAAATTATTAAAGCCAAAATAAAATAATGGGACTCTTGAGGTTTCAAATTCAGAAATATATTTTCAAAATTCGTCGCAATATTTTTCCAGAATGTCTCTTAGTACTCTTCAATGGACAAAAAAAAAAAAATCAATGGTATTATTCTTCCAAATATAAACTGAATTATGTTGGTAGTCAAATGTAATATAGAAGTATGTTGAAAGTCTTATTTATAGTGTTTTATGCTGTCAGGAAAATTGAAATTCGTATTTAAGTCAACTATATATAAAAAAAAATATGATTAAAAAATTGAGAAGGTTATAATAAAACACAGAATAAATTTACCTTGTAAGATATTAGTGTTCCTCTTGTATATAAGAATCTCTAAGTTGTTGCTCTAGCATTCCGTAAATTTCTTTTTGTTGATCTAATCTTCTGATTCATTAATTCTCTGTTAACTCTTAGAGATCGACAGAAGAAAGTATCTCCTGTGAAGGGCAAGTAATTAATCACTCTTAGTATTATATGCTTATATTCGATGGACAAAGCAAAGTTGATGGTATAATTGTTGGAAACGTGAACTTAATTAAGTTATTACCCATTGGTAATAGCTAGAGCTGGCAAAAAAACTCGTGGTTCACTCAAGCTCAATTTGAAAACGAACAAACCACAAGCCAATTTTTTATTCGTGGCTAGCTCGCTTTAAAAACGTGCGAGCCACGCGCTACGTCTAGCCCAGCTCGGTTCATTGCCAGCCCTAGCAATAGCAAATATAATAAGTAGGCGAGAAGTCTTAGTCTTTATTCATCCAAGTTGTTATAGAAAATTTAAATTCTTACTGTGAAAATAGAGTATCAATAAATGTAATATGGGTCTGCATAAGATGCAAGATGTCTTGTTTATTTAATATGACATTCGGATTTATTAAAGGAAGAGAGTTAAAAAATGGTTTAATATATATCTACAAAAATATATTAATATTTTCTCCTACACTATTAAACTACCAAATATTATTAGAATATTAACAAAAATAACAAATGATTAAACCAGTCATAACAACAAAAATAAAATAATAAAAATTGGAAGCCAATAATAACAGTAACAGTACTCATTAGATATTATTAGAATTAATAGAAGTAATGATGAAATGATTTACTAAATTCAAAAATTGTGAAGGTTATAAGAAAACTCAGAAAGATGAACACAAGAAAGAAAAGTTTTTACAGATAACATCGCCTCAGGTGTTCACGAATCTCCAAGTTGTTGCTCTAGTATTTATTTCTTTGTACTGATTCTCTAATTCTCCGTTAACACGTAATACTGGGAACTAAAATTTGTGCTCGAATTCTGCAATAGCAATGGTCAAATATATAATCTGCCACTGTGTCGTCAACATCCAACACTGAAATTCATTAATGTAAAAGATAAATACAAATATTTCCATGAAATTACCAAATTTCGAATTAACTGAGATTTAGAAGAGAAAGGGAGGATGGGAGAGAGAGCAAATGAGAGAGATCTTGCTCCAATTCAAAGAAGATAAAATAAAATAAAAAATAATGAAACAGAGAGAGACAACCTTCAAGAGAGAAGCATCAGCGACCTGCGACCAATTAAGAAGCAAATGTTATTATTGTTTGTATCATTATATCCTTGAACGAATCTGGATCCAATTTAAACAGAGGGGCAACCCGGTTATTTTATTTGGCCTTTCCATTCGCTTCCATTTAAGTCCTCGTTATCACCAGAGCAACTTTCTAGGTAGCTACAGCTAAAAAAAACAAAATAAAAAAATAAAAAGTAAACTAAAATTTTGGCAAAGATAGCATGATTTATTTTTTCGTCAAATATAGCTCATATATATATTTTCTTTTATTTTTGTACAACAAGCCAAGTATATTAAATAGGAATCGACTAACAATCCCCTTCATTTTGTCTCCTAAACGTCTTCCTGACTAACTGATGCGCAAAGTACGACAGAAACCACTAATTACTTGGGGAACCGTCTATATTTGATGTATAGATAATTATGCAGGCAAACAGTGTTATCAAAACCTAATCGGACCGGTCGGTTGGATCGGAAAAAACGAGATCGGTTAACCTGACCGGTTCAGTTCGCTTGAAGGATCGTCTTTACAATTGAACAGAAAAAACCACTCAATTAACCGGTTTTACTGAAAAACGACAAACTATTTTTTTAGAAAAACACGGTTTAACCATAGTTTCTCTTTTTATTCGTCCATAGAGAAAAAAAAAGTAAGTCACATGTCAATCTCGAGTCTAGTGCCTACTACCTTAGGTCTCAAAGAAATTAACAAGTACGACTTTTTAGATGAATCTATCCTCTACAGACTTACATCATAGGGTGAAAACATTAGTTCATTAGTAGGAAAAAGATAATTATGTACAAGGAATGATTATTTGTATCTCACTAATGTAATATTTTATTTGATCAATGAACTATGCCTACAGGTTTGAACTACAAAAAAAAAAAAAAAAAATGTCAACAGATATGGGGTTACAGTTTAATCTCATTTAAGTTTTATGGATGACCTTGATATTTTAGATATTATAATATAGTCAATAAATATAGTATACACCACAACTATTTATATAGATAAAAAATTATGTATATACACATTTTGAAATAACAATTATTATTTTATTATTTATATTTTGATGAAATTTGTTATCGGATTTTTTTTTTTATATATATTAAAGAACTTGCATCGATTTGGGCTTTTTTATGAACTTAAAATTATCTATATATACTTTTTCATAAAATTTACTATGGAAGCCCTCATCTTATCTTACGCCCCAATTTGCTAAGATAAGATGCATCTTACGCCCCAATTTGCCAAGATAAGATGCAAAGCTAAGATAAGATAAAATGCATATTACGCCCCAATTTGCAGATAAGATGCAAAGCTAAGATAATATGCTAAGCTAAGCTAAGATAAGATGCAAAGCTAAGATAAGATGCTAAGCTAAGCTAAGATAAGATGCAAAGCTAAGATGATGCTAAGCTAAGCTAAGATAAGATGCATCTTATGTCCCAATTTGCAGATAAGATGCATCTTACGCCTCAATTTGCAGATAAGATGCAAAGCTAAGATGATGCTAAGCTAAGCTAAGATAAGATGCATCTTATGTCCCAATTTGCAAATAAGATGCATCTTACGCCTCAATTTGCAGATAAGATGCAAAGCTCACTAGTGGAAAAACAGGAATCAGGATCAGTTATATACACATATCAGTATCGGAATCCAACCGATACTGATGAAGGCGATACTGATACTATCAGGATCGGTTTTTTAATAAAACCGATCTTAATAGTTGTTATCTAGATCGGTTTTTGACTAAGAACCGATCCCGATATGTACTATCAAATCGGTTTTTATATAAGAACCGATCTTGATAGTATTTTCAATTTTTTTTTTTAAATTACATAACAACCGATCCTGATACGTACTATCAAGATCGGTTTTATATTAAAACCGATCTTGATTGTATTTCAGATCAAAATTCCAAAAAAAAAAAAAAAAAAACTTTTAGGATCGGTTTTTAAATAAAAACCGATCCTAAAAGTTTTTTTTTTTTTTTTTTTTTTAATTATGATCTGATAAAAAAAAAAAACTTTTAGGATCGGTTTTTATTTAGAAACCGATCCTAAAAGTTTTTTTTTTTTTTTTAGAATTAGGATCGGTTATTTTAAACAACCGATCCTAATAGTAGTAATCTGGATCGGTTGTTTAAAATAACCGATCCTGATGTTTTATTGAAGCTAAAAAAAAATATTTTTATTTATTTGACCAGCTTCCATATATATTTTGCTGGCCAGCATCCTAAATTTTTTTTTTTTGCACAGTAAGAAGCAATAATCAATTAAATATCATATACACATTCTAAATTAATTATCATACACATCTTAAACTATTACAAAAAATTCATGTACTTCATAAAAAGTTTTGTGAAGCATTACATGTTATAACAAGAAATTTAAATTCAAAAAAAAATTAATTAACAAACATACAATTGACTAATTGGGTTATTTCTTCAATTAACACACATTTATACAATATACACATTTATGCAATTAATGTAAAGCACAACAATAAAAAAATCAATAATTACCTCTTTTGCAATCACATCACTTGAGATTAAAAAAAACCCTAAAAACAAAAACAAAGGTAACAATTAGATGGAAAAACATTTTCCAATAAAAAATACAAAAAAATGTGTTTTAAAAGTATAATAATGAGAAAATTAGATAAAGCTAATACCATGATAATTGATCGGCCGGATGATTAAGTAACTTGAGAGAGATGTCCTCAAAACTGTAAAATAATATACAAACACCATTAATTAATTTTTGAAACAATAAAAAAAATTAAAAACTGGCACAATTGAGCCGGATGTGCGAGAGGCTCGGATTTGAGAGGAAGAGACGGAGAGAAAGAGAGAGAGAGACACGGAGGAGAGGGAGAGACGGAGACAGAGAGAGAGAGACAGAGTACTGAGGATTTGAGAGGGAGATACGGAGACAGAGACGCTAAATTGAAAATGAGAGGCGCGAAATGAAAATAAGAAGAACCCTAGCCAAGCTGGTTATATAGGAAGTTATCATTAGGATCGGTTGTTTATAAAGAACCGATCCTCATAGTATCAGGATCGGTTTTTATAAAACAACCGATCCTAATAGTATCAGGATCGGTTTTTATAAAACAACCGATCCTGATACTAATTTTTTTGAAAAAAATAGTATCAGGATCGGTTTTTTATTACCGATCCTGATACAATTTTTTTTTCAAAATTGGTTCTGCAAAAAAAAAAAAAAAAAATCAGGGTCGGTTTTTTATAAAAAACCGATCCTAATAGTATCAGGATCGGTTTTTTATAAAAAACCGACCCTGATTTTTTTTTTTTTTTTTTTTTTTTTTTTTTTTTTTTTTTTGCAGAACCAATTTTGAAAAAAAAAATTGTATCAGGATCGGTTTTATTACTAAAAATCGATCCTGATAGTATCTGGATCGGTTTTTAGCAATAAAACCGATCCAGATAGTTTTTTTCTTTTATTTGGAAAATCTTTTCATATGGTTATGTTTAAATAAATATAAAAAATTACATATTAGAAATATAAGTTAATTATTTAATAGAAATTTTATTTAATTTTCAAATTCTACTTAAATAATATTAAACAGCAGATAGGTACTATTTGACATTGATATTTCATTAATGTAATTTTGATGAAAATTAATGTAATTTATATTATTAAAATTTATGTGATAATATAATTAATTATTTGACATTAATATTTCATTTTGAAGTCATTTTGACTATTGAATTTTTTTATACAATCATGCATGATGCATCAATGACTTATGCCATATAATAATATACATAGGACTTGAACCCTTGTTGTGTGGGGTTGTGAAGGAACAAATACGAACATTAGCATTTGGTCGATCGGAACTAGGGGTGAGTAAATCGCTCATAACTCGTGAGCTGCTCATAACTCGCTCATTAAAAGCTCGCTTAAACTCGCTCATTTATCCGCTCATTTAAACTCGCTCATTAATAACTCGCTCATTTACTTAATGAGCGAGCATGAGCATGACTCAACTCGCTCATAACTCGCTCATTAAGAATTTGCCACATCTAATCCCTGCCACATTTAATCATGTGTAATTCTGTGTAACATCAACCTTGTCTCATTAAGATTGATAGATAGTGAGCATGGTTTCATATTTAATCCTGTGTAATATAGTGAGCACAATGTAACATTTAATCTTGTGTAATATACTAATATTCATGATTTCATATTCATTTTTTTGTAAATCGGCAGAACCAATGTTGCTTGTTTAAGATGAAGGTTTAATTCTAAACTAGCAATTTAAAATTCCAACTGCTTGTTGCTTGTTTAAGATGAATTTTCATTATTGTTTTTATAATACAAATTTGTAGGTATGTGACAAGGAAATATCTATCTGTATGTCACAAGTAGGACCGTCAAAATCGACAAGACGATAGCTGTTGAATTTTTATTAGTTTCTGTTGGATTATTCTATTTTTGTAATATAATTATATTTTTGTTGAATTTTTATTATATTTTATTTTAAATAAATTATGACAATTTGTTATGATGACTTTTAACAAATTTTGTAATGCGTGGGCACACTATATAATTTTGTTATGAGTCATAAGTCATAACTCGTGAGCCGCTCATAACTCGCTCATTTACAACTCGCTCATTTATCCGCTCATTTAAACTCGCTCATTAACAACTCGCTCATTTACTTAATGAGCGAGCATGAGCATACCCTAACTCGCTCATGCTCGCTCATTAATCACCCCTAATCGGAACCGTTAAAATGAAAGAATGTCATATTAATTTCACCATTATAAAATTTGATACAATTCGGGATTCATTTACTAGTTCATCAAAGCAAAACAATATAGAAACATCGCACGGCCGTAAATAGTTTACGTTGGATCTTAATATTATTTAAGTAGAATTTGAAAATTAAATAAAATTTCTATTAAATAATTAACTTATATTTCTAATATGTAATTTTTTATATTTATTTAAACATAACCATATGAAAAGATTTTCCAAATAAAAGAAAAAAACTATCTGGATCGGTTTTATTGCTACAAACCGATCCAGATACTATCAGGATCGGTTTTATTGCTAAAAACCGATCCTGATACAATTTTTTTTTTTCAAAATTGGTTCTGCAAAAAAAAAAAATAAATAAAAAAAAATAAAAAAAATAACCAGGGTCGGTTTTTTATAAAAAACCGATCCTAATAGTATCAGGATCGGTTTTTTATAAAAAACCGACCCTGATTTTTTTTTTTTTTTCAGAACCGATTTTGAAAAAAAAAATTGTATCAGGATCGGTTTTTTTATAAAACCGATCCTGATAGTATCAGGATCAGTTGTTATAAAAAACCGATCCTAATAGTTTAACTATTAGGATCGGTTGTTTAGAACAACTGATCCTGATACTATCAGGATCGGTTTTTCTAAACAACCGATCCTAATAGTTAAACTATTAGGATCGGTTTTTTAGAACAACTGATCCTGATAGTTCACAAATTAGGATCGGTTGACTAAAAAACCGATCTAACTAGTTTTTAGGATCGGTTTTGTTCAGAAAACCGATCCAGATAGGTATTAGTATCGGTTGTTTCATATAACCGATCCAGATAGGCCGATCCTGATTCATGTTTTTCCACTAGTGGCTAAGCTAAGATAAGATGCATCTTATGCCCCAATTTGCCAAGATAAGATGCAAAGCTAAGATAAGATGCATCTTACGCCCCAATTTGCCAAAATAAGATGCAAAGCTAAGATAAGATGCATCTTACACCCCAATAAGATAAGATGCATCTTACACCCCAATTTGCCAAGATAAGATGCAAAGCTAAGATAAGATGCATCTTACGCCCCAATTAGCAAATAAGTCAACGCACGGGGTATGATACTAGTCAAATGCTCCTAAGATGCATCTTACGCCCCAATTATAATATTTTTTCAAATGCATCTAATGAAAAACTTTTTTTATATTAAAAACAGATGCAAAGCTAAGATAACAACGCTAACACAAATAAAAGCAAAAACGATGTTGTATGTGACATTTACCATCGGCAGAAAAAAAAAAAAAAGGCAAGCGATGCCATTGAACGCGCAGCCACACATCGTTAATCACACTTACTATCGGTTGCCAAACAAAAGCGGTGGCGTTGGGTTCGTCCCACCCGATGACCAAACGACCTCTGTCGATGGTATATTGATTAATGCCATCTGTTTCGAGCCGATGACAGTGTATACACCTTTCCTATCGGGGCGATATGCAACGGTTCGAAACCCGATGGAGGAACGCGATTGCAACCGATAGAAAAGTGTTTTTTTTTTTGTAGTAGTAGTGTAATGTGTTGGTAACTTTGGAGTGGTATTAAGAGGATCCAAACTGAAATTTTAACAAAGCTATTGAAATATTACAAAAATTATGTAATTGACTTGAGTTATATCTCCTCTTATCTTATGTTAAGCTTGATTAATTACCACTTCGTGTCAATTAATTTATTTAAAACCGCAAGGCTGAACAAATACTAATAAATTGCGGAAGCAAAAGTAATATCATAAAAGATATAAGTCATAGAATCCATATCAATAATATAAGGTATCCATACAATTAATCCATTCACAAATATAAAATAATACAACAACTAAGAACGGAGATACATGATCTAATTAACAAATCAGACACATAATGCAAAAGTACCGGCAGACGTCGAAAACCACACAACCTAAAAATAAAAGATACATGTGACATTATCAAGGTCAGCTCCTGGCAAATCCTCACGTCCGATCACCAGTCTCTGTACCTAAAAACCCACAAAACCACCGTGGGTGAGTGACAAAGCATGCAGTGTGGGACCGAGAACCTCCCTTTCAGGGATCTTCTCAGGTCGGAGGACCTTAACTACAAGTCTTCATATGATTTTACAGTTCTATGGTCCGTATGCAATTTTATACGTAATAAGGATTATTTTTACAAATTATTGAAAACCTAAAATGAGAAGTATGGTTTTTACCACGATGACTTCCGTTAAATATAGCTGATACATTTTGTTTTTATTATAGTAAGCCGAGTATATTAAATAAAGAATAATTATTTCTGTACCCGCGCTACAGTACCCGCATTTAGAGGAATAATGTATTATGGTCCCCACTAATTATATTGTGTCCACTAATTATTATTCTTAAAAGATATTATATAGTCTCAACTAATTATTATTCTAAAATTTCAACAGCACCCTTTCAAAGCCTCGGCACTAATTCCGTGTCAATATTTATCTAACAAAAATAGTTGACCTCATAAAAATAAATACTTCGATCAGTGCATAGATATAAATACTTTCAATACTTATATATTAATACTTTCAGTGTCATAAGTAAAAAGAGGAGGGATCTGATTACAACATTATGGCAGTTTAGGTTCCCACAAGCAGTTATGTAAAATTACAACATTGTTTACTATATAGATATAAATACTTGTGTTCTTTGAACTATATACTTAAATATTTGACTATTAATATTAAAAAAAGAAGTTATAGATCTGGAACGATTGTGGTCCCCGCAAGCAATTATGACAGTTTAGGTGCGGGTACGACGTTAGAAATTTCAAAAAAAGGTGCAGGTACGATTATTTAAAAATAATTAATTTATCATTTATATTGTTTACTATATAGATATAAATACTTGTATTCTTTGAACTATATACTTCAAGATTTGACTATTAATATTTAAAAATAAAGTTACAAATCTGGAACAGTTGCGGTCCCCACAAGTAATTATGACTGTTTAGGTGCGGGTACGACATCATAAATTTCAAAAAAAAGTGCAGGTACAATTATTTAAAAATAATTAATTTATCATTTACATTGTTTACTATATAGATATAAATATTTGTGTTCTTTGGACTACATACTTCAAGATTTGACAATTAATATTAAAAAAAAGTTACAGATCTGAAGTGCAGTTATGACAATTTAGATGCGGGTACTCATATCAGCTTCCTTAAATAAACTCCAATTTTTTTAGTTTTTTTAGAGAAAAAAATCCAAAATGTGCAGTAACTTTCAACCATGTGCTCACATTGGTCCTTTAAATAAAACGGGATATAATACCAGCGCTCCTTTATATAAAGCAGGTTCCATCGATCCATTGAATTATTATGCTTTGCTTAAAGGTGCGACCAATGGGACATTATATTATTATGCTTTAACTAAATCGGATATGCTCTTGTCATTCACTGATTATTATGCTTTCTCTACGTGTATTGTCCACACTTCAACAAATACCTTTCTTTTTTCCCTGTCAAATAAAGAAAGTGATTTTGTACGTACCTATCTAAAAAATAGAGAAAATTGTAAAATTGTAAAATTGTAAAATTGTGTCTAAGTACATTTTCTTATGAAGGCTATGGTAATTTACATATTACATATGAGGCTATGGTAATTTAATACAAAAATATAGATTCATGAACTCACATTTTCATACGAGGCTATGGTAATTTGCATATTACACAATGACACACACTATAGACTAATATTTTCATTTTTGAAACCTAAACAGTCGATTTGGATTATGCAACATTCTCTTAGCTAGTATCACTACTACTAAAAAAAAAAAACACTTTTATATCTGTTGAAATCGCGTTCCGCCATCGGGTTTCAAACCGACGCATATTGTCCCGATAGGAAATGTACACACCTATGCTCACTACAGCAAACCGGTCGCAGAAAGTTATGTCGCCGGTCGCAGATAGTCTACCCGGTCGCAGAAACCGAAATCCGGTCGCTGAAGGCATTGCCGCAGATACTCTTCTGATGACGTCACCGGTCGCTGAAAGACGTCATCCAGTCGCTGATACTTTATCAGCGACCAATTGTTTTGGTCGCTGTTGTTTTTTTGCTGACGTCATAAAAGGGTATCTGCGATCAAAAACCGGTCTCTGATACCCAAAACCGGTCGCTGATACCCTTCTGTCAGTTTTGTAAAAAAAAATTTGTTATTTATTTTTTCCCCATTTAATTGGTACCACACGTACCAAACATTCACATCGATCAAACAATAATATCAAATAATAGCTCGATTCAAATATAATATCAAAGAATCATAACATACATAATACCTCGATTCGAATTTAATATCAAATATCGTACAACAATTCAATATTGACATACAACATGATATCATATAACATAAATAAAAAGTCATCACATATGTTACAAACTCCATTAATTAGTTACAAATTTACTTATTTTCTAAAGATGTTTCTTACATTTGTAATGAAACATAAATTTCAGCGAGTTCTCTCCGAGCATGATGATTGGCTATGAATCTAACAAATGCAAATGATAGTAACACCAATTAATAAAAAGTACCATGCAAGGAGGACTTATTGCGAGAAATTTCAGCTTCAAATGATAAGCTGATAGGAAGAAATTCAAATCATATATGCTGTATAATATGTTGTTTTTATATTTTTGAAAAGTCTAACTTTGAAAATAGCTAGAAAATAGCAGAAAAATCCAAATGGAGAAAACTTCGGCTCTAAACCACTTGTTGTTCTGTCCTCTATCTAACTGTGTAAGTGGATTTTGGATTTGGACTTTTGATCAGCCTGCACTGGCTGATCTGTCACAGGAGATCAAGAAGGGATCATAGCCAACTTTAGAAATTCATTTCTAGAGTTTTACTAAGCCAAATTTCATGTTCTTTATATGAAAATTCTCAGGACGTCGTGTTCTATATGCTGGAAAAGTTTCATAAATTTTGGGGCTTCCTAGCTATATCAAACAGTAGCCTAAACACAGAGGTAAACTAGGAACAGTTCTATCATTTTTGCTGTTTTTTTTTCCATTTCAAAGACTGAACTTCAAAAATTCATTAAAAATAGC
Source organism: Carex rostrata (assembly GCF_964058835.1). Lineage (NCBI taxonomy): Eukaryota > Viridiplantae > Streptophyta > Magnoliopsida > Poales > Cyperaceae > Carex > Carex rostrata. Next base: position 10,862,698 of record NC_135929.1, read on the forward strand.
AAAAAAATCCAAATTGATCAAAATTTGAGCTTAAACTGCATGAAATTAAATCCTCTATCTGTATGTCCTATTTATTTTACCAGAATCAGAGTTTATTTTCTCTGATTTGCCAGTTTTCAACAGAAGGGTATTTTTGACCCTTTTTGATGACAATTGAGTCGATTAATAGGCTTCATCACTGATACCATACAAGACTACCTACACAACTCCAGTATTAAGCATTCAATGTCCATGTCCAAAAAAGACCAAGGAAGTACATTTCAAGCTGAAATAAATGAACATGGACAGACTCAAACTTATATTCACTAAAAGAAAGAATAACCTGAGCTTAGGTCAATATCTCTAGTAATAACCTGAGAAAACAAATCGATTAGAGTCAAATCAGATTTATAAGAAAAAGATTTGGAATCAAAGGGGTATTTACCGAAATTGACCGTTCCTCTTTATATGGCTGGTACTAAGGTCTTCACCTCACTTCATGGCCGTTCGAATTAACAAGCAGTCATGCTAAGTTTACACCTAACAATTGGGGCAGTTTGTTTAAACCCAAGATTAGACATTACTTCTTATTAATTTTAGTTAAGACTACTAATGGATCATCAGTCATGCTAAGTTCACCAGATTCAACTGACAATTGGGGCAGTTCATTTGAACCCAAGAATCCATTCCTCCAATTTGCAACGTAACAGCCGCTTGAACTGTTCCTATGCCAAACTTACCAGATTATTTAAATCATTGCCCCCATTAATATCATAAAAAATTGAACATCTCATACTAAAGGGACTTAAGAGTTACCTAATAATTTGAACAAATAAAGAAATTAAGTTCAATAGCAACGATTTGGTTTTGTAAACGATCCAATAAAGAAATTAAGTTCAGTTTGGCATCTCGTAGCTTTCTGTGATCTTAATAGTGGCGACAAAATCAAATTATTTGCTTTCTGTGATTTGATTTGCTTTATACGACAAAATGAAAATTAAGTTCGATAGCAATGATTTAATTTGATTTGCTTTCTGTGATCTTAAAAGACAAAATTCAATATTAGAGTCAACTCTCTAATTTAACTTGCAAACACAAATCAAATAAAATTAAACAAACAAGCATTGAAAACAACCTCAATTTCAGCACAGAAGTCTCTTGATTTCAGAGGTGCGAACGAGCCTGGAGGGTAAGAAGAGAAACAGTGGAGAGAGAGTGCGAACGGCGCGGCGATCAACGGTGACAGGCGGCGGCGACGCTTTTCTTTGCGATGGAGGTGAGTGGAGGAGAGAGGGAACCCTAGCGGCGCCTGGTGCTGTGCGACGCGAGATGCAGGTGAGCGGAGGAGAGAGGCCATCGATTTTTGGAGAAGGGTTTGGGGTTCCGATCGATCCTGCGTCGTTTTGAACAAGGGTTCTGTGGAGAAGAAGGCGCGCGCGCCTTTATTTTTTTTTCGCGAAAATCTTCTGCGACCGGCGTCTGGTCCGGTCGCTGATACCGGTCGCAGAAAAACCTTTCTGCTGTAGTGGCTATCGGATCAAAACAGATAGCGTTAATCAATATACCATTGGCAGCGCATGTTTGGCCATCGGGTTTGACGAACCCAACGCCATCTCTTTCGTTTCACCAACCGACGGCAAATATGATTAACGCTATCTACTGAATTTCAATAGCCAAGGTCAATAGTGTCTCGCACCATTTGTTTTGTCTGTGTTAGCTTGGCAAATCCTAGAATTCTATCGGGTCATTAATTTCTGGGCTGATAGTTTATAAAAGAAATTAATAACGGGATGACAAAATTGAAAATATATTGGTTGAACTGGTTTCTAATAGTAGAAAATTAGCAGTTGAACTAGTTGAGAGACTATTCGGATATGATGGCTTGGAATACCATAACATTTCTCAAAAAATAATATACAAATAATGAAACTAGAAGATAAATACTTTGGAAATATTGAAAATAGTGTATTGTAAACACAGTACACTGATTGTATAGCCTACCACGAATTGCCCGCCTCTGACACTACAACAACTTATTAGTTTACCTATACGGCTATACGTGCGAACGTGCGAATTGGGGACTAGAGACCACGATTTCCGCTCCTCGAAAACGTGGTTTTGAATTATCTTTTATTTTCGAAAGTTGAGTCAAGTCCGTCACATGTTGACTTTCATTGTCTCAGATCTGCGCCCATCGGACGGCTCAGATTAAATTAAAGATTTGAACTGTTTGAAATTAAATTTTGTAGAGGCCAGAAATAAAATGGATCTATTTTATTTAGGTAGAAATAAAATGAATTTTATTGTATTTCTAAAATAATAGTTTAGAACAACGAAATATAAGTCATTTGTATTGATAAAATAAATAAAAAAATTTCACTGAAATAATTATTAAAGTCTGGCAAAAACAAATGGAAACCAGAAATGAGGTTATTAGACATCTTAATTCGCAAAAACACCAAAATTTTATGACTTGGCAATGTAAACTTCCCTCACAAGAAAATATAAGGATTGTTAGGGTCTAATATGAAAAGTTAAACATCCTAGATTATAAATATGCTATGTGATATCTTTAGCTTACACTTAAGGCAATCCATAGGAACAAAGCAGAAGATAAACCTTCTTCCCTACTATACCTACAACCATGGTACGTAAGAACTATAATTACTCGTCTTATACATGTAACCTTTTGTTTCTATATATATTTTTTAAGAAATATCGATCGGTTTCCATAATTAACATATCATTCAAATATATATTGTATTTGTGTTTTCTGTATGCATACAGTCTACTCGAATAATAAAGAAGGGTCCATGCGGTAGTGCCAGAGGGTCAGTGAAAGAAATGGATCTTACAGGCATTATTCGCATTGTTAAAATTAGTATCTACCATAGCGAAGTGATTGATTCTCTTACTGTGAATTTTGAACATAATGGCATCAAGAAATGCACCGACCGATGGGGCGGAGATGGAGGAAACCTTACTGAGGTATGATCCTTTTGTAGATTTATTAATATGTGGCATTTTCTTACTGTAAAGATCAATCAATTATTACCAGACAAAAGAAACGGAAAAGAACAAAGTTATATGTTGAGTGAACCACTTTTATTTAGATGGCTGAAGTAAATTAATTGAATCGTACTCAGCCGAGTCGGTCCGATTCTCAAATATATGAATTGCTTCGAACTTGACTTGATGTTTTTGGGGTTTTTTGAGGTTGGGTATAAATTTCTTCAATTTTTCTTATTTTCGAGTTGTTTTGTGAGAAAGAAGAAAGAGTCTTCAATCTGCAATTAATATTGCACGTATACAATCCAAGGATGAACCATAGGTCGACTCTTTTATGATGAGACTTTTATTTTTCTTCTTTAGTTGTTTCAGCTAATAATCACCACCTCCCTTTACTCTTCTTCTTTTTATGATATATATATATATTTTTCTCGTTTAACTGTTTGCTTTTATTCCTTTTTTTTTTTTAGAGTTAACAAGTGGCCTTAACAATAGTTTTCAACTAATTATTTATTTTTACAATTTTATTTATATATTTTAAGTACAAAAATTGTTTCCGTAAAAAAAAAAAAATCCAAGTTTCTTATACGAATCAGCCAATCCCGATCAATTCACCAGATTCCTAATCCGATTTTGAGCATTGTTCTCAGCTATTGTACTCGTCTTCAAAGCAATACTGATTTAAAAAAAAATTATGGAGGAAATCCCTTAATTAATTCAATGCCTCAATTTTTGCTTGTAATAATGAGATATTTTTTATTTTGTATATATTGAAATGGCCACTCAACAATACTACTCCAGAACTCTGGCTTAAAAATTAACAAGTTATTTGTTATTTTTCAATTTCATGCATGCATGTAATTATATTTGTAAAGAGGAAAATAAAATGTTAGTTGTGATTTATATCATTTGATCTACATTCAGAAGTAAATAAGTTGTTTTAATTTAACAAAATATCAAGATACTAAAAAATCATCAACACAAATTGATAGTTGTCATTTATAAAAAGTTTGATATATGGGATACATATATTAATATTTTTGAGTCATGATGTAACAAATCATTCGCATTCTGGTAGATGGGGCCAATATTCAATTGTTAACCTTTCAAATATTATTAAACTTAACAAGAATAAAATGTTCGTCTAAACTATTGTGACATACACACACACGCACGCACACAAATCTGATTGTACTTGGACCCTTCTTTTTTTCAAAATTGGCCGTCAATTTAAATAATGTTTATTTTGACTTAATATATATTACTTGAGCACTTTTTCTATCAGTGTATACCAATGTCATACTGTTTTCGGTAAAAAAAACTCTAAGCCAAGATGACACAATCAATTTATAAATATTTTAACTCCAATGTCTTTCTATGTTAAGAACATCACAAGTTAAGCATTTAATAAAAAAATGTAATAAGATAAAATCATGGTGTATGTTACAAGTATTAATTTCATGGAATAGTGTATGCAAGAGGATAGATGTTAAAATGCCGCCTGTCTTTTATTCATTATCGTGTCTCATATTCTTTATATATGTTTTTAAAGTACAAATAATTGATATGAACAGCTGAATGTTATTTTCAAATTAAAATTTACTTGGAAACCAAAAAAATTATATTTTTTACAATTATTTATTATTTTTTTGTATGTACAAAATCATTGCTTCTAAACTATTAAAAACAATAATTTTCTACACTTATCTTAAATAATATTACTTTTTAAAAAAATATAAAATTTGGTATCCAAGTATATTTTAGTATAGAGATCATGTAATGTTATTCGGATCGACAGTTTTGACTTTCAAAAAGTAGACAAAAGATGTGAGGCACGAATATGTGAGACATTTGGACCCTCCTTTGAACTTTTGGTGGTTCCTTGCAAAATTAGTCTCCTAATGCATAATTAAGACATTTTATTCACACATAACTTACCAAGAATTAGCTACTAACTAAAGTTATATTTATATTTATAGATCAATCTTAAAACAGACGAGTACATTAAGTCTGTTGAAGGTTACTTTAATAACGACTATAATGGTCATGAGGTTGTGATGTCACTGACACTGGAAACAAATTTGGATGTTTATGGACCATATGGCACGGAAAGAGGACAACCATTCAAACTCCATGGTCCGAGGTACAGTCAAATCATTGGATTTCATGTACACTGTGAAAAGTATATCAACGCTGTTGGAGTTTATGTCCAAGTAAGTGCAACGTAACTATATATATATTCTCTTTTTCATAAATTACTCTTAAATGTTTTTGTATTTCTTTGTTGACGGCGTATCTCCGATGTAGGATAGAATCTATTTGATGATCATCTAATTCCTTGATATTAGCAAGTGAGAAAATTTGTGCACGTGCATAAATAACGATTTTAAACTTTCTTCTTTGTCTTCTGATTTAATCTTTGCACATTTCAACAATTTTCGTTTTTTTTTTTTCTTTTCACACATGTACATGGAGCAATTTGAAGTAAACTAAAGCGGCAGTTTGGATTATGGAATTTTACTTTAAAAGCCTTTAGAATTATTATGTTGTATATAACGAGAGCTAATACATTGCAAAAATAGTTTTATTAAATTTCAATATACATAATGAAAAAATTTAAAATTATGAGAGTGACTATATAACGTTTTGATAAAGTTAGATTCAAACTATTTAATTTAAATTAGCACAAACTTTAAAGTGGACTCCATTTAATTTAAATAGTTTATAATTTTTTTTTTATCAAGTCCAGTCTTTATAAAGTGAACTTTAGGTGGACCCATTATATTTTCATATACTGTTTATATTTTCATATACTGTTGATATGTCCGGATTTTATAAAAACTTGACATGTTAGATATGAAGACTTTATATATTATATATACAAGAGTATAAAAACTTACACTCGCTAACTAGCGTTACTGTCCTTCTAAAATTGGTTCCGGACAAAAGTCGACAATGATTTAAAAAAACAAAACCTAGCTATCTGAAGTATTTGACATTTGTTAAATCAATATAAAGTATTGTAAAGTTTCAGTCTGCATTTTACCCTGACAACCTCACTCTATATATATATATATATATGCTAATATTTGAGATTTCATGATATCTTTTGAATTTATTATTTTTAAAACACTACATGTAAAAAAATTATTATTTTTAGAATGATTCCTAACTTAGTCACAAGACAATTGGAAATATAAATAGCATAAGGTCTCAAAAACCTATCATATAAACTTCAAACTTTGATTAAGTAGCTCAGTAAATTGGTTATGTAATGAACTTGTAGAATAACAATTTTCACTATTTTAGAATTTTTTTTTATTATTTTTTATGATTTATGAAAGGTGACAAAAAATGGCTCAAAAATAAAAGAGAATTGTTAATGTTTTTATGTTACTTTTTGCTATCTTTCATAAATCATAAAAATAGTAAAAAAATTTCAAAATGATAAAAATTAGCATTCTACAAGTATATTACATAAACAAATTAGTATTAGTGTTGTAAATAATGGTATGTGGTCATCGGACGGATAGGGTACTGCCAAGTGATTAATTGAAAATAATTGGAAATAATCGGCTAATTAATTGAAAAAATCAATGACAGTTTAGCCACCGCCAACAACTAATCGGCCGATTAATCAGCCTAAACAGACGTTTTTTACAACACTGATTAGTACGATGTAGCCTAGACCGACTTAATTAGTTTACCTACGAATATTGACAATATTGACACATTTACATGCGAATTGGAGACTGAAGGAGATCGAACGAATTCCACCTTGTACTAGCTAAAATATAAATGATGCCAAAATGATAAGGAAGTGAGAATTTATAGTACTCCAAAAACATAATATAAGAGGCACGGTTTTCCATTTGCCTTTAATTTTCTCGCCGAAGCAAGATCAAAGAGGAACCCTCCTCGGTGGGGAGAGGGAGTCAGCGAGAGAGATGGGGACGTGAAAATGGAGAGGAGAGGGGGCGGGGTTCTCCTTTTTCCTTCTCCAGGATGGAGAAAATGGAGAGCGAGATAGATTGGTGGGGGAGGGTTGGCAGAGGCAAGAGGAGCCCTCCTCTGGTGCGTGATTCCGTGAACGGGAGAGAAGAGGGAGACGGGGAAAGAAGAAAAATCAAAGGATAACATGGCTCAGGATTCATGCTACTGTGATCCAAGGGTTGAACAAATTCTGAAATTCAATTATAGTCTCCTTTAATTGATCTATGGTCCGTTTTGCTTATAAAATCCGAATCGAAGTTTCATACAAATTCTACAATTAAATTCGTACGTATATTTTGGACTTTTATTTCTCAATTTAAGATCCGAATAATTCAATACCAAATAATATATATATATATATATATATATATATATATATATATATAGAGTACGGCTAACGCGCTTCCTCTAGCATATGGGCTAAAATGCTTCCGGTGGAAATTTGAAATTTCAAAATCCAAAAAGTCGATCTGAACCGTTCATCTTCTTCTCCATATTAATATCTGCTTGGAGACCAAATTTTACATTTTTCTGAAATTTTTTACTATTTATTAAGCCATTTTGAAAATCGCTGATCCAACGGTAGCTTCTGATTTTTACTGTTTGGTAAGCCACCGTTGGATCAGCAATTTTCAAAGTGGCTTAATAAATAGTAAAAAATTTCAGAAAAATGTAAAATTTGGTCTCCAAGCAGATATTAATATGGAGAAGAAGATGAACGGTTCAGATCGACTTTTTGGATTTTGAAATTTCAAATTTCCACCGGAAGCATTTCGGCCCATATGCTAGAGGAAGCGCGTTAGCCGTACTCTATATATATATATATATATATATATATATATATATATATATATAAATTTTATAATTTATTCGTAGGAATAATCCATATATTTATATTCTTGATTGGAACTCAATTTATTTTAGTTTAGTTAGATTCTATACGAATATTCGTTGTTATTATTTATAATTTGTTCAAAGTTTTGTATATTTTATTTTTATCCAATCTACAATCGAAACAAATTAATTAACGAAACTTGCGTATGGCAATTGCTATGAATTTTCATAAGTTCATGATTCCCAACGGGTTTAATAATTACCTTATAAATTTCTAATTTTATATTTTTAATTTGGTTATCATTATTTCTTTATTTCCAAAGTGTTGTAATTTTGTATTTTTAAAATTATGTGCCTTTAATCAACAACTCAACGGAGATTTATGCGAAGGTTCGTTGTTGTATTTTAGATCTCTATAACTGCATCCAACTTTTATTAATTATTGATTAACATTTTCATTTTGATAAGATTACATAATTCTAACGGGTCACACAAGACGTATCTTATTTTTATGAAAATTCTTATTTATAACTTTACTTTACAATTTTATAAGTTTAAATTAAAATTGGTTTAATCAGACCCTTTCAATTTCTGTATTTTTGGCATTTATCGTTCAATTGTTTCTATTCATTGAATTTTCATTTCAGTTATTGATTATAATTCTATAATTGTTTATTTAAGTAATTCGTTAGTAGATCTTATTTTATTAGGCCTTAGTATAAAATTATCTTTCAAAATTTACAAAATTTTAGATTAGTTCCTATTTTATTATCAATAATTCGTTTAAATTTATTACTAATCCTGTTTATAATACATTTAACAATAATTAAAATTACAGGTTATAACAATTTTTTTACATGAGGTCAAGAACCTTTAAACTTTTATTTACTACATTTATTTGTGGTCTCTGTATGTAGTCAATTGGTGGTTCTATAATAGAGAAAGGTAGATTCATGTATCCCAATATGCAAGAGAAAGAAATGGATCCTACGGGCATTACTCGCATTGTTAAAATTATTATCTACCATGGGACCTATATTTATAGTCTCATTGTGGATTGTGAACATAATGACACCACACGATGCACCTACCGATGGGGCCGCAATTACACATACAATAATGAGGTACGAGCCATTTTCAGACTTAGTAATAGATGCCACTTTTTATTGTAAAGTTGGATGAATTATTTTGAAATTATAAATTCTTAAATTACTACATAGCTAGATAATTAAATTATTATCAATCAAAATAAATAAATAAATAAATAAAATGTTGGGAGAACCACATCTAATTAATTGGATAAAACAATATATTTTTATTTAGGCCGGGTTTTTAACCGAGAGCTCTATAATTAAATAAAATTAATAAATAAAAACTAGAGGATTGTTCTTAGCACTTGTCATCACAGCAATTGTTCTTAAATATTGTCAGGGAAAACATTCCTTAATTAATTTAGTGCCTATATATACTGTTTTTTGAAATAATGAGATATTTTATTTACTATATCTTATAAATGGTCACTCTAACAATACTACTCCAGAACTCTAGATTCAGAAACTTCTTGACATATATATTTGTAAAGAACAATAGAAAACTGTTAGTTCTGATATATACATCATTTGATCTACATTTATATGTATATCAGTTTTTTTTATTTACAAAACATCAAGATACTGAAGAGTCATCTACGCCAAAATCTTGATAGTAGTGATTTTTAAATGTCAATACTCACTTGTCAACCTTTCAAATATTATTAAACTTTACCAGTATAAATTGCTCATGTACACTTGTGATATAAATATCTTATTATACTTGGACCCTTCTCTTTTTTCCAAAATTGGCCATCAATTTAAATGTTTATTTTTGGCTTAATATATATTAATTACTCAATAACTTTTCGGTAAAAAAGTCAAGCAAAGATGACACAAATACCAAGTTAGGTAATCTAATAACTCGAAAGTATTTAATATAAAAAAAAAACCGTAATAGGACATGGTGTAAGTTAAAAGTATTAATTTCTTGGAAAAGTATACATATTATTTACAAAGATACCAATTTTAATTTGGTTTTTCTTGTAAAATTTTTCTCTCAATGCATATATATTAAAGCAGTTTTAATTACTCATAACTTACCTAGGAACATTTAAACCTACAAACAAGCAGTTATGTAACTGTCTAAAGTCTTCTCTTACTTGGTTCTATTTTTTTGTAGGTCAATTTTGAAACAAACGAGTACATTACGTCTGTAAATGGCCACATCCACGGGGTTAGACATTTGGAATCGATTTGTTTTGTGAGTTCACTGGTACTGAAAACTAATTTGAGGGTTTATGGACCTTACGGCATAGATCAACCAGGTTCGAAACCTTTTGAATTTTCTGTGCCTCTCGGCAGTCAAATAATTGGCTTTCATGGATACCGTAGTGATGAATCATTAACTACTCTGAATTTAGTCAACGCTCTTGGAGTCTATGTCCGGCAGGTAGGCACAACTATCGTGTTTTTCATCAATTACTCTGAATTTATTTCCTATTTCCTTGTTGTACAAAGGATCTTTCTGAAAATTATATTTAAATTAATACAAGTTTATGATAATTCGCATATTAGGATTCTACCCGTACTAAGAATCTATATTTTAATTAAAAAGTTCAAACAATTGATCCGAACCATTAAACATAATATTCATATAAAAATATACTTAGTGACTAAATTTAATATGTTTTCATAATTTTTTTCTATTTCATAATATCAGAACCATCAAACAATTGACTCCAAGTCCCCGGATTATGGTAGTCCTTTGATGTTTATGGGCTCAAATTAATAGAACCATTTTCAACTGATTCAAATTGGTCTTTTAAGAGGCTCCAATTGTCAACAGAAATAAACATGGGTGACCATTGAAATAATTGGGGCTTTTTTATTTACCTAGTATGAAAATATTTTTTCTTTGTTACCTCAAAAAAGTAGTTGTGAAAAACAAAATTTAACTCATCTTTATTGATAAAATTTATAAAAGAGCAGATGATTATATCTTTGAGATAATTTATTGTAGTTCACCTTAAATTATTGTTTAGTGGAAGACAAATATATGGTAGTGTGAAAAATGAGGACAATATTGTTTCTAGAGTTTTTATTATTTTATTTTATTACATTTGGTCAAGATCCTTGAACATTTGGTTTCTATTTTATTGAAATATTGGTTTCTAACATAGAATGTACATAACATGTATTTAGTGTTCTCTGTATCCAGTCAAATGGTACTATAACAAAGGAGGGGCCATTCCTTGGTGACGGTGGTATAGTGAAACGTATGGATCCAACGTGCATTACTCGCATAGTTAAAATTAGAATCTACCATGGTTACCAGATTAATGGTCTTATTGTGAATTTTGAACGTAATGGCACCACTCAATGCACTGGCCTTTGGGGCAAAAATGAAGGAACGTTGGATGAGGTACGAACAATTTTCTGCTTTTATTTAGTAATATATGTCATTTTTTTTATTGTAAATTAAGATCGATGAAGTTCAAATGACTGATGACTTTTAATTTATAATTATATATTCTTAAATTAGTGTTTGAATAAATTAATATCAAACAAAATAAAAAGTTGGAACAACCAGGTCTAATTAGTTGGTTAATTAATTGTCCTAATTTGTATACACAAGGGCTCTGTTTTTTATTTTTACCGGGTACTAAAAAGAGAGAGCTCTTTACATAAAACAAAATTAAATAAACTAATTAAAATCTGCGGATTATTGTTCTCAGCTTTTGTACTTTTCATCATAGCAATTAACAATACACGACTGAAGCATTTAATATGTTAGGAACTACACGACGGCCATTTTTATTAATATCCTTAAAAAAACTAAATTTTAAAAATAACCCTACATTTAATTTTTTATTAAAAATGCCCCAACCGCCAGGCCCACGGGCGGCCCAAAACACAAGCGGAGCGCCTGTGGCTGGTGCGCCCCATGGCCCTTTTTTTTTTTTTTAGAGATCTTAGTATTTTGATTTGAATAATTTTGTGAAAAAAAAGTTTTCTTATTTAGAGTGTATGTCAAAAAATAAAATATTTGATATATTTACGAAGTGATGTCGTAAATTTTTATAACTTTGATTTTTTTATTTTTATTTTTTTTGTGAACTTTGATTTTATTTGTCAGTTGGATATCACAAGTCTAAATATAACACTAATAAGGACTTGACTTTTATTATGGTTTTTATAATATATGTATAATATACACATACACATACACATACACATACACATACACATACACATACACATACACATACACATACACATACACATACACATACACATACACATACACATACACATACACATACATATATATACATATACATATACATATACATATACATATACATATACATATACATATACATATACATATACATATACATATACATATACATATACATATACATATACATATACATATACATATACATATACATATACATATACATATACATATACATATACATATACATACAACTGAAGCAACTGAAGCATTTTTAATAAAAAATTAAATGTAGGGTTATTTTTAAAATTTAGTTTTTTTTTAAGGATATTAATAAAAATGGCCGACTACACAACTGAAGCATTTAATGAAAAAAAATAATAAGATAAAATAATGATGTAAGTTGAAGGTACTTTTGTTTTCTTGGAACAATGTAATTGTTGTATATACAAAAGTACCAATATGAAATTTTTGGTTGTTCCTTGTAAATTTTGTCTTAATGCACAATTTAGAAGTTTAATCATTCATAACTTACCAATTAACAGTAGAAGTTACTAAAAAATAATTATGCGCATGCATAAAGTTTTCTCACAAGTTTTATGTTTTTTTCAGATAAATTTTAAAACAAACGAGTACATTAAGTCTGTAAAAGGTAACTACGGGTCCACTAGTATGCTTAATTCACTGGTACTGGTAACTAATTTGGACGTTTATGGACCATACGGCATGGGAGAAGGGCAATCCTTTGAACACACTTCTCAGAACGGTCAAATTATTAGCTTCTTTGCATGTGTCAGAATGAATCATGTTATCGATCTTGGAGTCCATATCCAGGTATTTACAACATTTATGTTTGTCAAAACTACTCTGAAACTTTTTTTCTAATTAATTATTCTTTGTCATCTTCGTAAGCCTTTCTGTCAATTATATTTACTGCCAAGGTACCAACAATAAGTAAGTCGGTGCTTTGCGGTGGCAGTGGGGGTTCAGCAAGAGATGTGGACGACGTGTCTGCCATTTCTAGAATTTGGGATGTCAAGATTCGATATGACGATACTATTCATGCTCTTTCTGTGGGTTATGTACTTAATGAATATTCTTATAAAGAAACACCACTCTGGGGCGGAGAAACAGGAAAGCTGGCTAAGGTACAAGATTCTTGCACCAAACATAAACTCCTCTCCTGGGGCAATTTTACAATTTTTAAATATTTTTTTTTCTATTCTTTTTAGTATTGCATATACATACAAAAGAGCAAACGAACTGTTTATAAAAATTAAAAGCTACAAACAAACTGTTATTGTATTGTTGTAAATGTAACTCGGATTGTGAATGGTATAGGATGGGAGTTTATATAACCTGATTTTAATTTCTTATAAAGGAGTATACAAGATTTTACAAGGCTTTGATATATTTTCTCAATCTTAGTCACGCCTCACTTCTCTGATGCTCATCCTATTTATAAATATATGTCGGTACTAAAATTTCTAAATTTTACATATTTATTCTACCGACATTATTAATATGTTAGTACTAAAGTTTTTAGATTTTACATATTTATTCTACCGACATTATTAATATATGTTGGTTGATTTCTCTAGAGAGTACATGATATGTACATGTCTTTCTAACTATGATATGTTACACGAGTATAGAACTTTATCGGATAATACAATTGCATTATAACTGGCTATATATCTTCAATACACTAGAATTGATTAATGGGCTTGGGCTTTCCGATAATTAATAATTTTTACTGGGCTCCTGGAGTCGTTGCTGTCAATTTCAATAGTTATGTGCATAAAGTTTTCTATATGGTTTTGTAGATCGATTTAAGATACGAAGACATTAAATCTGTGAGAGGCTATGTTGGCTACTTCGGTGACATATTTACTGTGAGGTCACTGCAACTGATAACCAATTACGGACGAAGTTACGGACCATACGGCAAGGAAGAAGGGACTCCTTTCGAACTCTCTGCTTTTGACGGTAGAATCATTGGTTTCCATGGACGCTCTGGGGAGTACCTCAATGGCATTGGAGTTTATGTCAAGGTACGTACTAGTATTACTTCTCACAAGCAACTCTGAAACTTGTTTATATATGTTTTATGCATTTGACATCTTCATTATATTTTAATTCGTTTTCAATTGTTTTATAATTAACAAAATGTGTTATTATTAAGTCCAACGGCTATACAATCAAATAGCAATCTGTTGAGGTTAATTGCAGCCGTTGATTATTGTGTGAAGGAATTAAACTTGACTCATCAAATTTTGCAGTGGATTAAAGCTGATTGATGGCACGATTTTGAAGGTCAAACGTGGTTCTTCTTGGACAAATAAAATATGGATTTGAAGCTTTATTCAATTTTAAGATGATGAAAGTTTCAAGTCTATTAGAATTTCGTACAGAAACTTAATTATGGTTTTTGAGTGATGTATGCGTGGGTAATTGTTATCTCAAAATTTTGTTTTTCAGTTTTATTTTTTTATTTATGAAATTCTGGAGTTGGTATTCGATTTTTATGGCTATAAAACAGTTGCCTTGTAATTTAGGGTATTATAAAACAGTTGCTATAGAAAGTTATGGTTTTTGAGTGAAGCATGCCGTGAGAATAGTAAGAAATTATATTTAATAATGATCTTAAAAATTTTAAAATGTCAAATTTATTTTATAAGAAATCAACCAGTCAAAAATAATAAAAAACATCAATGCATTAAAATAACTTATACATCTTCATTTTTTTTATAGCTTGACGTTGTATTAAATGAGTTTGAACATTTTAAAATTTTATATGTACATGCATCATTCATGATCTAGCTAAATATCTTGAATTTGTCGCTTGAAACAAATTCGAAAGTTTTTTAAGCTTACTTTACCAAACCTTTTTTATGAGCCTACCACATCCTAACCTCACTCATATTATAGGAAGCAGCTAATAGTCCCTAGACTTCAATCCCCCAAAAATTCTCGAAAATTCCTGTAAACTAATGGACCAAAGTCAGTAAACTAAAACACTAAATCCTGTAAACATAAAAACTTTTCATTTCTATGTAGTCTCCAATAACCTCCACTTTAACAACTTTAATTGCTTTGACCGGAATCACTTTTAGACCTCTGATCAAGACCATTTCTAGAAGATCTCTAACAATTTTTAAAAAATTTTAACTATGACCACTTTAAAATTATGTAAAATTATATATGTAAAAAAATTCAATTTTTTTTCATTTTTTTAAAAAAAAAATTCTAATTTTTTTCAATTTTTTTTTTCAAATTTCCTTCTAGATGCTACTTTCAATTATTTTGAATTCTATAAATCTTGTCACATAACTCTGTAGATAGTTTCATTTAATCCTATAAACCGGTAAAAAAATTCAAATTTTAACTTTTTTTCAAATTTTTTTTTTTTTTAATTTGCATCTAAATGCTACTTTCAATTGTTTTGAATTCTGTAAACCTGATCACATAACTCTGTAGACAATTTCGTTGAATAATGTAAACCGGTAAAAAATTTCAAATTTTTTTATTTTAATTTTTTTTTAATTTGTATCTAAATGCTACTTCCAATTGTTTACATGTACAAACACATATAATTGTTGAAATTTAAGTTAGCATGAGTATATTTATTGTCTACATTGTAATTCTACTGTTAATTTACTATCACATGTTGAAGGAAAAGAAAAATAAGAAAGGTGTGTGGTTTAATTACTATACGAGCCGTTTCTTTCGGCGCTTTTTTCCAGCTTTCCTTATCAGAAATGTAAGCAGTTTGCGTTGCTCTACTTAATACAACACTCTTTTGTACATTCAGGTATATACTGCTGTACTTTTCAGTTTTTTTATCTTACCAGTAAAATCCCCAAGCAAAAACTAGTTTTTATTTTTTTATTTTTTTTTTCTTATCAGTTTTTTTTATCTTTTCAGTTTTCTACTTAATACAACACTCTTTTTTTATCTACCCATGCAATGCCCGGGATAGAGTGCCATTGAGACCTCCCAAAGACATTGATGGGTTAAGGTCTACTAGTGAACATGATACACCGGTTCTACGGGAGCTGGTTGTGTGCCATATTGGGCAGCACATGATTTCCTTCCAAGCAAAAATCCAGAAGATTGAGCATTATGAAGATTATATTTTAGCTGAAAAACGGGGGAGTGAGGAGATCATCACTCTGCATATTTCATTCCCAATAAATATGTCATATTTTCTAATCAATATTGTACCAAAAAACATTCAGAATTACTCCAAATAGTTATCTTATTTTTCCTTTTCCACCTAAAACATGTTTTTGTAGTGAGAATAAATTAAGGTCCAAATTTAAAATTTTACTCTGACTTGGCATTGATGTGTTAATTATAAAATTTTACTCGGCAATGTTATTTCTAAATGATTGCTCCATTCAGTAATTTGCTAGACAAAATGCTGTGTAAATTTCTCAAAAATGCTGTTACATTGCAAGGTTTGATGAGTTGACCAATTATTTTAACACAATTTTTTAGAATTCCAAAATATTGGATTACGGTGTTGGATCATAATCCAACGTTGAGCATATATGTAATATAATTATGAATTGTTTACTGTCATATATGATTGTCACAATTAAAGTGATCTAATATGGAATTAAGATATTAGATAATCTATGTATTCAATAGGATGTGGTCCATAAGTGTGTAGAACAATTTGGGCAAAGATCAAATCATTGATGGACTGATTCTGATATTTGCAATTAAGAAAACTGCCTTTTTTGAGCCCAGTGCGGGTGGTCCACCCGCACTGGATCTGAGTGCGGACGCACTCAGGAGTTAGCCAAATTTTGGAAGACTTTTGGGAGCCCAGTGCGGGTGATTCACCCGCACTGGATCTGAGTGCGGACGCACTCAGGAGTTAGCCAAATTCTGGAAGGCTTTTGGGAGCCCAGTGCGGGTGGTTCACCCGCACTGGATCTGAGTGCGGACGCACTCAGGAGTTAGCCAAATTCTGGGAGCCTTTTTTGGTGGCCCAGTGCGGGTGGTTCACCCGCACTGGATCTGAGTGCGGACGCACTCAGTACTTAGCCAATTTTTGGGAACTTCAGAACAACGCAAGAAAAAGTCCGAGCGCAGTGCGGACGCACTGAGCTCCAGTGCGGGTGGGGTTCACCCGCACTGAGGACTTAGTCAATTTTCTGAAAGTTCTGTTTGAGTCCAGTGCGGGTGGCTCACCCGCACTGAACCAGAGTGCGGACGCACTGCTATTTTAGGGGCTAAGTAAGGCGGTTATCAGGACGCTCCTTTCGACCCAGTGCGGGTGGGTCACCCGCACTGGACCTGAGTGCGGACGCACTCGTGTCGCCAGAAGTGTAAAACTATATATAGATGGGTCCCCAAGGCACAAGATAACTAACTCAACTCAGAATTCTTAAAAGAGGTTATTCTTAGACAGAATTTTGAGAGTCTTCTCCCTTCTTCCACCATCAAAGAATTGAGAGGAGAAATCCATTAGAAATTTGGAAATGATTTCTCAAGGGCGATCTTGTTGCTTTGGAAGACCTAATCTAAGATCCAACCAAAAGGGCGTGAAAGGAAAAGTTTGCAAGAGTCTTGTCTCGCGCTCACGGAGACGGTTGCTTCTCCAACCTAGGGTTTGGTATTCCATGGCAAACGACATGGAATCAGGTATTGTATTCCGCACTAAAGATTATGTTTTGGGTCTCTTTGGCATAGGACGGTCTTAGGTTAAGGTGGGGATTGTTTCTTCTTCCCCGGGGTGTAAGTGTTTGACCCCTAGATGAGATGTAATTGTTTGATCTCTAGATAAGGCGTAATTGTTTGGCCTTTATGATTCCCAACATACGGGTCGTTCCAATTTGAGGCATTAGAACAGGGTCGATCTATATTTTGGGCTGGGCCTTAAATCCTTTTTACCTGCTTGCGTTTTTCTTTGTGCATTGTTGTTTACGTAGGGACATGTCTGAAATTAAGAAGAAGGTTTCTTTGTGCAATTGGTTGATTGAACACTTTGAATTTCTTTTCTTTGTTTTTCTTTTGGAAATAGACACCTTGAATTATCATTTCAATCAAATCTGTGTAACGAGCTCTGGACTTAAGCTTCCAGTGACATTATATATGTGCTTTGTAAAAGACTACAGCACACAGACACAGTCCGATTATTACGGGTATTCATGATTCTGTCGTTCTCGGCCTTAAAGCCCAACAAATTAACGGTGCCTCATGAGCAGTGTGGTCAGGAGCTGGTACAGTCTTGAGATTCTAATTAATCTTAGTTGCGAACTATTGGAACTGATAGATTTTATACAAAACAGTGCATGTTATCCTGATAAAAAATGGTTGTATTATACAAATTTTATCAAAATATTAGAATCCAATCGGATTAATATTGCTGGAAATACTCCTGAGACGACTAATCGTAACTCATCCATCTCATCTATTTTTTCACATACTGAGTTTGCCATATTATACAAATTATATTTACGACTATACTTTACAGTTTACAGGATACATTTTATTATTATTATATTATTCTCGTATTGAGCATATTAACAACATTACAATTTAGAAATAGATGATGCTAAATAAAACAACATAAAGATAAATTAAGTATTAACTAATTAATGAATAAAAATAAAGAATTACTTCAGCTAATTGATTATGATAACAATTTTTTTTTCTGATGTTAGTTTAATATTTTCTTGATTTGTTAATCCTTTAAGCCAGTAACCAATTTTTTGCTATGGCGTCTCTGAAGTAATAATTTTTTGCTCCAATTTTTTTTTCTCATTTTTCATTTTCATATTACATAATATAACACAGGTATTGATCCGGAAGCTTGAAATAGGCATAAAAAAAGTATTTGATAACATATTTTCTCTCGTCGATAAATTGCTATGATAGATGGGATAATTTATTGAATTATTTCTCCATTTCCAAAATAGCATAAAAAACAATGGATATAAACATGTTTAGAAACCCTAAAAATCACAAAGATAATTAACTTGGTAATTGGAAGAGGTCATAAAATATGAGGGTAATGTGGAGTTACCTCGGAGTAATTTAGACCACTTCTCTAAATATATTAACTTGTTTCACACTTACTTTGTCTGTAGGTCCACTATTATATATAGACACTTCTTTATTTTCTAATTTCTCTCTCCTCTAATCGAATTAATTTTAGTCATGACTTAAACTATCAAAGAAGATGTAAAACAAAAAAAGTAAGATGAAGGAAGCAACTTAATTTTCTGAAAATCATGACCTTAGGAGGTAGGTTGATTATTTCTTAGTGTCAATAGTCAATACCACCCTCATTTCATTTTGTAGATCCCTTCACAAATAGTTTTTGAAAAGTGGTCATACGTTGAAATTAAAATATCTTGTCAAAAGTTATGTTCATTTGAAGTTTGAATTTGCAATTGCATTTTTTTTTAATTTCTTTGATCCTCAAACCTTTTTTTTATCAAATTAAATTAGTCGTCAACAAATTAATAAACTATTAAAAAATAAAAATTATTTACATTTTTATTTTGATCGATCATGTTACTTCATAACACATCGTTTTTATAAATTAATTCTCAATCACTTTCGAACTATCTTCATTCTAGAAATTGCATTCTGATTTTAATTTTCGAACCATCTTCAAATATTTTTACAAATTATTTTGTATTTTTGTTATTAATTTTTGTTTTGCATCCCACAAATTTAGTTATCTTTTAAATTCCTCAAGTTGAAATATAGTGGATCGCTAAATGATTGTGCTCCAGCCTGTAATTGATGCCATGTTTCTTCAATAGTGAATGATCTTTTTTTTTTCATTATTATTTGAAATATGTTTTTATATAGGTTGTTCACTTGCTCTTAATCCGAGAGAGATACCAGTAGAGGCTTTAATTTCTTTTAGTTCATATATATAAGAGTAAATGGGAATTATTAATTTAGAAGGGTGATCTGTTTCATTATAACATTACTAGTATCGTGCATGTGCGTTGCAACGGGGACATATTAAGATTGAACATATATAACAGTAAATAATAAATAGGAACAACAACAAACGAAAAAATGGATCAAATATAAAATAAAAATTGGATATAATAAATAAACAGTATACAAAGCTGTCCAGCCTGCAATATCAGTGCCAAATTATAGTTTGTCTCCTTATAAAGGAAATTGGATATAATAAATGAACAACATATAGAGCTGCCCAACCTACAATATCAGTGCCAAAATTATAGTTTGCCTCGTTATAAAAATAGATATGCAGAGAGATTTATGAATTCCATCCTCATTAATTTATATGATATATTATATAGTTTCTTTCTTATATACAACAACATTTATTATAAATTACATACATTGTAAAATAAATGTACAGATGCAGTAGAACACCCATGATTAGATAAGGGTATTCTGGTCCATATAATTTGATTCATCAAGTATAATGATATTCTGGTAATTCTACTTAAGATTTTATTTTATTTTATTTTGTCTCAATGCACCGTGTAACTTGATTCTTATATATATATTTTTTTTCCAAATAAGTAGCATTGCTGCCTGTTTCTTAGATTGGGTATCACCAATAAACTAATTAATTAAGAAAAACAAAAGTGCTTTGAAATCTTACTATTCAATATGTTGAAACCAGATTTTGAAAAAAAAGATAGGATATTTCAAAATTCCAGAATCTTCCGATTTGCAAAAAAAAAAAGAAAAAAAAGAAAAGATAAATGCTTCCTAATATGTCTGCAAATTGTTTCCTTACATGTTACTGTATGCTTTTAATCCATTGTTGACAAATGAAGTATATGGATTTTATCTAAGAAAGATGTGATAATTCCCATTCTTATGCCATAGGGTTGGAGTGATCTGTATAGGAACAAAATTGGAAAATATATTATAGATTTTCTCCACAAGTTCGGAAAGATTGGATAATTTTCATTTTCATTGGTGAAAATATAGCAAGAGATGTACGTAGATAGTGAAAAGGAGAAATAAGGAAACAAAGAAAAAAGTGGTTAAAAAACTACAATCTATTTAATTTTAATTGTAACATATTATGTGGCAGAGTGCGTGGTGAGTATGTTTTTAACTAAATTTAGACTTCTATATGTAAAAAAATGCATTTAATCAAAAGAAGACATATTATTTAATTGGAGGGTTAATATTAAATCCAAATTTTATCTTTCAATCTGAGCCGTTGACGGATCAGGACAACTACATGCATAATATAAGAAAATAGATATTTCATAAAACACTCTTGATCTGTTTCATTATAACATTTTTTAAAATTTACACTGTCATTTGGAGGCTCAGAAGAATATTTTTTTTTTATGTTTTATTTATAAATGTACATTTGATAACAGAGTCTTAGAAAAAAAAAATGCTTGAATTAAATTATAGTTTTATTTCTGACCTTGATTTTATGCTAATTTTTCTCATTTATTAAAACACTCATTTGTTATAAAAAATATTATGCAGCGGACAAACAAGGCATTTTAGTAACTTGACAACATAATTGCAAACAATATTTGTGATTTGTGGTATTTTAGAAGGATTGTAATATTTAATATATAGCTACTGTAATTGTATCTTTTATTTTCAAACAAATTGTGCTATTTAAATGGGACTATGAGTTCAATTCAAAATTTATGATAAATTAAATTGTTAAAAGGAGATATCAAATAAACATAAATCAATTTGTCTCCAAAAACTAAACAATTGCATGGACATGGAGTTAAGTAGTTGCATGGATCTTCAATAAAATATAATATAAACAAGGGAATAAAGTAGTTGCATGGGTATGGGGTTAAGTTGTTGCAAAGCCCTTCAATAAAATATAATATAAACAAGGGGGGTAAAGTAGTTGCATGGGAATGGGGTTAAGTAATTGCAAGGCCCGTTAATATAATATAATATCTACCATGCGTTTGAGTAGTTGCATGGACACGGGGTTCAGTTGTTGCAAGGACCTCCAATTAATTATAATATTTGACCTTCAAAACGTAATTGCAAGGGTAGATAGAAAACAGTTGCATAGTTATACATCACACATTTGCATGTGATAGATGTTGCAAGGGACTACCCTTGCAACAAGTTTGAGGTATCCGGAAACACCATTTTTGTTGCAAGGATTGTCCTTACCTTGCAATAAACTAGTGCTACTCTTGCAATAAACTCGGATTCTAGTAGTGAAGTAAGTCGGAGCCTTGCAGTGACCGTAGTTGTTTAGCAAGAGATATGCACCAAACAATTCCCATTGATCACATTCTTGAAGTCATTATAGCCATGGAGATACTATCGATGCTCTTTCTGTATATTATGAAATTGATTATTATACTACTAAAAGCACCCTACTCTGGGATGGAGAAACAAGAGCAATGACTAAGGTACCCGATTCTTGCACCAAACATGAACTTCCCTTGGGTCGATTTTATATTTTTTTGGTATTGCAGATGCACACAAAAGAGCAAACGAACTGTTTGTAAATATTATAAGCTACCAAAAACAGTTTTGTGAATAAAAGTGTCTTTTATGGTTTTGTAGATTGTTCTACAATCCAGCGAGTATTACGCGTACGTCTGTGAGAGGCTATGTTGGCTACTTCGGTGACTTATTTGTTATGAGGTCACTACAACTGATAACCAACTTGAAAAGTTATGGACCATACGGCAAGGAAGAAGGGATTCCTTTCGAACTCTCTACTTGTGGTGGTAAAATCATAGGTTTCCATGGATGCTCTGGGGCATACCTCGACGCCATTGGAGTTTATGTCAAGGTAATAGTATTACTTCTCACAAACTACTCGAATTAAAACTTGTTTAGTTATTTATGAAATCGACCTCTTCATTATATTTTAATGGGTTTTCAATTGTTTTATAATTAACAAATTGTGTTATAGTAATTAAGCCCAACGGCTGTACAATCAAATAGCAATCTATTGATCAGCTTAATTATAGCATTGATTATTGTGTGAAGGAATTGAACTTGACTCATCAAATTTTGCAGTGGCCAGAAGATAGAAGCTGATTGATGCCACAATTTTGAAGGCCAAACGTGGTTCTTCTTCGACAAGTAAAATATGGAATATTTGAAGCTTTTGTCTATTTTCAGATGATGAAAGTTTTAAGTCTATGAGAGTTTCGTATAGAAAGTTATGGTTTTTGAGTTAAACATGCGTCAGTAATTTTTTTTGAGAAAATCAATGAGGGTCTAGCCCACATTTTTTCATTAACCATTATTGGTAACATTTTGTTGAGTTTCTGAGTGAGAAACCCTGATTACAAAACAAAAAACGAAAAGAAAGAAAACCAATTAAAAAACTACAAAGAAAGAGTCCAAAATAAAAGTTCCAAAATGAAAGAAAACTATCCTAACTGTTTTAATCGCTTTACTTCTCACTCCACGTTTGGTTCTTCTGACTGATGAGACACACTGACCTCCCACTGTGTAGTAACCTCTCGCACCAATTCATCCGTGTTTTTGCTTATTTCTCTAAAGATGCGGTTGCATCTTTCGCGCCAAATTATGAAATGTGTGATTAGCATAAGCTCTCTTGCCTTATCAGTTACATTTTTTTCGATCAGAAACTGAACCTTGTCTTGTCCCGTTACCTGTACCAGTATGTCCTGTAGCACCCCTCTGTACACTTGTTCACTTACCGGACACTCATTGAATAAGTGTCTAATTGTCTCGTCGCTTCTTCTACACATATAGCACATCCCCACGATATGGAAACCTCTTACTCTCAAATTGTCAGCCGTAAGCACCTTTTTATGCAGTAGCAACCATCCAAATACTCTCATTCTTGGTGGTACCCGTGTCTGCCATATTCTGTGAATATCTGATTTGATTTCTGGTGTTTGTTCCATTGTTAAGTACGCCCCTTTCACTGTGAATGTTCCATTAACCTCCATTTTCCACCTTGCGTCATCTTCCCCTATGTGGTGCAGCCCCCTTGCCATTATCACTGTACCAGCTGTTGACTTGCTCTTTCTGACAATACCGGTCTGAACATAGTTGCTATATTCTGTGTTTGTATAAAGTCTTGTACCGTTGCCTCCATTTGTGTTGTGAAAGTGTATAAAGTTTCAAATTTATTCTTTATAACACCTATGCCCCAATCTTGATCCCACAGGTTAATTGTATCTCCTGTGCCTACTACCCTCAATATGAAACAGTCACAGAATTTTTTTACTGCCTTCAACCCCTTCTTATACAAGTAGGAATTACATATTCCTTCCTGTTGTTCTCCATATAGCTCTTTAAACAGTGATTTCCACAATTTTTCCTCCTTGTTTTGCCACTGCCAATACCACTTAGCTAGCAATGCATGATTGAAGCTCTTTATATTTTTGATGCCCAGCCCTCCCATTCTTTTTGGTCTACACACTAACTCCCAGTTTGCTAAATGCAGTTTCCTTTCTCTCTGATTTGCACCTTGCCACAGAAAGGTCCTTCGTGCCCTGTCTATCTCATTTAACACCCAAACTGGCAAAATAAATACCGACATGAAGTATATTGGTATGGAGGTTAAAACTGAATTGATGAGTACTATTCTCCCTGCGCTTGACAGCAACTTTGCTGACCATCCCGATAATCTCTTATTAATACTCTCAATCAGTGGCATAAAGGCAATCCTAGGTAATTTTGTGTCGGATAACGGTAACCCCAAGTATTTAAACGGAAATGTACTTTCTTTGCATCCCAATATTCTTGCCAATTCCGTGGTTTCTTCTTGAGTAGTGGCTGTTGCCATCACTTCTGATTTTTCAAGATTCACCCTAAGTCCAGATATGATTCCAAATGTGAGTAGGGTGATCTTAAGTACCTGGACTTGTTGTTTCTCCGGTTTGATGAAAAATAGTGCATCGTCAGCATAGAGCAGTGAAGGATGCATCCCCCGAATTGGCATTCTAAGTTCTCCTGTGCTTTTTAATCTGGCCAACCATCTTGGTATGAAATCCATTGCTATGATGAAGAGGAAAGGCGACATGGGGTCACCTTGACGTACCCCTCTTTTTAGATCAATTTTTTTTCCAAGTAGACCATTTATGACAATTTGCGATGAACCTGGTAACACCAATCTTCTTATCCATGACACCCATTTTTGCGAGAATCCTATATGCCTCATGACTCCTATCAGGAACTCCCAACTTAGTGTATCAAATGCTTTATGTATATCCGCTTTAAAAACTGCCAATGGTGTATTGCCCCCTCGTGCTACCTGTAATAACTCCTGTGCACATACAAAACCTTCTGTTATCTGCCTACCTTTTAGGAACCCCGTTTGTGACTGATGTAGTATCTGTCCTATCCTTTTTTGCAATCTTATTGATAGAATTTTGGAAAAAATTCTTTGCATCCCATTAATTAGACTGATAGGTCTAAAATCCTTCACCTTATTTGCATTTTGTTTTTTTGGGATTAACACTGTATATGAGGCATTAAGTGGGCGCAAGGTATTGCCTTCTTCTATGATGTAGCTGATCACTGCCTTTATATCAGTAATTACGCTACTTGTGAATGCCTTGTAGAACTCTCCACTGAAACCGTCAGGGCCTTGTAATTGGCAGTAATTGTTATCTCACAATGTTGTATATCAGTTTTTTTTATGTATGAATATGTAGACTTGGTATTTTATTTTATTACTATAAAACAATTGCCTTGTAGTATTACGTAATAGAGTGTTATGATAATTGTAAAAAATTAAAATTTTATATGTACACGCATCACTAGTAAAGTAGATCAGTTTTTTTAATTCGTTACTGGCAATAGATTAATTTTCGAGTTAAGCTAACCAAACCCTTTTGATGAGCCTACCACGCGCTAGCCTAACTCATATTTGTATATATGGATGAAAATATAAATCGATGTGTTATTCTGTATAGTTGGCAGACTAGAGAATAAATGTGCTGCCCTCATATTTCTAGCAAACTTTTCCATTCTATCTAACTCATGGATGTGCTACCCTCAGAATAAATATTTTAATTAATTTTATTATTAGCAGTGCTAAAAAAATTCTTAAGTTCTCATTTTATTTAAGTACAGGAAGGCGTTATGATTTATTTATTTATTTATAAATTCCATCTAGAACTAGATTGCGAACATGCATAGATGCATCTCACATACAAAGAGTAATATTTTAGTGAACTGTGTTAAAGATGATTCGTATTCAACTTTTCTTTTTGCAATCAGATTCTTTCAATTTTGTCTTAAAAAACCATTTGACAATTTGTTTTCATTTAGTCTTGCATTACATACATAATAGTTCTGATAAGAACAATATATCATATTCTTGTTCTGCAATTAAATTCTGTCATTTTGGTCGCCACCTCCTCCAAACAAAGAAAAAAATATTTGATATTTTTGGACCGTACTTACAAGTAAACAAACAAGCATCCGTGAAAGTTTCAGAAAAGCATTGTAAGCACCATGCCCCAGAAGAAATGAATGCTGTACAGCAGTTGTAACACATGTTATCCTTTCATCTGTTCCCTTTAGATACCAAACAGGTTTTATAAGGCCTCAATTCAATGATGAAGAAAAAAGGTCGGTACAGTTGGGTTTTGTCTTGAAATGTCGGCCCAGAAAGAAATGCTTTTTGGGCCAAGTCGATACAAAAGATGTGACATCTCCAGTTTTTTTTTTCTTTTCTTTTTCCTTCTTTTTCCATTTGTTTTTGGCAGTGATAAGAAATGAACGAGATTTATTATGGGTTAACGGGACGTTGTTGATAGCAACATTTTTATATTTAGTTTTTCTCTTATTTTTCCAATCTCTTGTAAAATATGGTGGTAGACACTACTAGAATCTGATTTTATTGCATGCATCAGAAAGTGGCTTGTTGCAAGCGCCTAGCCTTGCAACAAGCCCGAAAAGGCTTGTTGCATGCGCTTACCCTTGCAACAATAACCTTGCAACTGCCTTCCTTACAACTACTAAGTATTTGCAAGGACACCCTTGCAACAACTATTTTCTGACTTGTTGCAAGCACCTAGCCTTGCAATCACTACGCATGCTAATACTTTCACAGTTGACCCCGTTTCTAGTATTTGCAAGGCTAACACTCGTGGGTCCCACCTGACTATATGCAAGGCAAGGAAACATGGGTCCCACCTGACTTTATGCAAGGCAAGGAAACATGGGTCCCACCTAACTATTAGCAAGGCAATTTTACGTGGGTCCCACCTGATTATTAGCAAGGCAATTTTACGTGGGTCCCACCTGACTATTAGCATGGTAAGATGTCCATTTATTTGCATGCACTGCAGTTCATACTATTTTCGTGGATGTACCAAAGTATATAATAATAGGAAATGGTTGCAAATCAGCACGCTCGAATTCAACAATCCTCCGTCCCTGTACCAATCTAGTACCAGTTTCCCATTCATCAATATTTACATAAAACACATTGAACACAATGAGAAATTAGTAAGCCACTAATAAGCATTGAACAACGTAGTATAGTATTGTTACATTGTACCAAAATATAAAAAGCAGTAAAACAACATCATCGCTAATAAATGAGTTATCTTCTAATTTATCCCAAAATGTACCTAGCAGTGAAGCTTTAACCAAAAGAACTCACCCCCATGAGTTAAACACACAATGAAAGCATCTAATTAAACTTCAAGGGTAGAAATTAGATGTTTTCATTGTGTGTTTTAACCAAAAGAACTCACCATGAGTTAACAAAATATACATACAATATAACCAAAATACAACACCATAGACCTCCATAGTTCAAGTCGAAGGTTAATTTGCCCACCAATTGCCTATTGCGGCATCATTACCTGTAATTTCTTCTGCGGTTTGAGAATTCAGCAGTGCTTGGAAATGCCCTTCTTGATTTGGTTGTACCAAACCAGCAACATTCTATGTATATACCAAATTGTAATGTTAGAACATCTAATTCATTTCATTGTAGACTTTGCTCAGATGCTATTCTCATAAGAATTCAAAAATTAAAACAAAAATATGAAGTACTAACCTAATTGAATTTAATTTGCAGATTTGAAGGTACTTCCTGAGTTGCTTCAGAGGTTGGACCTTCAAAGTAAGCATTATATTTGAAAGTGCAATGTCACATAGCGTGTTTATTTTTCCAAAAAGTTAGATGTTATTTTTGTTGAATTTACTGTGAAATCACAGTAATTATGTATTGATTAATACAATCTATCATATTTGGCCCAGCAATGTAACCATTCACACGCAAAACATTCACCTTCACAAAATCTGGTTCAATTTGGTTTACAACTGGTCAAATATGGGAAAACAGCAACTGATTTTGTGCTTGATCTCTTATTTGGCTTACAACTGTTCAAATCTGGTTCAATTTGATTTTCAACTGGTCAATTTGGTTTGTTGTTGATCAAATTTGGTTTACAACTGAGTTAATCTCTTTTTTTGAAGCAATAAGCTAAGTGTTTTGTAACTGCTCTTTTACCATTGCTATGGTGTCACCTTCAGAGTAGATCACCAAGTGCTCTTCTGATTTTTTGACCTAGATAGTCCGATAGCATAGCAACATTATTTTGTTATTTATATATTTACATGAAGAATTATAAAGTAACCTCATACCTCCATAGTGTAGAATAATTAGAAAAAAAACATGTTTAAGAATTTTCCATACCAAAGAAAACGAAGATTAGAACACCAATTGGACCTCTACTAGAACAATGTCATTGAGAAAAAGTAACTACAAACCCTCTCTGCATGGAGAGTAACATCTTTCTTATTGTAGAGCTGAAACTGAACAATGTCATCTCAAGAAAACACCTACAGGTATGAAGCAAACTTCCCATAAATTAATTGTCAACAACCAAAAAGCAGAATGCCACAAAGATAATTTAGAGAAGTACCTTAAATTTCTCTCCATGGTAGAGTTCAAGAAGCCGAAGCTTTCTGCTGCTATCAGAGAGTGGCAGCTGATAATACAAAAGAATAGTAGTTGCAATAATAAGCTTATCTAGCAAGAAGAAAGTAGCAACGGATTAAGGGTATGGGTTACCATAAAAGCTCATTCGTATTGTCAGTTACTGGACCTGATCAGTATATAACACAGCTGGTTCAAAACCAATTATAGTAATAGTTGTAATGCCCATATCATTGGAACCTGATGTTGGAATTCTCCGTTAAACCCCAAACTGATTTAAAGAGACTGATATATTACAGCAGGAAAGAAACAAATCATTTCAAGTTGAAATAACAGAAACAAAATTTCAAATCTTTTACCATTGACTGGAGCTCTTGAAGCACAGTTTGAGCTGTGAAAATGCTCCGCATTGAGACAGTGTATGCAATTATCAGCCCCTTCATTGGCTTCTTCCTCAGAACCAGAGTCGTCAGAGGATGAGGCCAAGTTCTCACGCAATTCTTTCTATCTAATCCATGAAAAATGAGTCAAAATACTTAAATTATATTTCCTCAATCGGATCATTCACATCAACCACACAATTCCTTCTATCTAATCCATGAAAAATGAGTCAAATTACACAATCAATTTTCAAGTTTCTATCCAAAATAAATGATTTAACACAATCAGACTACACAAGTATGGACATTCTACTTGTGATTTTAATTATAAAAATAGAACCAAATAATTACTGCATTTTCTTCGCAGGTGTACTTTTCTTCCCAGACACACAACCTTGAAATATTATGCCATCAACGAACTTGAAATTACTTCTTCCAACTCAAATATGATACTAAAATTAGATAATCTGAAGCAACAAGTCAGGAACTGAGATCCGCACAACTACACGCAATTAAAAAGAATAATTCAAAAAGAAAATATTGTGTGGGCTATAAAACATTCAAATTAGATACCTTGATGGATCGCCCTTGTTCAGAGGCGAGAGAGGCACGAGAGAAGGCTTCTGCACAGCCCGGGTTGTGAAAACTTGGAAAAGAGGACAGGGATAAACCCTAGATCTGATTTGGGTGCGGTTTCGATCTGGGTCACCTCGCTTTCGTTGCGGCTGGGCAGAGTAAGGGGCGGCTAGGCGGAGGAGCAAGAGTGCGGCTGATAGGAGGGGGGCTTAAACCCTAGGCGAAAGTAGTGGCTAGGGTTTAGTGAAGAAGAGGGAGAGTGAGAGATGAAAATCAAAATTCTGAATCAAGAGGGAGAGCGGGAGAGGATAACTTAGTGAAATTTTGGTGAAATTTTGAGAGGGAATTGAAGGAGGGAAGTGAAAATTTTAGGTTTTGGCATCGTGAGCTTGGTTAGAGAGGAGATAAGAGTACAGAGAGTAGAGATTTTGGGGAAATAAATCTGCTGTTATTTAAGAGGTATAACATGAACCTGTTATTACGATTTTAACCATTGATCTTTATTAAGATTCGCGCATAAAAAAATATTTTTTCTAAGATTCGCGTATGGAAAAGTTTGAACGCTTGAGATCTGAATAACAAATTCATGTAATTGCTTTAGAATAACAGCAGATCTATTCTCAGATTTTGGAGTGGGTAAAAAAAACGCTACTCACAGAGGTAACATAGTATGTGTGTTTAGATCGAGGCGTGTGATTATCTTTACACACTAATATCAAAGAATCATATGCATCACCTACCATCAGATCTATAAAGAAATATTATGTTACTTCAGAGAAAAGAAACTCCCTTCCCACAGCTGTTAAAATGAATAAATCAGAACCATTTTTTACTTATCAGACGGCATGAAAACTTGATATTTACTAATTACCTAATGAATGTACAACACTACATATGAAAAGTTTTCAAAAAAAGAAAATTTATTTTTTAAACATTTTATATGACCAAATAATACTTATACATGTCATTTTTATAGACTTTCATCATTATATCTTCCTTCAAATTTAGAAAATATTTTCGGACCGTTCATTTTCACGCGAGAAATCAACGGTCGATCTGCAATTAAATCATTCCAAAACTATTTTAAAATGATCAAGGGAGAACATAGAACGTAACCAACATAAAAGTTTGGACATTTTATTATGTATGAGCTTCGATCCATCACGAAATGTCTATGGCCATACGATGCTTCAATATTCGATCAACTAGATGGATGGGTAAATAAAAACAAAATTTGATCAAACTTGAGTGCAAGATAATAAGTACAGTGCTCTTTAATTTAAACGGTTCCGATCGACTAACGGATGAAATATTCCTGTGCATCTTTATTAACTCACAAAACAAGAGTTTATGTGTTCATATTAATGCATAGAAGATGTGAGTCATATACACAACATGCATGTAATGCTATAATATTTAATGTGTCAAAATCATTTAATTAAGCAATAAACATATTATTATGTTAATTATTACATAAATTTAATTAATATAATTTACATAATTTTTTTTCCATATTATTTGCTGTATAATGATTTACTTAATTGTACATATATAAATTAAAAATTATTTTGTTTCATTTTTAATTTTATTCTGAGTTTCTAAAAGATCACTCAACTTAATTTATTAAACAATAAGTTTTCATTATTTTGTCGTTCTTTTCAATATATAAATGAAAAGAAATATTTACAAATTTAACAGTGAATACTTAATGTATATGTTTTATCGAAGTACAAATGCAAATCATAAAATTTATTTTGTTAACTTTTAATTTTATTCTGACTTTAATAATTTGACCTTATAAAAGGCCACTCAACTTAACTTATTTTACAATAAATTTTCATTTTGTTGTCATTTATTTAATTATCTTCAATATATAAATGAAAAAAATATATAATTTACAAATTTAACCATGAATATTTTACTAATTTTTTTTTCTAAAATACAAGTTATAATTGTAAATAGTTCACTTGTATTTCGATTTACCTGTACACATGTAATTCATAAAAATTCGATTTTTCCAAAAAATACTCGAATAATATTCACTCGTAATTTTATTTTGACTTTATAAAATTCAATTTTGACCATATTGAAGGGACAAATAATGATGAAATTCTATAAATTTGATAATTTTAAGAATGATTTGGCCATAGAAAACGTAAAAAAATAATGATTTTCTTTTTTGAAAGTTTTTTTCATATTATTTGCAATGCATGCATTAATTAATTTTCACATATATAAATCTGAGCCGTCCGATAAAAAAATGTGCTGTCATGATTACAATGGATACCTCCATTTAATGATCATCAATTTTATATATTAAAGAGATGTCTCTATTGCAACTGGGTCCCACTTGTCAACTCCTGCTTTTTCATCTTTTTTTTCCGTGTTCCTTCTTTGGAAAGCTCGCAACTTCTCATCTCTGTCTCTCTGCTTATCCTCTCCAATTTTTTTTGGAAATCCAAACCGCCTCCCATACAAATCACTCAATTTAATTCCATCCCAAAATTTGACAATTTCCCTCCTAATTTTCATCAATTGGACCTTGCTACTTCATTTCCCTCCTAATTTTTATCCACAAATTAGTTAAGCGTGGATTGCTAACTCATCTCTCCCTCCCACTGTTTCTTTTTACTTTAGTCCTCTCCTAATTTTTCCCTCTTGCCGCCAGAAAAGTCATTTCTGCCATCTAAGTGTTTGTTACTTTGCCTCAGAGAAGAAAAACAACCCATGTTAATTACTTTGACAAAATTCGCTTGTGGTTTCCTTTCTTAGGTTACAAAATTATGTGAGATATGGGCTTAAGAGATGGTGTATGTGCAGTACAATGGACAAGGGAGGGATCCTACCCTGCCATTGGTACAGGTTGTGGGGAAGGACAGGTACAGTAACACATGTATAACCAATTGTAACCATCGAACACCATCTGTTTGTTGAAATTCCCAACTTAAATTACCATCCTTAGCGTAACAATGTATACCACATATTGAAAGTATAGGGATTGTTTTAAATTGTACAAATTTTTTTTTTTGGCATAAATTTAGGTTTCAGAATTTCATTTGAGAGCATAGGGATTGTTTTTTGAAATCTGAAATTGCAATTTAGGGGTTTATATTCAGGTATAATTGCTGGTTGAGGGACCTAAATGGTAATTTTAAGAGGCCAAATTCATGTAATTAAAAGGATATGTGTGTACATTACTTTATGCATTGCAATTAGGAGAAAAGCATATATATGTGTACAGTTGATGGTCAATAAGAAGCATTTCTTTTGTTTGTAGTGTCATTTAATTTACTGCTTTTAGGGAAATGTTGTTATTGGTAGGGTTCATCTTGTATCCTAACACTGTCTCCAGCCACTTGTTTGCAAATTACAAGTACTGAACACTCAAATCTCCAGTCACTTGTTTGCCCTGGTACTGAACAGGTACTGAACACTCAAATCTCTAGCCACTTGTTTGCAAATTATAGTAAATCATGAATCTATTTTGAGTACAGACATGAATCTGTTTTGAATATTGATATGAGTATGTATTTGTTTCAAATTGCTCAAGTTGAAATATAGTGGATCACTAAATGATTGTTCTACTTGCTCCAGCCTGTAATTGAGGCCTTGTTTCTTTAATAGTGAATGATCTTTTTTTATTATTTGAAATATATTTTTATATAGGTTGTTCACTTGCTCTTAATCCAAGAGAGATACCAGTAGAGGCTTTAATTTCTTTTAGTTCATATAAGAGTAAAATGCAAATTATTAATTTAGAAGGGTGATCTGTTTCATTATAGCATTATTTCATAAAACACACTTGATCTGTTTCATTTGCTAAAAATTACCCTTAACTTGAGGGTTCAGCACTAGCTAGGTGTGTGGATAATTTAATGAAATATTGCCACTATCATTTATGCTTTATTAATTTTTTAAAAATTTACACTGTCATTTGGAGGCTCAGAAGAATGTTTCTTTATGTTTTATTTGCAAATGTACTTTTGAGCACAGTCTTAGAAAAAAAATGCTTGAATTAAAGTATAGTTTTATTTATGACCTTGATTTTATGCAAACTGAGCTTTTATTCCAAGACGAAATGCCGGATCATCCAATCGAGGTTTCAAATGGTCAAGATTTTGATTGGGATGGCATGCCACCTCAAGAAGGCGAGTTCGAGTTAGTAGTCGATCCGATGTCGGAAGGTGAAGAAGAAGAAGAAGATGACAACCCAATTGAGTTAAGTGACGAAGAATTGGACACGGACCAAGGTGAGGATGAATTTGGTTTCTAGGCCCTCGATGCTTCCGATCAAGAGTTTTAATATTAGTGAATCAATAGTTGTATATGTCTGTTGTGTCACAAAGTTTGTAATATTTTCTTGTTTCTCAATTATTTTGGAGTGTTTGTTCTAAATGCAAAAATTAAAATCATCAAAGTATTGAACTCTTATATACTGCTATTATTCATGTTGTTGTGATTCATAGTATAAATCAGCATTAAAAAGGAGATATCAAATAAACAGAAGTGTACCTGTCTCCAGGAACTAAACAATTGCAAGGGTAAGCCCATGCTCAGTTGCAAGGCTGGTTAATAAAATATAATATCCACCATGTGTTTGAGTAGTTGCATGGCAAGGGGTTCAGTTGTTGCAAGGACCTCCAATTAATTATAATACCTGACCTCCAAAACGTAATTGCAAGGGTAGGTAGAAAACAGTTGCATGGTTGCACAACATACATTTGCATGCGATAGGTGTTGCAAGGAACTACCCTTGCAACAAGTTTGAGGAATTTAGAAACGCCATTTCTGTTGCAAGGGCCGTCCTTACCTTGCAACAAACTGGACCTACGCATGCAATAAACCCAGATTCTAGTAGTGAGACGAGATATAAGAATTAGTTCCAGTTATTAATTGTAGCAGAATTTAACATTTCTTTAAAGACTGATTGGGATTATGTTTTAATAAATACTAATTTGAGACAATAATAATTTCCACTCGGTCAACCAAATCCTGCATTTTTCATTCCCAATAAAAAATGTCATTTTTTTTCTAATCAATATTGCACCAAAAAAATATTCAGAATAACTCAAAACAGTTATCTTTTATTTAGTTATTTTTCCTTTTCCACCTAAAACACTGTTTTGGAGTGAGAACTATTTAAGGGTCCAATTTCAGAATTTTAGTCCGAGGTGGTATTGATGAGTTAATTATAAAATTATCAAAAGGGTGATATTCTAATGTGTTCTTCCTTGTAACTTGGTCATGTTATTTCTAAATGATTTCTCCTTTCAGTAATTTGCTAGACAACATGCTCTGAAAATTTCTCAAAAGTGCTGCATTGCATGATTTGATGAGCTGACCGATTATTTTAATACAATTTTTTAGAGTTTCCAATTCTTGGATTACGGGTCGTTCCAATTTGAGGCATAAGATCTGGGCCAGATTCATATTTTGGGCTGGCCCATAAAATCCTTCTTTCCTGCCAGCGTTTTTCTCTGTGCTTTATGTAGGGCCATTTTGGAAAGAAAAAGGTTTCCCCGATACAGCAACACAACCTCCCAAGTAGCCACATCCCCTTGAACACTTTGAATTTCTTTTCTTTGTTTTTATTTTGGAAATAAAACACGTTGAGTTATCCATTTCAATCAAATCTGTTAACGAGCTCTGGTGCTAAGCTTCCAATGACATTATATATGTGCTTTGCAAAAAACTACTGCACACAAACACATTCACAGTTTGATTATTACGATCGATCAACAATGTTTCTCGATGCTAGCAGTATGAAGAACTGCATTCATGATTCTGTTTTTTCTCGGACTTAAGCCCAACAAATTAAGGTCGCCTCATAAGCACTGTGGTCAGGAACTGGTATAGTCATAAGATTTTAATCTTTGTTGCGAATAATAATTTTTTGCAATCTTTTAATCTAGTGGTAAAGATAATATACTCTGTGTAGGAGGTTGTAAGTTTGAAATTCCAATGAAAAATCCGGATAAATATTTAATAGTAAGGTAACTTGAGATTTTCTGAACTTTATGGTATACAAAAGACTTTGTACATTGAGTTTATCAATATTTTGTTTTAGAGGGACCTCTGCAACTTGTCCACATTTTGTGACTTCCAAACAAGGGCCATTATGCAAATATAGAAGTCCAGGGAAAATTTCTTAATATGAAACAAACATTTTGTGACTTCCAATACATGATCTGGCCTGATCGGCATAATTTCCGCTTGTGCAAAACACAAGAACATGGTGCCACATGCTTCAAAAATATCAACCTAAAAACTAAGACAGGAATAATTTGGTTTTGATCAACCTAAAAATATGTTCCCCACCTACAACGCCCAAGAGAGCTCGGTAATATCAAAAATAAAAAATCAAAAGCTGACGGCTTTAATTGATATTTACACAATATAAATTATTTGATAATTAAAAAAAATTAACGGATATATAGAGTAGTAAATATACATATACATGAAAAATATAAATTATACATATACTATAAAAATATAAATTAAACTAAAAGCTATATAACTGTAGATGTATTCTCAAATATTTAGATTCAATTTTTCATTTAATAGGTCATTCATGGTTATCTATCCGTAAAAAAAATTAAATTATTTGGTGGAAGGTTAAACATCGTGTTTTATAATTTAAACTTTTAAATTTGAATGATATTTGAAAAATATACATACTATAAAAGTTAGATGTATACTGAAATTATCCATTTTTTAGTTAAATCATCCCAGTGTAAGAATAATGCTTGAATATTTAGTCTTTCACACAGAATAATACCTGAATGAGCTCTGTCGGTGGTTGTATTGAATAGGAAATTAACTAGTAAAATTACTGAATGAGCTGATAATTAAATATATTTAAATTAAAGCAACGAGTAATACCCGCCGCTTTAATTTTTAATGTATGACGGAATATTTCCAATTAAACATTGCCGAAATATTATTATTGAGAATGATTTTAAATTATGAGACTTATTTTTATAAAGGGAGTGCTGGAAACAAGGATATTCAAACGATAAGATATTCATCTCGTAGTAAGATTATTTTTCATGCTATCACGGGAATTTTACCTTGCTATGAACAAATTACTAGTCATAGCTGGCACATCAACCAATGTTTAACCCCACCTCCCCACGCTCCTCTACTAAATCGCGACTCCAGCCACCTCACGTCCTAACTCCACTTCTCCATCTCTCCTCCAAAGCGTAAACGTACTCCTTTTTGTAAGAAATTATTAAAGGTCATACATATATATCCTCTGTGTACGTAGGAGGTTGCATTTGAAATTCCAATGAGTTGAGCTATATATTTGTTAGTTAGGTAACTTGATTTGTTGAACTATATGGGACCAACTCTAAGAAAGACTTTGTACATTGAGTTGTGATTGGACAAAGAGCAGTGCCTTTATAGTTTATACATTGAGTTTATCAATATTTTGTTTTAGAGGAGCCTCTGCAACTTGTTCACATTTGGTGACTTCCAAAAAAGGGCCATTATGCAAATATAAAAGTCCATGGGACATTTCTTAATCTGAAACAAACAAGTCATAGCTGGGACAACCAATGCATGATCTGGCCCGGTCGGCACAATTTACGCTTTTGCAAAACACAAGAACATGGTGCCACATGTAGCAAAAATATAATGTTCTTTATTATTATAAACGTAAGACAGAGACAAGAATAGTTTAACTAGAATGTGAATTGCTCACTGCGAAAAGTCACTTTTTACCCTCGCAAATGCTGTCTTATTTTACCTACTTATTTTTTTATATTTGTTATTGCTAGGACTGACAATGAACCGAGCTGAGCTAGAGGTAGCACGTGGCTCGCACGTTTTTAAAGCCAGTGAGCCACAACTAAAAAATTGGCTTGTGGTTTGTTCGTTTTCGAACTAAGCTTGAGTGAACCACGAGCTTTTTTGCCAGCTCTAGCTTAAGTTTATGTTTCCAACAATTAAACCATCAACTTTGCTTTGTCCATCGAATATAAACATATATAATACTAAGAGTTATTACTTGCTCACAGGAGATACTTTCTTCAGTCGATCTCTAAGAGTTAACAGAGAATTACTGAATCAGAAGATTAGATTAGCAAAAAGAAATTCACGGAAAGCTAGAGCAACAACTTAGAGCTTCTTTGAATACAAGAGGAACACTAATATCTTACAAGGTAAATTTATTCTGTTTTATTATAACCTTCTCAATTTTTTAATCATATTTTTTTTTATATATAGTTACTTCTGTTAATCACTAGTGGAAAAACATGAATCAGGATCGGCCTATCTGGATCGGTTATATGAAACAACCGATACTAATACCTATCTGGATCGGTTTTCTGAACAAAACCGATCCTAAAAACTAGTTAGATCGGGTTTTTTAGTCAACCGATCCAAATTTGTGAACTATCAGGATCGGTTGTTCTAAAAAACCGATCCTGATACTATCAGGATCAGTTGTTCTAAAAAACCGATCCTAATAGTTAAACTATTAGGATCGGTTGTTTAGAACAACTGATCCTGATACTATCAGGATCGGTTTTTTTATAAAACCGATCCTGATACAATTTTTTTTTCAAAATTGGTTCTGCAAAAAAAAAAAAAAAAATCTGGGTCGGTTTTTTATTAAAAACCGACCCTATTTTTTTTTTTTTTTTTTTTTTTTTTTTTTTTTTGCAGAAATTTTTTTGAAAAAAAAAAATTGTATCAGGATCGGTTTTATTGCTAAAAACCGATCCTGATAGTATCTGGATCGGTTTTTAGCAATAAAACCGATCCAGATAGTTTTTTTCTTTTATTTGGAAAATCTTTTCATATGGTTATGTTTAAATAAATATAAAAAATTACATATTAGAAATATAAGTTAATTATTTAATAGAAATTTTAGAAAGCGTGCATTTTTTTTTCTCAATCCAAAATTAATGCATGTATCTAATAATCATGACTCATGAGAGATGAACCATATATATTATACGAGTAAGGCTGGGTGCTATGGATAGCATAGAGGCCTCTATGCTACGGCTCAATATTTCATATTTTAAAATCCAAACGGTCGATCCGAACCGTTCATCTTATTCTCCATATTAATATCTGCTTGGAGACCAAATTTTACATTTTTATGAAATTTTTTACTATTTATTAAGTATTTTACAAAATTGTTGATCCAACGGTGGCTGCACAAAACAATAAAACCGTTGGATTAGCGATTTTCAAAGTGGCTTAATAAATAGTAAAAAAATTCAGAAAATTATAAAATTTGGTCTCCAAGCAGATATTAATATGGAGAATAAGATGAACGGTTCGGATCGACCGTTTGGATTTTAAAAACTTGAATATTGAGCCGTAGCATAGAGGCCTATATGCTATCCATAGCACCCCAGCCTTACTCATATTATACTTACCACTATATGTATATGAGGCTTACATCATTTGTCATATATATATATATATATATATATATATATATAGAGGAGGGATCAAGTTACAACATTTTTTGAGTTACAACAAGTTACAACAAGCATTATTTATATTTTCAAAGTGCAAATCGTCGATCCAAACCATTAGATGTGATCTCTACAATAAAATGTGCTTGGAGACCAAATTTTATATTTTTTGGAATTTTTTTACTATTTATTAAGGTGGGTACAAAAACTAGTCAAATTCATACCATTGAATTTTGTACCCATCTTAATAAATAGTAAAAAAATTCCAAAAAATGTAAAATTTGGTCTCCAAGCACATTTTATTGTAGAGATCACATCTAACGGTTTGGATCGACGATTTGGACTTTGAAAATGTAAATAATGCTTGTTGTAACTTGTTGTAACTCAAAAAATGTTGTAACTTGATCCCTCCTCATATATATATATATATATATATATATACATTAATTAAAAAAAATGTAAAAGTTTATTGTCTTATTATTAATGATATTTGAGAATCTTAAAGTCATTTTGGTCGTTCTTTTGACGACCAATAACAATTCTAGTATAAAGAGCAACAATATTGGTCGTTGCAAATCTGATCATTTCAAACCGGTCAAAATATACATAGAAATTAATGAATTTGACATTGGTCGTCAATTGTTATAAATCAGAGAGAATCTCCTACATAAAAATCATATAAATAGCCATTGTTAATTTATTAACCCGATAACTGTTGTTTTAATAAGAAAGTTTCTTCCATAAATTATTATTGTAATTATACATATACCACAATATATATCTAAAGATAATCAAATTAAACATATAGCTGAAAAAAAAAAATCCCCTTCCTTCATTTTATTTAAGTGTTGAAATGGAAAATAAAATATATTATATGGCACAAGTCATTGATGCATAACCATATGAAAAGAAAATATATTATATGCACAAGTCATTTGAAAATTAAATCAAATTTTTATTAAATAATTAACTTATATTTCTAATATGTAATTTTTTATATTTATTTAAACATAACCATATGAAAAGATTTTCCAAATAAAAGAAAAAAACTATCTGGATCGGTTTTATTGCTAAAAACCGATCCAGATACTATCAGGATCGGTTTTATTGCTAAAAACCGATCCAGATACTATCAGGATCGGTTTTTAGCAATAAAACCGATCCTGATACAATTTTTTTTTTTCAAAAAAATTTCTGCAAAAAAAAAAAAAAAAAAAAAAAAATCAGGGTCGG
Organism: Carex rostrata; assembly: GCF_964058835.1. Classification (NCBI taxonomy): domain Eukaryota; kingdom Viridiplantae; phylum Streptophyta; class Magnoliopsida; order Poales; family Cyperaceae; genus Carex; species Carex rostrata. The sequence goes on from NC_135929.1 coordinate 10,903,278, forward strand.
TTTTTAATAAAAAACCGATCCTAATACTATTAGGATCGGTTTTTTATTAAAAACCGACCCTGATTTTTTTTTTTTTTTTTTTTTTTTTTTTTTTTTTTTTGCAGAAATTTTTTTGAAAAAAAAAAAATTGTATCAGGATCGGTTTTTTATAATAAAAAACCGATCCTGATACTATTTTTTTTTCAAAAAAATTAGTATCAGGATCGGTTTTTTTATAAAAACCGATCCTGATACTATTAGGATCGGTTCTTTATAAACAACCGATCCTAATGATAACTTTCTATATAACCAGCTTAGCTAGGGTTCTTCTTATTTTCATTTCGCGCCTCTCATTTTCAATTTAGCGTCTCTGTCTCCGTATCTCCCTCTCAAATCCTCAGTACTCTCTCTCTCTGTCTCCGTCTCTCTCTTTCCTCCGTGTGTCTCTCTATCTTTCTCTCCGTCTCTTCCTCTCAAATCCGAGCATCTCGCACCTCCGGCTCAATTGTGCCAATTTTTTATTTTTTTTATTGTTTCAAAAATGAATTAATGGTGTTTGTATATTGTTTTACAGTTTTGAGGACATCTCTCTCAAGTTACTTAATCATCCGGCCGATCAACTATCATGGTATTAGCTTTATCTAATTTTCTCATTATTATACTTTTAAAACACATTTTTTTGTATTTTTTATTGGAAAATGTTTTTCTATCTAATTGTTACCTTTGTTTTTGTTTTTAGGATTTTTTTTAATCTCAAGTGATGTGATTGCCAAAGAGGTAATTATTGATTTTTTTATTGTTGTGCTTTACATTAATTGCATAATTGTGTATATTGCATAAATGTGTGTTAATTGAAGAAATAGCCCAATTAGTCACTTGTATGTTTGTTAATTAATTTTTTTTTTGGATTTAAATTTCTTGTTATAATATGTAATGCTTCACAAAACTTTGTATGAAGTACATGAATTTTTTGTAATAGTTTAAGATGTGTATGATAATTAATTTAGAATGTGTATATGATATTTAATTGATTATTGCTTCTTACTGTGCAAAAAAAAAAAATTTAGGATGCTGGCCAGCAAAATATATATGGAAGCTGGTCAAATAAATAAAAATATTTTTTTTAGCCTCAATAAAACATCAGGATCGGTTTTATATAAAAACCGATCTTGATAGTACGTATCAAGATCGGTTTTTATTCAAAAACCGATCTAGATATGTAATTTTAAAAAAAAAATCGAAAATACTATCAAGATCGGTTTTTATATAAAAACCGATCTTGATATGTAATTTTTAATTAAAAAAAAATTCGAAAAAAATATCAAGATCGGTTTTTATATAAAAACCGATCTTGATAGTACTATCAGGATCGGTTTTTAGCAATAAAACCGATCCTGATACAATTTTTTTTTAAAAAAAAAAAAAAAAAAAAAAAAAAAAATCAAGGTCGGTTTTTAATAAAAAACCGATCCTAATACTATTAGGATCGGTTTTTTATTAAAAACCGACCCTGATTTTTTTTTTTTTTTTTTTTTTTTTGCAGAAATTTTTTTGAAAAAAAAAAATTTGTATCAGGATCGGTTTTTTTATAAAAACCGATCTTGATAGTACGTATCTGGATCGGTTCTTAGTCAAAAACCGATCTAGATAACAACTATTAAGATCGGTTTTGTTAAAAAACCGATCCTAATAGTTTCTATTTGGATCGGTTCTTTAAAAAATATAAAACCGATCCTGATAGTATCAGTATCGCCTTCAACAGGATCGGTTGGATTCCGATACTGATATGTGTATATAACCGATCCTGATTCCATATTTTCCACTAGTGAATATAGAATGAGTACCATCATATTTTATGAAAGTAACAATTGGATTCAAATTGTTACTATTATTGTTTCAATCATTCAATATCGAAATCGAGTTTAGTGACAATCTATTAATTAGTCAAAGAGAGAACATTTGTATTTTCATAAATTTTGAATTATATATTAATATTAGAAATTTGTGTTACTCTCTTCTTTCACACTTACAATAAAATGTTACCTAACATGCATGAAACAATTTACATATTACATAAAGGTACATTTCTATACTTTTGACTTAAATACGAATTTCAATTTTCCTGACAGCATAAAACACTATAAATAAGACTTTCAACATACTTCTATATTACATTTGACTACCAACAAAATTCAGTTTATATTTGGAAGAATAATACCATTGAATTTTTTTTTGTCCATCGAACAGTACTAAGAGACATTCTGGAAAAAAAAAATTGCGACGAATCTTGAAAATATATTTCTGAATTTGAAACCTCAAAGTCCCATTATTTTATTTTGGCTTTAATAATTTGGAGGATTAATAAAACAATTAGTTGCTGGCATTTTTTAACCACCAAATAGCAAATTTGTTTGTATTCATATTAGATTAACCGCATGAACACCATATCGATCAAAATCTCATGAACATTTTGCAATTATATATATTGTCAGTTAGCTGTTCATTCGTAAAGCAGTAAGCCACTACTTTCTCCGAAATATTCGTTTTCACCTTGATCACGATTAGGCAAATAAGTTTCCTCTTAAGAATTCTCTAATCTATACTTTTGATATCAACAGAAATTAAGCTAACGAGACATGTGCACAGATATTGAACAGTTAAAATATAAAACAAATAATGTATCATGTACATGCTAAGTTTATAGAACTTTATAGCAGACTTTTTTAATCTTACAAACATGGTTTGGAAACTCGGCCGAGTGAACTCGGTATTGGTCGGGTCCGATTCTAGTTTTACCCGAGTCTCAAACTCATGCGGATTTTTCATCAAAACTCGGTTGAACAGTGTTTGACTCGGCCGATTTATCCGATTTTCAGGCAGAGTCAAGCCGAGTCAGGCGAGTTTCATCTGAGTCAGACTGAGCCTCACCGGATTCTACACATTTTTTTACATCAATTTGGGTTTAGATAGGAATAGTCATGAATTTGGGAAGAAAAAGAAGGGTAGTCTGATTCGGGAAGAAAATGATCGAAGCGATCTCTAGAGGAAGAAAGACAACTATATTTATATTTTTAAATAAACATGGTGTATTGTTTTATTGTGTATAGAAATAGAAAAACCATTTGGACCATCGTGAACCAGGAGCAACGAGGATCCATTGTGTATAGAAATAGAAGCACTTCCATTCGCTGCCTTTTTTCCTAATTCTTTTCCTCTCCATTTCTTTTTTCATGGATACCTCCATTTTAATTTTTTTTTTAATTTTTTTGTTATTTTATAGGGATTAATATTAAGACTAGCAAATTATTTTTATTTTTCAGCACTACCTTTGTTTTTTTAACAAATTAATGTTTAACCATTTTTTTCCTATTATTTTAGTACAAACCAAACTTCTGACAAAAAAATTCGAATTTTTGATCTGATTCAGTCGATTTCAACCGATTCATCCAATTCCGATTCCGATTCCGATTCCGATTCCGATTCCGAGTTTCATAAACCATGCTTGCAAAAACATTCCAAAGACTTTTTAGGAAGAAATCTGGTCAGACTAATCAGAATGTATCATACTCAAAGACATGCAAAATTTATAAACCTTCACAACAATATTTTTAGTCTTAAGAAAAAGATTTCCAAAGACTTTTAGGAAGAAATCTGGACAAACTAATCAGAATGTATCATACTCAAAGACATGCAAAATTGTTCATAGCAGCACAAAAGACAATGCAACAATATGTATGATGTTGTTTGTACTAGAACCTAGACCATCGGCATTGTTGTAAAATTTTGAGCCACTAACAACAGGGAGAGGGGGGTGTCTGATGCCCATCGGACCAAATCCTGTTCGATGGGAGGTTTAAACCGTCAGATCTGCTTTAGGATTCGCACCCGCAATTTCGCGTCTGCTTTAAAATCCGTACACACGAATCCTAAAGCAGATCTGACGGTTTAAACCCCCCATCGAACAGGATTTGGTCCGATGGGCATCGGAAACCCCCCTCTCCCCTAACAACAATATGTATGATGTTGTTTGTACTATAACCTAGACCATCGGCATTGTAAAATTTTGAGGCGCTAACAACAATATTAGGAATAAAATATAGAACCCAGCTCTATATTTTCCTTCACGTACGACTTACTATACTGGTAGAACCAGTATAAGCCCCTGTATAACCCTTGCAACCAGTTCAGGAGCCTGATCTTCCCTCGGCTCACTAAAAACACAGCACACAGTGGTCTTTGCATAGAACAAGAAGTGCGCCAAAGTAGAACGGGTGTACCATGGTTCAACAAAGAAAATTGTGGCTGGCAGAAATCCAAGCATGCAACATTGACTTGACGTGGCTTACCTGTCTTCAATGTGCACAGGTGTTTTGCCTGGTTCACGCATGGTCCACAGGAGAGTGCGGCTCTTTAGCACGCGAATGGGAGATGTCAGCGTGGTCTTCGCATGATGCATACCCCAGAAGCGAAAAGTGATACCCCAAAAATAGCGGCAGCAGAAATAGCAAAGCCCCGAATACACCGATCGACTGTCGACGATAAAGGTGGCTCTGATACCTGTTTTTCCATCAATTTCTCATGTAATTCAAAGTCATCTGAGTTCAATTGATGGGAGATGTCAACCAACTCTCCTATGTGCTACACTATCGATGATTTGTCTGCCATATTGAAATTCAACAACCATCATAAGAGATGGAGTTGATTACCTATTGATGGTTTGTCTTATAGACTTTCCAATTGATTTATCAGGCCTATTTTCATGATCTCCTTCATAACATAGTGTACTGTAATCATAGACAACATTAGTCGCATAAAATGCAATGCTCTCTGGTTGATTTTCTTTCAATCCTAATCCGTTGCGTCTTCTGGTGCTTTGTCAAGTATAACATCTTCCAGTCCTTGGGCATGCAACAAGTCCATCTATCAATAGCCAAAAAGTTCAGTCTCTTGTCTTTTTGATAATTCAGCATGTCACCAAACTGTCTTTTTTTTTTAAAACTCGGTAGAGGCTACCAAGAGATGTCCGAGTTTTTTAAAAATATCCAAATTTATAAATATTTTATTATAAATAACCACATTTTTGTCAAAATTTTATTTTTGTCCAAACCGTACAGATTATTTACGGTTTCAATTAAAAATTCAAACCGTAAATATTCCTTACGGTTTGAATTTTTTTTTATTTAAAAATTCGGACCGTATAGAATACTTACGGTCCAAATTTTTTTTTTTAGCCCAAATTTGCACCTCTGATTAACATATCAAAACACCTTCAAAAATCATAAAAATTTACTAACATGCATTCTTGACTTCATAAAAAAAGACTATGAAGTTTCATACAAAATCTCAAAACAGATCGTGAGATATCGGCTCTCAAAAATTGCCCAAACTGCTGAAGGAGTGCATCTGAGCCCAACCTTGCACCTCTGGTTAACATATCAAAACACCTTCAAAAATCATAAAAATTTACCGACATGCATTCTTGACTTCATAGAATAAGACTGTGAAGTTTTATACAAAATCTTAAAACAGATCGTGAGATATCGGCTCTCAAAAATTGTCCGAACTGCTGAAGGAGTGCTTCTGAGCCCAACTTTGCACCTCTGGTTAACATATCAAAACATCTTCAAAAATCATGTTTCAGTTTAGCTATCTTATATTTTATTATGTTTGAGTTTTAGTTCAGTTTAGCTATGTTATATTTTATTATGTTTGAGTTTTAGTTCAGTTTAGCTATGTTATATTTCATGATTTTTGAAGGTGTTTTGATATGTTAACTAGAGGTGCAAAGTTGGGCTCAGAAGCATTCCTTCAGCACTTCGGGCAATTTTTCAGAGCTGATATCTCACGATTTGTTTAGAGATTTTGTATGAAACTTCACAGTCTTATTCTATGAAGTTAAGAATGCATGTCGGTAAATTTTCATGATTTTTGAAGGTGTTTTGATATGTTAATTAGAGGTGCAAATTTGGGCTAAAAAAATAATAAAAAAATTCGGATCGTAAATATTCTATACGGTCCGAATTTTTAAATCAAAAAAAAAATTCAAACCGTAAGGAAAATTTACGGTTTGAATTTTTAATTAAAACCGTAAATAATCTGTACGGTTTGGACAAAAATAAAATTTTGACAAAAATATGGTTATTTATAATAAAATATTTATAAATTTGGATATTTTTAAAAAACTCGGAAGAGATGTCACCAAACTGTCAAACTTAATTGGCACTTTGAACCTTTAGCTCGAATACCATTTGGTAGATCAAAAACATAACAAGCACACAATATACATGACAAAAAAAAAATACTTTTGAGTACTTTATGGGGAGAAAATATCTCCAAGCATTCTTACAGTTACAACTAAGAAATTTTTTTTTAACTATTTTTCAAACTAAGAAATTTTTTTTAACTATTTTTCAAAACTTAATTTTCATCTAACATGCCCTTTGGTAAGGGTCCATTTTGTGGCATAAGATTCCTACTTAAATATCATAAAATAAAATGAACGGCCACTAACCAGCCTAAATAACCTAGAGAGTACTCCGCTATCTCAAAATAGCCATAGACATTCTAAAATTGACTACAATATGTTTTGAAGAAGACTGTTGAAAATAGTACAAGGGAATACTTGTTTTGAGCCAAAAATGAATTGCCTTTTATTAGTGAGCCTCTTGGGCTTATATAGAGCTTACATTTTCCTAATATGTCCCTCTTTTTACCAAAAGAACCCTTACAAAAGTACTAATAGTAAAGGTACAAATCTCAACAATCCATCTCAAGATGGGAAGATATCAACTAATTAAGCTGTTGGAAAACAAACAACAATCTCTACAAGATTAATACAGAATTGGTGCTCCACATCTCTCTTCCAAAACTAATTGAAGTTTCTTAGACAATCTGAATATCAGAACACATCCAATCAAACTTAGATATCAAAAGAGGTTGAATTCATTAGAAATCACGCATCACTTCATAATATTCAAATTTGAATTTATGACGACTTCAATTCTTGAACCTGTACTTTTCATTAATAAATATATAAATTTAGCATTCCAATCATGAGTGAAAATATTCAACTAAATTAAGAAGAACCTTAAATTTTACAAAAATACTTTTCCGTTGAAGGTCATAAATTTGATAAATCTTAGACTAATATTATCTAATTTGCCATTATATATACTATCAAAACTGTCACAGTATAGATTTTGACTAAGCATATTAATGTAGAAAGGTTTTTATTATACATGCTATATATAATATATTCAGCCTCTAACCTCAATAGACAAAACTATTGTTTCTTAGGTCTGAAAAACCATTGCAATGAACAACAATCAAAACGAAGCCAAGTTAAAGGCTAGTGCTGTAGACTTCATTGGACCACTACTGAAACGCCTTAAATTAACTGAGGAGATTAAAGTTTCTGAGAACTCGCAGATGGCGACAACCATTGACCAAATTAGAACAGAAGTTTTAAAGACAAAAGATAGTATTGGTGGCATACAAAAATGGGATTGGGAGCTAATTGGTCTCTTTGGAAAGATAGAAAGACAGATTGATTACTGGATTGATCATAATGAGACAAGGGATGAAATGAAGGAAATCGCTGTAATGAACGAACTAAATGATATTCTTCGTATATATATGCTTTCGCATATACCTGAGAAGGCACCTGATTTGCCTCATCCCAGTAGAAGTTATCAAGGGAGTAAATTGTTCAATGATTTTGAAGAGCTAAAGGAGTTGGACGTCCATTCCGTTCTTTGCCTGTATAGCCTTGGCACTTTTCCAGAAAACACAAAACTGGAGAAGAGATTTGTGATTTACTGGTGGATTGGTCTAGGGCTTTTACCTCGGACTAGTTGGGAAAAAGCTAAGATGCATGGTAACACAATCTATTCTGGTCTGAAGGAGAAAGGTTTCCTCGAATCCGTACATAACGGAAAGCAAAATCAAGTAATCAACCAATGCACCATCAACCCTACAGTACGCAAATGGTTGTTGTCCCCCAATGTGAGTAATGTCATCTTTAGTTTTGACTGTAGTGAACACTCCAGTTCGCCCTTTTTTGGGGAATGGTTCAAAGAGAGAGTACATATAAATCTAGACAAGAAGTACCTTAATATCGACAATGTCCCCATCAACAAAGAGTTGCAGGAGGTTCACCTAGGAAGTTGGCATTACATAGAAGTGAAGGCTGACAATAATGCCAATGAAACTGGGCCTAAAGAAACAATGTCAATTAACCACATTGAGATCGAAAATCCTGACGTATTAAAAAATTTGAGTGGAAAGACGACCTACCTTAGCTTGCAAGGCATTTCGGGGATAGAAGAGATTCCTGAATCCATTGGGAAACTAGAAAACTTGATGATACTAGATCTCAGGTCTTGTCATAATTTGATTAAATTACCACAGCAACCAAGGTCCACATTAAAAAAAAAATTATCCCATCGTACTAGGTTCAAGAAATTAATTGGATGGGAATTACCCCAAGAAAGCTGGTTCAATAAGCTGATGGTTTTAGATATTTCGGGATGCTTTCTATTAGATCATATGCCAAAGTGGATATCTGAGCTCTGTAATTTGGAGGTGTTAAAGGGCTTTCTAGTTGGCAGAGTGGGGAAAAAAAAAGAGTCATGCCAGCTAGGTGATCTTTCAAAATTGATTAACCTCAAGAAGCTGAGCATTAGAACTACCACTGACATGAGTCCCGAAGTTTTCAGTGGCTTTAATTCTCTGCACAGCCTTTTGATATTAACAATTACGTGGGGAAAATATAAGATACTAGACTACTCTTTACCAAAGAATCTTGAAAAGTTGGATATCAGATGTTATCCAGAAGATGATGTATCAAAGCTGATGAACTGTGCCGAACTGACAAAATTAAAGAAATTATATATAAGAGGTGGGGACCTTACAAAAATTCCTTCCCATGAGAACTGGAAAGTGGAGATGTTGCGCCTCAGGTTCTTAAAAAAATTGGTTTCAACCGACTGGGAAGAGGTGAGTGCCTTATTTCCGAATTTAAATTACGTGGAATATGTGGGATGTCCTCGGCCCGATAAATTCCCCAATGACGGGAGTTGTTGGATTAAGGAGAAGGCTGACAACAATCAAAACGAAGCCAAGTTAAAGGCCAGTGTTGAAGACTTCATTGGACCACTCAATATCCAGGTATTTACAACATTTATGTTTGTCAAAACTACTCTGAAACTTTTTTTTTTATGTTTGTTAAAACCACTCAATACCTACACCGATGGTAAGAACTATAATTGCTCGTATTATACATGTAGAATTGGACAAAGCTTTTATTTCTATAATTCTTCTTTTTTACATGAGTTCAAAATCCATACACCATTTGTTTCTATATTTTTGAAGAAGTTTCGGTTTCAATAATTGAAAGATCATTCTAACAAATAATGTATTTGTGTTCTTTGTATGTAGAAAACCCCATATATAAGAAAGATAGAGCCATTTGGTAGTCTCAGAGGGTCAGTGCAAGAAATGGATCCTACTGGCATTACACGCATTGTTAAAATTAGTATTTGCCATAGTGAGGTGATTGATTCTCTTGCTATTTGTTTTGAACGTGATGGCCTCACGCAATGCACCAACCGATGGGGCGGAGATGGAGGAAACATTATTGAGGTATGAACATTCTGTAGTTTGATAATATGTGGCATTTTCTTATTGTAAAGATCGATGAAAATCAAGTCACTGAATTTTATCTTGTAATTATATTCTTAAACTATTATCTGCATAAATTATTAACAAACAAAGAAATTAAAAAAAACAAAGTAATATGTTGAGTAAACCACTTTTATTTAATTGGCTAATGTAAGTTGATATAAACAAGGGTTATTGTCACACCCCGGAACAGGGGGTCGCGCAGTTTTGTCACTGTTTTAAAATGCGGTTTTGTTCATGCATGCGGATTTATACATATATTGTTATGTTTATGTATGTGGGCCTGATTCTAAGAGTATGCGGGGGGTGGCAGGGGGGCGGCAGCCCCCTGCGAGCGTTGTCTGAGGTTACGAAAATTGTATGAAAATCCTTTAACCGACGGCCCAAATTAGTCAAATTATCATAAGATTTGATTTAAAACAAGTTTGGTTCAAATCCGATTTAATTTGGCTAAGTTATACCCAAAACAGCAATTTTTCAGAACCCATTGCGGCCCGCAATAGGGCTGTTGCGGCCCGCAACAAATTCCAAAATTTCCAGCCTCTGCAAATCTTCTCTGCCTCCATTCATTGCGGCCCGCAATAAATTTATTGCGGCCCGCAATGACCTGGTGGGATTTTTAATCTGCAATTTTTCCTCTGTCTCCTCTCATTGCGGCCCGCAATAAGGTTATTGCGACCTGCAATAAGGGTACTGTTTTTCATTCATTTGCCCATTTTCGTGAAATTTCACCCCGTTTTCAAACCCGATCAAATCCCCGTACAATTAAACAATTATTCCCCAATCACTAGCAATTTTAATGACATATAACATGCAATTTAAACACTTAAATCATAACAACAATTTAAAACATATCGTTAGGGTTTTATAACATAATACGGTTCGATAATAACCTATACATCAAAATAACCGACTACGGGTTCAACTACACATTCAAAATGGGCATAAAGATTTTGGCATAACCTAATAGCTCGGCCTATACTCACGTGTCGAGCCCGAGTCCCACTTCACTTGCGTTTACCTGCACATATCAATTCAAAGGGAAAAATTCCCCGAGGGGAGGGGGTGAGAAAACCTGTCATCCGTTTTCTCAGTGCGGAATTTAAAGGGCTACTGGATTTGTGAGAAATCCATCACCAGAACTAAATACACTAGCAATAGGGTATCTATTTATTTACTCAACAATAATAATAAATGCACATGTACCGGGAATAGATTCAAACGGATTTCAATTCACATCTCATCAACATAAATCAACGAATTTCCAGAAAGATTTGGTTTCACATATATTATATATATAAGTCTGGTTATGAGGTACAGATATCAACTATCAATCACCTCCGGCTTAACAGTTCTATTTTCTGGTTTCGAGTCATACAATCTCATCAATTCATCACTTAAAATATACACGGGCATATTCCGCGAATATGCAACAGAATATCACTTTTCTCAAAAAGAAATCACTGACACTTTCACTGAATCACTGAACCACAATTCTACCTAAAATTACACTGCACTTCCCTTACCCAACCGGTACTGGGTTCACTAAGGCCATTCTCCAGATGCGCATAAGGGTCCTGGATGAAAGTCTAGTAGCTAGCTAGACTTTCCACTATGATACACTGTTCACTTCACACAATCAATCCAAGTCATACTGTGGTTCCACTCACTTATTCAAAACGACAGATCAACAATCGATAAACCATACCAACATGAGAATCATAACAGTTATACAATTCAATTACACTGATATCACAATTAATGCAATGCGGCAACAAATGCTTTCAATCAGAGATTCAACATTCTATGCACAGTTTATTTAAATCAAGCAATCAACATAAATATAATAATATGCACCGTTATTTAGTTCTACGAATAAACCCCAAACAGATCCCGTGAACCCCCGCACCTGGTTACGTAGGGCACGTAGAGGGTCCACGATCTTGCGACTCGGTAAGCTCGTCAATCCCGCTAGCCGTGCTCGTTAGGATCTATACATAGGTCAATTTATTAAATTCCGGCACTTTTACAATTTAGACCCTAATCAATTTTTGGGAAAATCCGTAAATTGGAAATTTGGTTGCACTTTGGAACACGGAATCAGTCAATTTACACTATAGAAACAACAAAGGCACGGAATAATCAGTTTGGTACGATTCTACGGGTTTTCACCGAAACCCTAAAAACACGGAATCAAGAAATGAGAGAGAAATAGAAAGGGAAATTACCGATGGAACGGATGGATGTACGAGATTTGAGCTCCTCTTCCTAAATCTCCGTTTTCGGGCAATACGGTCACCGGGGGGTTTAGATCTCTCTCTCACTCTCTCGTTCTCTGTCTCTCTTGGCGGAAGCAAAGGAAAAAGAGAGAAAGGGTGGGGCAGGAAAGGAAAGGAAGGAGGGAAAGAGAAGAGAATGACAAGGGCCCCCACTTGTAAGTGGTCTTTTTGCAAAATAAACCCTCCACTTGTTCGATATTGATTAAATGAGTTATATAACACCTATTGCTCCTCTTTCTTAACACAATTAATCGTATAATTATTGTTCACCATCCACGTCACTAATTTCATATATACATATATATATATTATTCGATTTAACACTTATTATTTTAATCAAATCTGAATTTTAAAAGTTCACAGTGTTACAGTTATGTATTAATAATGTTCTCCAAAATCGGCCGAGTCGAACTGTACTTGGCCGAATTGGACCGATTCCAAATATTTTAATTGCCTTGAGATTGTATTAATATTTTTGGGATTTTTTTAAGTTGGACATTAATTTCTCGGATTTTTCTTATTTTCAAGTTGTTTTCTGAGAATAAAGAAAGAGTCTTCAATCTGAAATGAACATAGCGCGCATACAATCTAAGGACGAACCATGGGACTCTTCTATGGGACTTTTTTTCTCTCCTTTTTGTTTGCTGATTGGTTCTCTCTGGTTCGAATATTTTTTTCCTCCTCTCCTCATATCCATTTCGGGTGATAATCGGGACCTGCATTTACTCTTTTATTTATTTTTTTATTTATTTTCTGATATTTTTTTTTTCCCTATAGCTGTTTACTTTCATTCCTTTTTGGTTTATTTTTCTTTTCTTTATTAATTCCCCATTTTTCCCTTTTTACGGATCAAAAGCGGACTTAACAATAGTTTTGAACTAATTATTTATTTTTACAATTTTATTTATATTATTTTAGTGTAAAACTATGTTTTTGTAAAAAAAAAATCCGAATTTCTTATCCGATTTGATTGATTTCAAACAATTCACTCAATTCCGAATCCACAATTAAGTAATCAATTCGATTATGAGTCCGATTTTGCCAAACATTGTTTCTATTGCCCTTTTATTAATTAGGCCGGGTACATTCCTTAATTAATAGCAATACCGATTTAAAATTGTCAGGGAGGACATCCCTCAATTAATTCAATTCCTCTATTTTTGCTTGTAATAATATTTTTTTTAGTATATATTGTAAATGGTCACTCTACTACACCAGAACTCAGTCGTAAAAATTTCTTGACCAGTACGTCCTTGTCAATTAATTGTGATTTTATTTGGAAAGAGGAACATAAACTGTTAGTTCTGATTTATATCCATTTGATCTACATTTAATTAGACGTAAATCAGTTGTTTCAATTTTACAAAATAACATGACACTGAAATATCAGTAACGAGAATTTGATAGTAATGATTTTTAAAAAGTTTGATGGGATTCATAGATATTTTGGGTCTTCATGTAAAAAATCTGTCTCATTCTGTTAGATCATTATCATTAATTTGTTGACTCAATTGTCAATCCTTCATGTATACTTGTGATATATATATATAAATCTTAATGCACTAGGACCCTTCTTTGCTTCAAAATTGGCCAATAAATTGCTCATGTATTCTTTGCTTCAAAATTATTCAAGTACTTTTTCATTCAGTGTATACCAAGATCAATCTGTTTAGGATAACAAAATGTAAGCAAAAATGACACAATTAATTTAATATTCTTACTCCAAAGTCTTTGAATCATGTTACGAACTTCAAAGTGAAGCATTTACTAAAAAACGTAATAGGATAAAATTATGGTGTTGGTTACAGGTATTATTAGGTTTTTGGAATATTGTATTCATAGTTCGATACAAGAGGTTCGAAGGGTTAAAATGCCACGTTGTTCATGCATTATTGTACCTCATATTCATATAAAATAGTCAGTCATAATTTCTCTATATAATCTTCATATTGAAATGTGAATCGAGACAAAATATTATTTTTTTTTTCAAAATTGTATACTATTCTTTAATACAAAATCACTGTTTCGCCACCATATAAAAACATTGGTTTTTAATCTATCTAAAAATAATATTAAAATATATTCAAAAATATAATTTTTGGTCTCCAAACATATGTTAATATGGAGATCATGTCAAGTGGTTCAGATCAATTATTTGGACTTCAAAAATGGAGATAAAAAAAATATGATAGACATGAGGCATTATTTGAACCGTTCTCTTTATACAAAAATACTAATCTGAACTTTTAGTTGTTCCTTGTCCTAATGCATAATTAAGACATTTTAATTACTAACAAAAGTTTTTTCTTTTCTGTATATAGATCAATCTTAAAACAGACGAGCAAATTAGGACTGTAAAAGGATTCTTTAATGACGACTATAATGGTCATGAGGTTGTGAGTTCACTGACACTGAAAACAAATTTGGCTGTTCATGGACCATATGGGACGGAAAAAGGAAAAAAATTCAAACTCAGTAAATTGGTTATGTAATGAACTTGTAGAATACCAATTTTCACTATTTTAGAATTTTTTTATTATTTTTTATGATTTATGAAAGATGACAAAAAATGGCTCAAAAATAAAAGAGAATTGCCAATGTTTTATGTTACTTTTTGACATCTTTTTACCATCTTTCATAAATCATAAAAATAAAAAAGGCTCAAAAATAAAAGAGAATCTATGTTGTAATTAATTAATTAATCTAAGTCACAATTAAGTCTAGCTGTTCGGATTCGGTTTTAAAATTCATTATTAAAGCAATCATGTTTATAATAATAATTATACAATAAAATACATTATTTAATTATTTACCCACGGGGTGGGTGTTTTAATGTGTTTTTATATATATTAGATTGTGCTTACCACATGTTATGTTTCAAATGTTTAACATTTTATTTATTTGGCTGTAAGTTTAAGATTATGGTTAGTAATGATTTATATTGTGCCATTTGTTTATTTTAATAAGGTGTTACAAACATTAGACTATATATTGGGGGTACTTGTATGCTGTTTGAATATAACTTTGAACATCAGTATTAAAGTACCATACTAGGTGATCATTTAGCACATACAAAATATATAAACTAAGTTATATTATAATTGAGGAGGGTTCAAATGACTTTATTTTTTGTGCCTCTATTTTTAAAAACTTAAATAATTCAAAATTTAAATCTGAATATTCAAAATAAAATAATTGGATATGAACTACATCATTTTATCTAAGCACATATAAAAAATTATGGCATTTCAACATTGTTTCGGTTGTCATCTTGAGCTTATAAAAATGTATACTAATGTGGATAATTTCTAGACGTTGATTTTTCAGCTTATTAATTCATATAAAAACAAAACTAAAATGTGATAATTTTTTATGGACACAGAGAGAAAATAACATAGATCACATCTAACAGTTTTATTTTGATATTTAAGTTTTAAACTTTGAGTTATTAAAGTTTTTGAAAATGAAAGTATGATGGAGACACAAAAAATGGAGGCATTTGAACCCTCATTATAATTATAATAAGTTAGATATATTAATTGTTCTTGTTTTAAATTAATAAAATCTTAATATTCATTATTACATATGTTATTCACATTCTATATTTATGACAATTTCTTTTAATCTAATTTATGAACATAACTTGAATAATAAATATACTATATAATAATACACTATTTGAATAATATATATACTATGTAATAGTACATAAAATTTATATCACATTGTAGTTTAATTATGTTATAATTCAAAATTCTAGTTTCGACACAAAGGTACAAGTACAACCTTATTGAAATTTTATTATTAGTTTAGATTCTTGAACAGTGCCTAAGTTTAATTTTATTTAATTCTTATTTTTCTATTTAACTCACGGATCTATGTGTTCAAAGTAAGGTTGAAAGTAAAATAAGGTTATTCATATTTCATAATATCACATTATAATCCCATTTCGGTTCCCAACGGAATCCATTTAATCAAATTTTACCAATTTAACACATAAGCCCCTCTGATAAGGGAAATTATCACAAGTCATATAAGTTAGCAAATCTGATCCTTAAATTATAATATTTTCAATTTGGTCCCTGACATTTATTTGTATTTTAAAATAGTGTACCAGTACTTGTTTCCTTCCCAAATTCAAACAAGAGGTAAGACACGAATCGAGATCAGAGGCCTCCAAGACCGATTAGAACCATTCAAGATTATTCACAAACAACTTTAATTTAATGCTATGTTGCATGGATACGGATACGGGTATCGTATCGGATACGATACGGATACGGCGATACGGCAATTTTTAGAAATCCCGGATACGATACATCTATTATATATATTATTTTATTATTATTATATATATTTTATTTAGATAATCACAACTTAAATTAAATTTATAACCAAAAAATAAAAAACCGAACGGAAGTATCAATTATATTGATCATTTGTTAGAATAAAACACAAGTCATAATTGGTCCAGTGGTAGGTAGTTTTGATACCCAATTGGAGATCCCAGGTTCGAGGCTCGCAGATGGAAGGAAAAAAATTAATCAGCGCTTGTGTTTGGACTTGGGCGGTTCATGAGCTCGGTGTATGCGCGGCTCATGAGCGCGGGTCACGACCTATGCTGATAGTCCAGACGTATCCAGCCGTATCGGAACAGTTTCAAAACGTATCCAGCCGTATCGGAATGGTTTCAACACCGTATCTGCAGTTTAGAGATACGCCACGTCAGCCGATACGCCAGCTGGCGTATCCGATACGTATCGTGGCCGTATCGGACGCGTATCGGTATCCGATACGGGTACGGTGCCTAAACCGAAGTATCCGAGTAACATAGATTTAATGTAAGGGTTCTAACCGATTCAAAGCACTCAAGTCTTCTCGCCGAAGTCCTCGGTGGCGAGAGGGAGTCAGCGAGAGAGATGGGGGCGTGAAAATGGAGACGAGAGGGGGCAGGGCTTCTCCTTTTTCCTTCTCCAGGATGGAGAAAATGGAGAGAGCGAGATAGATTGGTGGGGGAGGGTTGGCAGTGGCAAGAGGAGCCCTCCTCTGGTGCTACTGTGATCTAAGGGTTGAACATTTTCTGAAATTCAATTATACTCTCCTTTAATTGATCTATAGTCCGTTTTGCTTATAAATACCAAATCGAAGTTTCATACAAATACTACAATTAAACTCATACGTATATTTCGGACATTTATTTCTCAATTTAAGATCCGAATAATTTAATATTAAATAATATATATACATACATACACACACACACACACACACACATATATATAGGGTCTGTCTAAATTGCTGCTGGCAGTATTTCAGCAGAGGTGCTGCCGGGGCTATATTTAGCTGTGTGATGTCCAAACAACAAATCCAAACCGTTAGATGTTTAATCTATATTATAATCTACTTGGAGACCAAATTTTACATTTTTTGGAATTTTTTTTACTATATATTAAGCTGGTTTGAAAACCGCTGATTTCTGTAAATTTCTGCAGCATTGAAATCAGCGGTTTTCAAACCAGCTTAATATATAGTAAAAAAATTCCAAAAAATGTAAAATTTGGTCTCCAAGTAGATTATAATATAGATTAAACATCTAACGGTTTGGATTTATTGTTTGGACATCACAAAATAAAAAAAACAGTGGCAGCACTACCGGCAGCAAATTAGCCACAACATATATATATATATATATATATAGAGAGAGAGAGAGAGAGAGAGAGATGGGATATGGTGCATTGCAATGCATGAACCCCCTTATGCATTGCACTATAAATCACGGATTTAAAGTCCAAACGACCGATCCGAACCGTTAGATGTTTAATCCATATTGAAATGTGCTTGGAGACCAAATTTTATATTTTTTGGAATTTTTTTACTATTTATTAAGTATTTTTGAAAATTGCTGTTTTGCTGTGAACAGTAAAAACAGTAAAATTTTCTGGACCATCAGATCAGCGACTTTCAAAATTGCTTAATAAATAGTAAAAAAATTCCAAAAAAATATAAAATTTGGTGCCCAAGCACATATTAATATGAAGAACAAGATGAACGGTTTGGATCGGTCGTTTGGACTTTAAATCCATGATTTATAGTGCAATGCATAAGGGAGTTCATGCATTGCAATGCACCATAGCTCATCTCTCTCTATATATAAATATATATAATCAAATCCCTATACTTCCTTAATGATTGGGATTGATAAATTTTATAATTTATTCGTACGAATAATTTGTATATTTATATTCTTGATTGGAACTCAATTTATTTTAGTTTAGTTAGATTCTATACGAATATTCGTTGTTATTATTTATAATTTGTACAAAGTTTTGTATATTTTATTTTTACCCAATCTACAATCGAAATAAATTAATTAACGAAAGTTGCGTATGGCAATTGCTATGAATTTTCATAAGTTCATGATTTCCAACGGGTTTAATAATTACCTTATACATTTCTAATTTTATATTTTTAATTTGGTTATCATTATTTCTTTATTTCCGAAGTGTTGTAATCTTGTATTTTTAAAATTATGTGCTTTTAATCAACAACTCAACGGAGATTTATGCGAAGGTTCGTTGTTGTATTTTAGATCTCTATAACTGCATCCAACTTTTATTAATTTCTGATTAACATTTTCATTTTGATAAGATTACATAATTCTAACGGGTCACACAAGACGTATGTTATTTTTATGAAAATTCTTATTTATAACTTTACTTTGCAATTTTATAAGCTTAAATGAAAATTGGTTTAATCAGAACCTTTCAATTTTTTGTATTTTTGGCATTTATCGTTCAATTGTTTCTATTCATTGAATTTTGATTTCAGTTATTGATTATAATTCTATAATTGTTTATGTAAGTAATTCGTTAGTAGATCTTATTTTATTAGGCCTTAGTATAAAATTATCTTTCAAAATTTACAAAATTTTAAATTAGTTCCGATTTTATTATCAATAATTCGTTTAAATTTATTACTAATCCTGTTTATAATAAATTTAACAATAATTAAAATTACGGGTTATAACAATTTTTTTTACATGAGGTCAAGATCCTTTGAACTTTTATTTACTACATTTATTTGTGTTCTCTGTATGCAGTCAACTGGTGGTTCTATAATAGAGAAAGGTATATTCAGGTATGACAATATGAAAGAGAAAGAAATGGATCCTACGGGCATTACTCGCATTGTTAAAATTATTATCTACCATGAGGACTATATTTATGGTCTTATTGTGTATTTTGAACGTAATGACACCACGCAATGCATCCACCGATGGGGTGGCTATTCTATCAGAGCACACCAGAGTGAGGTACGAGCCATTTGTAGACTAAGTAATAGATGTCAATTTTTTTATTGTAAAGTTCGATGAATTATTTTAAAATTATAAATTCTTAAATTACTACATAGCATAGCTAGATAAATTATTACCAAACAAAATAAATAAAAAACAAAAAAATGAAAAGGTTGGGAGAACCACATCTAATTAATTGGGTAAAACAATATATTTTTATTTAGGCCGGATTTTTAACCAAGAGCTCTATAATTAAATAAAATTAATAAATAAAAACTAGAGGATTGTTCTCAGCACTTGTCATCATAGCAATTGTTCTTAATAATGTCAGGGAGAACATTAATTCCTTAATTAATTCAGTGCCTATACCGTTTTTTGAAATGATGAGATATTTTATTTACTATATCTTATAAATGGTCACTCTAACAATACTACTCCAGAACTCTAGCTTCAGAAACTTCTTGACATATGTATTTGTGAAGAACAACAGAAACTGTTAGTTCTGATATATACACATCATTTGATCTACATTTACACGTATATCAGTTTTTTTTTTAATTTACAAAACATCAAGATACTGAAGAGTCAGCTACGCCAATATCTTGATATATAGTAATGATTTTTAAATGTCAATACTCACTTGTCAACCTTTCAAATATATTAAACTTTACCAGTATAAATTGCTCATGTACACTTGTGATATAAATATCTTATTATACTTGGACTCTTCTCTTTTTTCCAAAATTGGCCATCAATTTAAATGTTTATTTTGGCTTAATATATATTACTCAAGAACTTTTCGGTAAAAAAGTCAAGCAAAGATGACACAAATACCAAGTTGGGTAATCTAACTCGAAAGTATTTAATATAAAAAAAAAGTAATACGACATGGCGTAAGTTAAAAGTATTAATTTCTTGGAAAAGTATACATATTATTTACAAAAATACTAATTTTAACTTGGTTTTTCTTGTAAAATTTGTCTCCCAATGCATATAAACCTACTAACAAGCAGTTCTGTAACTGTCTAAAGTCTTCTCTTACCTGGTTCTATTTTTTTGTAGGTCAATTTTGAAACAAACGAGTACATTACGTCTGTAAATGGCCTCGTGGAAAGAGATGATCGTAATAGTTCGATTTGTTTTGTCAGGTCACTAGTGCTGAAAACTAATTTGAGGGTTTATGGACCTTACGGCACAGAGTCACCGAAAGACGATTGGAAAACCTTTTGAATTTTCTGCGCCTCTCGGCAGTCAAATAATTGGCTTTCATGGATATAGTTCTTATCCATATGTCCACGCTCTTGGAGTTTATGTCCGGCAGGTAGGCACAACTATCATGTTTTTCATCAACTACGTACTCTAAATTTATTTTCTATTTCCTTGTCGTACACTGGATCTTTCTGAAAATTATATTTAAATTAATATAAGTTTATGATAATTCACATATTAGGATTCTACGGTTCTACCCGTACTAAGAATCTATATTTTAATTAAAAAAGTTCAAACAATTAATTTGAACCATTAAACATAATCTTCATATGAAAATATACTTGGTGACTAAATTTAATATGTTTTCATAATTTTTTTTCTATTTCATAATATCAGAACCATCAAACAATTGACTCCAAGTCCCCGGATTATGGTTGTCCTTTGATGTTTATGGGCTCAAATTAATAGAACTATTGTCAATTGATTCAAATTGGTCTTCTAAGAGGCTCCAATTGTCAACAGAAATAAACATGGGCGACCATGTAAATAATTGGGGCTTTTTTATTTACCTAGTATGAAAATATTTTTTCTTTGTTACCTAAAAAAAGTAGTTGTGAAAAACAAAATCTAACTCATCTTTATTGATAAAATTTATAAAAGAGCAGATGATTATATCTTTGAGATAATTTATTGTAGTTCACCTTAAATTATTGTTTAGTGGAAAATAAATATATGGTAGTGTGAAAAATGAGGACAATATTGTTTCTAGAGTTTTTATTATTTTATTTTATTACATTTGGTCAAGATCCTTCAACCTTTGGTTTCTATTTTATTGAAATATTGGTTTCTAACATAGAATGTATATAACATGTATTTAGTGTTCTCTGTATCCAGTCAAATGGTACTATAATAAAGGAGGGGCCATTCCTTGGTGACGGTGGTATAGTGAAACGTATGGATCCAACGTGCATTACTCGCATAGTTAAAATTATAATCTACCATGGTGACAAGATTAATGGTCTTACTGTGTATTTTGAACGTAATGGCACCACTCAATGCACTGGCCTTTGGGGCAAGAATGAAGGAACGTTGGATGAGGTACAAACATTTTTCTGCTTTAATTTACTAATATATGTCACTTTTTTTATATTGTAAATTAAGATCGATGAAGTTCAAATGACCCGAATTTTTTATTTATATCCAATAAAAAAATTAAATTTAAAAAACTAACCAGTAATTTGGCATAGGATTTTGAAATCTACCCAAACCGGAAATATTTACGGTTTCTTCTTCTTCTTGTTTTTTTTTTGCTGCTGGTTTTGGAATTGTAAGACTGGAATTTTTTTTTCTGGTTTTAGACTAAATTACCGGAAATTTTTTTTTCCGATTTGGGTAGATTTTGAAATCTTGTCCATCTTTGGTTATTTTTTGAAATTTAATTATTTTTTTGGATATTTATAAAAAATTCGGTTAAATGACTGATGACTTTTAATTCATAATTATATATTCTTAAATTAGTGTCTAGATAAATTATTATCAAACAAAATAACTATAAAACAACAAAATACAGAAGTTGGGACTTGGGACAACCAGGTCTAATTAGTTGGTTAATTAATTGACCCAATTTGTATACACAAGATCTCTGTTTTTTATTTTGGCCCAGTACTGAAATAGAGAGCTCTTTACGTAAAACAAAATTAATAAACTAATGAAAATCTGCGGATTATTGTTATCAGCTTTTTGTACTTTTCATCATAGCAATTAGCAATACACGACTGAAGCATTTAATATGTTAGGAACTACACGACTGAAGCATTTAATATGTTAGGAACTACATGACTGAAGCATTTAATGAAAAAAAAACATAATAAGATAAAATAATGATGTAAGTTGAAGGTACTTTTTTTCTTGGAACAATGTCAATGTTGTATATATAAAAAAGCACAAATATGAAATATTTGGTTGTTCGTTGTAAATTTTGTCTCCTAATACACAATTTAGAATTTTAATCATTCATAACTTACCAATTAACAGAAGAAGTTATTAAAAAATAATTATGTGCATGCATAAAGTTTACTCACTAGTTTTATGTTTTTTTCAGATAAATTTTAAAACAAACAAGTACATTAAGTCTGTAAAAGGTTACTTGGACGATAGTGATAATATGTTGTCACTGATACTGGTAACTAATTTGGATGTTTATGGACCATACGGCACGGGAGAAGGGAGATCCTTCGAACACACTTCTCTGCACAGTCAAATTATTAGCTTCTTTTCATGTGTTGGAATTAATTGTGTTTTCCGTCTTGGAGTCTATATCAAGGTATTTACAACATTTATGTTTGTCAAAACTACTCTAAAACTTTTTTTCTAATTATTCTTTGTTATCTTCGTAAGCCTTTACTGACAATTATATTTACTGCCAAGGTACCAACAATAATACCAACAATAAGTAAGTCGGTGCTTTG
The DNA here is from genome assembly GCF_964058835.1 of Carex rostrata. Classification (NCBI taxonomy): domain Eukaryota; kingdom Viridiplantae; phylum Streptophyta; class Magnoliopsida; order Poales; family Cyperaceae; genus Carex; species Carex rostrata. The sequence goes on from NC_135929.1 coordinate 10,926,188, forward strand.
CGGTGGCACTGGGGGTTCAGCAAGAGATATGGACAACGTGTTTTCCATTGTTAAAATTCATGCTGTCAAGATTCGATATGACGATACTATTCATGCTCTTTCTGTGCGTTATAATGTTTATTCTGAAACACCACTCTGGGGCGGAGAAACAGGAAAGCTGACTGAGGTACAAGATTCTTGCACCAAACATAAACTCCTCTCCTGGGGCGATTTTACAATTTTTAAATATATTTTTTTCTATTCTTTTTAGTATTGCAGATACATACAAAAGAGCAAACAAACTGTTTATAAAAATTGAAAGCTACCAACAAACTGTTATTGTTGTAAATGTAACTCGGATTGTGAATAGTATAGGAGGGGAGTTTATATAACCTGATTTTAATTTCTTATAAAGGAGTATACAAGATTTTACGAGGCTTTGATATATTTTCTCAATCTTAGTCACGCCTCATCTGATGCTCATCCTATTTATACTAATATATGTCGGTACTAAAATTTCTAAATTTTACATATTTATTCTACCGACATTATTAATATCTCAGTACTAAAGTTTTTAGATTTTATATATTTATTCTACCAACATTATTAATATATGTCGATCGGTTGATTTCTTTACAGAGTACATGATATGTACATGTCTTCTAACTACGATATGTTACGAGAGTATAGAACTTTATCAGATAATACACTTGCATTATAACCGGCTATATATCTCCAATACACTAGAATTGATTAATGGTGTCACACCCCGAGGCCCACGAGGCATGACAGATGCTCCTGCCGTAGGCATACGGTTGCCCGTATACCTACTAGGCAATTACGATATGATAGAAAGTAAAACATAACGCGCAAACAAAACCAATAAATAACATAAACAGATCACAAATCCCAGCTGGTCAGGTTACAATATACAAAACCCGTATCTCGATGGATACGCATCACAAAATGACATAGAGAATATATATATAACCAAAACATAACTATATACATAATCTCTAATGTCACAATACCAGACAAGCTAGGCAGCGGTGAAACCAGGGCCTACCGACCTCGTGCCTCTCCCGGATCAGCCGAACCAGCACCTGAAAAATTTACCCAAAAGAGGGGATGAGAAATAAATTCTCAGTGCGATAAATTGCCACAAATCGTTCCTGGACTTGCAATCACAGATTATATTCAAAAATAAAACACAAATAAAGCTCCTATCAGTTTATAACCATATATAAACAAGAATGCATAAATCCAACAACATACATCCAAATGAAATCACAATTCAGAATTGTCAAGATGAAATTCAATCACACAATATTTGGTTATAACTCGGTTTCAGAATATCTGGTAGTAACTACAAATGTTCCACCAATCTGGACCCCAATTCGTTCCCTCTCATCTGTAGGGTTACGGACACCTACAGACGGCTGCGCCAGGTAAAACCTTTTCTCATGACACTCATCTGTAGTTACAGGCCTAACCGTTTAATTAAAAGTCTGGTTTCAATTCACATCCAGAAAATCCATATAAAGCAAATTGACCATCCAAATGCATTACCCCCTGGGTAATGCCTCTGATGCACAAGTCACATATAACCACAATCATAATACAAAGTCACTTACCCCTCGTCCCAACCGGTACTGGGAACTGCCGAGGGCCAGACGATCTAAAGCTTTAGAACACTGGGCATCAAAGTCTCTGCAGAGACTTTGACAAATCCGATTTCACCCCCTGGGTAACGTCATCACGGTGGATAACAATAATACCATATCCACCAACCAATGGTGATATGAAGCACGGTGACTTTAATTCCAAAATCAGATCATTCAGATCAACACAATTAATAACCATACCAGCATGCAAATCAATCAGATAAAACAATTCAAGTTTCACTTTATTTGGGCAATGCAATGCATATGCAACACAATCCGATAATGCAATTCAATCAATAATCAACATGTCAATCGAAACACAGTTTAATTCTGAATATAAAATATCAAACAAGTCCAGAAACCCCGCACCTGAGTGAATCACGTGTTCGCCTAAGGTTCAGACGTTCCGAAGGATCCTGAAATCCTTTGCCTTACCGATTCAGTGCCTGACGTAACATATTAATTGATTTATTTCATGGTACAAAGGATTAGAGTTTAAACAGATTTAAAATACTCAATTAGGGCAAAACTGTGCACTGGTTACGGCCCGTAATGAATCCCTTGCGGCCCGCAGAAGATACAGCAAAATTTGGTTAAGTCCTGGATCTATTGCGGCCCGTGGCCATTCTCTTGCGGCCCGCAAGAGATGAGCTGCTTCCAGTCCAGAGAATTTTCTTGATTACTACCCTCACCTTGCGGCCCGCAATAACTTTGTTACGGCCCGCAGCAAACCTAACCCGAACAACCAGAATTTTGGCTAAGTAATTGGACCCCTTGCGGCCCGTAGTGGTCTGGTTGCGGCCCGCAATACTTGTACAGAAATCCTAATTCCTTTGGTTTTAATCGGTTCGATCGAGGCTCGATTACGGTTAATCGGTGTTACGCATTGCATCAAGTTCAAAGTATATATATATATACATGGCCATTCTCAATTTCTAAGTTTCTTTATATCAAAACCCTAATTCAAAATTCAACGGTTCAAATGTTCGGTTTATTCCGATAACACGAATCGAAACGAATACCAAGTTATAACTCGATTAATTCCGACCAAATTTGAGTTTCACATCAACATATACCAAATCGACAAATCTCAAATCTCGAGACAAAAAATAAATCACAAATCAATGTTTCACAAAAGAATTTAAATTCAATTAGCAAATTTCAAGAGATTATCGAGTTATAACCGTTCAATTCAAACTTTCGTTTCGATTTTCGAATAATAACTCAACGAATCAAAATCTAGGGTTTCTCAAGAGAGGAAATCAATAGAATTTTACCAATTGGAAGTAGTAGAAGGATTAATTGTCGTCGATTCGGTTCAGATCTCGAGTTTCCGAGCGATTCGCGTACACAAACCCTAGCTTCCCTCTTTCTCTCTTTGGTTCGCCACACACACCCACACTCACGCATGCACACATAAAATCGGGAGAGAAATGGAATGGGACGGTGAAGAAGGAAAAGAAAATTAATAGGTCTTTGATATTTTTGCACATAAGTCCCTCAAAATTTTGAATATCACAAAACATGCATATTTTGCACTTAAACCCCTCATACTTATTTTTATTATACTTTTTCTTATAATGTTACAAATGGGCTTGGGCTTTCCGATAATAATTTTTACTGGTCTCCTGAAGTCATTGCTGTCAATTTCAACATTTATGTGCAAAAAGTTTTCTATATGGTTTTGTAGATTGATTTTGGTAGATTCGAATACATTAAATCTGTGAGAGGCTACGTTGGCTACTTCGGTGACATATTTACTGTGAGGTCACTGCAACTGATAACCAATAGAGAAACTTACGGACCATATGGCAAGGAAGAAGGGACTCCTTTCGAACTCTCTGCTTTTGGCGGTAAAATCATTGGTTTCCATGGACGCTCTGGGGAGTACCTCAATGCCATTGGAGTTTATGTCCAGGTACGTACTAGTATTACTTCTCACAAGCAACTCTGAAACTTATTTATATATGTCTTATGCATTTGACCTCTTCATTATATTTTAACTCGTTTTCAATTGTTTTATAATTACCAAAATGTGTTATTATTAAGTTCAACGGCTATACAATCAAATAGCAATCTGTTGAGGTTAATTGCAGCCGTTGATTATTGTGTGAAGGAATTAAACTTGACTCATCAAATTTTGCAGTGGCCACGAGAATATCCAAGCTGATTGATGGCACGATTTTGAAGGTCAAACGTGGTTCTTCTTGGACAAATAAAATATGGATTTCAAGCTTTATTCAATTTTAAGATGATATATGAAAGCTTCAAGTCTATTAGAATTTCGTATAGAAACTTATGGTTCTTGAGTGAAGTATGCGTGGGTAGTTGTTATCTCAAAATTTTGTTTTTCAGTTTTATTTTTTATTTACGAAATTCTAGAGTTGGTATTCGATTTTTATGGCTATAAAACAGTTGCCTTGTAATTTAGGGTGTTATAAAATAATTGCTATAGAAAGTTATGGTTTTTGAGTGAAGCATGCCGTGAGAATAGTAAGAAATTAAATTTAATAATGATCTTAAAAATTTTAAAATGTCAAATTTATTTTATAAGAAATCAAGCAGTAAAAAATAATAAAAAATCAATGTATTAAAATAATTTATACATCTTCATTTTTTTATAGCTTGACTTTATATTAAATGAGTTTGAAAATTTCAAAATTTAATATGTACAAGCATCACTCGTGATGTAGCTCAATATCTTGAATTTATCGCTTGAAACAAATTCAAAAGTTTTTTAAGTTAAACTTACCAAACCTTTTTTATGAGCCTACCACATCCTCACCTCACTCATATTATAAGAAGAAACTAATAGTCTCTGGACTCCAATCCCCCAAAAATTCTCAGAAGTCCCTGTAAACTAATGGACCGAAGTCAATAAACTTCAATACTAAATCCTATAAACCAACTCAATGAACTCTATAAACATAAAAAAATTTCATTTCTGTGTGGTCGCCAATAACCTCTATTTTAACAACTTTAACTGATTTGACCGGACCACTTTTAGACTTTTGACCAGGACCATATCTAGAAGATTTCTAAAAGTTTTTTAAAATTAATAACTAACCAGGACCATTTTAAAATTCGGTAAACATATAAGTAAAAAAATTCAAAAAAATTTTCAAATTTTTTTTTCATATTTTTTTTACATTTTTTTTTCAAATTTCCTTCTAGATGCTACTTTCAATTATTTTGAATTTTATAAACCTTATCACATAATTTTATAGATAGTTTCATTGAATCTTGTAAATCGGTAAAAAATTCAAAATTTATTTTTTTTCAAAATTTTATTTTATTTTTTAAAATTTGCATCTAAATGCTACTTTCAATTGTTTTGAATTCTGTAAACCTGATCACGTAACTCTGTAGACAATTTCATTGAATACTGTAAACCAATAAAACAATTTCAAATTTTATTTTTTTTTACTTTTTTAAAAAATTTGCATCTAGATGCTACTTCTAATTGTTTACATGTACAAACACAAATAATTGTTGAAATTTAAGTTAGCATGAGTATATTTATTGTCTACGTTGTAATTCTACTGCTAATTTACTATCACATGTTGAAGGAAAAGAAAAATAAGAAAGGTGTCTGGTTTACTATACGAGCTGTTTGTCCGGCACTTTTCCCAGCTTTCCTTATCAGAGATGTAAGCAGTTTGCGTTGCTCTACTTAATACAGCACTCTTTTGTACATTCAGGTATATACTACTGTACTTTTCAGTTTTTTTATCTTACCAGTAAAATCCCCAAGCAAAAACTAATTTTTTTTTTTTTTTTTTTTTTTTTTTATCAATTTTCTACTTAATACAGCACTCTTTTTTTATCTACCCATGCAATGCGCGGGATAGAGTGCCATTGAGACCTCCCAAAGACATTGATGGGTTAAGGTCTACTAGTGAACATGATACACCGGTTCTACGGGAGCTGGTTGTGTGCCATATTGGGCAGCACATGATTTCCTTCCAAGCAAAAATCCAGAAGATTGAGCATTATGAAGATTATATTTTAGCTGAAAAACGGGGGAGGGAGGAGGTCATCACTCTGCATTTTTCATTCCCAATAAATATGTCATATTTTCTAATCAATATTGTACCAAAAAACATTCAGAATAACTCCAAATAGTTATCTTATTTTTCCTTTTCCACCTAAAACATGTTTTGTAGTGAGAATAAATTAAGGTCCAAATTCAAAATTTTACTCCGACTTGGCATTGATGTGTTAATTATAAAATTATTAAAGGCCAGGTGATATTCTAATTTGGGTTCTTTCTTGTTACTCGGCCATGTTATTTCTAAATGATCGCTCCTTTCGGTAATTTGCTAGACAAAATGCTGTGCAAATTTCTCAAAAATGCTGTTACATTGCATGGTTTGATGAGTTGACCGATTATTTTAATACAATTTAGAGTTCCGAAATATTGGATTACGGGTAGTTCCAATTTGAGGCATTAGAGCAGGGGCCTTAAATCCTTTTTACCTGCTTGCGTTTTTCTTTGTGCATTTCTGTTTATGTAGGGACATTTCTGAAAGAAGAAGGTTTCTTTGTGCATTGGTTGATTGATCACTTTGAATTTCTTTTCTTTGTTTTTCTTTTTGGAAATAGAACACCTTGAATTATGATTTCAATAAAATCTGTTAACGAGCTCTGGACTTAAGCTTCCAGTGACATTATATATGTGCTTTGTAAAAGACTACAGCACACAGACACAGTCCGATTATTACGATCGACAACAGAATGTTTCTCAATGCTGACTGTATCAAGAACTGAGACGACTAATTGTAACTCATCCATCTCATCTATTTTTTCACATACTGAGTTTGCCATATTATACAAATTATATTTACGACTATACTTTACAGTTTAAAGGATACATTTTTTTATTATTATATTATTCTCATATTGAGCATATTAATTAACAACATTACAATTTAGAAATATATGATGCTAAATAAAACAACATAAAGATAAATTAAGTATTAACTAATGAATAAAAAATAAATAATTACTTCAGCTAATTGATTATGATAACAATTTTTTTTTTCTGATATTAGTTTAATATTTTCTTGATTTGTTAATCCTTTAAGCCAGTAACCAATTTTTTGCTATGGCGTCTCTGAAGTAATCATTTTTTGCTCCAATTTGTTTTCTCATTTTTTATTTTCATATTACATAATATAACATAGGTATTGATCCGGAAGCTTGGAATAGGCATAAAAAAAAAGAGTATTTGACAACATATTTTCTCTCGTCGATAAATTGCTATGCTAGATGGGATAATTTATTGAATTATTTCTCCATTTCCAAAATAGCATTAAAAACAATGGATATAAACATGTTTAGAAACCCTAAAAATCACGAAGATAACTTTGGTAATTGAAAGGGGTCATAAAATATGAGGGTAATGTGGAGTTACGTCGGAGTAATTTAGACCACCTCTCTAAATATATTAACTTGTTTCACACTTACTCTGTCTATAGGCCCACTATTATAGACACTTCTTCATTTTCTAATTTCTCTCTCCTCTAATTGAATTAATTTTAGTCATGACTTAAACTATCAAATCAGATGTAAAAACAGAACAAGTAAGATGAAGGAAGCAATTTAATTTTCTGAAAATCATGACCTTAGGAGGTAGGTTGATTATTTTTTAGTGTCAATAGTCAATGCCACCCTCATTTCATTTTGTAGATCCCTTCACAAATAGTTTTTGAAAAGTGGTCATACATTGAAATTAAAATTTCTTGTCAAAAGTTATGTTCATTTGAAGTTTGAATCTGCATTTGCATTTTTTTTTATTTCTTTAATCCTCAAACCTTTTTTTTTATCAAATTAAATTAGTCATCAACAAATTAATAAACTATTAAAAAATAAAATTTATTTACATTTTTATTTTGATCGATCATGTTACTTCATAACACATCGTTTTTATAAATTAATTCTCAATCACTTTCGAACTATCTTCATTCTAGAAATTGGATTTTGATTTTAATTTTCGAACCATCTTCAAATATTTTTACAAATTATTTTGTATTTTTGTTATTAATTTTTTTTTGCATCCCACAAATTTAGTTATCTTTTAAATTACTCAAGTTGAAATATAGTGGATCGCTAAATAATTGTTCTACTTGCTCCAACCTGTAATTGAGGCCATGTTTCTTCAATAGTGAATGATCTTTTTCTTTTATTATTTGAAATATGTTTTTATATAGGTTGTTCACTTGCTCTTAATCCGAGAGAGATACCAGTAGAGGCTTTAATTTCTTTTAGTTCATATAAGAGTAAATGGGAATTATTAATTTAGAAGGGTGATCTATTTCATTATAACATTACTAGTATTGTGCCTGTGCGTTGCAACGGGGACATATTAAGATTGAACATAACAGTAAATAATAAATAGGAACAACAACAAACGAAAAAATGATCAAATATAAAATAAAAATTGGATATAATAAATAAACAGTATACAAAGCTGTCTAGCGTGCAATATCAGTGCCAAAATTATAGTTTGTCTCCTTATAAAGGAAATTGGATATAATAAATGAACAACATACAGAGCTGCCCAACCTACAATATCAGTACCAAAATTATAGTTTATCTCGTTATAAAAATAGATATGCAGAGAGATTTATGAATTTCATCCTCATTAATTTATATGATATATTATATAGTTTCTTTCTTATATACAACAACATTTATTATAAATTACATACATTGTAAAATAGATGTACATATGCAATAGAACACCCATGATTAGCTAAGGGTATTCTGGTCCATATAATTTGATTCATCAAGTATAATGATATTCTGGTAATTATGCTTAAGATTTTTTTTTTTTTTGTCTCAATGCACCGTGTAACTTGATTCTTATATTTTTTTTTTTTTCCAAATAAGTAGCATTGCTGCCTGTTTCTTAGATTGGGTATCACCAATAAACTAATTAATTAAGAAAAACAAAAGTGCTTTGAAATCTTACTATTCAATATGTTGGAACCTGATTTTGAAAAAAAAGATAGGATATTTCAAAATTCCAGAATCTTCCGATTTGAAAAAAAAAGGAAAGAAAAGATAAATGCTTCCTAATATGTCTGCAAATTGTTTCCTTACATGTTACTGTATGCTTTTAATCCATTGTTGACAAAGGAAGTATATGGATTTTATCTACAGATTAGAAAGATGTAATAATTCCCATTCTTATGGCCATAGGGTCGGAGTGATCTGTATAGGAATAAAATTGGAAAATATATTATAGATTTTCTCCACAAGTTCGGAAAGATTGGATAATTTTCATTTTCATTGGTGAAAATATAGCAAGAGATGTACGTAGATAGTGAAAAGGAGAAATAAGGAAACAAAGAAAAAAGTGGCTCAGAAGAATAGATCTTTCAATCTGAGCCGTTGACGGATCAGGATAACTACATGCATAATATAAGAAAATAGATATTTCATAAAACACTCTTGATCTGTTTCATTATAACATTTTTTAAAATTTACACTGTCATTTGGAGGCTCAGAAGAATGTTTTTTTTTTTATGTTTTATTTATAAATGTACATTTGAGAACAGAGTCTTAGAAAAAAAAAATGCTTGAATTAAATTATAGTTTTATTTCTGACCTTGATTTTAGAAATTTTTTTATAAACCATAAATAGAAAAACAATTTTTAGAGAACCAGCATGATTGTTTTTTTTTTTGAAAAACCACAAAGACCGAGTGGAGCATTCGGTCTCCACCTTTTTTTTTCTCCAGACCGAATGCTCCACTCGGTCTCACTCTTTTTTCAACTTTTTTCAACTTTTCCGTGCGGCAAACGGTGTGGCATATGTTTTATGTATATGTATAGAGTGACTTGAAATTTTAAAATCCAAAAAGTCGATCCGAACCGTTCATCTTGTTTTCCATATTAATATGTGCTTGGAGATCAAATTTGACATTTTTCTGAATTTTTTTACTATTTATTAAGCCACTTTGAAAATTGTTGATCCAACGGTGGCTGCTAATTTTACTGTTTTGTTAAGCCACCGTTGGATCAACAATTTTCGAGGTGACTTAATAAATAGTAAAAAAATTCAGAAAAATGTAAAATTTGGTCTCCAAGCACATATTAATATGGAAAACAAGATGAACGGTTCGGATCGACTTTTTGGATTTTAAAATTTCAAATCACTCTCTATACATATACATAAAAGGATTATTCGGATCTTATGTGGCCGAATCTGTGAAAAATTGAAAAAAATGGTGAGACCGAGTGAAGCATTCGGTCTGGAGAAAAAAAAAAAGTGGAGACCGAATGCTCCACTCGGTCTTTGTGATTTTTCAAAAAAAAAAAACAATCATGCTGGTTCCCTAAAAATTATTTTTCTATTTATGGTTTATAAAAAAATTCCTTGATTTTATGCTAATTTTTCTCATTTATTAAAACACTCATTTGTTATAAAAAATATTATGTAGCGGACAAACAAGGCATTTTAGTAACTTGACAACATAATTGCAAACAATATTTGTGATTTGTGGTATTTTAGAAGGATTGTAATATTTAATATATAGCTACTGTAATTGCATCTTTTATTTTGAAACAAATTGTGCTATTTAAATGGGACTATGAGTTCAATTCAAAATTTATGATAAATTAAATTGTCAAAAAGAGATATCAAATCAACATAAATGAATTTGTCTCCAGAAACTAAACAATTGTATGGATATGGGGTTAAGTAGTTGTATGGGTCTTCAATAAAATATAATATAAACAAGGGAATAAAGTAGTTGCATGGGTATGGGGTTAAGTTGTTGCAAGACCCTTCAATAAAATATAATATAAACAAGGGGGATAAAGTAGTTGCATGGGCATGGGGTTAAGTAATTGCAAGGCCCGTTAATACAATATAATATCTATCATGCGTTTGCGTAGTTGCATGGACAGGGTTTCAGTTGTTGCAAGGACCTCCAATTAATTATAATATCTGACCTTCAAAACGTAATTGCAAGGGTAGATAGAAAACAGTTGCATGGTTGTACATCACACATTTGCATGCGATAGATGTTGCAAGTGACTACCCTTGCAACAAATTTGAGGTATCTGGAAATGTCATTTTTGTTGCAAGGATTGTCCTTACCTTGCAACAAACTAGTGCTACCCTTGCAATAAACTCGGATTCTAGTAGTGAAGTAAGTCGGAGCCTTGCAGTGACCGTAGTTGTTTAGCAAGAGATATGCACCAGACATTTCCCATTGATCGCATTCTTGAAGTCATTATAGCCATGGAGATACTATCGATGCTCTTTCTGTATATTATGAAATTGATTATTACACTACTAAAAGCACCCTACTCTGGGGCGGAGAAACAAGAGCACTGACTAAGGTACCCGATTCTTGCACCAAACATGAACTTCCCTTGGGTCGATTTTATATTTTTTTGGTATTGCAGATGCACACAAAAGAGCAAACGAACTGTTTGTAAATATTATAAGCTACCAAAAACAGTTATGTGAATAAAAGTGTTTTTTATGGTTTTGTAGATTGTTCTACAATCCAGCGAGTATTACGCGTACGTCTGTGAGAGGCTATGTTGGCTACAGGTCACTACAACTGATAACTAATTCGAATTGAAATGGAGACGATTTGAACAATTTTTTTCACTGAAGCATTTTCTGATCAGATCCATTGATCAAATTATTGATGAACGGTTAAGATTTGGGGGCACAATTGAGGCAGTGGAACCCTCCTCATCTTTTATTTAGTTATTTTTCCTTTTCCACCTAAAACACTGTTTTGGAGTGACAACAATTTAAGGGTCCAATTTCAAAATTTTAGTCTGAGGTAGTATTGATGAGTTAATTATAAAATTATCAAAAGGGTGATATTCTAATGTGTTCTTCCTTGTAACTTGGTCATGTTATTTCTAAATGATTTCTCCTTTCAGTAATTTGCTAGACAACATGCTCTGAAAATTTCTCAAAAGTGCTGCATTGCATGGTTTGATGAGTTGACCGATTATTTTAATACAATTGTTTAGAGTTTCGAATTCTTGGATTACGGGTCGTTCCAATTTGAGGCATAAGATCTGGGCCAGATCCATATTTTGGGCTGGCCCTTAAAATCCTACTTTCCTGCCAGCGTTTTTCTTTGTGCATTGGCGCTTTATGTAGGGCCATTTTGGAAAGAAAAAGGTTTCACCGATACAGCAACACCACCTCCCAAGTACCCACATCCCCTTGAACACTTTGAATTTCTTTTCTTTGTTTTTATTTTGGAAATAAAACACGTTGAGTTATCCATTTCAATCAAATCTGTTAACGAGCTCTGGTGCTAATTAAGCTTCCAATGAAATTATATATGTGCTTTGCAAAACACTACTGCACACAAACACACAGTTTGATTATTACGATCAACAGTGTTTCTCGATGCTAGCAGTATGAAGAACTGCATTCATGATTCTGTTCTTCTCGGACTTAACCCCAACAAATTAAGGACCCCTCATAAGCACTGTGGTTAGGAACTGGTATAGTCATGAGATTTTAATCTTTGTTGTGAATAATAATTTTTTGCAATCTTTTGATCTAGTGGTTCATGTGCATGACAAGAGGGTACCATGACCATTCTTGAAGAACTAGGTAAGAAATTTGTGTAGCTCAAGGGTTATAATATCTTACCAGCTAGCCTTCAATATATATATTTTTTTTATTCCTATAGTTTCGATGCTTGATTTTGCTTTTCAGTTCATACTCTCTGTAATGAGATGTCACTCCTCAGTAGAACTAGATTCTTCTACAAAAAGCCGCTGTCTGATGGGTAGCTCGAATTCATCAATGGTGCCTACAGTAAGTGTTTGAAAACTATTCTATAATATTTTATACTCCCTTCTGAAACTGATATGGCCGTCTCCCAACTTAAACAGTAACAGGTTTAACGGGTCGATATGGCCTGAATTTGGAAATATGAAATTGTTTCATGTTTTAGATTTGAGTCATAATGGGTTGACTGGTCACATACCTGACTCTATAGCAGACATGGAGAACTTGGAGGTTTTGGATCTTTCTTTTAATAACTTTAACGGGTCCATATATATTGACCTTCTTCACTAAGCAAGCTAATTACATTTTTGTCTAGGTTTAATGTGACACATATATAGGCACATAGTGCCGACGGATGGTCAAGTTATGAAGGAAACCTGATATTGAACAGGTTGCTTGGGTTGATGAAGATGGAGTAGATCTGTACATGAGTAGTTTTGTTAATTTTAATTATTTAGACGTCGTATTGTTGATGAATAATGAATAGTTGAAAAACACACTTTTGGATTTTGACAAAATGAGGGTGTGTTTTGTATTTATTTGTATTAATTTCAAATGAAAGAATTCTTTGTATTGAAGAATAGATATCTTTGCCTCAGATATTACTCATCATTGGCAACTTAGGCAACAAATAATTTAGCACCCAAATGTATAGCTGTCACACTAATTAGGTATCTAGCTGAATATTAGTAACGGCTAGTAAATCTTGTAATTAAGACATAGATTACAACTTCTGTAAATTAGGAAATAGCCTAACGGCTAGTACAATTTTAGCCTATAAATAGTCATGTACAGACATTGTAAAATAACAACAATCAATAATACAGTATTTTTATTATTCTCATCTCCACTCTAAAATTCTACACTTTGTATTAATTTCCTCATTTAGTTTTAATTAGTTACTAGTGCTTGATATTGTACTGCTTGATAGAAGCTTGCATGGTTAATGAGAAATAGAATTATACTATTGGGGAATTTTGTTTAGTAATATTACAGTTTACAGAGAAAGGGGAGGTAGCACAATTGGCTAGGAAAAAGTCTTAGAGTTGTTGTATCCAAAGGTCGAGAGTTCGATTCCCCCTCACGACTTCGCAGCTTCTGCGAAGATTTAAAAAAAAAAAAATTACAGTTTACAAGTCTCTATTTTTTTTTTAATCTTTTTATGTTTTTTTTTTTCCCTTTTATTACATTCAAAGTTTTTAGATCCAAAAAGAAATGAAATAAATTAATGGGGAAATACACTAAAAACCTGCCACCAATTCTTTTTTTCCTGTTGTATCAAAATTAACAACTGGTTCCAAAAGAATTAATTTGTGGAATTATTTCAAATGTAACACCCAAAAATTACGAAATTATGTATTTACCATTAAAAAAATATTAACTCATTTATTTATTCAATTAATGGAATGATGAAATTAATTAGGTTTAATTAATCTATGGCAAATACTTAATTATAGATTTTGGAGAGATACATAATTTTACAGTTTTCTGAGAAGAGTACAAGTATGTATTCCAAAAAAATAAAAACAAGAATTAATTTGAATGTGCATGACAAAAGAAATGAAAAATAATGTTCATACTCTCAAGTAACACAATAAGTCAACTTCCGGTAACTGCAACCGGGATTGTTACAGCTGCAGAGCACAAGACAATATTTTTTAATGGTCAAGTGATTTTCTGTAACGTAGTTTGGCTGTGAATATATGAGTTAGAGAGGCTATGGTAATATAATCTAGATTTGAACATGGTTTCAGATGGGTTATTATTAGGTAAAAATTGGTAAAAATTGAGGTAAGTTAAGCAAAAAAAAAAGTTTTTCTCTGCTGATTCATAACCTTTATTAATGGGACTGACAAGCAACCCATGGATAGAGTTTATATTTTTTTTATCATTTTTATTGAAAATGGAGGCAGTAACCATTATTACCTGATCTGGCAATAAATATGCATTGGGGCACTTTTGCAAATTGCACTCCTCTTTTGGCAACACTGGCAGGAAACACCTAGAAATTAAGTGCAATTTGGAATGGAAGACCCAATTCTTTAGTTTGATTAGATGGAATGAATGTGTCTAATATGTTAAATGTCGTTTCATTGTTCTTTTACAATTGTTGGTGTTTTAATTTTCCAGGTCAGATGCATCATACATGCATATTGTTCCAAAAGATAATTATAACAGTAAATATACTTTCAAACTGAATAAAAAGTTGAAAGAAGTAAACAGATCTACTAGCTAGGAAGATTTAATTGAATTGGCATATAGTGTTATGAATAAATTATTCTTTATTGTGTTGTGAACTCAGGTTATGACCACTCCTGGGGATAAGCATAAGAGGCTTAAGTTTGTATTTCTTTTTGGTTCTTCCACCGTGGCCAAAATTCAAAGGTCTACCAGTATGTATTTGTGTGGTGATTCCACAGTATGCGAGTACATGAGACATGGTTGATGTGCATAAAAGGTGATGGAGAAAGATGTATTTTCTATGCTTTATTGTATGTTTCGCACTATGTTTTCTTGTATATATTGTATCTCAATTATCATTGCCGAAGCAAAGCGAGGCGCTTGATTTGCTAGTAATAATTTAAAGGGAAGGTTGTATGAGAAACAACTTATGAGTGTAAGGTTGTTGATTGGCTTGATGAAGATGGAGTAGCTGATCCAGTAGTTTTGTTAATTTTAATTATTTAGATATTTTGGTATTGTTAATGAATAATGACAAGTTAAAAATGCAGTTTTGGATTTTGACAAATGTGGGTCTGTTTTGTAAATATTTTTCTTTTTTTCTAATATAGTTGAGGTTGTGGTGGATTTTGTTTAGTAATATGACAGTTCACAACTTTTTGTGTTTTTTTTTCATTGTTTGTATTCTTTGCCTTGTTTACTTTTAAGGTTTTTAGACCCAGCAAGAAATGAAGACAAAAATTAATGGGGAAAAACAGTAGTCGCCAACAAATTTTTTCAACTCGTTATATCAAAATTACCCTGTTCCAAAAGAATTAATTTGTCAAAGAATTTCAGATGTACCACTCAAAAATTATGGAATTACGTATTTACCATTAATTTTTTTTATAACTCACGCATTTATACAATTGATTGAATAATGAGATTAATTAAATCTATACAATTAATTGAATAATGATATTAATTAAATTTAATTAATCTCAGTTGGGTCGATGGCACAGCAACTAGTGGCCAGTCTACCTGCTTTGTGCCGTCATTAAAATTGGGTTAACATGAGAGTTATTAAAATTTTAAATGGTAAGTACTTAATCATAGAATAGAATTTGAAGAGGGAAATAGATAATTTTATAGTTTTTGAGGAGAATACAAGTACGTATACCGAAAAAATAAAAACAAGAATTAATTTGCATAACTCGACCCGCGTTAACACAATATGTTGGGATCTCGGAGGATGCACGGAAGGTGTTTGACAAAATGTCCGAGAGAAATCTTATCACACAAAAGGGGAAAAAATAATGTTATATACTCTAAAGTAACATAATACTTGAGGTAACATTATGACCGTTCGATCATTATAATTGTCTCCTTTTCCTGCTCAACTGCATCGGACGCTCTCCATTTGTAACCAAATACTACGGTACTTCAGGTGACTGACTATGGAATTTGTGTGCTTATTGAGTTTTCTGCTTCCAGGCCTGTTGGGCCAATTTTCTACGTTCATGATACTCCGATGACTCAATTAATTGTTGAGTGATTGTGATATTTTATAATATCGAAATTTATGAGAAAAAAAATAGTTATTATATTAAAAGATATCCCATAAAAATCACCTCAATTTCCCATAAAAGTCACATTCATTTTCATTCCCTCCTAATGTCACTGTATTGGCTTGATCTACTCGCAAATATTGGAGGTATCGATTTCATTATACTTCCAAATAAGAGATGAAATGATTTCACTATCTAACGCAGGAAGAAGAAAAAATAATATCAGGTATCTTTTTTTTAATTGTTCTTAACACAGCATACTAACATGCTGAAAAGAAAAAAAAAATCAATTTTACAAATGACTTAGGTAATTATTTGTAAAATGAAAATAGTTAACAACTTGTGACATTTTTTTAGCAATTTGTTAATTAATCTATATATTAAAAGGGTGAAGAAGCAATATTGGGGAAAGCTCCAATGTTGTGTTACCCATGGAAATTATGTTGTATTTCGATATACGTGCTTCCAGTAGAATAGGAAGTTGGCATTAAAAAAAAAATCAAAAAAAAATCAAACTTTTGACTGGTTTATAAACGATTAATTGTTCAATAGTCAAATTTGAGGAATTTGATATATCCAATTAACGTCACTATAGAAGCCAATATACAAAAGGAAAAATATGAAGGCCCGAATGGCATTTTTTTTTTTTTTTTTTTGGGGGGGGGGGGGGGACACATTATGATAACTAGTATCATACCCGTCAACGGGAATATATTATAAGAAACAAATATATCAATGAAAATAATAATTATCTAAAAATTAAGACATATGTTAATAGAAAATTTATATGATTTTGTATTTTTAATTAACTTTAATCGTGATATCTAATAACAATTTGATGCTGTGTTAATTCTTTATTTTTAAGTACCAATAATATCAAATAATAGCTCGATTCGAATCTAATATCTAATATCAAATATCATACAACAATTCAATATCGACATATAATATGATATAAAAAAACATAAATAAAAAGTGTTATCATGTGTATGTATAGGATATATATATACACACATATTATAAGAGAAATATATACTACACACATTTCAATTTTGTATTCTTCTTCTTCTTTGTTTCTAATTTAGAATACACACACATTGATATATTATATATTAAAAATATATTGAAAAATATGAAGGCCCGAATGTGCATCTTTTTTTTCGTGATATATGCAGGTTCGTGTTAAATTTCTAAACTAATCTGAGTTCCATTGATGGTCAATGAAGTTTCAAGCTGTTCCCATTTGGGTCCTCGAAATTTCAAAGTATAATATTTTTGTTCGTTTTTTTCGAAGTGTATACTTTATCCTGTGTGTGTTTGTTAATACGAGTACACTTCCTTATTCCTTCCCTTTTTTTTCTGTTGAAGCTGATGATTATGTTGTCAACTGTAAAGTGTAAACCATGTTAAATAGAAATCATAGCTTGAATGCTTATTGAACTCTTGTTTGTTAAATTGCTTATTTAAAGGGGGCTGATGTGCATACACCGGATGAAGATAGTACATCGGGACCTTAAGAGTGCAAATTGTTTGGTGAACAAGCACTGGATCGACGGTGAAGATTTGTGATTTTGGGCTCTCAAGTGTTATGATATGCGGGCCCATGGGTGACAGCTCATCTGCAGGGACGCCAGAGTGGATGGCTCCAGAGCTGATACGCAACGAGCCCTTCACTGAGAAGTGTGATATTTTCAGCCTTGGAGTTATCAACTTATCATGTGGGAGCTTTGCACTTTGAAGAGGCCT
This sequence comes from Carex rostrata, assembly GCF_964058835.1. NCBI lineage: Eukaryota > Viridiplantae > Streptophyta > Magnoliopsida > Poales > Cyperaceae > Carex > Carex rostrata. The sequence goes on from NC_135929.1 coordinate 10,944,094, forward strand.
TGGGACGGTATCCCTCCTGTTCAAGTAAGAGAATGAAAAAAACGGTTTTAATTGGGTTTATTTGTAAATGAACTCATATACTGGTTTTTGCACATCTCCTGCAAATAAGCACCAAATTGTTCGTACAAGGTTTAAGCCAAGCAAATTAACAACCATTTTGACGCTGGTTTTTCATAACTGATTCAGGCATGCTTGGAGGCCAATGTTGAAATTTACTTTGTTTAATTTTATTTTCCTTTTACGGTGAAGAGAAGTGGAAATACAAAACTGATGCTTATACCTCGAGGGAGTAAATTTCAACAGCTGATGGAATATTAGTATTTTAATCAACTTTTTGATGAATGGTTGCAATAAAACATGTAAAATAACATATAAAGCATTAAAATTGGAATATGATCTCTACAATCAGTCTAGCGAGTAAGAAAATGTGACATAATTAATATCATTTTTTCATTAGGTAGTTTATGCGGTAGCTAATGAAGGGACGAGGCTCGAAATTCCAGAAGATCCACTTGGCAAGTTGATCACAAACTGTTGTCTTTGAATAAAAAGTAAAGAAGAGGGAAGGCAAACTGTAATAAATGGAAAATTTTCATTTTTGTCCTTTGAATTTTCTGATTTTTTGCAAGAGTTAATGCTATTAGCTCCCCTTATAAAATGAAATTACAGAACAATTTTTCTAGCTCTTCCCCTATGCATCTTTCTGTAAAATGTCAAAAATTCTTCTGGCAAAGGATGTGAGACATGTTAATCTCAATTTGGACCTTGTTTTTTGTGATTTAGATTGTTGGGCTGAGCCTCATGAAAGACCGAGCTGTCAGGAGATCCTGACCCGTCTGATTGACTGTGAGTATACCCTCTCCTGAATTACCAGAGTCAAATCACACGTACAGCTACATTCGGGTTTTTAGCACAAAATTTGTAAATTAACTAAATTTACTTGTGAGTTTTTGTAATATATAAGCTTTCTACGAAGTGGTATAGTAGTCTTTTAGTCAGCGTATACGAAGAAACATAGCTTGTTTTTGTGTTTGAATTGGATATATATAATTATCTTTTTTGAGGTAGCAGGCAAAGAATTGGATATATTGGTATTCAATACCACATGTAGTCTGACTATTTTTTTTTTTTTTGGCGGAGAAATGCCTGTAGGCTTGCATTAATCAGAACTGTTTCATTACCAACTTTGATAAGTAATGTATTAAAATTCCTCAGTTCCTAATACAAAATTAACTAGGCCTAAACATAGGATAAGTATAGCCTCTGCACTCCCATTCCCGTTCCCTGTAGTCTGACAAGTTACTTACGTGCTTCCTAATCAAATAAACTATATAAGTTGTAATTTAGAATCGGCCTCTTTCGTGATGATGTGTGATATTTTATTTTAAAGGTTGCAAAATATCACAAAACATTTTGCAGTTCTGAACACGAGTATCAGTTCTCATACAATCAAAAAAAGGCACTGGGCCTTTATGTGTTGCCAAACTATATTCTTCTGTATAGAGTGGTAAAAACATGTCATGTTGTGCTGTGATTTTAGTCTCGTGTCATGTCGTGTAGTGTTGTATTGTGATCAAGTGAACAGCCATACGTGTCGCGCTATGATCAAAATGTCGAGGGGTGATCATGACATAAGAGGCACTTGAATGTTTTGAAGAACTTGTACGCTTGGCACACAACTTCTGCATATATTCTTTGGAAGGGAGAGAATCACTTGGTGCTGAACCATTAGTTTGTTGGCTCTCCAGATCACCTTTATGCTTCTTGGCCTCCACTTTGATTTCGGCTACAAGCCCAGCAGCATTAGATGATGTGTACTCTTGCATGTACCAAATCTGTTGTGATTCTTGAGAATCACAGGACCTGCTTTTCCAAATATATCCATTCATTTGTTTTGAGATTTGTGCACATAAAACAATAGATTTTGAGATTTGTGCATTTGTGCATTTAAAAGAATAGAGGGGTGTATTTGGAAAAGCAGGGTCCTGTGATTCTATTGAGAACCACAACAGATTTATTTCCTGTTGTAGTGTCAGAGGCGGGTAATTTGTGCTAGGCTATACAGTCGGTGTACTGTGTTTTCAATACACTATTTTCAATACTTCCAAAGTATTTATCTTCTAGTTTCATTACTGGTATATTATTTTTTGAGAAATGTTCTGGTATCCTAAGCCATCATACCCGAATAGTCCTCCAATTCAACTGCTAATTTTCTACTTTTAGAAACCAGTTCAACCAATATATTTCCAATTTTGTCATCCCATTATTTCTTTTAGAAACCATCGGCCCAGAAATTAATGACCCGCTAGAATTCTAGGATTTGCCAAGCTAACACAGACAAAACAGATGGTGCAAGACACTATTGACCTCGGCTATTGAAATTTAGTAGATAACGTTAATCATATTTGCCGTCGATTGGCGAAACGAAAGCGATGGCATTGGGTTCATCAAACCCGATGGCCAAACGTGCGCTGCCGATGGTATATTGATTAACGTCATATGTTTTGACCCGATAGCATAGGTGTGTACATTTCCTATCGGGGCGATATACATCAGCTCAAAACTTGATGGCGGAACGCAATTTCAATCGATATAAAAGTGTTGTTTTTGTAGTAGTGATACTAGCTAAGAGAATGTTGCATAAATCCAAATCGACTATTTAGGTTTCAAAAATGAAAATATTAGTCTATAGCGTGTGTCATTGTGTAATATGCAAATTACCATAGCCTCATATGAAAATGTGAGTTCATGAATCTATATTTTTGTGTTAAATTACCATAGCCTCATATGTAATATGCAAATTACCGTAGCCTTCATAAGAAAATGTACTTGGACACAATTTTACAATTTTTAAAATTTTCTCCATTTTTCAGATAGATACAAAATCACTTGCTTTATTTGACAGGGAAAAAAGGAAGGTGTTTGTTAAAGTGCGGACAATACACGTAGAGAAAACATAATAATCAGTGAATGACAAGAGCATATCCGATTTAGTTAAAGCAGAATAATATAATGTCCCATTGGTCGCACCTTAGGGCGTGTTCGGCAGACGGACGGGAATAGGAATAGGAATGAGATTGCAAAATTTTTGAACTAAATTTTACTGTTCAGGTGGGAAAAAAAAATTCACTCAGAGTGAATTTTTTTTTTCCCACATGAACAGTAAAATCCGAACACGCCCTTAGGGTGTGCTCCAATAAGGGTAGGGTGAGGAGATATTTAAACTTCACCTACTCCACAAGTAAATTTCAGAAGGGAAGGGAAGGCTGAGCAGGTGAATGGTTCACCCTACGGAACCCAAAATTGTCACCCCTAATTCGGAGGGTAGCCAAGGGAAAAAGGGGCCCACCAACGAAATTGACCAATTTTATCCTTTTCCACGCCTTCTTCTCTATTTTCCCTCCCAGATAAAATATGAGGGTATACTAGTCATTTTAGATAACATAGAAGTTGAATTGAAAAATGGATCCAACCTCTCCCCTTTCTTAGTGTATCGTTCTGGAGCAAGTCCTCTAAAAATTTCACTTCCCCTTTCTTAGTGTATCGTTCTGGAGCACACCCTTAAGCAAAAACATAATAATTCAATGGATCTGATGTAGTAGTGTTTGGGTAGGCTCGTGTTTAAGGAAGAGAGGCCCACAGGAGCAGGTACCCCTTAAATCAACATGTGATATGGTCCAGTTGTGTTTGGGACCTAAAATATAAACTCGCTCGCTCAGCTTGATACACTAACAAGCCGAGTACAAGTGTGACCTAGCTCGCTCTTTAACAGCTCGTTGCCACCCTACTCAAAACAAATCTAATTACTTCACATATTTTCAAAAATAAATATAACATATAAATCTAATCTATTTAAAAATAATTCTAACATTTTCAAAAATAAATTTAACCTATTTAAAACTAAATCTAACATTTACAAAAATAAATCTAACATATTCAAAATAAATCTAACATTTTTAAAAATAAATCTAATATAACATTTTTAAAATAAAATCTAATGTATCATATTCAAAAAAATAAATCTAACATCTTTTTTTAACCTATTAAAAATAAATCCGAATTTGAAAAAAATAAAATCTAACCTATTCAAAACAAATCTAATTACTTCACATATTTTCAAAAATAAATATAACATATTTTTTAAACCTATGAAAAATAAATCCGAATTTCAAAAATAAAATCTAACATCAAAACAAATCTAATTACTTTACATTTAACAAATCTAACATAAACTAAATAAATCTAACATATTCAATAAATCTAACAAATCTAATTACTTAACATCCAATAAATCAAGCATAAACTAAATTTACTCTACAAAAATAAATCTAACATAAAATAAATATAACCTTTAAATTTCGCGGAAAAATCTTGCGGGAGGTGCCGAACTTCGTAATTTCGATACCTTCGTAATTCCGTTTGCGTATTTGTAGAAGAAATTAAATTTACAACTATATATTTTTTTAAATAATAAGTTTAAAATTTGAGAATAATAACAATATAGATTGAGAGAATGAGAGAATATAGATATTGAGTATTGAGATGGAGATGTGAAAATGAAGGTTGGAAGAGAGGGGTATTTAAAGAAATTTAATTGGAGGGATAAAATTTAAATTTTAAAAGAATAACAGAAAAAATAATAATAATAATAATAATGTCCCATCCGGTCGGGTCCAGATGGAACTTGAACCGGGTGGAGGGAAATTTGGAATTTGGGTTTTGAATTAAAGTGGATCGGGTATAAGGGTACGGTTATGGGTAAGGGTAGACGGGTACCCGGATAGGGGTAAGGTAGGGTATGGGTAAGGTCGGGTACGGGTATGGTCGGTCTGGGTAGGATCGGGTATTTGCCAAAAAAATTGTGACCGGTCTGGTTTTTGTCCGTACCTGTATACCCATTTACCTGACCTATACCCAGACTTGGACACGGATACCCTGAGCATAGGGTACGGGCGGGCAAGGTACGGGCTGCCCTAGGCGGGCAAAATTAATACTCTATTTATGGTGCACTTCTAATGCTCATTAATATTTAGTTCATTAGTCAAATTCAAAGACAGATCCTGCTTAATGCGATGTTGGGTGAGTGGAGCCCATCTGAACTAGGACTGGCAAAAAAGCTCGAGGCTCGTGGCCCGCTTGGTATTCACCTGTGACTCGATCGGTAATAGCTCGTTCGTTAGTGGATCAAGTTAAAATTAGCTCGCTCGCTACATACTCGAGCCAGAATTAATGAGTTTGAGTTTGGCCTGACTCGGCACGAGCCAGCTCAGTCGTTAACGGCTATTTAATATACATAGTTTAATAGTTTAATCGGATCCGTTAACTTCAAATTGGAGATATTATGATTTATGAATGTTATAGCCAATGTTATGGCAATTGCACTTTGGACTGTGTTTAAGTTTATTGGTAATTTTGTATGAAATATGTGTGAATTAATTATAAGCAATTAAGTTAATTTGTATGAATTTGTTTGATTTGGTATGCATAAATTTATTCTGTGAATATGTTTGTAAGAATTTAGGATTTTGATATATTTATATGTATGAATTTAGCTGTAAAGTTAATTTATAATAGTTGATTTGCTTAATTACAATTGAATTAAGAGTATTCCTCAATAATTAGTCATATAAATATTATTTTGTTTTAGCCATAATTGATAAGATGTAATTTAAGATATAGCAGAAAAGAAAATATACAAATTTATAAATCTACCAAGTTAGTAACGAGCTAGCTCGGTTCGTTCGGACAAGCCACGAGTCGGTCTTGAGCAATAGTTTTAGCCCGGGACCTGAAATTCAAACTCGCTCGCCCAGCTTCATACACCAACAAGCCGAGTTTGAGTGTAACCTAGCTCGCTCTTTAACCGCTCGTTGCCACCCCTTAGTGTGTTGCAACTCGGGCGGGTACGGGTACCCCGGGTATACCCGTCTCGGGTACGGGTACGTCTCGGGTACGGGTATACTCGGGTACAAGGGTATTCGGGTACGGGTATGGTGGGTATAATTTTCAAAACCCATACCCTACCCGTCCTATGTCCTTACCCGTGTACCCTTGATGGGTAAGGCAGGTACGGGTACGGGTATGGCGGGTACGGGTATTTTTTATTTTTTTTTTGCTGGTTTTTTTGTTGGTTTTTTTTTGGTTTTTTTTGGTTTTTTTTTTTTGCTGTTTTTTTTTTCTGGTTTTTTTGTTTTTGTTTTTTTGTTGGTTTTTTTTGGTTTTTTTCTGGTTGTTTCTGGTTTTTTCCTATTTTTTTCTGGTTTTTTTTGTTGGTTTGGGGGGAAAAAAAATCAGATTTTTTGAATTTTGAAATGGGATGAACAGTGCTCGGGTATACGGGTACGGGTACTCGGGTAGTCGGGTACGGGTTTAGTCGGGTGCGGGTTTAGTCGGGTACGGGTAAACTCGGGTAGGATATGGTCGGGTATTGGTCCAAAATAACGGGTCCGATCCGGTTTTTGCCCGTACCCGCGTACCTGAGTACCCGACCCATACCCGAGCTCGGGCACGGATACCCCGGGCGGCGGGTACGGGCGGGTATACCCGACCCGGGTTTTTGCCAACCTCTACCACCCCTAATCTGAACTGAAGGGGACGACTCGGTCAATAATGAGCAATATTTTCTCCGTTTCCTAAAAATTGGACAAGTCCAGTTTACCTTTAAACGCTGAGGTGATTGATTTCTCCAGTGCCTCGGTAATTCGGAGGAAATGAAGCATTCATTAATTATGGGGTCCACTCTGAGCTCTGAAGGCGACGACTCAGACTTGAGAGACTGCTCGCCACTTGGAATTGTCGGCCAACAAAGCTTGTCTTTAATCGTAAGAAATTTCACTCCATTTCATAAGAAAGGATAAGTCCAGTTACTCTTTAAAAACACATGTATGTGATTGGTTTCTCTTTCTCCAGTGCTGCTTAATTCATAGAAAACCAAGAAAATGAGTACCTCCAAGAGACAGCGAGGGAGGGGACCCATCTATGGAGAAAAGATTGTGGTAGGGCTCCCATAAGAAAGATTGTGGAAATTTACCCTTCATTAATAAATGTCTAATATTATTTTATTATTTCATGATTGATAAATGATAAAGATTTTGAGAAACATATTTTGTACGTTAAGTATTTAGGTTTTGAGTTTGGGTTTGTAAATTTTCTTGAATTTATTTTAGTTTATGCGTGATTTTAAGAAATTTATTTGGGTTTATTAGCTTTCTTCTAGTTTTTATGGAATTTATTTGATTTTATTTGGAGTTCTCCAAGGCTATAAGGGTGGTTTTCTAATTTCTAACTTCTCAGGGAACTTTGGTTAAATATCTTGCGGTTGGGTTCTACTGTCAATCAGAGATGGCGAGGGATAGTGTTTGGTGGCCCACAGGCGATCAACACTCTGAGAGCCTGTTCGGATGTAATTCCGAAAATACTGTTCACGTTGGAAAAAAACAATTCACTCAGACTGAATTTTTTTTTCTCACGTGAACAGTAAATTTCAGTTCAAACTTTTTCTATTCCCATTCCTATTCTCATTCCCACTGTGCAGCCGAACAGGGCCTGAGGGAGTCATAGTTGTTATGGAAATATGGGGCAATCTTGAGCGGATACCCGAATCCAGTAATCATTGTGTTAATCATATTTGCCGTCGGTTGACGAAATATGGGGCAACCCAACACATATAAAACAGATGGTGCAACACACTATTGACCTCGGCTACTGAAATTCAGTAGATAGCGTTAATCATATTTGATGTCAGTTGGCGAAACGAAAGCGATGGTGTTGGGTTCGTCAAACCCGATGGCCAAACGTGCACTGCCGATGGTATATTGATTAACGCCATCTGTTTTGATTCGATAGCATATGTGTGTACATTTCCTATCGGGGTGATATGCATCAGTTCAAAATTCGATGGTGGAACGCAATTTCAACCGATATAAAAGTGTTTTTTTTGTAGTAGTGATACTAGCTAAGAGAATGTTGCATAAATCCAAATCGACTGTTTAGGTTTCAAAAATGAAAATATTAGTATATAGCGTGTGTCATTATGTAATATGCAAATTACCATAGCCTCATATGAAAATGTGAGTTCATGAATCTATATTTTTGTGTTAAATTACCATAGCCTCACATGTAATATGCAAATTACCATAGCCTTCATAAGAAAATGTAAGACAAGGCACAGAGGCCCACACCGTACCACGGGCAGGAAATTGGTACCAATTAAATCGACTTTATTTACCGACTTACTGCACGCGTCATTGAGAATGATTTTCTGTGTGCAGCTGGAATTCAAAATGAAAGATGTTGGATTTTATGGTTTAGCATAACTATGTGATTTGTGTGGAAGCAAATAAATGAGAAAGTCTTTAGAAATAAGGTGTTGCTTTCAATGAATTTAGTTGATCGAATTTATGAAGAGGAAATTTTGTGAATGAAATTTTGTAAGGACAAATTGAGATGGATATGAAAGGGTGCAAGGAGAGGCAATGGATGTAATTTTTATTATTTTTTTTCATTTTTGGTTTGGTAGCTTCTACCAACATTGTAAAAAAAAAAGAATGATTTTCTGTGGCCTAAATTTAAACCAGATGATTTGTATCCTCATTGCTCACGGATTGTGTAGTAAATAGACTAATATGTATGTATAACTCACCATCCAATTGCAATTAATTTAACTATTACTATAGGATTCAAAATAAATATGACAGATGCTGCACAATAATACCAGTTAAAGAATCCAAAGAGCCTTACTCAAAAAAAAAAGAATCCAAAGAGCCGACATGAAAATGAATGTTGAATAGCAAAAGCGAATTCCACGTTCCACTTCATCATACTTTCTTTTACTTTTACATATTCAAACAAATGAGAAACAACTAAAGATATTGATTTCATTTACCTCATGTAAGTGCGAATTTTACTTTTCTTTTCCTTTTTTTTTTTAATGTGATATATGGCTTAAGACGAATCGCATACATACATTTGTTAATCAAATTGCACCGGACACTTTTTTTATGAATCACTGCCTGTTAACACAATAATTTAACACAACTTAAGAAATGATGAACCAATAATAATAATTAAACAACAAAAAGATCTTTACAAAATATCAATAATTAATAAATAATTCATATTTGAAAAAATTAAGAACTTACACAATTCTCATGTTATACTATTACAAGCTTAGTCAACTATGGACAACTCTTTATGATCCAGGTTTTAATTTGTAAAACTGAATACCAACAGATAAAAACAGTGAGAACTGTTATGTTCTCAAAGACCGGGAGTTCTTGCGGCAAAATTGTTGCTGGCAGGTCCTATATATTTGGACTAATAATAGTAATTATACAATTAAATTACCCCCGGAATCATAGAATCAAAAGTAAATAGAATGACCAAGTGATTGTAGACCAAAAATCCTTAGACTTCGTTATCTTGATTTACAAAACCACTTTTATTTATATTTTAATTTAGTTTCTTGTTACAAACCAACTTATTCAAGTTTTGAACCCAAATTTAGTTACTTTGCAACAAAACTCTCCCTTGTTACTTGCATTTATTTAGTTTTAATTTAGTTAAAATAGAAAATACAATTGCCTTAGTCTTTGGATCGATACCTTATTTACTACAATATAGATTGTGCACTTGCAATTCAATCTTCTTTGCGTATTTAGGTTTTTTAAATTTAAAGCGAAAAAATGTACAAATTAGACCCAAAATAATTACACCTAAAATACACACCAGAGAGGCGTGAATGAATCGTACATGACTTGAAGTAAAGAAACTGTTTTTGAAAACTAAGAAAAAGAATACACAATTTTTTTTAAAGAAAATATCGTGTATGAAGTAGTACAATTATAAACGGTTCAGTATAATTAAACAATGTACAAATAATCATCAGTTCTGGACATGGTTCAAAACTTTCAGATCATGTGTGTATGTTGGAGCTTTTTTTCACGTGAGTGCCTCCTCCTGTAACACATTGTTAATGTGAATTTTTTTTTCGCACCCACATATAATATGCCATGTATAGTCACATGTTATGTACTAGTGTCTAGCCTTATAAAATAATATTACAACTTTCATGGGCACCACATGAAAAATTTAAATCTGCCGGTGATTGTGCAGTAGTTACGCGCGCTTTGGCGCTTGTGGTCTCCGTAGTTGTCGCTTTCAAGTGACGTCTGCAGTCCCCCTCATGTAGGTAGTGGCCTCCCAGGTAGTTAATGAATGGAACACATTTAGAGGTTTCTTAGGAATACTCGATATTTTAGAAATAAATGTTTATAACAATTACAACACGGACACTTGTGATGGTCATTGCGCATTCACTTGTCCTTGGTTTTCTGCATGTGGTCCCTATCGTGCTCGCTTTTCAAGCGACGTTTGCGGTCCCATATTGGTAGTGGTACCTCAGGTAGTTAATGCCCAAGATATGTCTATGAATTTCTCATTAATACTTTAAACATGTATATTCACATTTTAATGAGTAAGTATGAATAGCCGATATTTTAAAGAAGAATAATTGACATATTAGAGATGAATACTTGACAATGCATGAATACTTGCACGCCAAGGTATAAACTTTTGAACAATGAAAAAAATCCAAAAGTAATTGATCGTGGATCTCATTTGAAAACAAAAAATTATGTAGAAAACATTTGTGGTTTTAGATTGACAACATCAAATTCAAAGTGGAGCTTGGTTTCAACTACTTTGAGGAGCTACTCATGGTTAAGCAGCCATGACTGAATTGACAAATTCTCACAGATCATTAGAAATATTGACGAGATTAAACAGAGAAAAAAAAACACACTTTTAAAAACATGTAAAAGACAGTTGTGTGATTAGAGAAAAAAGAAAGTTGATGTCCATTTTTAAACACTTGACATCTTAGATATGAACACTTAATATAATATATAGTAATATCTTTGTGTGCATAAGTATCTATACATGCGGGCGCCAATTATAATTTTTTTCAAATATAGACAATCCCTCAAGTAGTTATTGGTCTCCATCATACTTTACGCATCAGTTAACCAGGGAGACGTTTAGGAGACAAAATGAAAGAGATTGTTAGTCGATCCCTATTTAATATACTTGGCTTGTTGTACAAAAATAATAATAATAAATAAATATGAGCTATATTTGACGAAAAAATAATCATGCTATCTTTGCCGAAATTTTATTTTATTTTTTATTTTTTATTTTTTTATTTTGTTTTTTTTAGCTGTAGCTACCCAGAAAGTTGCTCTGGTGATAACGAGAACTTAAATGGAAGCGAATGGGAAGGCCCAATAAAATAACCATGTTGTCCCGCTGTTTAAACTGGATCCAGATTCGTTCAAGGATATAATGATACAAACAATAATAGCATTTGCTTCTTGGTCACTGATGCTTCTCTCTTGAAGGTTCTCTCTTGAGCAAGAGGTCTCTCTCTATTTCATTATTTTTTATTTTATTTTATCTTCTTTGAATTGGAGCAAGATCTCTCTCATTTGCTCTCTCTCCCATCCTCCCTTTCTCTTCTCACTCTCAGTTCGAACTTTGGTAATTTCATTGAAATATTTGTATTTATCTTTTACATTAATGAATTTCAGTATTGGATGTTGACGACACAGAGGCAAATTATATATTTGACCATTGCTATTGCAGAATTCGAGCACAAATTTTAGTGCCCAGTGTTACGTGTTAATGGAGAATTAGAAAATCAGTACAAAGAAATAAATACTAGAGCAACAACTTGGAGATTCGTGAATACCTGAGGTGATCTTATCTCTAAAAACTTTTCTTTCTTGTGTTCATCTTTCTGAGTTTTCTTATAACCTTCACAATTTTTGAATTTAGTAAATCATTTCATCATTACTTCTATTAATTCTAATAATATCTAATGAGTACTGTTACTGTTATTATTGGCTTCCAATTTTTATTATTTTATTTTTGTTGTTACTACTGGTTTAACCAATGGGTAATAACTTAATTAAGTTTATGTTTCCAACATTAATTATACCATCAACTTTGCTTAATTTGTCCATCGAAAATAAACATATAATACTAAGAGTTATTACTTGCCCTTCACAGGAGATACTTTCTTCAGTCGATCTCTAAGAGTTAACAGAGAATTACTGAATTAGAAGATTAGATCAACAAAAAGAAATTCACGGAAAGCTAGAGCAACAACTTATAGATTCTTGAATACAAGAGGAACACTAATATCTTACAAGGTAATTTTTTTGTGTGTTTTATTATAACCTTCTCAATTTTTTAATCAATTTTTTTTTATATATATAGTTACTTCTGTTAATATAGAATGAGTACCTTTACGATTACTAGTGATGGTATCATATTTTATGAAAGTAACTATTGGATTCAAATTGTTTCAATCATTCAATATCGAAATCGAGTTTAGTGACAATTTATTAGTCAAAGTAAGAGAGAACATTTGTATTTTCAGAAATTTTGAATTATATATTAATATTAGAAATTTGTGTTACTCTCTTCTTTCACACTTACAATAAAATGTTACCTAGCATGCATGAAACACTTCACATATTACATAAACGTACATTTCTATACTTTTGACTTAAATACGAATTTGAATTTTCCTGACAGCATAAAACACTATAAATAAGACTTTCAACATACTTCTATATTACATTTGACTACCAACATAATTCAGTTTATATTTGGAAAAATAATACCATTGAATTTTTTTTTGTCCATCGAAGAGTACTAAGAGACATTCTGGAAAAAAAAATGCGACCAATCTTGAAAATATATTTCTGAATTTGAAACCTCAAAGTCCCATTATTTTATTTTGGCTTTAATAATTTGGAGGATTAATAAAACACAATTAGTTGCTGGCATTTTTTAACCACCAAATAGCAAATTTGTTTGTATTCATATTAGCTTAACCGCATGCATGAGCTCCATATCGAAATCTCATGAACATTTTGCAATTATAGATATTGTCAGTTAGCTGTTCATTCGTAAAGCAGTAAGCCACTACTTTCTCCAAAATATTCGTTTTCTATGGTTAAAAAAATTTATGAATGGAATACTAATAATTTGTAGAAATGACATATCAATGAGAGCAATAAATTTCCATTATTATGCACAGGATATCAAGGCAAACATTGAATGATATATTAATAGTAATAAATTTTATTTAAAAAATTAATGCGGCTGTTATAGAAGAAATAAATTTGACATCCATCTATGTGTATAAACATAATGAATATGTCACTGCATTCTATTTTTTCATATTCAAAAAAGTACTAGGCTCACCACGACTTATGCAAAAATTAATATGCAAAGTTGTGTTTTTTATATATTAATAGTTATTAATATACGTTTTATCGGGTATTTATACGGGTATCAGGTCGGGTTCGGTTATGGGTCGGATAATTAAATGAAACCCATATCCTACCCATTACAGTATCGGTTCCGGTTCGGATCCAGATCGGATATTAAATTATTAATTTTGTAACCATACCCATAATTTAACCGGTTATATTTTTTAAATCATACCCTATCCAAATTAATCGGATCCGATTTGGTTCCGAGTCGGATCCGAGTAATCGGGTAAAAGTAGCATCTCTAGCTGTTCATTCGTAAAGCAGTAAGCCACTACTTTCTCCGAAATATTCGTTTTCACCTTGATCACGATTAGGCAAATAAGTTTCCTCTTAAGAATTCTCTAATCTATACTTTTGATATCAAAGAAATTAAGCTAACGAGACATGTGCACAAATATTGAACAGTTAAATATAAAACAAATAATGTATGATATACATGCTAAGTTTATAGAACTTTATAGCAGACTTTTTTAATCTTACAAACATGGTTTGGAAACTCGGCCGAGTGAACTTGGTATCGGTCGGGTCCGATTCTAATTTTACCCGAGTCTCAAACCCATGTGGATTTTTCATCAAAACTCGGTTGAACAATGTTTGACTCGGCCGATTTATCCGATTTTCAGGCCGAGTCAAGTCGAGTCAGGGGAGTTTCATCCGAGTCAGACCGAGCCTCACCCGATTCTAGACATTTTTTACATCAATTTGGGTTTACATAGGAATAGTCATGAATTTGGGAAGAAAAAGAAGGGTGGTCTGATTCGGGAAGAAAATGATCGAAGCGATCTCTAGAGGAAGAAAGACAACTATATTTATATTTTTAAATAAACATGGTGTATTGTTTTATTGTGTATAGAAATAGAAAAACCATTTGGACCATCGTGAACCAGGAGCAACGAGGATCCATTGTGTATAGAAATAGAAGCACTTCCATTCGCTGCCTTTTTTCCTAATTCTTTTCCTCTTATTTCTTTTCCTCTCCATTTCTTTTTTATGGATACCTCCATTTTATTTTATTTTTCATTTTTTTGTTATTTTATAGGGATTAATATTAAGACTAGCAAATTATTTTTATTTTTTAGCACTACCTTTGTTTTTTAACAAATTAATGTTTTACCATTTTTTTTCCTATTATTTAGTAGAAACCAAACTTCTGACAAAAAAATTCAAATTTTCGATCCAATTCAACCGATTTCAGCCGATTCAGCCAATTCCAATTCTGATTCCGAGTTTCAGAAACCATGCTTACAAAAACATTCCAAAGTCTTTTTAGAAAGAAATCTGGACAGACTAATCAGAATGTATCATACTCAAAGACATGCAAAATTTGTAAACCTTCACAGCAATATTTTTAGTCTTAAAAAAAAGATTTCCAAAGAATTTTAGGAAGAAATCTGGACAGACTAATCAAAATTTGTCGGATCAGCATTTGAAATAGAATTTAACTTGTTCACAGCAGCACAAAAGACAAAGCAACAATATGTAATATGTATGATGTTGTTTGTACTAGAACCTAGACCATCGGCATTGTTGTAAAATATTCAAATTTGAATCGTGGTTTGGAAAATTGGCCGATTCTGAGTTGACTCGGCCGAGTCAGATAGGAATCGGCCGGAGGCGAACCGATTTTTCTCGAGTTAACTCGGTTTTGCGAGTTATGTGAAGAAAAATGATACAATTGACGATAAATCGAAACAGTCGGCCAAATTTCCTCTATTTCTCTTGGGTTTAGAGCCAACTTAAACCGTTTTGATAGTTAAATCAAACCAATTTGTATTTTTCCATGGATGTCATAGATGCGACTCTGGCCAGAGAAGAAGCTTTTAAAGAATTATAAATGTTAGATAGACTGGGTGTACGTGAGGTGTACTGTTATATTTGACAATATAATTGTTTCACAGTAGACCATGTTCATATAGATAAGTGATCCGAAAGAGATTGTTTTGAATTTGTAATGTTTTACTGAATAAGTGAATAGAGACAAGAGTGCATTGTGTACAGCTGTTGACACTCGACTGGTTTTTTTTTTATTATTATTTTGTTTTATTTGACTACAGTAAAGGATGAGAATTTGGGATTAACCTAAAAATTTTATTGTTATGAAAATATAAATGTAGAAATTAAGAAAAGAAGTATTTCTTTTGTAAATATTAGTTAGTTTATTATTATTTTATTTTAGGATTAGATAATATAAGTTCTATTTCTTCAAGTAATTTCAGCAAAAATTTGATTGTTATCATATTAACGGCCATTCTTATTAATATCCCTAAAAAAAAAGAAAATTTTAAAAATGTCCCTGTGTAAATTTTTTTTTTATTTATGCCCTGACCGCCAGACCCTGGGGCGCCCCATAAGACTAGTGAGGCGCCACACCCTGGGGCGCCCCATAAGGCTAGTGAGGCGCCAGCCCCCCGGGCGCCCCACGGTTCTTTTTTTTTTTTTATATAGAGATCTTAGTATTTTGATTTAAATAATTTTGTGAAGAAAAGATTTTCTTGTTTAGAGTGTATGCCAAAAAATAAGACAATAGTTGTATTTTTTTTTAACAACTTGTTGATCTCTTTTTTTTTTCAATTTTTATAATATATGTATAATATATACACATATACACATACACACACACACATACACATATACACACACACACATACACATATACACACATATATACACATACACACACATACACATATACATATACACACATACACATATAAACATATACATATATACATGAGATATGCTAATGTGCTTTCAGTAGCATATGGGCCGAAATACACACGGTCCAAATTTGAAATTTCAAAATCTAAACGGTCGATCCGAACCGTTCATCTTCTTCTCCATATTAATATCTGCTTGGAGACCAAATTTTACAATTTTCTGAATTTTTTTACTATTTATTAAGCCACTTTGAAAATCACTAATCCAACGGTTTTACTGTTTTGTGCAGCCACCGTTGGATCAACAATTTTGTAAAATACTTAATAAATAGTAAAAAAAATTCAGAAAAATGTAAAATTTGGTCTCCAAGCAGATATTAATATGGAGAAGAAGATGAACGGTTCGGATTGACCGTTTGGATTTTAAAATTTCAAATTTGGACCGTGTGTATTTCGGCTCATATGCTACCGAAAGCATATTATCCTATCTCTATATACATATATACAATTTTTTTTATAATATATGTATATATGTATAAATATGTACATATACATATACATATATATACATGTACATATATATACATGTAGAGTAAGGCTATGCTACTTCATGAATTAAACGGGGCATTTTAATTCGTGCTCATATCTCTAGTTTCGAAGTCCAAATATCCAATCTAAACCGTTAGATATTTAATCTATATTAAAATATTGATGGAGACCAAATTTTACATTTTTTTTTTATTTTTTTTACTATATTATTAAGATGGTTTGAAAATCGCTGTTTTTTAATACCTACCGTCGAACGAAAACTTAAACTGGATTTTTGAGACACTAAACGACATTTTTTTGAAATTCTGATGCTTCTGATACGACGATACCTGGTGTACCACCGAGGCAAAATCGGATCCGTCTCGTCCTCCCCTTTCCGAAAAGTGCTCGTAATCGTAAATCCAACTTTTCTAGCCAAAGTTATGGCTGTTTAAAGTTTTTTCGAAAATTAAACTTTGAAAATTTACAACTAACTGTAGAAAAATCCAAATAAGTTGAACTTTATATCAATTATGTATATTTTTGAATGTTCTACATGCTGGTCAATTACTTTTGCATTTTAGTCCATGTATCAATCCCCACTACTTCATTAGAGGAATATTGACGAGGAGACTATTGGAGGACTGAAAAGAGAGGATCATCATATCAAGTTACGCATGAAAATATTAATATCTTTCTTTGCAAGTATTAATCTCTTATTTCTCAAGTATTTATACCTATAAAAGTTGACGCATAAACTAATGCAGTAACTGAAAAAGAAGGCCATAAAATTAGTGGAAACCATAATATAACCTTCTTCTAATTGATTCGATCCTTTTGAGTTTATATTACATATCAACTATTGTCTATGGTTAATGATTTTGGTATGCATATAAATTTTAAGGAATCAAATCAATAATTTAGTTTTTGAAAATATACTTCAAATCAACTATTGTCTTATTTTTTGGCATACACTCTAAACAAGAAAATTTGTTCTTCACAAAATTATTTAAATCAAAATACTAAGATCTCTAAAAAAAAATAAAAAATAAAAAATAGAAGAACCGTGGGGCGCCCGGGGGGCTGGCGCCTCACTAGCCTTATGGGGCGCCCCAGGGTCTGGCGCCTCACTAGTCTTATGGGGCGCCCCAGGGTCTGGCAGTCAGGGCATAAATAAAAAAAAAATTTACACAGGGGCATTTTTAAAATTTTTTTTTTTTTTGGGATATTAATAAAAATGGCCGTCATATTAATGTCTTTATTATTTGAATCAGTACAGGAATATCCTCTTTTATATTTTAATACAGAGAATAACAAGATGATTCAGTCATTTCGTCAGAGCTTTTGACAGTAAAAAAAAATGTTTTGGTTATAATGCTTGTATTATATAATATTAGTGGATTATTTTAGTGTAATATTTTATCTTAACATAATTTTGTTGACAAATTATTTTTAATCAATTTTTTTTTCTATTTGTGTAGTACAAAATAAGTTGCTAAAAATATCAGAGTTTCCGATCTGACTCCGCCGATTCCGGCCGATTTATTCGATTCTGATTCAACAGTCAAGTAATCGATTCTGGTTCTGATTCCGATTTGAATTTATGACAACTTCAATTCTTGGAACTGTACTTTTCATTAATAAATATATAAATTTAGCATTCCAAGGATAAGTGAAATTATTCAACTAAATTAAGAACCATAAATTTTACAAAATATTTTTTCGTTGAAGGTCATAAATTTGATAAATCTTAGACTAATATTATCTAATTTGCCATATATATACTATCAAAACTGTCACAGTATAGATTTTGACTAAGCATATTAATTTAGAAAGGATTTTATTATGCATGCTATATATAATATATTCAGCCTCTAACCTCAACAGAAAAAATGTTGTTTCTTAGGTCTGAAAAACCATTGCAATGAACAACAATCAAAACGAAGCCAAGTTAAAGGCCGGTGTTGTAGACTTCATTGGACCACTACTGAAACGCCTTAATAACTTAACCAAGGAGATCAATGTTTCTGAGAACTCGCAGATGGCGACAACCATCGACCAAATTAGAACAATAGTTTTAAAGACAAAAGATAGAACTGGTGGCATACAAAAATGGGATTGGGAGCTAATTGGTCTCTTTGGAAAGATAGAAAGACAGATTGATTCCTGGATTGATCATAATGAGAAATGGGATGAAATGAAAGAAAACACTGTAAAGAGCATACTAAGTGATATTCTTGATAAGCTTTTATATATACCCGAGAAGGCACCTAATTTGCGTCTTGAAGTCACAGAACCCAGTAGAAGTAATCAAGGGAGTAAATTGTTCACGGATTTTAAAGATCTAACTTTAGAGTTGGACGTCCATTCCATTCTTTGCCTGTATAGCCTTGGCACTTTTCCAGAAAACACAGAACTGGATAAGAGATTTGTGATTTACTGGTGGATTGTTCTAGGGCTTTTACCTCGGACTAGTCGAGAAAAAACTAAGATGGATGGTAACACAATCTATTTTGGTCTGAAGGAGAAAGGTTTCCTCGAATCCGTACATAACGGAAAGCAAAATCAAGTAATCAACCAATGCATCATCAACCGTACAGTACACAAATGGTTGTTGTCCCCCAATGCGAGTAATGTCATCTTTAGTTTTGACTGTAGTGAACACTCCAGTTCGCCCTTTTTTGGGGAATGGTTCAACAAGAAAGTACATATAAATCTAGGCAAGAAGTACCTTAATGTCGACAATGTCCCCGTAAACAAAGAGTTGCAGGTGGTTCACCTAGGAAGTTGGCGTTACACAGAAGTGAAGGCTGACAACAATGCCAATGAAACTGGGCCTAAGAAAAAAATGTCAATTGACCACATTGAGATTGAAAATCCCAACCTATTAAAAAAGTTGAGTGAAGAGAGTCAAAAGACGACCTACCTTAGCCTGCGAGGGATTTCGGGGTTAGAAGAGATTCCTGAATCCATTGGGAAACTAGAAAACCTGATGATACTAGATCTCAGGTCTTGTCATAATCTGATGAAATTACCACAGCAACCAAGGTCCACATTAAAAAAAAAATTATCCCATCGTACTAGGTTCAAGAAATTAATTGGATGGGAATTACCCCAAGAAAGCTGGTTCAATAAGCTGATGGTTTTAGATATTTCGGGATGCTTTCTGTTAGATCATATGCCAAAGTGGATATCTGAGCTCTGTAATTTGGAGGTGTTAAAGGGCTTTCTAGTTGGCAGAGTGGGAAAAAAAAATGAGTCATGCCAGCTAGGTGATCTTTCAAAATTGATTAACCTCAAGAAGCTGAGCATTAGAACTACCACTGACATGAGTCCCGAAGTTTTAAGTGGCTTTAATTCTCTGAACAGCCTTTTGATATTAACAATTACGTGGGGAAAATATAAGATACCAGACTACTCTTTACCAAAGAATCTTGAAAAGTTGGATATCAGATGTTATCCCGAAGATGATGTATCAAAGCTGATGAACTGTGCCGAACTGACAAAATTGAAGAAATTATATATAAGAGGTGGGGACCTTACAAAAATTCCTTCCCATGAGAACTGGAAAGTGGAGATGTTGCGCCTCAGGTTCTTAAAAAAATTGGTTTCAACCGATTGGGAAGAGGTGAGGGGCTTATTTCCGAATTTAAATTACGTGGAATATGTGGGATGTCCCCGACCCGATAAATTCCCCAATGATGGGAGTTGTTGGATTAAGGACAAGGCTGACAACAATCAAAACAAAGCCAAGTTAAAGGCCAGTGTTGACGACTTCATTGGACCACTCAATATCCAGGTATTTACAACATTTATGTTTGTCAAAACTACTCTGAAACTTTTTTTTTTATGTTTGTCAAAACCACTCAATACCTACACCGATGGTAAGAACTATAATTGCTCGTATTATACATGTAGAACTGGACAAAGCTTTTATTTCTATAATTCTTCTTTTTTACATGAGTTCAAAATCCACACACCATTTGTTTCTATATTTTTGAAGAAGTTTCGGTTTCAATAATTGAAATATCATTCTAACAAATAATGTATTTGTGTTCTCTGTATGTAGAGAAACCCATATATAAAAAAGATGAAGCCATTTGGTAGTCTCGGAGGGTCAGTGCAAGAAATGGATCCTACTGGCATTACACGCATTGTTAAAATTAGTATCTACCATAGCGAGGTGATTGATTCTCTTGCTATTTGTTTTGAACATAATGGCCTCACGCAATGCACCAACCGATGGGGCGGAGATGGAGGAAACATTACTGAGGTATGAGCATTCTATAGTTTGGTAATATGTGGCATTTTCTTCTTGTAAAGATCAATGAAAATCAAGTCACTGAATTTTATCTTGTAATTATATTCTTAAACTATTATCTGCATAAATTATTAACAAACAAAGAAATTAAAAAAAAAAAACAAAGTAATATGTTGAGTAAACCACTTTTATTTAGTTGGCTAATGCAAGTTGATATAAACAAGGGTTATGTATTAATAATGGTCTCCAAAATCGGCCGAGTCGAACCGTACTCGACCGAATTGGACCGATTCTCAAATATTTTAATTGCCTTGAGATTGTATTAATGTTTTTGGGGTTTTTTTTAAGTTGGACATTAATTTCTCGGATTTTTCAAGTTGTTTTCTGAGAATAAAGAAAGAGTCTTCAATCTGAAATGAACATAGCACGCAATCGCGCATACAATCTAAGGATGAACCATGGGACTCTTCTATGGGACTTCTTTTTCTCTCCTTTAGTTGTTTTCTGATTGGTTCTCTCTGGTTCGAATATTTTTTTCCTCCTCTCCTCCTATCCATTTTGAGTGATAATCGGTACCTGCATTTACTCCTTTTTATTATTTTCTGATATATTTTTTTTCCCTTTGGCTGTTTACTTTCATTCTTTTTTGGTTTCTTTCTCTTTTCTTTATTTCATTCCCCATTTTTCCCTTTTTACAGATCAAAAGCGGCCTTAACAATAGTTTTGAACTAATTATTTATTTTTACAATTTTATTTATATTATTTTAGTGTAGAACTGTGTTTTTGTAAAAAAAAAAAAATTCCGAATTTCTTATCCGATTTGATCGATTTCAACCGATTCACTCAATTCCAAATCCACAATTAAGTAATCAATTCGATTATGAGTCCAATTTTGCCGAACATTGCTTCTATTGCCCTTTTGTTAATTAGGCCGGGTACAACAGAGAGCTCAGTATTGTTCTCTGCCATTGTACTTAAGTCTTCATAGCAATGCCGATTTAAAATTGTCTGGGAGGACATCTCTTAATTAATTCAATTCTTCTATTTTGCTTGTAATAATATATATTTTTTAGTATATATTGTAAATGGTCACTCTACTACACCAGAACTCAGGCTTAAAAATTTCTTGACCAGTCCTTGTCAGTTGTGATTTTATTTGTAAAGAGGAACATAAACTGTTAGTTCTGATTTATATCCATTTGATCTACATTTAATTAGACGTAAATCAGTTGTTTCAATTTTACAAAATAACATGACACTGAAATATCAACAACGCGAATTGATAGTAATGATTTTTAAAAAGTTTGAATCCTTCAAATATTATTAAACTTTATAAGTATAAATTGCTCATTTATACTTGTGATATATATAAAATTCTTAATGCACTAGGACCCTTCTTTGCTTCAAAATTGGGCAATAATTTAAATGATTATTTTGTCTTAGTATATATTACTCGAAAGCACTTTTGCATTCAGTGTATACCAAGATCAATCTGTTTAGGGTAACAAAATATAAGCAAAAATGACACAATTAATTTAATATTCTTACTCCAAAGTCTTTGAATCATGTTAAGAACTTCAAAGTGAAGCATTTAATAAAAAACCTAATAGGATAAAATCATGGTGTTGGTTACAGGTATAATTAGTTTCTTGGAATATTGTATTCATAGTTTTGTACAAGAGGTTCGAAGGGTTAAAATGCCTCGTTGTCATGCATTATTAATTGTACCTCATATTCATATTAAAATAGTCGGTCAGAATTTATCTATATGATCTCCATATTGAAATGTACATCAATACAAAATCTTATATTTTTTTTAAAAATTGCATATTATTCTTTAATACAAAATCACTGTTTCGCGACCATATAAAAACAATGGTTTTTAATCTTTCTAAACATAATATTAAAATATACTAAAAATTATAATTTTTGGTCTCCAAACATATGTTAATATGGAGAGCATGTCGAGTAATTCAGATCAACTGTTTGACCTTTGAAAATGGAGATAAACAATATGAGACATGAAAAAATATGATAGACATGAGGCATTTGAATTTGAACCTTTCTCTTTATACAAAAATACTAATATGAACTTTTGGTTGTTCCTTGTAAAATTTGTCTACTAATGCATAATTAAGACATTTTAATTACTAACAAAAGTTTTTTTCTTTTATGTATATAGATCAATCTTAAAACAGACGAGTACATTAAGTCTGTTGAAGGCTACTTTAATGACGACTATAATGGTCATGAGGTTGTGATGTCACTGACACTGGAAACAAATTTAGTTATTTATGGACCATACGGCACAGAAAAAGGAAAAGAATTCAAACTCCGTGGTCCGAAGTACAGTCAAATCATTGGATTTCATGCACACTGTGAAAAGTATATCAACGCTGTTGGAGTTTATGTCCAAGTAAGTGCAACTTAACTGTATATTATCTTTTTCATAAATTACTCTTGAAGGTTTTTATATTTCTTTGTTGTCGTATATATATACTCCGATGTAATATATATAGATTAATCTATTTGATGATCATCAAGCTATATTGGCACGTGAGAAAATTTGTGCACGTCCATAAATAAGGATTTTAAACTTTCGATTCTTCTTTGTCTTCTGATTTAATCTTTGCAAATTTGAACAATTTTCGTTTTTTTTTTTTCACACATATACATGGAGAAATTTGAAGTAAACTAAAGTGGCAGTTTGGATAATGGAATTTTACTTTAAAGCCTTTAGAATTATTATGTTTTGTATATAACGAGAGCTAATACATTGCAAAAATATTTTTCTTAAATTTCAATATACAAAATTAAAAAAATTAAAATTATGAGAGTGACTAAATAACGTTTTGATAAAGTTAGATCCAAACTATTTAATTTAAATTAGCACAAATTTTAAAGTGGACTCCATTTAATTGAAATAGTTTATAGTTTTTTTTTTATCAAGTCCAGTCTTTATAAAGTGAACTTTAGGTGGGTCCCTTATATTTCCATATACGGTTGATATGTCCGGATTTTATAAAAACTTGACATGTTTGGTATGAAGACTTTATATATTATGTATACAAATTTGTATATACAAGAGTATAAAAACTTACACTCGCTAACTAGCGTTAGTGTCCTTCTAAAAAGTCGAAAATGATTTAAAAATGGAATCATTTGAACCCTCATTATAATTATAATAAGTTAGATATATTAATTGTTCTTGTTTTAAATTAATAAAATCTTAATATTCATTATTACATATGTTATTCACATTCTATATTTATGACAATTTCTTTTAATCTAATTTATGAACATAACTTGAATAATAAATATACTATATAATAATACACTATTTGAATAATATATATACTATGTAATAATACATAAAATTTATATCACATTGTAGTTTAATTATGTTATAATTCAAACTTCTAGTTTCGACACCAAGGTACAAGTGCAACCTTATTGAAATTTTATTATTAGTTTAGATTCTTCAACAGTGCCTAAGTTTAATTTTATTTAATTCTTGTTTTTCTATTTAACTCACGGATCTATGTGTTCAAACTTCAAAGTAAGGTTGAAAGTAAAATAAGGTTATTGATATTTCATAATATCACATTATAATCCCATTTCGGTTCCCAACGGAATCCATTTAATCAAATTTTACCAATTTAACACATAAGCCCCTCTGATAAGGGAAATTATCACAAGTCATATAAGTTAACAAATCAGATCCTTAAATTATAATATTTTCAATTTGGTCCCTGACATTTATTTTTATTTTAAAATAGTGTACCAGTACTTGTTTCCTTCCCAAATTCAAACAAGAGGTAAGACACGAATCGAGATCAGAGGCCTCCAAGACCGATTAGAACCATTCAAGATTATTCACAAACAACTTTAATTTAATGTAAGGGTTCTAACCGATTCAAAGCACTCAAGTCTTCTCGCCGAAGTCCTCGGTGGCGAGAGGGAGTCAGCGAGAGAGATGGGGGCGTGAAAATGGAGACGAGAGGGGGCAGGGCTTCTCCTTTTTCCTTCTCCAGGATGGAGAAAATGGAGAGAGCGAGATAGATTGGTGGGGGAGGGTTGGCAGTGGCAAGAGGAGCCCTCCTCTGGTGCTACTGTGATCTAAGGGTTGAACATTTTCTGAAATTCAATTATACTCTCCTTTAATTGATATATAGTCCGTTTTGCTTATAAATACCAAATCGAAGTTTCATACAAATACTACAATTAAACTCATACGTATATTTCGGACATTTATTTCTCAATTTAAGATCCGAATAATTTAATATTAAATAATATATATATATATACATACACACACACACACACACACACACACATATATATAGGGTCTGTCTAAATTGCTGCTGGCAGCATTTCAGCAGAGGTGTTGCCGGGGCTATATTTAGCTGTGTGATGTCCAAACAACAAATCCAAACCGTTAGATGTTTAATCTATATTATAATCTACTTGGAGACCAAGTTTTACATTTTTTGGAATTTTTTTACTATATATTAAGCTGGTTTGAAAACCGCTGATTTCTGTAAATTTCTGCAGCATTGAAATCAGCGGTTTTCAAACCAGCTTAATATATAGTAAAAAAATTCCAAAAAATGTAAAATTTGGTCTCCAAGTAGATTATAATATAGATTAAACATCTAACGGTTTGGATTTATTGTTTGGACATCACAAAATAAAAAAAACAGTGGCAGCACTACCGGCAACAAATTAGCCACAGCATATATATATATATATATATAGAGAGAGAGAGAGAGAGAGAGAGAGATGGGCTATGGTGCATTGCAATGCATGAACCCCCTTATGCATTGCACTATAAATCACGGATTTAAAGTCCAAACGACCGATCCGAACCGTTAGATGTTTAATCCATATTGAAATGTGCTTGGAGACCAAATTTTATATTTTTTGGAATTTTTTTTACTATTTATTAAGTATTTTTGAAAATTACTGTTTTGCTGTGAACAGTAAAAACAGTAAAATTTTCTGGACCATCAGATCAGCGACTTTCAAAATTGCTTAATAAATAGTAAAAAAATTCCAAAAAAATATAAATTTTGGTGCCCAAGCACATATTAATATGAAGAACAAGATGAACGGTTTGGATCGGTCGTTTGGACTTTAAATCCATGATTTATAGTGCAATGCATAAGGGGGTTCATGCATTGCAATGCACCATAGCTCATCTCTCTCTATATATATAAATATATATAATCAAATCCCTATACTTCCTTAATGATTGGGATTGATAAATTTTATAATTTATTCGTACGAATAATTTGTATATTTATATTCTTGATTGGAACTCAATTTATTTTAGTTTAGTTAGATTCTATACGAATATTCGTTGTTATTATTTATAATTTAGTTTAATTTATAATTTGTACAAAGTTTTGTA
Organism: Carex rostrata; assembly: GCF_964058835.1. Classification (NCBI taxonomy): domain Eukaryota; kingdom Viridiplantae; phylum Streptophyta; class Magnoliopsida; order Poales; family Cyperaceae; genus Carex; species Carex rostrata. The sequence goes on from NC_135929.1 coordinate 10,970,296, forward strand.
TATTTTATTTTTACCCAATCTACAATCGAAATAAATTAATTAACGAAAGTTGCGTATGGCAATTGCTATGAATTTTCATAAGTTCATGATTTCCGGTTTAATAATTACCTTATACATTTCTAATTTTATATTTTTAATTTGGTTATCATTATTTCTTTATTTCCGAAGTGTTGTAATCTTGTATTTTTAAAATTATGTGTCTTTAATCAACAACTCAACGGAGATTTATGTGATGGTTCATTGTTGTATTTTAGATCTCTATAACTGCATCCAACTTTTATTAATTTCTGATTAACATTTTCATTTTGATAAGATTACATAATTCTAACGGGTCACACAAGACGTATGTTATTTTTATGAAAATTCTTATTTATAACTTTACTTTGCAATTTTATAAGCTTAAATTAAAATTGGTTTAATCAGAACCTTTCAATTTTTTGTATTTTTGGCATTTATCATTCAATTGTTTCTATTCATTGAATTTTGATTTCAGTTATTGATTATAATTCTATAATTGTTTATGTAAGTAATTCGTTAGTAGATCTTATTTTATTAGGCCTTAGTATAAAATTATCTTTCAAAATTTACAAAATTTTAAATTAGTTCCGATTTTATTATCAATAATTTGTTTAAATTTATTACTAATCCTGTTTATAATAAATTTAACAATAATTAAAATTATGGGTTATAACAATTTTTTTTACATGAGGTCAAGATCCTTTAAACTTTTATTTACTACATTTATTTGTGTTCTCTGTATGCAGCCAACTGGTGGTTCTATAATAGAGAAAGGTATATTCAGGTATGACAATATGAAAGAGAAAGAAATGGATCCTACGGGCATTACTCGCATTGTTAAAATTATTATCTACCATGAGGACTATATTTATGGTCTTATTGTGTATTTTGAACGTAATGACACCACGCAATGCATCCACCGATGGGGCGGCTATTCTATCAGAGCACACCAGAGTGAGGTACGAGCCATTTGTGGACTAAGTAATAGATGTCAATTTTTTTATTGTAAAGTTCGATGAATTATTTTAAAATTATAAATTCTTAAATTACTACATAGCATAGCTAGATAAATTATTACCAAACAAAATAAATAAAAAACAAAAAAATGAAAAGGTTGGGAGAACCACATCTAATTAATTGGGTAAAACAATATATTTTTATTTAGGCCGGATTTTTAACCAAGAGCTCTATAATTAAATAAAATTAATAAATAAAAACTAGAGGATTGTTCTCAGCACTTGTCATCATAGCAATTGTTCTTAATAATGTCAGGGAGAACATTAATTCCTTAATTAATTCAGTGCCTATACCGTTTTTTGAAATGATGAGATATTTTATTTACTATATCTTATAAATGGTCACTCTAACAATACTACTCCAGAACTCTAGATTCAGAAACTTCTTGACATATATATTTGTAAAGAGCAACAGAAACTGTTAGTTCTGATATATACATCATTTGATCTACATGTACACGTATATCAGTTTTTTTAATTTACAAAACATCAAGATACGTACTGAAGAGTCAGCTACGCCAAAATCTTGATAGTAGTGATTTTTAAATGTCAATATACTCACTGGTCAATCTTTCAAATATTATTAAACTTTACCAGTATAAATTGCTCAGGTACACTTGTGATATAAATATCTTATTATACTTGGACCCTTCTCTTTTTTCCAAAATTGGCCATCAATTTAAATGTTTATTTTGGCTTCATATACATTAATTACTCGAGCACCTTTTCGGTAAAAAAGTCAAGCAAAGATGACACAAATACCAAGTTAGGTAATCTAACTCGAAAGTATTTAATATATAAAAAAAGTAATACGACATGGCGTAAGTTAAAAGTATTAATTTCTTGGAAAAGTATACATATTATTTACAAAAATACTAATTTTAACTTGGTTTTTCTTGTAAAATTTGTCTCCCAATGCATATAAACCTACTAACAAGCAGTTATGTAACTGTCTAAAGTCTTCTCTTACCTGGTTCTATTTTTTTGTAGGTCAATTTTGAAACAAACGAGTACATTACGTCTGTAAATGGCCTCGTGGAAAGAGATGATCGTAATAGTTCGATTTGTTTTGTCAGGTCACTAGTGCTGAAAACTAATTTGAGGGTTTATGGACCTTACGGCACAGAGTCACCGAAAGACGATTGGAAACCTTTCGAATTTTCTGCGCTTCTCGGCAGTCAAATAATTGGCTTTCATGGATATAGTTCTTATCCATATGTCCACGCTCTTGGAGTTTATGTCCGGCAGGTAGGCACAACTATCATGTTTTTCATCAACTACGTACTCTAAATTTATTTTCTATTTCCTTGTCGTACACTGGATCTTTCTGAAAATTATATTTAAATTAATATAAGTTTATGATAATTCACATATTAGGATTCTACGGTTCTACCCGTACTAAGAATCTATATTTTAATTAAAAAAGTTCAAACAATTAATTTGAACCATTAAACATAATCTTCATATGAAAATATACTTGGTGACTAAATTTAATATGTTTTCATAATTTTTTTTCTATTTCATAATATCAGAACCATCAAACAATTGACTCCAAGTCCCCGGATTATGGTTGTCCTTTGATGTTTATGGGCTCAAATTAATAGAACTATTGTCAATTGATTCAAATTGGTCTTCTAAGAGGCTCCAATTGTCAACAGAAATAAACATGGGCGACCATGTAAATAATTGGGGCTTTTTTATTTACCTAGTATGAAAATATTTTTTCTTTGTTACCTAAAAAAAGTAGTTGTGAAAAACAAAATCTAACTCATCTTTATTGATAAAATTTATAAAAGAGCAGATGATTATATCTTTGAGATAATTTATTGTAGTTCACCTTAAATTATTGTTTAGTGGAAAATAAATATATGGTAGTGTGAAAAATGAGGACAATATTGTTTCTAGAGTTTTTATTATTTTATTTTATTACATTTGGTCAAGATCCTTCAACCTTTGGTTTCTATTTTATTGAAATATTGGTTTCTAACATAGAATGTATATAACATGTATTTAGTGTTCTCTGTATCCAGTCAAATGGTACTATAATAAAGGAGGGGCCATTCCTTGGTGACGGTGGTATAGTGAAACGTATGGATCCAACGTGCATTACTCGCATAGTTAAAATTAGAATCTACCATGGTGACAAGATTAATGGTCTTACTGTGTATTTTGAACGTAATGGCACCACTCAATGCACTGGCCTTTGGGGCAAGAATGAAGGAACGTTGGATGAGGTACAGACATTTTTCTGCTTTAATTTACTAATATATGTCACTTTTTTTTATATTGTAAATTAAGATCGATGAAGTTCAAATGACCCGAATTTTTTATTTATATCCAATAAAAAAATTAAATTTAAAAAACTAACCAGTAATTTGGCATAGGATTTTGAAATCTACCCAAACCGGAAATATTTACGGTTTCTTCTTCTTCTTGTTTTTTTTTTTGCTGCTGGTTTTGGAATTGTAAGACTAGAATTTTTTTTTCTGGTTTTAGACTAAATTACAGGAAATTTTTTTTTCCGATTTGGGTAGATTTTGAAATCTTGTCCAACTTTGGTTATTTTTTGAAATTTAATTATTTTTTTGGATATTTATAAAAAATTCGGTTAAATGACTGATGACTTTTAATTCATAATTATATATTCTTAAATTAGTGTCTAGATAAATTATTATCAAACAAAATAACTATAAAACAACAAAATACAGAAGTTGGGACTTGGGACAACCAGGTCTAATTAGTTGGTTAATTAATTGACCCAATTTGTATACACAAGAGCTCTGTTTTTTATTTTGGCCCAGTACTGAAATAGAGAGCTCTTTACGTAAAACAAAATTAATAAACTAATGAAAATCTGCGGATTATTGTTATCAGCTTTTTGTACTTTTCATCATAGCAATTAGCAATACACGACTGAAGCATTTAATATGTTAGGAACTACACGACTGAAGCATTTAATATGTTAGGAACTACATGACTGAAGCATTTAATGAAAAAAAAAACATAATAAGATAAAATAATGATGTAAGTTGAAGGTACTTTTTTTCTTGGAACAATGTCAATGTTGTATATATAAAAAAGCACAAATATGAAATTTTTGGTTGTTCGTTGTAAATTTTGTCTCCTAATGCACAATTTAGAATTTTAATCATTCACAACTTACCAATTAACAGAAGAAGTTATTAAAAAATAATTATGTGCATGCATAAAGTTTACTCACTAGTTTTATGTTTTTTTCAGATAAATTTTAAAACAAACAAGTACATTAAGTCTGTAAAAGGTTACTTGGACGATAGTGATAATATGTTGTCACTGATACTGGTAACTAATTTGGATGTTTATGGACCATACGGCACGGGAGAAGGGAGATCCTTCGAACACACTTCTCTGCACAGTCAAATTATTAGCTTCTTTTCATGTGTTGGAATTAATTGTGTTTTCCGTCTTGGAGTCTATATCAAGGTATTTACAACATTTATGTTTGTCAAAACTACACTAAAACTTTTTTTCTAATTATTCTTTGTTATCTTCGTAAGCCTTTACTGACAATTATATTTACTGCCAAGGTACCAACAATAATACCAACAATAAGTAAGTCGGTGCTTTGCGGTGGCACTGGGGGTTCAGCAAGAGATATGGACAACGTGCTTGCCATTGTTAAAATTCATGCTGTCAAGATTCGATATGACGATACTATTCATGCTCTTTCTGTGCGTTATAATGTTTATTCTGAAACACCACTCTGGGGCGGAGAAACAGGAAAGCTGACTGAGGTACAAGATTCTTGCACCAAACATAAACTCCTCTCCTGGGGCGATTTTACAATTTTTAAATATATTTTTTTCTATTCTTTTTAGTATTGCAGGTACATACAAAAGAGCAAACAAACTGTTTATAAAAATTGAAAGCTACCAACAAACTGTTATTGTTGTAAATGTAACTCGGATTGTGAATAGTATAGGAGGGGAGTTTATATAACCTGATTTTAATTTCTTATAAAGGAGTATACAAGATTTTACGAGCCTTTGATATATTTTCTCAATCTTAGTCACGCCTCATCTGATGCTCATCCTATTTATACTAATATATGTCGGTACTAAAATTTCTAAATTTTACATATTTATTCTACCGACATTATTAATATCTCAGTACTAAAGTTTTTAGATTTTATATATTTATTCTACCAACATTATTAATATATGTCGATCGGTTGATTTCTTTACAGAGTACATGATATGTACATGTCTTCTAACTACGATATGTTACGAGAGTATAGAACTTTATCAGATAATACACTTGCATTATAACCGGCTATATATCTTCAATACACTACAATTGATTAATGGGCTTGGGCTTTCCGATAATTAATAATTTTTACTGGGCTCCTGAAGTCGTTGCTGTCAATTTCAACAGTAATGTGCATAAAGTTTTCTATATGGTTTTGTAGATCAATTTTGGTAGATACGAATACATTAAGTCTATGAGAGGCTATGTTGGCTACTTCGGTGACATATTTACTGTGAGGTCACTGCAACTGATAACCAATAAGATAAGTTACAGACCATACAAAAAGGAAGAAGTGACTTACGGACCATACGGCAAGGAAGAAGGGACTCCTTTTGAACTCTCTGCTTTTGACGGTAAAATCATTGGTTTCCATGGACGCTCTGGGGCATACCTCGATGCCATTGGAGTTTATGTCAAGGTACTAGTATTACTTCTCACAAGCAACTCTGAAACTTGTTTATATATGTTTTATGCATTTGACCTCTTCATTATATTTTAATTCCTTTTCAATTGTTTTATAATTTACAAAATGTGTTATTATTAAGTCCAACGGCTATACAATCAAATAGCAATCTATTGAGGTTAATTGCAGCCGTTGATTATTGTGTGAAGTAATTAAACTTGACTCATTAAATTTTGCAGTGGGGTGTTGATGATTGATGGCACGATTTTGAAGGTCAAACGTGGTTCTTCTTGGACAAATAAAATATGGATTTGAAGCTTTATTCAATTTTAAGATGATGAAAGTTTCAAGTCTATTAGAATTTTTTATAGAAACTTATGTTTTTTGAGTGAAGTATGCGTGGGTAATTGTTATCTCAAAATTTTGTTTTTCTGTTTTATTTTTTTTATTTATGAAATTTTAGAGTTGGTATTCGATTTTTATGGCTATAAAACAGTTGCCTTGTAATTTAGGGTGTTATAAAACAGTTGCTATAGAAAGTCATGGTTTTTGAGTGAAGCAGGCCGTGAGAATAGCTAGTAAGAAATTAAATTTAATAATGATCTTAAAAATTTTAAAATATCAAATTTATTTTATAAGAACTCAAGCAGTAAAAAATAACCAAAAAAAATCAATATATTAAAATAACTTATACATCTTCATTTTTTTATAGCTTGACTTTGTATTTAAATGAGTTTGAAAATTTCAAAATTTTATATGTACACACACACTAGTGGAAAAACAGGAATCAGGATCGGCTTATCTGGATCGGGTGTAAGAACCAACCGATACTGATACCTATCTGGATCGGTTCTATCACTAAAACCGATACTAAAAGCTAATGAAAGCACAGCACATGCACTATCAGGATCGGTTCTAAGCTTCGAACCGATCCTGATAGTATCTGGATCGGGTCTAAGCTAAGAACCGATCCTAATTATCAAGTATCAGGATCGGCTCTAAGCTTAGAACCGATTCAGATACTATCAGGATCGGTTCTAAGCTTAGAAACGATCCTGATAGTGCATATTTAGCTTTATCCCAAAGTCTGATTCTTCACAGAATCATTTTTCTTTCTTCTTCCTCCATTGCTTGGCGCAGCAGCTATCTTACTGGGCATTGATCAGCTATCTCACTATTCGTTCTCAGGTTCATTAATTGATTAATCATCTCTTTTCTCAAGTTTGATGTTAGATCTAGCACAATTTAGGCTCTAATTCGGCTCATTTTATAAACCCTAATCTATCTTTTAGGTTTTAATACATTTTTATATTTTAAGCTTTTCTTTATATGTGAAGATGAGCAAATTCATGATATATATGAATTTTTGATATAACTATATTTGCACATCCATGCTATATTTGAGCTTTTGATATATACCCATATATACCCTAGCATGCATCATATATATGTTATATAGTATTTGGCTAATATGCTATGGGTTGCATAGAGGCCTCCCGTGCTACGGCTCAATATTTGAGTTTTCAAAATCCTAACGGTCGATCCGAACCGTTCATCTTGTTCTCCATATTAATATGTGTTTGGAGACCAAATTTTACATTTTTTGGAAATTGTTTACTATTTTTTTATGGTCCAGATTTGTCTGAAAAACAACGATTTTCAATAAATCTAAAAAAATAGTAAAAAATTTCCAAAAAATGTAAAATTTGGTCTCCAAACACATTAATATGGAGAACAAGATGAACGGTTCGGATCGACCGTTAGGATTTTGAAAACTCAAATATTGAGCCGTAGCACGGGAGGCCTCTATGCAACCCATATATATATAGCACCGTAGCCAAGTCCATGTTATATATATATACATCTCTTATTTAGGTTCTGATGGTTTAATTTTGTAGTTTGGCTATTATTGAGAGATTTGGTGCAGCGATCTTCATCTCACTCGGTACGGCATTTAAAAAAATTGTAAGTACAACATAAAACTCATGTTTAATTAGTTTTGTGCATAAATGTGTATTTTGATAGCTAGACTAAATAGATTTGTAGTAAGTATGTAGCTAGAGTATTGTCTTAAGAGCCAAAACCGCATGATTAATGCCTTTAAGTCATGATACCCGTTCAAAATTAATCCATTAGGGATTAATTTTGAATAGTCCCCGTTTTGGGACTGCTCTTTGAATACTTTGTCTCAATTAGGATGTGACCACTTGTTAATCGTGTTTTAGTATTTAAGAAAATTTCGGCAGCATTTCTCCTTATTAGTTCCCCGAATACTCGGGGAACTAAGGGGAAATGCTGTCGAAATTTTCTTAAATACTAAAACACGACTAACAAGTGGTCACTACTGAGACGAAGTATTCAAAGAGTGGGATAGGATGGTAACCAGGCCCCATGTAAGCCTTACTGTGAATAGAATTTAGTACCCCAAGCTTGTTCTAAATTAATTGTGTTCTACTATAATTGCAGATGGACCACAGTTGGATGTACGAAACATCACGTCTATGGGATGAATATACGACAGGTGTCGAGAAATTTATCAGAGTTGCTATGGAAGATATGGCGAATAAGGGGAGTACAATGATGTCGTGTCATTGTCGTGATTGTAACAATGGTCAAAAATTTTCCAACCCGAACCAAGTGAGGAGCCATTTAATCCGTCGTGGATTCAAGCAAGGATATAAGTGTTGGATATGGCATGGTGAGAGTTTTCCAACCAACATAGGTACTGGTACTGAGCATCAGGAATACCATACCGTTGGAGATGAGGGGAATGACTTACGGGGATTGGAAATCGACGTAGGTACTCATACTGAGCAACAGGAGTATCATACCGAAGAAAATGATGATATAGTGGTAGATAAATGTGATAATTTTGATCAAATGTTACGTGATATAGAAGAGGATTTTGATAATGATAAGCAGTATTGTTTGTTTGAGAATTTGTACGAAGATTTCAATAAGGAATTGTATCCTGGTTGTTCTAAATTTTCAAAATTGAAAGGTGTATTAAAATTGTATAACCTTAAAGCATCTAACGGTTGGAGTGATAGAAGTTTTACTGAGCTATTACAAACTTTAAAAGAAATGCTTCCGGAAGGAAACGAGATACCACCCAATGTTTACGAAGCGAAGAAAATATTGTGCCCAGTGGATTTGGAAGTTCAAAGAATACACGCGTGCCCAAATGATTGTATATTATATCGAAATGAGTATGAAGACCTTCACGAGTGTCCAAAATGTGGTGCATCACGTTACAAACCAAAGCAGATTGCCAGTGATAAAAATGATGATTGTAAACCGAATAAAGGACCTCCTGCAAAAGCATTGTGGTACCTCCCCGTAAAACCGAGATTCAAACGTTTGTTCTCAAATGCTAAAGATGCGAAATTAGTGCGTTGGCATGCCGAAAACCGAAAGAAAGACGGGAAATTACGGCACCCCGCTGATTCTCCTCAGTGGAGAAATATTGACAGAGAGTTTTCTGAATTCGGACGTGACCCTAGAAATCTAAAGATTGGGCTGAGTGCAGATGGAATAAATCCGCACAGTAGCATGAGCAGCAAGCATAGCAGTTGGCCGGTTCTATTGTGCATTTATAATCTTCCGCCTTGGTTATGTATGAAGCGCAAATACATCATGTTGACCTTGCTCATATCAGGACCCAAACAGCCCGGGAACGACATAGATGTGTATCTAGCGCCATTGATTGAGGATTTAAAGGAATTATGGCAACCCGGAGTGCAAATATTTGATGCATACAACAAGGAGAAATTCACTTTACGGGCCATGCTTTTCTGCACCATTAATGATTTTTTGGCTTATGGAAATTTGTCGGGTTATAGTGTCAAAGGAGAGAAAGCGTGCCCTGTTTGCCTGGATGATACAGTCGATGTGTGGCTACCCAACTCCTCTAAAAATGTGTACATGGGTCATCGTAGATTTCTTCCTGCCAACCACGCACACCGAAAGAGAAAAAAAGAATTCAATGGAAAGACCGAGAATACCAAAGCAAATTATCCATTGACCGGTAAGCAAGTTTATTCGCGAGTGAAAGATTTGAAAGTTCAATTGGGTAAATTTAAAAAGAAGGTGGTGAGAAAGAAAGGGGCTCCGAAAATATGTTGGAAGAAGAGGTCAATATTCTGGGATTTACCATACTGGGAGCACTTAGATGTTTGACACTGTCTCGATGTGATGCATGTGGTTAAAAATGTGTGTGATAGCATAGTTGGAACATTATTGAATATTCCGGGTAAAACTAAGGACGGTATCAATGCTCGGAAAGACATGCAATTCTTGAACATAAGACCAGATCTACAACCAGCAGAGAAGGAAAGAGAAAAAAGAAAAACTTGTACATATCTAAAACCCGCAATGCATACGCTATCGAAAGCAGAGAAAAAAAGCTTACTGGAATGCCTTCATGGTGTCAAAGTTTCATCCGGATATTCTTCGAATTTTAAAAACCTAGTTTCACTGGATGATTTAAAATTGACAGGAATGAAGTCTCACGACTGTCATGTTTTAATGACACAGCTTCTTCCTGTTGCAATTCGGGGCATATTGCCAAAGTGTGTTAGGCAAACCATTACGAAGCTTTGTTTTTTCTTTAACGTCATCTGTTGCAAAGTAAATGATCCTGATACGCTAGATGCTCTGCAGAAGGAGGTTGTTGTCACTCTTTGTCATCTTGAAATGTATTTTCCGCCGTCTTTTTTTGACATCATGGTTCATTTAATCGTTCACCTAATTAGAGAAATTAAGATGTGTGGACCTGTTTTCTTGCGGTACATGTATCTGTTCAAGAGATACATGGGATTGTTAAAGGGATATGTCAGGAACCGATATCGTCCTGAGGGCAGCATCGTAAGAGCTTACACTGCCGAAGAGGTTATTGAGTTTTGTACTAATTATATGGATGATGTCAAAGCCATTGACATTCCTAAATCTCGGCATGAGGGTAGACTTCACGGGGTAGGCACAATCGGTGCGAAATTATTCGTGCCTGATAGTACAACAATGTCACTAGCACATTTTCATGTTTTGCAACACTTCACTGACGTTCATCCTTTTTGGGACGAGCATATGACTCTCTTGCGGCAACAGAATCCTAAGAAATCCGACAAGTGGTTAATCGGCGAACACAATAAAAAGTTTGAAAGATGGTTTACACGTAGAGTCATGCAAGCTCCGGAGGGAGAAAACATTAAAGAAATTGTCAAATTGTTGGCTCTTGGTCCAGTCCATGTCGTGAGGACCTTCCAAGGATATGACATCAACGGGTACACATTTTACACAAGAAATCAAGATTCAAAGAGTACCGTGCAAAACAGTGGAGTGACGTTAGTAGCTGTTTCGAGTGATTTGTCAAATCCTAAAGGTGCCGGACCATCGCATGCATCGATGTCATATTACGGGTTTATTGAAGAAATTTGGGAGCTCGATTACAGAAGATTTAATATCCCGTTATTTATGTGTAAATGGGTCGATAACCGTAGAGGGGTTAAAGTCGACGATGATGGTTTTATTTTAGTGGATTTCAACAAAGCTGGATACAAGGATGATCCATTTATACTTGCAAGACAAGCCACGCAAGTGTTCTACGTAACTGATCCGGCCGATCATTCAAGACATGTTGTCCTCTTTGGAAAAAGACATATCATTGGGATTGATAATGTCGAAGACGAAGAAGCGTACGATCATTTTGATGAAATACCACTGTTTTCCATTGGCATGGCATCTCTACCGGGCGCTGAGGATAATGAAACAGGTCACATGCGCATCGATCATAATGAAGGAGAATGGGTTGAAGAAGTTTCCATTGGCAAGTCATAATATTGGTATGTCATACATTTAATATTGGTATGTCAAAAAATATAAAAATGTGAGTTAATAATCTTTAATATTGCTGACAAAAAGGAATTTTTTTTTTTCGGAATGCATTGAAACACCCGACGATGGAAAGCATGCAAGTTATTCTTCAACACTTCTTGTAGCTTATTTTTTTCATGTTATATGTAATTTATTAGCTTATTTTTAAATTTTTAATGTTATTATTTTAGTAGCTTATTTTATTTCATTTTATAAGTAATTTTCAAGGTATTAAGTTAATATAATAGAATAACACATAAACATCCTTTTTTTATTTTTTAAAATACAAAAATATAAAATAACACATAAACCTCCTTTTTTATTTTTTAAAATACAAAAATATAAAATAACACATAAACATCCATTTTTTTATTTTTTAAAATAACATACACATACAAAATATAAAACCTCCTTTTTTATTTTTTAAAATAATACAAAAATATAAAATAACACATAAACATCTTTCTGTTTTATTTTTTAAAATAACATACACATACAAAATATAAAACCTCCTTTTTTATTTTTTAAAATAACATACACAAACAAAATATAAAATCTCCACATAGTTAGCAAACACTATCCGGATCGGTTCTTAAGCTAGGAACCGATCCTGATAGTAATCTGTATTATTTTAAAAAGAGAGGGAGACTATCAGGATCGGTTCCTAGCTTAAGAACCGATCCTGATAGTCTCCCTCTCCAAACGGCGCCTTATATTCTTCAAAATTTACTAAGTTTTCAAAACCTCAAAACCTCAAAATTAAACCGTGCTCCTTCTCCTCCGCCGTGACCTAACCTTGCTCCTCCTCCGCCGTGACCTAGCCGTGCTCCTTCTCCTCCGCCGTGACCTAGCCGTGACCTCACTCGTCCTCCTCCTCCGCCGTGACCTAGACTCACTCGTCCTCCTCCGCCTCCTCCTTCCTTAGCCGTGACCTCCTTCTCTAGCTCCTTCCTTGGCCGTGACCCCTCTCTCTCCTTCTCCTCTGTTGGCTCTTCTCCTCCGTCGGCTCTGTTGTCTTTTCTCCTCCGTCGGCTCGTTGGCTCCGCCTCCCTCTCCCTCTCAAATCGGGTAATTAATTGAATTGTTAGATTAATTGAATAAGTAATTGTTTTAGGGTATATTAGATTCGGGTATATGCTTGTGAATGTATGTATGTTAGATTGTGAATAATTACCAAACCGAAATGTATATGATGAATGTATATGATGGTTTAGGGTATATTAGATTCGGGTATATGATTGTGAATATATATGATGAATGTATATGATGGTTTAGGGTATATTAGATTCGGGTATATGCTTGTGAATGTATGTATGTTAGATTGTGAATAATTACCAAACCGAAATGATTGTGAATGTATGTATGTTAGATTAATTCGGGTATATTCTTGTGATACTTGCATAATGGTGAATGTATATGATGGTTTAGGGTTTAGGGTTTGCCAATTTAATTCTTGTGAAACTTGTATATGCTTATAGATTCAGGTATATGCTTAAATAATTGTGAATGTAGTAAGTGCCCTCTCCCTCTCCCTCGGTTTATTATGAATTGATTACAAAATTGTTTAGAAATTATTTAGAATTTCGGATTAGAAATTCTTGAAATTGTTTAGAAATGTTTAGAAATTGTTTAGACCATTTCGGATTAGAAATTCTTGAAATTGTTTAGAAATGTTTAGCAAATTGTTTGAAATTCTTGAAGGTGATACTTGTTTGAAATTGTTAGAAATTGAGTTTAGAAACTCGAATTATTAGAAATTTTTAGAAATTGCAATTTTTGATACTTGTTATATTGTTAACCTATTTGCAAATTCAGATATGGAAAGCAATAGTGAGACAGCCTCGGCTAAGAAACGAGGATGATGGCCTAATGCAATCAAGGAGAAGTTTAACGAGAAAGGGAAAACGCTGCAGCTGGACAAGTTTGACAGGCCGATTGTTACTAAGGACACAACCTCTTTTCCAACGGAACTCGGTATATTGGTGAGAAGGAATGTTCCTATAAGTTTCCTCTTCTGGAAAGATGTTCCAGAAGAGAACAAGCTGAAAATATGGGAAACACTGAAGGTAAATATCTTGGTACTAAGTTCAGAAGCTTTCATTTGATATTAACTAACTCTAAATTTTGATTTTTATTTGTTTGGCAGCTGGACTGGGGTATAAAAGATGACGAAAAAGTGAGGAACTATTATTATCAGAAAATGGCTACTTGTCACCGGAAGTGGCGAACCGAGATGACTAAAGTGTGGCGCGCGGGTGAGACTCCCGATTTTGCCAAGCAAAATATGGAAGAAAAAGACTGGGAGGTATTTGTCAAGTACCGAGAGACGGAGGAGTTTGAGGTATGTTTATTTCTGCGGATCACCTACCTTATCTCTAAGTAAGAATTCAAATTTTCTTATAATTAAGGCCTACAATGGCTTTCTTGACATTGTAGACTGCCAGCAAGATTGGAAAGGAGAATCAGGCCAAAAATGAGTATCGGCATTTCTTAGGATCTAGAGGTTACATGGGTGAGGGTTTTCGGAGTAGGGTTACAGATGCTATGCAGGCGATTGCAGAAGAGAAAGCATCTAGTGATCCGTCTTCCCAAGGCTCAACAAGTGCATTGAAACCAGAAGAGGTCCTTGATATGTCGATTGAGCATAGGCACGTCACCTGGAGACTAGGAAGACAAAAGCTCGATAAGGAGACCAAGGAACGCTTTTATCCAGAAACATACGAGCCGGTCATCAAGAAAATTGTGAGAATTTTAGATATTGTCATTCTTTGAAACCTTAACTTTAATTTATTAGTTTATAACATGTTATCATTCCAGGAAGAACAAGAGGCGGCTCTGAAACAAGGCTTGTTGGCCGTCGAACGATACGATGATGTTCTCGGAAAATCTCTGACAAATCCGGAACATCCTGGGAGGGTGAGAGGAGTGGGAGGTTTGGTTCCTATTAGAAAAACATACGAGAAGAGCTCAATAAGGAGGAGACGCGCTCCCTCGAGTTCCGAAGAAAAAATGAGGGAAGAAATGAGGCAAGAAATGAGGCAAGAAATGGAGGAGAAAGTAAGAGAAATAGAGGAGAAATTACAAGCAAAAATGAGGGAACAAATGAGGTCTGAACTTGCACTTTTGCTTCGGCAGTCAATGAGCCAACAAGTTCAGACGTTTACCCCAACAGTCATTCAGAGCAGCAGCCAGTCAGTTAAACCAATTGCAGATCTTTCCGGGTATACTGAGGTAATGCAAATTCAAATTCAATAATATTCATATTTCACAATTTATTTTCCATTACATGATCTAGTGTTCATACGTTTTAGTTTATTCGAGTAAATACATATATCTGAACAGGAGGCAGAACTAAGCTGCAAACTCCGGGCAGTTGTCAATGAGAACACTGTTTAAGTAGCCGTGGGGACAATTCATGTTCCAGTTGCACCCGGTGGAACAATTCACGGCAGGCCGCTGCCGCTCGACCATGCAAGAGTAATGGTGGATGGTATTTTCGATGTGGAATTCATAGAGCACCCATTACATGTACCAAATGGTGAGCAGGAAACCCTAAAGGATGCCCTCGGCAGTTTCACTGCATGGCCGATGTCCATGATAGTGATAGGTTCAGATGAGGTATATTATTATTACAAGTTCTTATACTTCCGAATTAGTATCTATGTGATAGAGTTATAGATGATTTTGGATTTTACTTCAATTTATTATGAAATTTTGCAGGAACCAAGCAAAGAATTGATTATTCCTGGATGTCCGAAAGCAACGAGTCACTGCAAGGCATTTGATGGTATCAATTTTGACAAGCTGGGACAGACATTCAAGCATATTCGTGATCGGTTTTTGGAGCTAGATGGCAGTCCAATCGAAATCGATTCCCCAGCTGATCTTTTATGTTCAGATGACTCCATACGCGTCTATGCAGATGATTATGCGGCCTTGCTTACACCACGGGAGTGGCTCACTGTACCAGTTGTTCAGATCTGGATGATGTGAGTTAATATTTGTAATAATTGCAGAATTTTAGTACTTGTAATTCAAATTTCACAAAATTGAGATCACCTTTGTGTCTTTATTTTGTAGGTATTGGCACAAATACCTCAAGGAGGAATATCCCAATGAGCAGGTTGGTTTCATGGACCCCAATCAAACGAATGCCACCCTGTTGAATGATGACCGAGGACGTGTTCTTCAATACATAGGGAAAGCACTCCGAGAAAATCGGGACAAGAAATTAATCTTCATACCATACCATCAGATGTTAGTGTTATATATATATATATTCTAATTTTATTATATTTCTTTCAATTCATATAAATTGAATAATATGACATGCTACAAACCTAACATGCAGAAATCATTGGTTATTGGTCGTGCTTATGCCAAGAGAACGTGCATTGTACGTGTACGATTCCGATAAGAAGTGTAAAAGAATGCTGATGATCAGTGCTGCTATCGAGGAGTAAGTGCCTTTCCTAAATTTTACGTTTGTTTAGAATACTAACGATTTTATTATTATATTATCATTTCAAAAATGTCTCGTAAGTACTGATTGTTTAATGTTTTCATATTTCAACAGCGTCTTCATCAGGGAAATGGGTGCTTCTTTAACGGTTCATAACGATTGCAAGGTAATAGTTTCTATTGCGATATGATTATAATGACCTAGATGCACACATTTGTGAATATACATATAAGCCATTTGTATGCTCGTAATACAAACATTTTATTTTTTTGAAACTTGTTATATAGTGCCCACAACAACTTGTTTTTCAAAAATAAGCATTGTTGTTTCAAATATAATAAAATACACAATTTAATTGTATATATATGCTCTTCACAAATTCTAAAAATACAGGATATTCCTGCTAAATATACGGTACAACGCTTGGCCGACTTTCGCCAAATGTGGGCCCAATTTTTGCTGAAAGAAATTAAGCCAAGAAGAAGTGCAACAATTTAGAATGTTTTATCCGAATTTGCATGCATATATGAACATGAATTTTTTGTAATAAGTTAGGATGTGTATGATATATAATTAAATTAGGATGTGTTTTATTGATAATTAAATTAGGATGTGTTTTATTGATAATTTAGGATGTGTGTTAAATTAGAATTTAGGATGTGTGTTAAATTAGAATTTCGGCCAGCTAAATATGGAAGCTGGCCATTTAATAAAAAATATTTTTTAAAATTAAACAAACCATCAGGATCGGTTCTTATCTTAGAAACCGATCCAGATAGAATTTTTTATTCAGAAAATATTTATCAGGATCGGTTCTTACTTAAGAACCGATCCTGATAGTTATTATCTGGATCGGTTCTTACTTAAGAACCGATCCTGATAAATATTTTCTGAATAAAAAAAAATCTAATTTAAAATATACATCTGGATCGGTTCTACAGTACAACCGATCCTGATAATTGTTTTCTGAATTTAAAAAAAAAAACTAATTTAAAATATACATCTGGATCGGTTCTACAGTACAACCGATCCTGATAATTGTTTTCTGAATTTAAAAAAAAATAATTTAAAATATACATCTGTATCGGGTCTACAGTACAACCAATCCAGATAGTACCTATTAGGATCGGTTGTAACAACCAATACAGATTTGTTTGGTATCTGTATCGCCCTGATCAGGATCGGTTGTGAACTGATACTGATATCTGTATATAACCGATCCTGATTTTATTTTTTCCAATGGTGACATCACTCGTGATGTAGCTCAATATCTTGAATTTGTCACTTGAAACAAATTCAAAAGTTTTTTAAGCTAAGCTTACCAAATCTTTTTTATGAGCCTACCACATCCTAACCTCACTCATATTATAGGAAGTAGCAAATAGTCTCCGGACTCCAATCCTCCAAAAATTCCTGGAAGTTCCTGTAAACTAATGGATCGAAGTCAGTAAATTTTAATACTAAATCATGTAAACCAATTCAATGAATCCTGTAAACATAAAAAAATTTCATTTCTATGTGGTCCCCAATAATAACCTCCATTTTAACCTCCACTTTAACAACTTTAAATATTTTAACTGGGACCACTTTTAGACCTTTGACCATGACCACATCTAGAAGATCTCTAACAATTTTTTAAAATTAATAACTAACCAACACCACTTAAAAATTATGTAAACATATATATGTAAAAAAAATTAAAAAAAAAATTTTCAATTTTTTTTTTCAAATCTCCTTCTAGATGCTACTTTCATTTATTTTGAATTATGTAAACCTTATCACATAACTCTGTAAATAGTTTCATTGAATCCTGTAAATGGGTAAAAACATTCAAATTTTATTTTTTTAAATTTGCATTTAAATGCTACTTTCAATTGTTTTGAATTCTATTAATTTGATCGCATAACTCTATAGACAATTTCGTTAAATATTGTAAACCAGTAAAAAAATTTCAAAAATTATTTTTTTTAACTTTTTTTTTTAAATTTTCATCTAGATGATACTCAAGGCCAGTCCTGAACATTTCGAGGCCTGGGGCGAGAGAAAATTTTGAGGTCTTAATATAAATAATTTTTTTATTAATATGTCAATAGATCATGCAAAATAGGATGGACATAAAACCAAACACTTTTAAATCTTTTGAGTAAATCAACCATTTCCTATCAATGAGCTCTCCATTTCTTAATTTTTGATCAAAATAATACGTGGAGAACCCCCTATTGTAATTATCTTTATGAAAATTAATATTAGAATCTCTAATAGGACCATTCTCAACAAGCAAATCTCTCAGTTTAGAAGTTAAATCATCACACACTCTAGAATCATATATATTTATAGATAATGAAGAATCTAAGCACTCAGACACATGATTAATTTTTTTCACTAGTCTCATTTTCAAACACATTTGTTATTTCTTCATTATCTCATTTTCATTTTCAGACACATTTGTTGTTTCTTGATTTACCTCATCTCCATTTATCTCATTTTGATTTTGGTTTTCATACGCATTTCTTGTTTCTTCGTGCACCTCACTTTCAATTTGGTTTTTCAAAGATTCATTTCCAAAGTTTTTGAATAGAACCTTTTTGGGGTTTTATTTTTTCTTCTCTCTTTTCCTGTTTCTTTTTCCGCTATGCATATTTTATAGGAAGCATTGTTTTAAATTAAAAATAACACAAAGTAATAGAAGGATAGAACATAGGTAATTAAGCGGAGGCAGTCCAATTCAGAGGCCGCGGTCCGCCGCCTTGCCTCACCCAGTCCAATCGCTGCCGCTGCCGTCTTAATTTCTTTTTTCCTCGTTTATTAATTTACAAAGAAGAATGATTGAACTAGATTTTTAATTTTTTTTTTTCTTCTAGGGCAGACCAGAACTAGGTTTTCAAGAATTTATTTTTCTTCTTAAATATTTTGTTGTCGGCTATTGCATTGCTTTTGATTTGGTAAGTTATTCAAAACAAGAAATATTTTGGGTCAAGAAACGAAGAAATGAAAAAAAAGAGGAAATAACGAAAGGATTGTCGACTATCGGCTGTCGGCTGTCGGCTGTCAGCTGTCCGTTAAGTTATTCAAACCTTTCTTAATTTTGGGCGAAGATTGAAGAAACTAATACATTTTTGGGCCATCCATTAATTAACTAGGTTATTTACTCTTCTATAATCCAACAGTTCTATCCTTTCTACATTTTGCATTTTCAACATATATAAATTTTTATTTTATTTTTTTGGGGCCTTTTGGAATTTGGGGCCCAGGGCCATTGCCCTGGCTGCCCGGCACTAATGCTACTTCCAATTTTATTTTTTAATTTGCATCTAGATGTTACTTCCAATTGTTTACATGTACAAACACATATAATTGTCGAAATTTAAGTTAGCATGAGTATATTTATTGTCTACGTTGTAGTTCTACTGTTAATTTACTATCACATGTTGAAGAAAAAGAAAAATAAGAAAGGTGTGTAGTTTACTATATGAGCAGTTTGCGTTGCTCTACTTAATATAGCACTCTTTTGTACATTTAGGTATATACTGCTGTACTTTTCAGTTTTTTTATCTTACCAGTAAAATCCCCAAGCAAAAAATAGCAGTTTTCTTCGTAAACCCCTTACTGGAAAAACTGTCCACCAGAAAATTCGGCCAAAAAAATATATATATTAGAAAGCCCTCAACTAGAATTCTTCCATTTTTACTAGAGGAACCAACCAGTTCAGCTCTGAAGTGATACATGTACCAGTAACCAGTTTTCAAAAACAAAAAAAACCAAAAAATGAATTTCTTTTTCTAATTATTTCCAGCTAAAATATAACCAGAGTGATGACCTGAAGTTATGACCTCCTCCCTCACCCTCCTCCCCTCCCCCCTTCTTCCACCTCCTCGCCTCCTCCTACTACTCCATCTAGCCCTTCCTATATTCTGTTAACTCTAGCTTACCTTCTCGTAGCCTACCTAATCATAATTACTTTATCTCTCGTTGGAATACTATGGATCCTCTCCCTAGTACTCCTTGTACTCACTACGCTACTACTCATGCAATGCATCTAGATAATCTTCCTCAATTCCAATACCAGCTTTTCTACCCATGCAATGCACGGGATAGAGTGCCATTGAGACCTCCCAAAGACATTGATGGGTTAAGGTCTACTAGCGAACATGATACACCGGTTCTACGGGAGTTGGTTGTGTGCCATATTGGGGAGCACATGATTTCCTTCCAAGCAAAAATCGAGAAGATTGAGCATTATGAAGATTATATTTTAGCTGGAAAAGGGGGGAGGGAGGAGGTCATCACTCTGCGTGTTTCATTCTCAATAAATATGTCATATTTTCTAACAATATTGTACCAAAAAACATTCAGAATAACTCCTTTCCACCTAAAACATGTTTTGTAGTGAGAATAAATTAAGGTCCAAGTTCAAAAGTTTACTCCGACTTGGCATTGATGTGTTATTTCTAAATGATTGCTCCTTTCGGTAATTTGCTAGACAAAATGCTGTGCAAATTTCTCAAAAATGCTGTTGCATGGCATGGTTTGATGAGTTGACCGATTGTTTTAATACAATTTTTTAGAGTTCCGAAATATTGGATTACGGGTCGTTCCAATTTGAGGCATTAGAACAGGGTCCAATCTATATTTTGGGCTGGGCCTTAAATCCTTTTTACCTGCTTGCGTTTTTCTTTGTGCATTGCTGAATATGTAGGGACATTTCTGAAAGAAGAAGGTTTCTTTGTGCATTGGTTGATTGAATACTTTGAATTTCTTTTCTTTGTTTTTCTTTTCGAAATAGAACACCTTGAATTATCATTTCAATCAAATATGTTAACGAGCTCTGGACTTAAGCTTCCAGTGACATTATATATGTGCTTTGTAAAAGACTACAGCACATAGACACAGTCGGATTATTACGATCGACAACATAATGTTTCTCAATGCTAACTGTATCAAGAACTGAGACGACTAATCGTAACTCATCCATCTCATCTGTTTTTTCACATACTGAGTTTGCCATATTATAGAAATTATATTTACGACTATACTTTACAGTTTACAGGATACATTTTTTTATTATTATATTATTCTCGTATTGAGCATATTAACAACATTACAATTTAGAAATAGATGATGCTAAATAAAACAACATAAAGATAAATTAAGTATTAACTAATGAATAAAAAATAAATAATTACTTCAGCTAATTGATTATGATAACAATTTTTTTTCTGATGTTAGTTTAATATTTTCTTAATTGATTATGGCGTCTCTGAAGTAATAATTTTCTGCTCCAATTTTTTTTCTCATTTTTCATTTTCATATTACATAATATAACACAGGTATTGATCCGGAAGCTTGGAATAGGCATAAAAAAAAAAGTATTTGACAACATATTTTCTCTCATCGATAAATTGCTATGCTAGATGGGATAATTTATTGAATTATTTCTCCATTTCCAAAATAGCATAAAAAACAATGGATATAAACATGTTCAAAAACTCTAAAAATCACGAAGATAACTTGGTAATTGGAAGGGGTCATAAAATATGAGGGTAATGTGGAGTTACATCGGATCGAGTAACTTAGACCACCTCTCTAAATATATTAACTTGTTTCACACTTACTCTGTTTGTAGGCCCACTATTATAGACACTTCTTAATTTTCTAATTTCTCTCTCCTCTAATCGAATTAATTTTAGTCATAACTTAAACTATCAAAGAAGATGTAAAATAGAAGAAGTAAGATGAAAGAAGCAATTTAATTTTCTGAAAATCATGACCTTAGGAGGTAGGTTGATAATTTTTTAGTGTCAATAGTCAATACCACCCTCATTTCATTTTGTAGATCCCTTCACAAATAGTTTTTGAAAAGTGGTCATATGTTGAAATTAAAATTTCTTGTCAAAAGTTATGTTCATTTGAACTTTGAATTTGCATTTGCATTTTTTTTAAATTTCTTTGATCCTCAAACCTTTTTTTTTATCAAATTAAATTAGTCGTCAACAAATTAATAAACTATTAAAAAATAAAAATTATTTACATTTTTATTTTGATCGAACATGTTACTTCATAACACATCGTTTTTATAAATTAATTCTCAATCACTTTCGAACTATCTTCATTCTAGAAATTGCATTCTGATTTTAATTTTCGAACCATCTTCAAGTTGAAATATAGTGGATCGCTAAATGATTGCTACTTGCTCCGGCCTGTAATTGAGGCCATGTTTCTTCAATAGTGAATGATCTTTTTTTTTTTATTATTTGAAATATGTTTTTATATAGGTTGTTCACTTGCTCTTAATCCGAGAGAGATACCAGTAGAGGCTTTAATTTCTTTTGGAGGCTCAGAAGAATGTTTTTTTTTTATGTTTTTTTTATAAATGTACATTTGAGAACAGAGTCTTAGAAAAAAAAATGCTTGAATTAAATTATAGTTTTATTTTTGACCTTGATCTTATGCTAATTTTCTCATTTATTAGAACACTCATTTGTTATAAAAAAATATTATGCAGCGGACAAACAAGGCATTTTAGTAACTTGACAACATAATTGCAAACAATATTTGTGATTTGTGGTATTTTAGAAGGATTGTAATATTTAATATATATAGCTACTGTAATTGTATCTTTTATTTTGAAACAAATTGTGCTATTTAAATGGGACTATGAGTTCAATTCAAAATTTATGATAAATTAAATTGTCAAAAGGAGATAATAAATAAACGTAAATGAATTTGTCTCCAGAAACTAAACAATTGTATGGACATGGGGTTAAGTAGTTGCATGGATCTTCAATAAAATATAATATAAACAAGGAAATAAAGTAGTTGCATGGGCATGGGGTTAAGTTGTTGCAAGGCCCTTCAATAAAATATAATATAAACAAGGGGGGTAAAGTAGTTGCATGGACATGGGGTTAAGTAATTGCAAGGCCCGTTAATACAATATAATATCTACCATGCGTTTGAGTAGTTGCATGGACACGGGGTTCAGTTGTTGCAAGGACCTCCAATTAATTATAATATCTGACTTTCAAAACGTAATTGCAAGGGTAGATAGAAAACAGTTGCATGGTTGTACATCACACATTTGCATGCGATAGATGATGCAAGGGACTACCCTTGCAACAAGTTTGAGGTATCCGGAAACGTCATTTTTGTTGCAAGGATTGTTCTTACCTTGCAACAAACTAGTGCTACCCTTTCAATAAACTCGGATTCTAGTAGTGAAGTAAGTCGGAGCCTTGCAGTGACCGTAGTTGTTTAGCAAGAGATCCCATTGATCGCATTCTTGAAGTCATTATAGCCATGGAGATACTATCGATGCTCTTTCATTATTACACTACTAAAAGCACCCTACTCTGGGGCGGAGAAACAAGAGCACTGACCAAGGTACCCGATTCTTGCACCAAACATGAACTTCCCTTGGGTCGATTTTATATTTTTTTGGTATTGCAGATGCACACAAAAGAGCAAACGAACTGTTTGTAAATAGAGGAGGGTTCAAATGCCTCCATGTTTTTGTGCCTCCATCATGCCTCCATCTCCCTCCATCATTTTCAAAGTTCAAACAGTCGATCCGAACCGCTCAACCTAAACTCCATACTAAAATATGTTTGGAGACCAAATTTAATATTTTTAGGAATTTTTTTACTATTTTTTTAGATAGCTAGAAAAATACTGTTTTTAGATGGTTCAGATTTACTGATTTTGTACCTATCTAAAAAAATAGTAAACAAATTCCTAAAAATATAAAATTTGGTCTCCAAACATATTTTAGTATGGAGGTTAGGTTGAGCGGTTCGGATCGACTGTTTGAACTTTGAAAATGATGGAGGGAGATGGAAGCATGATGGAGGCACAAAAACATGGAGTCATTTGAACCCTCCTCTTGTAAATATTATAAGCTACCAAAAACAGTTATGTGAATACAAGTGTTTTTTATGGTTTTGTAGATTGTTCTACAATCCAGCGAGTATTACACGTACGTCTGTGAAAGGCTATGTTGACTACTTCGGTGACTTATTTGTTATGAGGTCACTACAACTGATAACCAACTTGAAAAGTTACGAACCATACGGCAAGGAAGAAGGGACTCCTTTCGAACTCTCTGCTTGTGGTGGTAAAATCATAGGTTTCCATATATGGATGCTCTGGGGCGTACCTTGACGCCATTGGAGTTTATGTCAAGGTACTAGTATTACTTCTCACAAACTACTCCAAAACTTGTTTAGTTATTTATGAAATCGACCTCTTCATTATATTTTAATGGGTTTTCAATTGTTTTATAATTAACAAATTGTGTTATAGTAATTAAGCCCAACGGCTGTACAATCAAATAGCAATCTATTGATCAGCTTAATTACAGCATTGATTATTGTGTGAAGGAATTGAACCTGACTCATCAAATTTTGCAGTGGCCAGAAGATAGAAGCTGATTGATGCCACAATTTTGAAGGCCAAACGTGGTTCTTCTTCGACAAATAAAATATGGAATATTTGAAGCTTTTGTCTATTTTCAGATGATGAAAGTTTCAAGTCTATGAGAGTTTCGTATAGAAAGTTATGGTTTTTGAGTTAAACATGCGTGAGTAACTGTTATCTCAAAATGTTGTATATCAGTTTTTTTTTTATGTATGAATATGTAGACTTGGTATTTGATTTTATTGCTATAAAACAATTGCCTTATAATATTACGTAATAGAGTGTTATGATAATTGTAAAAAATTTAAATTTTATATGTACACGCATCACTAGTAAAGTAGATTAGTTTTTTTAATTCGTTGCTGGCAATAGATTAATTTTGAAGTTAAGTTAACCAAACCCTTTTGATGAGCCTACCACGCGCTAGCCTAACTCATATTTGTATATATGGATGAAAATATAAATCGATGTGTTATTCTGTATAGTAGGCAGACTAGAGAATAAATGTGCTGCCCTCATATTTCTAGCAAACTTTTCCATTCTATCTAACTCATGCATGTGCTACCCTCAGAATAAATATTTTAATTAATTTTATTATTAGCAGTGCTAAAAAAATTCTTAAGTTCTCATTTTATTTAAGTACAGGAAGGCGTTATGATTTTTTTTTTTTTTTATAAATTCCATCTAGAACTAGATTGCGAACATGCATAGATGCATCTCACATACAAAGAGTAATATTTTAGTGAACTGTGTTGAAGATGATTCGTATTCAACTTTTCTTTTTGCAATCAGATTCTTTCAATTTTGTCTTAAAAAATCATTTGACAATTTGTTTTCATTTAGTCTTGCATTACATACATAATAGTTCTGATAAGAACAATATATCATGTTCTTGTTCTGCAATCAAATTCTGTCATTTTGGTCGCCACCTCCTCCAACCAAAGAAAAAAAAATTATATAGATTTGATATTTTTGGACCGTACTTACAAGTAAACAAAGAAGCATCCGTGAAAGTTTCAGAAAAGCATTGTAAGCACCATGCCCCAAAAGAAATGAATGCTGTACAGGAGTTGTTACACATGTTATCCTTTCATCTGGTCCCTTTAGATACCAAACAGGTTTTATAAGGCCTCAATTCAATGATGAAGAAAAAAGGTCGGTATGGTTGAGTTAATTATAGCAACGATTGGTACAGTTGGGTTTTGTCTTGAAATGTCGGCCCATAAAGAAATGCTTTTTGGGCCAAGTTGATACAAAAGATGTGACATCCAGTTTTTTTTTTTTTCTTTTCTTTTCCTTCTTTTTCCATTTTTTTTTTTGGCAGTGATAAGAAATGAACGAGATTTATTATGGGTTAACGGGACGTTGTTGATAGCAACATTTTTATATTTAGTTTTTCTCTTATTTTTCCAATCTCTTGTAAAATATGGTGGTAGACGAGATATAAGAATTAGTTCCAGTTATTAATTGTAGCATAATTTAACCTTTCTTTAAAGACTGATTGGGATTATGTTCTAATAACTACTAATTTGAGGCAATAATAATTTCCACTCAGTCAACCAAATACTGCATTTTTCATTCCCAATAAAAATGTCATTTTTTTCTAATCAATATTGCACCAAAAAAATATTCAGAATAACTCAAAACAGTTATCTTTTATTTAGTTATTTTGTCCTTTTCCACCTAAAACACTGTTTTGGAGTGAGAATAAATTAAGGGTCCAATTTCAAAATTTTAGTCCGAGGTGGTATATATTGATGGGTTAATTATAAAATTATCAAAAGGATGATATTCTAATTTGGGTTCTTCCTTGTAACTTGGTCATGTTATTTCTAAATGATTTCTCCTTTCAGTAATTTGCTAGACAACATGCTGTGCAAATTTCTCAAAAGTGCTGCATTGCATGGTTTGATGAGTCGACCATTATTTTAATACAATTTTTTAGAGTTTCGAATTCTTGGATTACGGGTCGTTCCAATTTGAGGCATAAGATCTGGGCCAGATTCATATTTTGGGCTGGCCCATAAAATCCTTCTTTCCTGCCAGCGTTTTTCTTTGTGCATTGGCGCTTTATGTAGGGCCATTTTGGAAAGGAAAAGGTTTCACCGTCTCACCGATACAGCAGCACAACATCCCCTTGAACACTTTGAATTTCTTTTCTTTGTTTTTATTTTGGAAATAAAACACGTTGAGTTATCCATTTCAATCAAATCTGTTAACGAGCTCTGGTGCTAATTAAGCTTCCAATGAAATTATATATGTGCATTGCAAAACACAACTGCACACAAACACACAGTTTGATTATTACGATCAACAGTGTTTCTCGATGCTAGCAGTATGAAGAACTGCATTCATGATTCTGTTCTTCTCGGACTTAACCCCAACAAATTAAGGACCCCTCATAAGCACTGTGGTTAGGAACTGGTATAGTCATGAGATTTTAATCTTTGTTGTGAATAATAATTTTTTGCAATCTTTTGATCTAGTGGTTCATGTGCATGACAAGAGGGTACCATGACCATTCTTGAAGAACTAGGTAAGAAATTTGTGTAGCTCAAGGGTTATAATATCTTACCAGCTAGCCTTCAATATATATTTTTTTTATTCCTATAGTTTCGATGCTTGATTTTGCTTTTCAGTTCACACTCTCTGGAATGAGATGTCACTCCTCAGTAGAACTAGATTCTTCTACAAAAAGCCGCTGTCTGATGGGTAGCTCAAATTCATCAACGGTGTCTACAGTAAGTGTTTGAAAACTATTCTATAATATTTTATACTCCCTTCTGAAACTTATATGGCCCCATCTCCCAACTTAAAAAGTAACAGGTTTAACGGGTCGATATGGCCTGAATTTGGAAATATGAAATTGCTTCATGCATGTTTTAGATTTGAGTCATAATGGGTTAACTGGTCACATATGACATATATACCTGACTATAGCAGACATGGAGAACTTGGAGGTTTTGGATCTTTCCTTTAATAACTTTAACGGGTCCATATGGACCTGCTTCACTTTACTAAGAAAGCTTACATTTTTGTCTAAGTTTAATGTGACACATATATAGCCACGTAGTGCCGACGGATGGTCAAGTTATGAAGGAAACCCGATATTGAATAGGTTGCTTGGGTTGATGAAGATGGAGTAGATCTGTAGATGTGTAGTTTTGTTAATTTTAATTATTTAGATGTTGTGGTATTGTTAACGAATAATGAATAGTTGAAAAACACACTTTTGGATTTTGACAAAATGAGGGTCTGTTTTGTATTAATTTGTATTAATTTCAAATGAAAGAATTATATGTATTAATTTCCTCATTTAGTTTTAATTAGTTACTAGTGCTTGATATGGTACTGCTTGATAGAAGCTTGCATGGTTAATGAGAAATAAAATTATTCTACTGGGGAATTTTGTTTAGTAATATTACAGTTTACAAGTCTCTGTTTTTTTTTTCTCTTTTTGTGTTTTTTTTTTCCTTTTATTACATTCAAGGTTTTTAGATCCAAAAAGAAATGAAATAAATTAATGGGGAAATACACTAAAAAGCTGCCACCAATTCTTTTTTTCCCTGCTGTATCAAAATTAACAACTGGTTCCAAAAGAATTAATTTGTGGAATAATTTCAAATGTAACACCCAAAAATTACGAAATTATGTATTTACCATTAAAAAAATATTAACTCATTCATTTATTCAATTAATGGAATGATGAAATTAATTAGGTTTAATTAATCTCAATTGGGTTGATGGCAGACACTTAATTATAGAATTTGGAGAGAAATACATAATTTTACAGTTTTTTTGAGAAGAGTACAAGTATGTATTCTAAAAAAATAAAAACAAGAATTAATTTGAATGTGCATGACAAAAGGAGCGAAAAAAAATTAATGTTCATACTCTCAAGTAACACAATACTTGAACTTAGATTCAGACCGTCTGATCGTAATATGACGTTACTTCAGGGGAGACACAATGTTTCTTGCGGGAGTACGTGTAGTTGTATGCTCTAAGAAGGCCCGTTGGAGAAGGCCCGTTGGGCCAACTTTTCCATTTCAAAATGGATGAAATGATTTCACTATCTAACGCAGGAAGAAAAAATAATATCAGGTATCTTTTTTTTAATTGTTCTTAACACAGCATACCAACATGCTGAAAAGAAAAAAAAAATCAATTTTACAAATGACTTAGGTAATTATTTGTAAAATGAAAATAGTTAACAACTTGTGACATTTTTTTAGCAAATTGTTAATTAATCTAATATATTAAAAGGGTGAAGAAGCAATATTGGGGAAAGCTCCAATGTTGTGTAACCTAAATACTTTTTTGGAATTTAACCTTGTTACCCATGGAAATGTTGTATTTGGATATACGTGCTTCCAGTAGAATAGAAAGTTGGCATTAATTTGGTAGGGGTTTTCAATTATGTCCAACAACTTAATTATGAACCAATATGTTACTCGGCTATTCTTAAATTTTCCACCAATAACTTCATCTCTTTGAGATAATTATAAATAATTGACCAACCTTGGCTTGGTGATGGTGAAGGTATATTCATTTAAGTATTGATAATTTACTTTTAACTCCATTATTTGTTCTAAGCCAACTTAATTTATTTCTTGCATGACAAACGTCTCCGAACTAAATATGAAGCTCAATAGAGTTAATACTGAAACAAACATGAGGACAGTTTTATTAATTTTTGGCATTACTTTAGCTTTGTTTCAAGGTTAATTTTTGCAAATAGCCCCAAGAAAAGTGGGCGTTAATTTTATGTATTAAAATGTTGGGTGTTCTATTCTTTTAAAAAAATATTAAATATAGCTTGCAAAAACCCATCATTAATAGGTAACTGAAACCAGGATAAATATTTTATAATCTATATGATTTATACTGTTTATTATGTTTGTGCAGTTATATTATTTCTTGGTGCTTGAAAACTTGATATATGCAGGTGACTAAGTACATGGAAATGGGGTCATTGTATTACCTCATACACATGACCGGTCAGAAAAAGAGGCTTACTTGGCGTAGGAGGCTTAAAATGCTTCGTGATATATGCAGGTTTGTGTTAATTTTCTAAACTAATCTGAGTTCCATTGATGGTCACTGAAGTTTCAAGCTGTTCTCATCTGGGTCCTTAAAATTTCAAAGTATAATATTTTCGTTCTTTTTTTTTCCTAAGTGTATACTTTATCCTGTGTGTGTCTGTTAATACGAGTACACTTCCTTATTCCTTCCCTTTTTTTTCTGTTGAAGCTGATGATTATGTGGTCAACTATAAACCATGTTAAATAGAAATCATAGCTTGAATAATGCTTATTGAACTCTTGTTTGTTAAATTGCTTATTTAAAGGGGGCTGATGTGCATACACCGGATGAAGATAGTACATTGGGACCTTAAGAGTGCAAATTGTTTGGTGAACAAGCACTGGACGGTGAAGATTTGTGATTTTGGGCTCTCAAGTGTTATGACATGCGGGCCCATGAGTGACAGCGGAGTGGATGGCTCCAGAGCTGATACGCAACGAGCCCTTCACTGAGAAGTGTGATATTTTCAGCCTTGGAGTTATCATGTGGGAGCTTTGCACTTTGAAGAGGCCTTGGGATGGAATCCCTCCTGTTCAAGTAAGAGAATGAAAAAACCGGTTTTAGTTGGGTTTATTTGTAAATGAACTCATATACTGGTTTGTTTGCACATCTCCTGCAAATAGCACCAAATTGTTCGTACAAGGTTTAAGCTAAGCAAATTAAGAACCATATCGATGCTGGTTTTTCATAACTGATTCAGGCATGCTTGGAGGCCAATGTTGAAATTTACTCTGTTTAACTTTATTTTCCTTTCACGGTGAAGAGAAGTGGAATTACAAAACTGATGCTTATACCTTGAGGGAGTAAATTTCCACAGCTGATGGAATATTAGTATTTTAATCAACTTTTTGATGAATGGTTGCAATAAAACATGTAAAATAACATATAAAGCATTAAAATTGGAATACGATCTCTACAATCAGTCTAGTCTAGGCTCGAATTTTCAGAAGGTCCACTTGGCAAGTTGATCACAGGTAATTTTAAACTGTTGTCTTTGAATAAAAAGTAAAGAAGAGGGAAGGCAAACTGTAATAAATGGAAAATTTTCATTTTTGTCCTTCGAATTTTCTAGCTCCATCCTCCCCTGTGCATCTTTCTGTAAACTGTCAAAAATTCTCCTGGCCAAGGATGTGAGACATGTTGATCTCCATTTGGACCTTGTTTTTTGTGATTTAGATTGTTGGGCTGAGCCTCATGAAAGACCGAGCTGTCAGGAGATCCTGACCCGTCTGATTGACTGTGAGTATACCCTCTCCTGAATTACCAGACTCAAATCACACGTACAGCTACATTCGGGTTTTTAGCACAAAATTTGGAAATTAACTAAATTTACTTGTGAGTTATTGTAATATATAAGCTTTCTACGAAGTGGTATAGTAGTCTTTTAGTCAGCGTATATGAAGAAACATAGCTTGTTTTTGTGTTTGAATTGGATATATGTAATTATCTTTTTTGAGGTAGCAGGCAAAGAATTGGATATATATATTGGTATTCAATACCACATGTAGTCTGACCAGTTTTTTTTTTTTTGGCGGAGAAATGTCCGTAGGCTTGCATTAATCAGAACTGTTTCATTACAAACTTTGATAAGTAATGTATTAAAATTCCTCAGTTCCTAATACAAAATTAACTAGGCCTAAACATAGGATAAGTATAGCCTCTGCACTCCCATTCCCGTTCCCTGTAGTCTGACAAGTTACTTACGTGCTTCCTAATCAAATAAACTATATAAGTTGTAATTTAGAATCGGCCTCTTTCGTGATGATGTGTGATATTTTATTTTAAAGGTTGCAAAATATCACAAAACATTTTGCAGTTCTGAACACGAGTATCAGTTCTCATACAATCAAAAAAAGGCACTGGGCCTTTATGTGTTGCCAAACTATATTCTTCTGTATAGAGTGGTAAAAACATGTCATGTTGTGCTGTGATTTTAGTCTCGTGTCATGTCGTGTAGTGTTGTATTGTGATCAAGTGAACAGCCATACGTGTCGCGCTATGATCAAAATGTCGAGGGGTGATCATGACATAAGAGGCACTTGAATGTTTTGAAGAACTTGTACGCTTGGCACACAACTTCTGCATATATTCTTTGGAAGGGAGAGAATCACTTGGTGCTGAACCATTAGTTTGTTGGCTCTCCAGATCACCTTTATGCTTCTTGGCCTCCACTTTGATTTCGGCTACAAGCCCAGCAGCATTAGATGATGTGTACTCTTGCATGTACCAAATCTGTTGTGATTCTTGAGAATCACAGGACCTGCTTTTCCAAATATATCCATTCATTTGTTTTGAGATTTGTGCACATAAAACAATAGATTTTGAGATTTGTGCATTTGTGCATTTAAAAGAATAGAGGGGTGTATTTGGAAAAGCAGGGTCCTGTGATTCTATTGAGAACCACAACAGATTTATTTCCTGTTGTAGTGTCAGAGGCGGGTAATTTGTGCTAGGCTATACAGTCGGTGTACTGTGTTTTCAATACACTATTTTCAATACTTCCAAAGTATTTATCTTCTAGTTTCATTACTGGTATATTATTTTTTGAGAAATGTTCTGGTATCCTAAGCCATCATACCCGAATAGTCCTCCAATTCAACTGCTAATTTTCTACTTTTAGAAACCAGTTCAACCAATATATTTCCAATTTTGTCATCCCATTATTTCTTTTAGAAACTATCGGCCCAGAAATTAATGACCCGCTAGAATTCTAGGATTTGCCAAGCTAACACAGACAAAACAGATGGTGCAAGACACTATTGACCTTGGCTATTGAAATTCATTAGATAACGTTAATCATATTTGCCGTCGATTGGCGAAACGAAAGCGATGGCATTGGGTTCATCAAACCCGATGGCCAAACGTGCGCTGCCGATGGTATATTGATTAACGTCATATGTTTTGACCCGATAGCATAGGTGTGTACATTTCCTATCGGGGCGATATACATCAGCTCAAAACTTGATGGCGGAACGCAATTTCAATCGATATAAAAGTGTTGTTTTTGTAGTAGTGATACTAGCTAAGAGAATGTTGCATAAATCCAAATCGACTATTTAGGTTTCAAAAATGAAAATATTAGTCTATAGCGTGTGTCATTGTGTAATATGCAAATTACCATAGCCTCATATGAAAATGTGAGTTCATGAATCTATATTTTTGTGTTAAATTACCATAGCCTCATATGTAATATGCAAATTACCGTAGCCTTCATAAGAAAATGTACTTGGACACAATTTTACAATTTTTAAAATTTTCTCCATTTTTCAGATAGATACAAAATCACTTGCTTTATTTGACAGGGAAAAAAGGAAGGTGTTTGTTAAAGTGCGGACAATACACGTAGAGAAAACATAATAATCAGTGAATGACAAGAGCATATCCGATTTAGTTAAAGCAGAATAATATAATGTCCCATTGGTCGCACCTTAGGGCGTGTTCGGCAGACGGACGGGAATAGGAATAGGAATGAGATTGCAAAATTTTTGAACTAAATTTTACTGTTCAGGTGGGAAAAAAAAATTTACTCAGAATGAATTTTTTTTTTCCCACATGAACAGTAAAATCCGAACACGCCCTTAGGGTGTGCTCCAATAAGGGTAGGGTGAGGAGATATTTAAACTTCACCTACTCCACAAGTAAATTTCAGAAGGGAAGGGAAGGCTGAGCAGGTGAATGGTTCACCCTACGGAACCCAAAATTGTCACCCCTAATTCGGAGGGTAGCCAAGGGAAAAAGGGGCCCACCAACGAAATTGACCAATTTTATCCTTTTCCACGCCTTCTTCTCTATTTTCCCTCCCAGATAAAATATGAGGGTATACTAGTCATTTTAGATAACATAGAAGTTGAATTGAAAAATGGATCCAACCTCTCCCCTTTCTTAGTGTATCGTTCTGGAGCAAGTCCTCTAAAAATTTCACTTCCCCTTTCTTAGTGTATCGTTCTGGAGCACACCCTTAAGCAAAAACATAATAATTCAATGGATCCGATGTAGTAGTGTTTGGGTAGGCTCGTGTTTAAGGAAGAGAGGCCCACAGGAGCAGGTACCCCTTAAATCAACATGTGATATGGTCCAGTTGTGTTTGGGACCTAAAATATAAACTCGCTCGCTCAGCTTGATACACTAACAAGCCGAGTACAAGTGTGACCTAGCTCGCTCTTTAACAGCTCGTTGCCACCCTACTCAAAACAAATCTAATTACTTCACATATTTTCAAAAATAAATATAACATATAAATCTAATCTATTTAAAAATAATTCTAACATTTTCAAAAATAAATTTAACCTATTTAAAACTAAATCTAACATTTACAAAAATAAATCTAACATATTCAAAATAAATCTAACATTTTTAAAAATAAATCTAATATAACATTTTTAAAATAAAATCTAATGTATCATATTCAAAAAAATAAATCTAACATCTTTTTTTAACCTATTAAAAATAAATCCGAATTTGAAAAAAATAAAATCTAACATATTCAAAACAAATCTAATTATTTCACATATTTTCAAAAATAAATATAACATATTTTTTAAACCTATGAAAAATAAATCCGAATTTCAAAAATAAAATCTAACATCAAAACAAATCTAATTACTTTACATTTAACAAATCTAACATAAACTAAATAAATCTAACATATTCAATAAATCTAACAAATCTAATTACTTAACATCCAATAAATCTAGCATAAACTAAATTTACTCTACAAAAATAAATCTAACATAAAATAAATATAACCTTTAAATTTCGCGGAAAAATCTTGTGGGAGGTGCCGAACTTCGTAATTTCGATACCTTCGTAATTCCGTTTGCGTATTTGTAGAAGAAATTAAATTTACAACTATATATTTTTTTAAATAATAAATTTAAAATTTGAGAATAATAACAATATAGATTGAGAGAATGAGAGAATATAGATATTGAGTATTGAGATGGAGATGTGAAAATGAAGGTTGGAAGAGAGGGGTATATTTAAAGAAATTTAATTGGAGGGATAAAATTTAAATTTTAAAAGAATAACAGAAAAAATAATAATAATAATAATAATGTCCCATCCGGTCGGGTCCAGATGGAACTTGAACCGGGTGGAGGGAAATTTGGAATTTGGGTTTTGAATTAAAGTGGATCGGGTATAAGGGTACGGTTACGGGTAAGGGTAGACGGGTACCCGGATAGGGGTAAGGTAGGGTATGGGTAAGGTCGGGTACAGGTATGGTCGGTCTGGGTAGGATCGGGTATTTGCCAAAAAAATTGTGACCGGTCTGGTTTTTGTCCGTACCCGTATACCCATTTACCTGACCTATACCCAGACTTGGACACGGATACCCTGAGCATAGGGTACGGGCGGGCAAGGTACGGGCTGCCCTAGGCGGGCAAAATTAATACTCTATTTATGGTGCACTTCTAATGCTCATTAATATTTAGTTCATTAGTCAAATTCAAAGACAGATCCTGCTTAATGCGATGTTGGGTGAGTGGAGCCCATCTGAACTAGGACTAGCAAAAAAGCTCGAGGCTCGTGGCCCGCTTGGTATTCACCTGTGACTCGATCGGTAATAGCTCGTTCGTTAGTGGATCGAGTTAAAATTAGCTCGCTCGCTACATACTCGAGCCAGAATTAATGAGTTTGAGTTTGGCCTGACTCGGCACGAGCCAGCTCGGTCGTTAACGAGCTATTTAATATACATAGTTTAATAGCTTAATCTGATCCGTTAACTTCAGATTGGAGATATTATGATTTATGAATATTGTAGCCAATGTTATGGCAATTGCACTTTGGACTGTGTTTAAGTTTATTGGTAATTTTGTATGAAATATGTGTGAATTAATTATAAGCAATTAAGTTAATTTGTATGAATTTGTTTGATTTGGTATGCATAAATTTATTCTGTGAATATGTTTGTAAGAATTTAGGATTTTGATATATTTATATGTATGAATTTAGCTGTAAAGTTAATTTATAATAGTTGATTTGCTTAATTACAATTGAATTAAGAGTATTCCTCAATAATTAGTCATATAAATATTATTTTGTTTTAGCCATAATTGATAAGATGTAATTTAAGATATAGCAGAAAAGAAAATATACAAATTTATAAATATGCCAAGTTAGTAACGAGCTAGCTCGGCTCGTTCGGACAAGCCACGAGTCGGTCTTGAGCAATAGTTTTAGCCCGGGACCTGAAATTCAAACTCGCTCGCCTAGCTTCATACACCAACAAGCCGAGTTTGAGTGTAACCTAGCTCGCTCTTTAACCGCTCGTTGCCACCCCTTAGTGTGTTGCAACTCGGGCGGGTACGGGTACCCCGGGTATACCCGTCTCGGGTACGGGTACGTCTCGGGTACGGGTATACTCGGGTACAAGGGTATTCGGGTACGGGTATGGCGGGTATAATTTTCAAAACCCATAACCTATCCGTCCTATGCCCTTACCCGTGTACCCTTGATGGGTAAGGCAGGTACGGGTACGGGTATGGCGGGTACGGGTATTTTTTATTTTTTTTTTGCTGGTTTTTTTGTTGGTTTTTTTTTTGTTTTTTTTGGTTTTTTTTTTTTGCTGTTTTTTTTTTCTGGTTTTTTTGTTTTTTTTTTTGTTGGTTTTTTTTTATTTTTTTCTGGTTTTTTTCTATTTTTTTCTGGTTTTTTTTGTTGGTTTGGGGGGAAAAAAATCAAATTTTTTGAATTTTGAAATGGGATGAACAGTGCTCGGGTATACGGGTACGGGTACTCGGGTAGTCGGGTACGGGTTTAGTCGGGTGCGGGTTTAGTCGGGTACGGGTAAACTCGGGTAGGATATGGTCGGGTATTGGTCCAAAATAACGGGTCCGGTCCGGTTTTTGCCCGTACCCACATACCTGAGTACCCGACCCATACCCGAGCTCGGGCACGGATACCCCGGGCGGCGGGTACGGGCGGGTATACCCGACCCGGGTTTTTGCCAACCTCTACCACCCCTAATCTGAACTGAAGGGGACGACTCGGTCAATAATGAGCAATATTTTCTCCGTTTCCTAAAAATCGGACAAGTCCAGTTTACCTTTAAACGCTGAGGTGATTGATTTCTCCAGTGCCTCGGTAATTCGGAGGAAATGAAGCATTCATTAATTATGGGGTCCACTCTGAGCTCTGAAGGCGACGACTCAGACTTGAGAAACTGCTCGCCACTTGGAATTGTCGGCCAACAAAGCTTGTCTTTAATCGTAAGAAATTTCACTCCATTTCATAAGAAAGGATAAGTCCAGTTACTCTTTAAAAACACATGTATGTGATTGGTTTCTCTTTCTCCAGTGCTGCTTAATTCATAGAAAACCAAGAAAATGAGTACCTCCAAGAGACAGCGAGGGAGGGGACCCATCTATGGAGAAAAGATTGTGGTAGGGCTCCCATAAGAAAGATTGTGGAAATTTACCCTTCATTAATAAATGTCTAATATTATTTTATTATTTCATGATTGATAAATGATAAAGATTTTGAGAAACATATTTTGTACGTTAAGTATTTAGGTTTCGAGTTTGGGTTTGTAAATTTTCTTGAATTTATTTTAGTTTATGCGTGATTTTAAGAAATTTATTTGGGTTTATTAGCTTTCTTCTAGTTTTTATGGAATTTATTTGAATTTATTTGGAGTTCTCCAAGGCTATAAGGGTGGTTTTCTAATTTCTAACTTCTCAGGGAACTTTGGTTAAATATCTTGCGGTTGGGTTCTACTGTCAATCAGAGATGGCGAGGGATAGTGTTTGGTGGCCCACAGGCGATCAACACTCTGAGGGCCTGTTCGGATGTAATTCCGAAAATACTGTTCACGTTGGAAAAAAACAATTCACTCAAACTGAATTTTTTTTTCTCACGTGAACAGTAAATTTCAGTTCAAACTTTTTCTATTCCCATTCCTATTCTCATTCCCACTGTGCAGCCGAACAGGGCCTGAGGGAGTCATAGTTGTTATGGAAATATGGGGCAATCTTGAGCGGATACCCGAATCCAGTAATCATTGTGTTAATCATATTTGCCGTCGGTTGACGAAATATGGGGTAACCCAACACATATAAAACAGATGGTGCAACACACTATTGACCTCGGCTACTGAAATTCAGTAGATAGCGTTAATCATATTTGATGTCAGTTGGCGAAACGAAAGCGATGGTGTTGGGTTCGTCAAACCCGATGGCCAAACGTGCACTGCCGATGGTATATTGATTAACGCCATCTGTTTTGATTCGATAGCATATGTGTGTACATTTCCTATCGGGGTGATATGCATCAGTTCAAAATTCGATGGCGGAACGCAATTTCAACCGATATAAAAGTGTTTTTTTTGTAGTAGTGATACTAGCTAAGAGAATGTTGCATAAATCCAAATCGACTGTTTAGGTTTCAAAAATGAAAATATTAGTATATAGCGTGTGTCATTATGTAATATGCAAATTACCATAGCCTCATATGAAAATGTGAGTTCATGAATCTATATTTTTGTGTTAAATTACCATAGCCTCACATGTAATATGCAAATTACCATAGCCTTCATAAGAAAATGTAAGACAAGGCACAGAGGCCCACAGCGTACCACGGGCAGGAAATTGGTACCAATTAAATCGACTTTATTTACCGACTTACTGCACGCGTCATTGAGAATGATTTTCTGTGTGCAGCTGGAATTCAAAATGAAAGATGTTGGATTTTATGGTTTAGCATAACTATGTGATTTGTGTGGAAGCAAATAAATGAGAAAGTCTTTAGAAATAAGGTGTTGCTTTCAATGAATTTAGTTGATCGAATTTATGAAGAGGAAATTTTGTGAATGAAATTTTGTAAGGACAAATTGAGATGGATATGAAAGGGTGCAAGGAGAGGCAATGGATGTAATTTTTATTATTTTTTTTCATTTTTGGTTTGGTAGCTTCTACCAACATTGTAAAAAAAAAAAGAATGATTTTCTGTGGCCTAAATTTAAACCAGATGATTTGTATCCTCATTGCTCACGGATTGTGTAGTAAATAGACTAATATGTATGTATAACTCACCATCCAATTGCAATTAATTTAACTATTACTATAGGATTCAAAATAAATATGACAGATGCTGCACAATAATACCAGTTAAAGAATCCAAAGAGCCTTACTCAAAAAAAAAAGAATCCAAAGAGCCGACATGAAAATGAATGTTGAATAGCAAAAGCGAATTCCACGTTCCACTTCATCATACTTTCTTTTACTTTTACATATTCAAACAAATGAGAAACAACTAAAGATATTGATTTCATTTACCTCATGTAAGTGCGAATTTTACTTTTCTTTTCCTTTTTTTTTTTAATGTGATATATGGCTTAAGACGAATCGCATACATACATTTGTTAATCAAATTGCACCGGACACTTTTTTTATGAATCACTGCCTGTTAACACAATAATTTAACACAACTTAAGAAATGATGAACCAATAATAATAATTAAACAACAAAAAGATCTTTACAAAATATCAATAATTAATAAATAATTCATATTTGAAAAAATTAAGAACTTACACAATTCTCATGTTATACTATTACAAGCTTAGTCAACTATGGACAACTCTTTATGATCCAGGTTTTAATTTGTAAAACTGAATACCAACAGATAAAAACAGTGAGAACTGTTATGTTCTCAAAGACCGGGAGTTCTTGCGGCAAAATTGTTGCTGGCAGGTCCTATATATTTGGACTAATAATAGTAATTATACAATTAAATTACCCCCGGAATCATAGAATCAAAAGTAAATAGAATGACCAAGTGATTGTAGACCAAAAATCCTTAGACTTCGTTATCTTGATTTACAAAACCACTTTTATTTATATTTTAATTTAGTTTCTTGTTACAAACCAACTTATTCAAGTTTTGAACCCAAATTTAGTTACTTTGCAACAAAACTCTCCCTTGTTACTTGCATTTATTTAGTTTTAATTTAGTTAAAATAGAAAATACAATTGCCTTAGTCTTTGGATCGATACCTTATTTACTACAATATAGATTGTGCACTTGCAATTCAATCTTCTTTGCGTATTTAGGTTTTTTAAATTTAAAGCGAAAAAATGTACAAATTAGACCCAAAATAATTACACCTAAAATACACACCAGAGAGGCGTGAATGAATCGTACATGACTTGAAGTAAAGAAACTGTTTTTGAAAACTAAGAAAAAGAATACACAATTTTTTTTAAAGAAAATATCGTGTATGAAGTAGTATAATTATAAACGGTTCAGTATAATTAAACAATGTACAAATAATCATCAGTTCTGGACATGGTTCAAAACTTTCAGATCATGTGTGTATGTTGGAGCTTTTTTTCACGTGAGTGCCTCCTCCTGTAACACATTGTTAATGTGAATTTTTTTTTCGCACCCACATATAATATGCCATGTATAGTCACATGTTATGTACTAGTGTCTAGCCTTATAAAATAATATTACAACTTTCATGGGCACCACATGAAAAATTTAAATCTGCCGGTGATTGTGCAGTAGTTACGCGCGGTTTGGCGCTTGTGGTCTCCGTAGTTGTCGCTTTCAAGTGACGTCTGCAGTCCCCCTCATGTAGGTAGTGGCCTCCCAGGTAGTTAATGAATGGAACACATTTAGAGGTTTCTTAGGAATACTCGATATTTTAGAAATAAATGTTTATAACAATTACAACACGGACACTTGTGATGGTCATTGCGCATTCACTTGTCCTTGGTTTTCTGCATGTGGTCCCTATCGTGCTCGCTTTTCAAGCGACGTTTGCGGTCCCATATTGGTAGTGGTACCTCAGGTAGTTAATGCCCAAGATATGTCTATGAATTTCTCATTAATACTTTAAACATGTATATTCACATTTTAATGAGTAAGTATGAATAGCCGATATTTTAAAGAATAATAATTGACATATTAGAGATGAATACTTGACAATGCATGAATACTTGCACGCCAAGGTATAAACTTTTGAACAATGAAAAAAATCCAAAAGTAATTGATCGTGGATCTCATTTGAAAACAAAAAATTATGTAGAAAACATTTGTGGTTTTAGATTGACAACATCAAATTCAAAGTGGAGCTTGGTTTCAACTACTTTGAGGAGCTACTCATGGTTAAGCAGCCATGACTGAATTGACAAATTCTCACAGATCATTAGAAATATTGACGAGATTAAACAGAGAAAAAAAAACTCACTTTTAAAAACATGTAAAAGACAGTTGTGTGATTAGAGAAAA
This sequence comes from Carex rostrata, assembly GCF_964058835.1. Taxonomy (NCBI): domain Eukaryota; kingdom Viridiplantae; phylum Streptophyta; class Magnoliopsida; order Poales; family Cyperaceae; genus Carex; species Carex rostrata. The sequence goes on from NC_135929.1 coordinate 11,011,080, forward strand.
AAGAAAGTTGATGTCCATTTTTAAACACTTGACATCTTAGATATGAACACTTAATATAATATATAGTAATATCTTTGTGTGCATAAGTATCTATACATGCGGGCGCCAATTATAATTTTTTTCAAATATAGACAATCCCTCAAGTAGTTATTGGTCTCCATCATACTTTACGCATCAGTTAACCAGGGAGACGTTTAGGAGACAAAATGAAAGAGATTGTTAGTCGATCCCTATTTAATATACTTGGCTTGTTGTACAAAAATAATAATAATAAATAAATATGAGCTATATTTGACGAAAAAATAATCATGCTATCTTTGCCGAAATTTTATTTTATTTTTTATTTTTTATTTTTTTATTTTGTTTTTTTTAGCTGTAGCTACCCAGAAAGTTGCTCTGGTGATAACGAGAACTTAAATGGAAGCGAATGGGAAGGCCCAATAAAATAACCATGTTGTCCCGCTGTTTAAACTGGATCCAGATTCGTTCAAGGATATAATGATACAAACAATAATAGCATTTGCTTCTTGGTCACTGATGCTTCTCTCTTGAAGGTTCTCTCTTGAGCAAGAGGTCTCTCTCTATTTCATTATTTTTTATTTTATTTTATCTTCTTTGAATTGGAGCAAGATCTCTCTCATTTGCTCTCTCTCCCATCCTCCCTTTCTCTTCTCACTCTCAGTTCGAACTTTGGTAATTTCATTGAAATATTTGTATTTATCTTTTACATTAATGAATTTCAGTATTGGATGTTGACGACACAGAGGCAAATTATATATTTGACCATTGCTATTGCAGAATTCGAGCACAAATTTTAGTGCCCAGTGTTACGTGTTAATGGAGAATTAGAAAATCAGTACAAAGAAATAAATACTAGAGCAACAACTTGGAGATTCGTGAATACCTGAGGTGATCTTATCTCTAAAAACTTTTCTTTCTTGTGTTCATCTTTCTGAGTTTTCTTATAACCTTCACAATTTTTGAATTTAGTAAATCATTTCATCATTACTTCTATTAATTCTAATAATATCTAATGAGTACTGTTACTGTTATTATTGGCTTCCAATTTTTATTATTTTATTTTTGTTGTTACGACTGGTTTAACCAATGGGTAATAACTTAATTAAGTTTATGTTTCCAACAATTATACCATCAACTTTGCTTTGTCCATCGAATATAAACATATAATACTAAGAGTTATTACTTGCCCTTCACAGGAGATACTTTCTTCAGTCGATCTCTAAGAGTTAACAGAGAATTACTGAATCAGAAGATTAGATCAACAAAAAGAAATTCACGGAAAGCTAGAGCAACAACTTAGAGATTCTTGAATACAAGAGAAACACTAATATCTTACAAGGTAATTTTTTTCTGTGTTTTATTATAACCTTCTCAATTTTTTAATCATTTTTTTTTATATATATAGTTACTTCCGTTAATATAGAATGAGTACCTTTACGATTACTACTGATGGTATCATATTTTATGAAAGTACCTATTGGATTCAAATTGTTACTATTATTGTTTCAATCATTCAATTAAGAGAGAACATTTGTATTTTCATAAATTTTGAATTATATATTAATATTAGAAATTTGTGTTACTCTCTTCTTTCACACTTACAATAAAATGTTACCTAGCATGCATGAAACACTTCACATATTACATAAACGTACATTTCTATACTTTTGACTTAAATACGAATTTGAATTTTCCTAACAGCATAAAACACTATAAATAAGACTTTCAACATACTTCTATATTACATTTGACTACCAACATAATTCAGTTTATATTTGGAAGAATAATACCATTGGATTTTTTTTTTTTTTTTTTTGGTCCATCGAAAAGTACTAAGAGACATTCTGGAAAAAAAATTGCGACGAATCTTGAAAATATATTTCTGAATTTGAAACCTCAAAGTCCCATTGTTTTATTTTGGCTTTAATAATTTGGAGGATTAATAAAACAATTAGTTGCTGGCATTTTTAACCACCAAATAGTAAATTTGTTTGTATTCATATTAACATAACCGCATGCATGAGCACCATATCGAAATCTCATGAACATTTTGCAATTATATATATTGTCAGTTAGCTGTTCATTCGTAAAGCAGTAAGCTGTAAGCCACTACTTTCTCCGAAATATTCGTTTTCACCTTGATCAAGATTAGGCAAATAAGTTTCCACTTAAGAATTCTCTAGTGTATACTTTTGATATCAACAGAAATTAAGCTAACGAGACATGTGCACAAATATTGAACAGTTCAATATAAAATAAATAATGTATCATATACATGCTAAGTTTATAGAACTTTATAGCAGACTTTTTTAATCTTACAAACATGGTTTGAAAACTCAGCCGAGTGAACTTGGTATCGGTCGGGTCCGATCCTAGTTTTACCTGAGTCTCAAACCCATGCGGATTTTTCATCAAAACTCGGTTGAACAGTGTTTGACTCGGCCGATTTATCCGATTTTCAGGCTGAGTCGGACCGAGTTTTCACCCGAGTCAGGCGAGTTTCATCCGAGTCAGACTGAGCCTCACCTGATTCTACACATTTTTTTGCATCAATTTGGGTTTACATAGGAATAGTCACGAATTTGTGAAGAAAAAGAAGGGTAGTCTGATTTGCGAAGAAAGACAAATATATTTATATTTTTAAATAAACATGGTCTATTGTTTTATTGTGTATAGAAATAGAAAAGACCATTTGGACCATCGTGAAGTACACCAAGAGCAACGAGGATCCATTGTGTATAGAAATAGAAGCACTTCCATTCGCTGCCTTTTTTCCTAATTCATTTCCTCTCCATTTCTTTTTTCATGGATACCTCCATTTTAATTTTATGCTTTTTATTTTTTTCATTTTTATTTTATTTTATAAGGATTAATATTAAGACTAGCAAATTATTTTTATTTTTCAGCACTATCTTTGTTTTTTAACAAATTAATGTTTTACCATTTTTTTTCCTATTATTTTAGTACAAACCAAACTTCTGACAAAAAAATCTGAATTTTCGATTCGATTCAGCCGATTTCAACCGATTCCGAGTTTCATAAACCATGCTTACAAAAACATTCCAAAGACTTTTTAGGAAGAAATCTGGACAGACTAATCATAATGTATCATACTCAAAGACATGCAAAATTTATAAACCTTCACAGCAATATTTTTAGTCTTAAAAAAAGGATCTAATTTCCAAAGACTTTTAGGAAGAAATCTGGACAGACTAATCAGAATTTGTCGGACCAGCATTTGAAATAGAATTTAACTTGTTCATAGCATCACAAAAGAAAATGCAACAATATGTAAGATCGGCATTGTTGTAAAATTTTGAGGCACTAACAACGATATTAGGGATAAAATATAGAACCCAGCTCTATATTTTCCTTCACGTACGACTTACTATACTGGTAGAACCAGTATAAGCCCCTGTATAACCCTTGCAACCAGTTCATCAAGAGCCTGATCTTCCCTTGGCTCACTAAAAACACAGCGCACAGTGGTCTTTGCATAGAACAGGAAGTGCGCCAAAGTAGAACAGGTGTATCATGGTTCAACAAAGAAAATTGTGGCTGGCAGAAATCCAAGCATGCAGCATTGACTTGACGCGGCTTACCTGTCTTCAATGTGCACAGGTGTTCACCTGGTTAACGCATGGTTCCACAGGAGAGTGCGGCTCTTTATCACGCGAATGGGAGATGTTAGCATGGTCTTCGCATGATGCACACCCCAGAAGCGAAAACTGATACCCCAAAAATAGCAGCAGCAGAAATAGCAAAGCCCTGAATACACCGATCGACTGTCGATGACAAAGATGGCTCTGATACCAGTTTTTCCATCAATTTCTTGTCTAGTTCAAAGTCTTCTGAGTTCAATTGATGGAGGATGTCAACCAACTCTCCTATGTGCTCCACTATTGACGATTTGTCTGCCATATTGAAATTCAACAACCATCATAAGAGATGGAGTTGATTACCTATTGATGGTTTGTCTTATCGACTTTCCAATTGATTTATCATGCCTATTTTCGTGATCTCCGTCATAACATAGTGTACCGTAATCATAGACAACATTACTCGCATAAAATGCAATGCTCTCTGGTCGATTTTCTTTCAATCAAAATCTGTTGCGTCTTCTGGTGCTTTGTCAAGCATAACATCTTCCAGTCCTTGGGCATGCAGCAAGTCCATCTACCAACCAAGCCGTTAGAAAATCCATTGGAAAACTAACAACAATCTCTATAAGATTAATACAGAATTGGTGCTCCACATCTCTCTTCCAAAATTAATTGAAGTTTCGTAGACAATCTAAATATCAGAACACATCCAATCAAACTTAGATATCAAAAGATTGAATTCATTAGAAATCACGCATCACTTCATAATATTCAAATTTGAATTTATGACAACTTCAATTCTTGAAGCTGTACTTTTCATTAATAATATACAAATTTAGCATTCCAATCATAAGTGAAAATATTCAACTAAATTAAGAAGAACCTTAAATTTTACAAAATATTTTTTCGTTGAAAGTCATAAATTTGATAAATCTTAGACTAATATTATTTAATTTGCCATTATATATACTATCAAAACTGTCACGGTATAGATTTTGACTAAGCATATTAATGTAGAAAGGTTTTTATCATGCTTGCTATATATAATATATTCAGCCTCTAACCTCAATTGACAAAACTATTGTTTCTTAGGTCTGAAAAACCATTGCAATGAACAACAATCAAAACGAAGCCAAGTTAAAGGCCAGTGTTGTAGACTTCATTGGACCACTACTAAATCGCCTTAATAAATTATCCAAGGAGATTAATGTTTCTGACGACTCGCAGATGGCGACAACCATCGACCAAATTAGAACAGAAGTTTTAAAGAGAAAAGATAGTATTCGTGGCATACAAAATTGGAATTGGGAGCTAATGGGTCTCTTTGGAAAGATAGAAAGACAGATTGATTCCTGGATTGATCATAATGAGAAAAGGGATGAAATGAAAGATCTAAAGGATATTCTTTGTATGCTTCCACAACTACCTGAGAAAGCACCTGATTTGCCTCTTGAAGTCAGAGAATCATCCAGTAGAAGTTATCAAGGGAGTAAATTGTTCAAGGATTTTGAAGATCTAAAGGAGTTGGACGTCCCTTCCATTCTTTGCCTGTATAGCCTTGGCACTTTTCCAGAAAACACAATACTGGAGAAGAGATTTGTGATTTACTGGTGGATTGGTCTAGGGCTTTTACCTCGGACTAGTTGGAAAGAAGCTGGCAACAAAATCTATTCTGGTCTAAAGGAGAGAGGTTTCCACGAATCCGTACATAACGGAAAGCAAAATCAAGTAATCAACCAATGCACCATCAACCCTACAGTACACAAATGGTTGTTGCCCCCCAATGTGAGTAATGTCATCTTTAGTTTTGACCAAAGTGAACACTCTAGTTCACCCTTTTTTGGGGAATGGTTCAACAAGAGAGTACATATAAATCTCAACGAGAAGTACCTTAATGCCAACAATGTCCCCATCAACAAAGAGTTGCAAGTGGTTCACCTAGGAAGTTGGCGTTACACAGAAGTGAAGGCTGACAACAATGCCAATGAAACTGGGCCTAAAAAAACAATGTCAATTGACCACATTGAGATCGAAAATCTTGACCTATTAAAAAAGTTGAGTGAAAAGGGTAAAAAGATGACCTACCTTAGCCTGCGAGGCATTTCGGGGATAGAAGAGATTCCTGAATCCATTGGGAAACTAGAAAACCTGATGATACTAGATCTCAGGTCTTGTCATAATCTGGTTAAATTACCACAGCAACCAAGGTCCACATTAAGAAAAAAATTATCCCATCATACTAGGTTCAAGAAATTAATTGGATGGGCATTACCCCAAGAAAGATGGTTCAATAAGCTGATGGTGTTAGATATTTCGGGATGCTATCTAGTAGATCATATGCCAAAGTGGATATCTGAGCTCTGTAATTTGGAGGTGTTAATGGGCTTTCTAGTTGGCAGCGTGGGGAAAAAAAATGAGTCATGCCGGCTAGGTGATCTTTCAAAATTGAAATACCTCAAGAAGCTGAGCATTAGAACTACCACTGACATGAGTCCCGAAGTTTTCAGTGGCTTTAATTCTCTCGAGAACCTTTTGATATTAACAATTACATGGGGAAAACATAAGATACCAGACTACTCTTTACCCAAGAATCTTGAAAAGTTGGATATCAGATGTTACCCAGAAGATGATGTATCAAAGCTGAAGAACTGTGACGAACTGACAAAATTGAAGAAATTATATATAAGAGGTGGGAACCTTAGAAAAATTCCTTCCCATAATAACTGGAAAGTGGAGATATTGCGCCTCAGGTTCTTAAAAAATTTGGTTTCAACCAACTGGGAAGAGGTGAGGGGCTTATTTCCAAATTTATATTACGTGGAATATGTGGGATGTCCCCGGCCCGATAAATTCCCCAATGACGGGAGTTGTTGGATTAAGGAGAAGGCTGACAACAATCAAAATGAAGCCAAGTTAAAGGCCAGTGTTGAAGACTTCATTGGACCACTCAATATCCAGGTATTTACAACATTTATTTTTGTCAAAACTACTCTGAAACTTTTTTTTTCTAATTGGTACTGACAATTTTATATGATTGACTCCCACTATGTGTTTGATCCCCATAATTTAGAAGTCTAGCTCCGCCCCTAATTACACATCTAAGTAAGGTTTATTAACTTTTGAAATCAACCTTCCACTGCATGTAAATATAAAGTTAAAATTCATTATTACAACAATCATGTTTATAATAATAATTATACAATAAAATACATTATTTAATTATTTACCCACGGGGTGGGTGTTTTAATGTGTTTTTATATATATTAGATTGTGCTTACCACATGTTATGTTTCAAATGTTTAACATTTTATTTATTCGGCTGTAAGTTTAAGATTATGGTTAGTAATGATTTATATTGTGCCGTTTGTTTATTTTAATAAGGTGTTACAAACATTAGACTATATATTGAGGATACTTGTATGCTGTTTGAATATAACTTTGAACATCAGTATTAAAGTACCATACTAGGTGATCATTTAGCATACACAAAATATATAAACTAATTTATATTATAATTGAGGAGGATTCAAATGCCTTCATTTTTTGTGCCTCTATTTTTAAAAACTTAAATAATTCAAAATTTAAATCTGAAAATTCAAAATAAAATCATTGGATATGAACTACATCATTTTATCTAAGCACTTACAAAAAATTATGGCATTTCAACCTTGTTTTGGTTATCATCTTGACCTTATAAAAATGTATACTAATGTGGATAATCTATAGACGTTGATTTTTCAGCTTATTGATTCATACAAAAGCAAAATTAAAATGTGATAACTTTTTATGGACACAGAGAAAAAATAACATAGATCACATCTAATGGTTTTATTTTGACGTCTAAGTTTTAAACTTTGAGTTATTAAAGTTTTTAAAAATGAAAACATGATGGAGGCACAAAAAATGGAGGCATTTGGACCCTCATTATAATTATAATAAGTTAGATATATTAATTGTTCTTGTTTTAAATTAATAAAATCTTAATATTCATTATTACATATGTTATTCACATTCTATATTTATGACAATTTCTTTTAATCTAATTTATGAACATAACTTGAATAATAAATATACTATATAATAATACACTATTTGAATAATATATATACTATGTAATAATACATAAAATTTATATCACATGGTAGTTTAATTATGTTATAATTCAAATTTCTAGTTTCGACACCAAGGTACAAGTGCAACCTTATTGAAATTTTATTATTAGTTTAGATTTTTGAACAGTGCCTAAGTTTAATTTTATTTAATTCTTATTTTTCTATTTAACTAATGGATCTAAGTGTTCAAAGTAAGGTTGAAAGTAAAATAAGGTTATTCATATTTTATAATAGAGGAGGGTTCCAATGTCTCATTTTTTTTATATCTCATCATACCTCATATTTTATATTTTCGTTTTCAAAGTCCAAATTGTCGATCCAAACCGTTCAACAAAATATTTATACTAAAATATACATGGAGATGAAATTTTATATTTTTTGAAATTTTTTGCTATTTTTTAAGATAGGTACAAAATCACCATTTTTGAACCGTTCAAAAAACAGTGATTTTCTACCCATCTTAAAAAATAGCAAAAAAATTCCAAAAAATATAAAATTTCATCCCTAACCATATTTTAGTATGGATATCATGTTGAATGGTTCGGATCTACAATTTAGACTTTGAATATGAAGAAAATGAAGATATAAAATATAAGGTATGATGAGATATAAAAAAAAATGAGGCATTGGAACCCTCATCTTCATAATATCACATTATAATCCCATTTCGGTTCCCAACGGAATCCATTTAATCAAATTTTGCTAATTTAACACATAAGCCCCTCTGATAAGAGAAATTATCACAAGTCATATAATTTAGCAAATCAGACCCTTAAATTATAATATTTTCAATTTGGTCCCTCACATTTATTTTTATTTTAAAATAGTGTACCAGTACTTGTTTCCTTCACAAATTCAAACAATGCAGAATTGCTTCTTATTTCAAATCGAAAACGATCGAGATCAGAGGCCTCCAAGACCTATTAGAACCATTCAAGATTATTGACAAACAACTTTAATTTAATGCAAGGGTTCTAACCGATTCAAAGCACTCAAGTCTTTAACGAACAACAGGAAATTTGCAAGTTTGGTTAAAAATCAAGCACAACAACACTAATCAGTTTTAGACCGTCAGAACAGTGCATCAATCTACAATAGCACAGAAATTTCAGATTTCACATATTTCACAAATTAACGAGTTTAATGGCTCATTTCAATATTTCAATTCACAAGCAAAGAACTCAACCCAATCAACACACATAGAGGGGCATAATTTTGGGACAGAAAAGGCACAAATCAGAGGGGCTTAGCAGCACAGCAAGCACCACCGAGTCACTGTCTTCCGGGAAAATCAACAACCCGGCAAAGCTATCACATCTATCATAAACCCGATACAACAACAATCGAGAAATTAAGACAGCCAATTGAAAATTACCCGAGTTGGGTGTCTCTCTCTTAAAAAGCCGGTTCCAAGGTAGAACTCCTCACCTCCGGCAAAAATCCAACACAGCAAGCAACAAGGAAGGGGACACCTCCTAGTACCGAAATAGCACAGAGGAAGCACCACCGAGACACCAGAAAATATACACAAGCTCACAAAACAAACCCCTAAATTTCTAGGGTTTTCGAAATCTCAAATCAGAGGCAAACAGGGACAACGAGAGAGAGAGAGGTAGGTTTATATCAACACATGAGAGAGTAGAGAGAGTAAAAACCCGTTTAAATGAGAGCACAGCTCTCTAGTAGGCGAAGTCAGACGGGTCCGACGGGACAGCAAGCGGGTCACCGAGTAGGTGTCTGACAGGGGGTCCACAAAGTCGCCAAAGGTACCGAAGTACTGACGAGGAAGAGACAGCAGTGACCAAACGAAATCAAGGAAGAGAGAGGCGGGAACAAATCTTCTCGCCGAAGCAAGATCAAAGAGGAACCCTCCTCGTCAGCGAGAGAGATGGGGGCGTGAAAATGGAGAGGAGAGGGGGCGGGGCTTCTCCTTTTTCCTTCTCCAGGATGGAGAAAACGGAGAGAGCGAGATAGATTGGTGGGGGAGGGTTGGCAGAGGCAAGAGGAGCCCTCCTCTGGTGCGTGAACGGGAGAGAAGAGGGAGACGGGGAAATCAAAGGATTGGAGTTAATTCCTCATTTTTATAGATTGGAGTTAATTCCTCATTTTCAATTTCATTCAAAAATCAAAGGATAAGATGCCTTCAGGATTCGAGCTACTGTGATCCAAGGGTTGAACAATTTCTGAAATTCAATTATAGTATCCTTTAATTGATCTATGGTCCGTTTTGCTTATAAAATCCGAATCGAAGTTTCATACAAATTCTACAATTAAATTCGTACGTATATTTCAGACTTTTATTTCTCAATTTAAGATCTGAATAATTCGATACCAAATAATATATATATATATATATATATATATATATATATATAGAGAGAGAGAGAGAGAGAGAGAGAGAGAATGGCTAAGCTCAAATCGTTTGTTTCTAGACTCAGGAACAAACGACTCGGTTATCTGATTTTCGAAGTTCAAATAGCCGATCCAAACTGTTAAATGTTTAATCTATATTAAAATGTGATTAGAGACAAAATTTTAGAATTTTTTTACTATTTATTAAGATAGTTTGAAAATCGTTGTTTTTATTAAAATTTTGTGCTTCTCAATCATCCTTGTTGTGCATGAAAATATATGGATTTTTTGGGTATAATATGAAATGATAAACATCCCACAGTATATATCTGTTATGTGGTGTTTAGCTTACTCTTAAGGCAATATATATCCATATAAACAAAGCCCAACCTAAACCTTCTCACCTTCTCCTCTATTGTAGTTCCTTAATAATTATACCTACACCGATGGTAAGAACTATAATTACTCGTATTATACATGTAGAACTGGACAAAGCTTTTATTTCTATAATTCTTCTTTTTTACATGACTTCAAAATCGACGCACCATTTGGTTCTATATTTTTGAAGAAGTTTCGGTTTCAATAATTGAAACATCATTCTAACAAATTAAATAATGTATTTGTGTTCTCTGTATGTAGAAAACATATATAACAAAGATGAAGCCATTTGGTAGTCTCCGAGAGTCAGTGCAAGAAATGGATCCTACTGGCATTACACGCATTGTTAAAATTAGCATCTGCCATAGTGAGGTGATTGATTCTCTTGCTATTTGTTTTGAACGTAATGGCCTCACGCAATGCACCAACCGATGGGGCGGAGATGGAGGAAACATTACTGAGGTATGAGCATTCTATAGTTTGGTAATATGTGGCATTTTCTTCTTGTAAAGATGGATAAAAATCAAGTCACTGAATTTTATCTTGTAATTATATTCTTAATCTATTATCTGCATAAATTATTAACAAACAAAGAAAAAGAAAAAAAACAAAGTAATATGTTAAGTAAACCACTTTTATTTAGTTGGCTAATGCAAGTTGATATAAACAAGGGCTCTAGATTAATAATGGTCTCCAAAATCAGCCGAATCGAACCGTACTCGTCCGAATTGGACCGTTTCTCAAGTAGTTGAATTGCCTTGAGCTTGTATTAATGTTTCTGGTTTTTTTTTTAAGTTGGACATTAATTTTTCGGATTTTTCTTATTTTCAAGTTGTTTTATGAGGATGAAGAAAGAGTATTCAATTTGAAATTAACATTGCGCGCATACAATTTAAGGATGAACCATGGGACTCTTCTATGGGACTTTTTTCTTCTCTCCTTTAGTTGTTTCCCGATTGGTTCTCTCTAGTTCGAATATTTTTTTCCTCCTCTCCTCCTATCCATTTCGGGTGATAATCGGGACCTGCATTTAGTCTTTTTTATTATTTTCTGATATATTTTTTTCCCTTTGGCTATTTACTTTCATTTCTTTTTTGTTTCCTTTTCTTTTCTTTGTTCATTCCCTATTTTTCCCTTTTTACGGATCAAAAGCGGCTTTAACAATAGTTTTGAACTAATTATTTATTTTTACAATTTTATTTATATTATTTTAGTGTAGAACTGTGTTTTTGTAAAAAAAAAAATGTCAATTTCTTATCCGATTTGATCGATTTCGACCGTTTCACTCAATTCCGAATCCACAATTAAGTAATCAATTCGATTATGAGTCCGATTTTGCCAAACATTGTTTCTATTTCCCTTTTGTTAATTAGGTCGGGTACAACAGAGACAGTAATGTTCTCTGCCATTGTACTTGTCTTCATAGCAGTACCGATTTAAAAATATGTCAGGGAGGACATCCCTTAATTAATTCAATTCCTCTATTTTTGCTTGTAATAATATTTTTTTTAGGATATATTGTAAATGGTCACTCTACTACACCAGAACTCAGGCTTAAAAATTTCTTGACCAGTCCTTTGTCAATTGTGATTTTTTTTGTAAAGAGGAACATAAAATGTTAGTTCTGATTTATATCCATTTTATTTGAACCGATTTCTTTATACAAAAATACTAATATGAACTTTTGGTTGTTCCTTGTAAAATTTGTCTCCTAATGCATAATTAAGACATTTTAATTACTAACAAATGTTATTTCTTTTATGTATATAGATCAATCTTAAAACAGATGAGTACATTAAGACTGTAAAAGGATTCTTTAATGACAACTATAATGGTCATGAGGTTGTGATGTCACTGACACTGGAAACAAATTTGGATGTTTATGGACCATATGGCACGGAAAGAGGACAACCATTCAAACTCCATGGTCCGACCTACAGTCAAATCATTGGATTTCATGTACACTGTGAAAAGTATATCAACGCTGTTGGAGTTTATGTCCAAGTAAGTGCAACATAACTATATATTATCTTTTTCATAAATTACTCTTAAAGGTTTTTCTATTTCTTTGTTGACGTCGTATCTCCGATGTAGCATAGAATCTACTCTTAAACGCTGTTGGAATTTATGCACATGAGAAAAGTTGTGCACGTGCATAAATAAGGATTTTAAACTTTCTTCTTTGTCGTCTGATTTAATCTTTGCAAATTTGAACAATTTTCGTTTTTTTGTTTTTTCACACATATACATGGAGAAATTTGAAGTAAACTAAAGTGGCAGTTTGGATTATGGAATTTTACTTTAAAGCCTTTAGAATTATTATGTTTTGTATATAACGAGAGCTAATACATTGCAAAAATATTTTTCTTAAATTTCAATATACAAAATTAAAAAAATTAAAATTATGAGAGTGACTAAATAACGTTTTGATAAAGTTAGATCCAAACTATTTAATTTAAATTAGCACAAACTTTAAAGTGGACTACATTTAATTTAAATAGTTTATAATTTTTTTTATCAAGTCCAGTCTTTATAAAGTGAACTTTAGGTGGGCCCATTATATTTTTGTTGATATGTTCGGATTTTATAAAAATTTGACACGTTAGGTATAAAGACTTTATATATTATGTATACAAATTTGTATGTACAAGTATAAAAACTTACACACACTAGCTAGCGTTAGTGTCCTTCTAAAATTGGTTCCGGACAAAAGTCGACAACGATTTAAAAAAACAAAACCTATCTAAAGTATTTGTCATTTGTTAAATCAATATAAATTATTTTAAATTTTCAGTCTGCGTTTTACCCCTGACAACCTCACACTAGTTAAATTTCATTATTAGTTTAGATTCTTGAACAGTGCCTAAGTTTAATTTTATTTAATTCTTATTTTTCTATTTAACTCAGGGATCTAACTTCTAAGTGTTCAAAGTAAGGTTGAAAGTAAAATAAGGTTATTCATATTTCATAATATCACATTATAATCCCATTTCGGTTCCCAACGGAATTCATTTAATCAAATTTTACCAATTTAACACATAAGCCCCTCTGATAAGGGAAATTTGCACAAGTCATATAATTTAGCAAATCAGACCCTTAAATTATAATATTTTCAATTTGGTCCCTGACATTTATTTGTATTTTAAAATAGTGTACCAGTACTTGTTTCCTTCCCAAATTCAAACAAGAGGTAAGACACGAATCTAGATCAGAGGCCTCCAAGACCGATTAGAACCATTCAAGATTATTCACAAACAACTTTAATTTAATGTAAGGGTTCTAACCGATTCAAAGCACTCAAGTCAGAGGCAAACAGAGACAACGAGAGAGAGAGAGAGAGGGGTTTATCTCAACACATGAGAGAGTAGAGAGACATGTTTAAATGAGAGCACAGCTCTCTAATAGGCGAAGTCAGACGGGTCCGACGGAACAGCAAGCGGGTCACCGAGTAGGTGTCGACAAAGTCGCCCAAGGTACCGAAATACTGACAAGGAAGGGACAGCAGTGACAAAACGAAATCAAGGAAGAGAGGCGGGAACAAATCTTCTCGCCGAAGCAAATCAAAGAGGAACCACCCTCGGTGGGAAGATTGGAGGGCGTGAAAATGGAGAGGAGAGGGGGCAGGGCTTCTCCTTTTTCCTACTCCAGGATGGAGTAAATGGAGAGCGAGATAGATTGGTGGGGGAGGGTTGGCAGTGGGAAGAGGAGCGAAGAGGGAACGGGAGACAAGAGGGAGACGGGGAAAGAAAAAAAGGGCTGGATCCGAAGTTTTTATAGATTGGAGTTAATTCCTCATTTTCAATTTCATTCAAAAATCAAAGGATAACATGGCTTCAGGATTCGTGCTACTGTGATCTAAGGGTTGAACAATTTCTGAAATTCAATTATACTCTCCTTTAATTGATCTATGGTCCGTTTTGCTTATAAAATTCGAATTGAAGTTTCGTACAAATTCTACAATTAAATTCGTACGTATATTTCGGACTTTTATTTCTCAATTTAAGATCCGAATAATTCAATATCAAATAATATATACATATATATATATATAGAGGTAGTCTACGGTGAGTTGCGAAGTAAAACGCGTTTCTACTTCACGCTGTATTTTTATTTTGAAAGTCCAAATTACCGATCCGAACCGTTAGATATTTAATCCATATTGAAATGTGCTTGGAGACCAAATTTTACATTTTTTGGAATTTTTTTACTATTTATTAAGAATTTTTAAAAATTGCTGTTTTGCTATGAACAGTAAAAGACAGTAAAATTTTCTGGACCATCAGATCAGCGACTTTCAAAATTGCTTAACAAATAGTAAAAAAATTCCAAAAAATGTAAAATTTGGTCTCCAAGCACATTTCAATATGAAGAACAAGATGAACGGTTCGGATCGACGTTTTGAACTTTAAAATCGCAAAATATGAGCGTGAAGTAAAATAGTCGCTTTACTTCGCAACTCACCGTAGCCTAGCTCTATATATATATATATATATATATATAATCAAATCTCTATACTTCCTTAACGGACGGGATTGATAAATTTTATAATTTATTCGTACGAATAATTTGTATATTTATATTCTTGATTGGAACTCAATTTATTTTAGTTTAGTTAGATTCTATACGAATATTCGTTGTTATTATTTATAATTTAGTTTAATTTATAATTTGTTCAAAGTTTTGTATATTTTATTTTTACCCAATCTACAATCGAAACAAATCAACGAAACTTGCGTATGGCAATTGCTATGATCGATTTTTCCTAAGTTCATGATTCCCAACGGGTTTAATAATTACCTTATAAATTTCTAATTTTATATTTTTAATTTGGTTATCATTATTTCTTTATTTCCAAAGTGTTGTAATTTTGTATTTTTAAAATTATGTGCCTTTAATCAACAACTCAACGGAGAGAAGGTTCGTTGTTGTGTTTTAGATGTCTATAACTGCATCCAACTTTTATTAATTTCTGATTAACATTTTCATTTTGATAAGATTACATAATTCTAACGGGTCACACAAGACGTATGTTATTGTTATGAAAATTCTTATTTATAACTTTACTTTGCAATTTTATAAGTTTAAATTAAAATTGGTTTAATCAGAACCTTTCAATTTCTGTATTTTTGGCATTTATCGTTCAATTGTTTCTATTCATTGAATTTTCATTTCAGTTATTGATTATAATTCTATAATTGTTTATTTAAGTAATTCGTTAGTAGATCTTATTTTATTAGGCCTTAGTATAAAATTATCTTTCAAAATTTACAAAATTTTAAATTAGTTCCTATTTTATTATCAATAATTTGTTTAAATTTATTACTAATCCTGCTTATAATAAATTTAACAATAATTAAAATTACGGGTTATAACAATTTTATTACATGAGATCAAGATCCTTTAAACTTTTATTTACTACATTTTTTGTGTGTTCTCTGTATGCAGTCAACCGGTGGTTCTATAATAAAGAAAGGTGGATTCTCGTATGCCGATATGCAAGAGAAAGAAATGGATCCTACGGTCATTACTCGCATTGTTAAAATTATTATCTACCATGGGAAATATATTAATGGTCTTACTGTGGATTGTGAACATAATGACACCACACAATGCACCTACCGATGGGGCGGCAATTCTATTGGAGGATCCACGAGTGAGGTACGAGCCATTTGCAGACTTAGAAAATAGATGTCACTTTTTTATTGTAAAGCTCGATGAATTATTTTGAAATTATAAATTCTTAAATTGCTACATAGCATAGCTAGATAAATTATTACCAAACAAAATAAATAAATAACAAAATAAAATAAAATGTTGGGAGAACCACATCTAATTAATTGGGTAAAACAATATATTTTTATTTAGGCTGGGGTTTTAACCGAGAGCTCTATAATTAAATAGAATTAATAAATAAAAACTAGAGGATTGTTCTCAGCACTTGTCATCATAGCAATTGTTCTTAATAATGTCAGGGAGAACATTCCTTAATTAATTCAGTGCCTATACTGTTTTTTGAAATAATGAGATATTTTATTTACTATATCTTATAAATGGTCACTCTAACAATACTAATCCAGAACTCTAGCTTCAGAAACTTCTTGACATATATATTTGTAAAGAACAACAGGAACTGTTAGTTCTGATATATACATCATTTGATCTACATTTACACGTATATCAATTTTTTTAATTTACAAAACATCATGATACTGAAGAGTCAGCTACATAGTAGTGATTTTTAAATGTCAATACTCACTTGTCAATCTTTCAAATATTATTAACTTTACCAGTATAAATTGCTCATGTACACTTGTGATATAAATATCTTATTATACTTGGACCCTTCTCTTTTTTCCAAAATTGGCCATCAATTTAAATGTTTATTTTGGCTTAATATATATTACTAAAGAACTTTTAGGTAAAAAACAAAGATGACACAATTAATTAGGTAATCTAACTCGAAAGTATTTAATATAAGAAAAAAAACGTAATAGGACATGGTGTAAGTTAAAAGTATTAATTTCTTGGAAAAGTATACATTTATTTACAAAGATACCAATTTTAAGTTGGTTTTTCTTGTAAAATTTGTCTTCCAATGCATATATATTAAAGCAGTTTTAATTACCCATAACTTACCTAGGAACATTTAAACCTACTGACAAGCAGTTCTGTAGCTGTCTAAAGTCTTCTCTTACTTGGTTCTATTTTTTTGTAGGTCAATTTTGAAACAAACGAGTACATTACGTCTGTAAATGGCCACGTGGGCAGAATAAATTCGATTTGTTTTGTGATGTCACTGGTACTAAAAACTAATTTGAGGGATTATGGACCTTTCGGCGACGGTGAGGTAGATCTTTGGAAACCTTTCGAATTTTCTGCGCCTCTCGGCGGTCAAATAATTGGCTTTCATGGATACTATAGTGTTGAATCATTTGTCAACGCTCTTGGAGTTTATGTCCGGCAGGTAGGCACAACTATCATGTTTTTCATTAACTATTCTGAATTTATTTTCTATTTCCTTGTTGTACACCGGATCTTTCTGAAAATTATATTTAAATTAATATAAGTTTATGATAATTCGCATATTAGGATTCGACCCGTACTAAGAATCTATATTTTAATTAAAAAGTTCAAACAATTGATCCGAACCATTAAACATAATATTCATATGAAAATATACTTGGTGACTAAATTTAATATGTTTTCATAATTTTTTTCTATTTCATAATATCCGAACCATCAAACAATTGACTCCAAGTCCCTGGATTATAGTTGTCCTTTGATGTTTA
Source organism: Carex rostrata (assembly GCF_964058835.1). Taxonomy (NCBI): domain Eukaryota; kingdom Viridiplantae; phylum Streptophyta; class Magnoliopsida; order Poales; family Cyperaceae; genus Carex; species Carex rostrata. The sequence goes on from NC_135929.1 coordinate 11,028,834, forward strand.
TGGGCTCAAATTAATAGAACCATTTTCAACTGATTCAAATTGATTTTTGAAGAGGGCTCCAATTGTCGACAGAAATAAACATGGGCGACCATTGAAATAATTGGGGCTTTTTTATTTACCTAGTATGAAAATATTTTTTCTTTGTTGCCTAAAAAAAGTAGTTGTGAGAAACAAAATCTAACTCATCTTTATTGATAAAATTTATAAAAGGGCAGATGATTATATCTTTGAGATAATTCATTGTAGTTCACCTTAAATTATTGTTTAGTGGAAAACAAATATATGGTAGTGTGAAAAATGAGGACAATATTGTTTTTAGAGTTTTTATTATTTTATTTTATTACATTTGATCAAGATCCTTCAACCTTTGGTTTCTATTTTATTGAAATATTGGTTTCTAACATAGAATGTATATAACATGTATTTAGTGTTCTCTATATCCAGTCAGATGGTACTATAATAAAGAAGGGGCCATTCCTTGGTAACGGTGGTATAGTGAAACATATGGATCCAACGTGCATTACTCGCATAGTTAAAATTAGAATCTACCATGGTGACAAGATTAGTGGTCTTAATGTGTATTTTGAACGTAATGGCACTACTCAATGCACTGGTCTTTGGGGCAAAAATGAAGGAACGTTGGATGAGGTACGAACAATTTTCTGCTTTAATTTACTAATATATGTCACTTTTTTTATATTGTAAATTAAGATCGATGAAGCTCAAATGACCCAAATTTTTTATTTATATCCAAAACAAAATTAAATTTAAAAAACTAACAAGTTTGGCATAGGATTTCGAAATCTACACAAACCGGAAAAAAGTTTTCCAGTAATTCAGTCTAAAATCGGAAAAAAAAAAATTCCGGTTTTACAATTCCAAAACCAGCGAAAAAAAAATTATAAATTTTTTTTCCGGTTTTGGAATTCCAAAACCTTTTCAGAAAAAGAAAACCAAATTTTTTTTACAGTTTCAATATTTTTTCTTTTTTAAGATTTTTTTTATTTAAATAGAAATATTTATAATTTATTTATTTTTTGTATTGAAATATTAGAAATATTTAATATATTTCTTTGAAAATAGATGACATACTATATAATTTGATTTATTAGAAAAACTGCTACAAATAACCCAGATCAATATTATGTGTTATTGAAAAAAAATAAAAATGTTTGGATTCTCAGTTATTGATACCGGTTCAAAAGTCACTTCCAAGTAAATACAGAAAATATTGTCATCTTTCTAGTACATTTAATTTCTAAAAAGTGGTATCTATTTAAAAAAAAACAAATTTTTTAAGTTATTTAATGAATGTTATTAAAAAGAATTTTCAAAATAGATACAACTTTTTATAAATTAAATGTACTAGAAGGGTCACAATATTTTTTATATTACCTATAAGTGACTTTTAAACTGGGATCAATAACTCAAAATTCAAACATTTTTTTTTCCAATAGCACATAAAGAAATATATTAATTTTTCTTACATTCGCAAAAATTCCGGCATTAAAAATGTTGATCCGGGTTATTTGTAACAGTCTTTCTAATAAATCAATTTATATAGTATTCCATCTATTTTCAAAGAAATATATTAAATATTTATAATATTTCAATATAATAAATAAATAAATTATAAATATTTCTATTTAAATAAAAAAAATCTTAAAAAAGAAAAAAATATATTGAAACCGTAAAAAAATTTTCCGGTTTTTCTTTTTTTTTTTTTTATGAAAAGGTTTTGGAATTCCAAAACCGGAAAAAAATTTTACGGTTCTTTTTGTTTTTTTTTGCCACTGGTTTTGGAATTGTAAAACCAGAATTTTTTTTCCGGTTTTAGACTGAATTACCGGAAATTTTTTTTCCGGTTTGGGTAGATTTCGAAATCTTGCCTAACTTTGGTTATTATTTGAAATTAATTTTTTTTTTGGATATTTATAAAAAATTCGGTCAAATGACTGATGACTTTTAATTCATAATTATATATTCTTAAATTAGTGTCTGGATAAATTATTATCAAACAAAATAACAATAAAACAACAAAATACAGAAGTTGGGACAACCAGGTCTAATTAGTTGGTTAATTAATTGACCCAATTTGTATACACAAGGGCTCTTTTTTTTATTTTGGCCCGGTACTGAAACAGAGAGCTCTTTACGTAAAACAAAATTAATAAACTGATTAAAATCTGCGGATTATTGTTATTAGCTTTTTGTACTTTTCATCATAGCAATTAGCAATACGCGACTGAAGCGTTTAATATGTTAGGAACTACACGACTGAAGCATTTAATTGAAAAAAAACAAAATAAATAAGATAAAATAATGATGTAAGTTGAAGGTACTCTCTTTTCTTGGAACAATGTCAATGTTGTATATATACAAAAGTACCATTATGAAATTTTTGGTTGTTCCTTGTAAAGTTTGTCTCCTAATGCACAATTTAGAATTTTAATCATTCATAACTTACCAATTAACACAGTAGTAGAAGTTATTAAAAAATAATTATGTGCATGCATAAAGTTTTCTCACTAGTTTTATGTTTTTTCAGATAAATTTTAAATCAAATGAGTACATTAAGTCTGTAAAAGGTTACTTGGACGATAGTGATAATATGTTGTCACTGGTACTGGTAACTAATTTGGACATTTATGGACCATACGGCACAGAAGAAGGGGAATCCTTTGAACACCCTTCTCTGCACGGTCAAATTATTAGCTTCTTTGCATGTGTTGGAATTAATTGTGTTTTCCATCTTGGAGTCTATATCCAGGTATTTACAACATTAATTTATGTTTGTCAAAACTACTCTGAAACTTTTTTTCTAATTATTCTTTGTCATCTTCGTAAGCCTTAATTTACTGTCAATTATATTTACTGCCAAGGTACCAACAATAAGTAAGTCGGTGCTTTGCGGGGGCAGTGGGGGTTCAGCAAGAGATGTGGACGACGTGTCTGCCATTTCTAGTATTTGTGTTGTCAAGATTCGATATGATGATGATACTATTCATGCTCTTTCTGTGCGTTATAGACTTAATGATTCTTCTTATAAAGAAACACCACTCTGGGGCGGAGAAACAGGAAAGCTGATTGAGGTACGTACAAAATTCTTGCACCAAACATAAACTCCTCTCCTGGGGCGATTTTACAATTTTTAAATATTTTTTTTCTATTCTTTTTAGTATTAATTGCAGATACATACAAAAGAGCAAACGAACTGTTTATAAAAATTAAAAGCTACCAACAAACTGTTATTGTTGTAAATGTAACTCGGATTGTGAATGGTATAGGAGGGGAGTTTATATAACTTGATTTTTATTTCTTACAAATGAGTATACAATATTTTACAAGGCTCTGATATATTTTCTCAGTCTTACTCAGGACTCACTTCTCTGATCCACTTTTTTTACACATAAGCTCATCCTATTTATACTAATATATGTCGGTACTAAAATTTTTAAATTTTACATATTTATTCTACCGACATTATAAATATTTCAGTACTAAAGTTTTTAGATTTTACATATTTATTCTACCGACATTATTAATATATGTCGGTTGATTTCTCTAGAGAGTATATGATATGTACATGTCTTCTAACTATGATATGTTACGAGAGTATAGAACTTTATCAGATAATACACTTGCATTATAACCGGCTATGTATCTTCAACACACTAGAATTGATTAATGGGCTTGGGCTTTCCGATAATAATTTTTACTGGGCTCCTGAAGTTGTTGCTGTCAATTTCAACAGTTATGTGCATAAAGTTTTCTATATGGTTTTGTAGATCGATTTTGGTCCATATCAATACATTAAGTCTGTGAGAGGCTATGTTGGCTACTTCGGTGACATATTTACTGTGAGGTCACTGGAACTGATAACCAATTACAGACGAAGTTATGGACCATACGGCAAGGAAGAAGGGACTCCTTTCGAACTCTCTGCTTTTGACGGTAAAATCATAGGTTTCCATGGACGCTCTGGGGAGTACCTCAATGCCATTGGAGTTTATGTCAAGGTACTAGTATTACTTCTCACAAGCAACTCTGAAACTTGTTTATATATGTCTTATGCATTTGACCTCATTATATTTTAATTCGTTTTCAATTGTTTTATAATTAACAAAATGTGTTATTATTAAGTCCAACGGCTATACAATCAAATATCAATCTGTTGAGGTTAATTGCAGCCGTTGATTATTGTGTGAAGGAATTAAACTTGACTCATCAAACTTTGCAGTGGCATGATTGATGGCACGATTTTGAAGGTCAAACGTGGTTCTTCTTGGACAAATAAAATATGGATTTGAAGCTTTATTCAATTTTAAGATGATCAAAGTTTCAAGTCTATTAGAATTTCGTATAGAATTAAACTTATGGTTTTTGAGCGAAGTATGCGTGGGTAATTGTTATCTCAAAATTTTGTTTTTCAGTTTTTATTTTTATTTATTTATTTATGAAATTCTAGAGTTGGTATTCGATTTTTATGGCTATAAAACAGTTGCCTTGTAATTTAGGGTGTTATAAAACAGTTGCTATAAAGAAAGTTATGGTTTTTGAGTGAAGCATGCCGTGAGAATAGTAAGAAATTAAATTTAATAATGATCTTACAAATTTTAAAATGTCAAATTTATTTTATAAGAAATCAAGAAGTCAAAAAACAAAAAAACAATCAATGCATTAAAATAATTTATACATCTTCATTTTTTTATAGCTTGACTTTGTATTAAATGAGTTTGAAAATTCTCAATATCTTGAATTTGTCGCTTGAAACAAATTCGAAAGTTTTTTAAGTTAAGCTTACCAAACCTTTTTTATGAGCCTACCACATTCTAACCTCACTCATATTATAGGAAGCAGCTAATAGTCCTCGGACTCCAATCCCTCAAAAATTCTCGGAAGTCCCTATAAACTAATGGACCGAAGTCGGTAAACTTCAATACTAAATCATGTAAACCAATTCAGTGAATCCTGTAAACATAAAAACTTTTCATTTCTGTGTAATTCCCAATTACCTGCACTTTAACCTCCACTTTAACAACTTTAACTGTTTTGATCAGAACTACTTTTAGACCTTTGACCAGGACCACATCTAAACGATCTCTAAGTCTTTTAAACTTAATAACTAACTATGACCACTTTAAAATTTGGTAAACATATATATGTAAAAAAAAATCAATTTTTTTTTTAATTTTGTTTTTCAAAAAATAAATTCAATTTTTTTGTTTCAATTTTTTTTTTCAAATCTCCTTCTAAATGCTACTTTCAATTATTTTGAATTCTGTAAACCTTGTCACATAAGTTTGTAGAGAGATTCGTTGAATCATGTAAACCGATAAAAAAAAATTGAAATGATATTTTTTTTTCAAAATTTTATTTTATTTTTCAATTTTTTAAAAATTTGCATATGAATGCTACTTTCAATTGTTTTGAATTCTGTAAACCTGATCACATAACTCTGTAGACAATTTTGTTGAATACTATAAACCGGTAAAAAAATTTCAAATTTTATTTTTTTAAATTTTATTTTTTTAATTTGCATCTATATGCTACTTCCAATTTTTTTTTTTTTTTTAATTTGCATCTAAATCCTACACCCAATTGTTTACATATACAAACACATATAATTGTTGAAATTTAAGTTAGGATGAGTATATTTATTATCTACGTTGAAATTCTACTCTTAATTTAGTAACACATGTTGAAGGAAAAGGAAAATAAGAAAGGTGTGTGGTTTACTATACGAGCCGTTTGTCCAGCGCTTTTTCCAGCTTTCCTTATCCGAGATGCAAGTAGTTTTGCGTTGCTTTACTTAATACAGCACTCTTTTGTACATTCAGATATATACTGCTGTACTTTTCATTTTTTATTTATTTTACCAGTAAAATCCCCAAGCAAAAACCAACAGAAATAAAAAAACAACAGTTTTCTTTGTAAACCCCTTACTGGAAAAACTGTCTACCATAAAATTTAGCCAAAAAAACATTAATTAGAAAACCCTCCACAAGAATTCTTCCGTTTTTATTAGAGGAACCAATCAGTTCAGCTCTGAAGTGATACATGTACCAGTAACCAGTTTTTTTTTTTTTTTTTTTTTAAAAAAAACCCTAAAAATGAGTTCCTTTTTGTAATTATTTCCAGCTAAAATATAATCACACAGTGATGACCTGAAGTTATGACTTCCTCCCTCACCCCTCCTCCCCTCCCCCCTTCTTTCACCTCCTCGCCTCCTCCTACTACTCCATCTAGCCCTTCCTATCTTCTGTTAACTCTAGCTTACCTTCTCCTAGCCTACATAATCATAATTACTTGCTCTCTCATTGGAATACTATGCATCCTCTCTCTAGTACTCCTTGTACTCACTACGCTACTACTCTCACTAGGATTTAAGAATAACTCCAAATAGTTATCTTATTTTTCCTTTTCCACCTAAAACATGTTTTGCAGTGAGAATAAATTAAGGTCCAAATTAAAATTTTTACTCCGACTTGGCATTGATGTGTTAATTATAAAATTATTAAAGGGTGATATTCTAATTTGGGTTCTTTGTTGTTACTCAGCCATGTTATTTCTAAATGATTGCTCCTTTCGGTAATTTGCTAGACAAATGCTGTGCAAATTTCTCAAAAATGCTGTTGCATTGCATGGTTTGATGAGTTGACCGATTATTTTGATACAATTTTTTAGAGTTCCGAAATATTGGATTACGGGTCGTTCCAATTTGAGGCATTAGAACAGGGTCGAATCTATATTTTGGGCTGGGCCTTAAATCCTTTTAATCTGCTTGCGTTTTTCTTTGTGCATTGTTGTTTATGTAGGGACATTTCTGAACGAAGAAGGTTTCTTTGTGCATTGGTTGATTGAACACTTTGATCGAATTTCTTTTCTTTGTTTTCCTTTCGGAAATAGAACACCTTGAATTATCATTTCAATCAAACCTATTAACGAGCTCTGGACTTAAATTAAATTATGTTGTTTTTCTTCGTATTGAGCATATTAACAACATTACAATTTAGAAATAGATGATGCTAAATAAAACAACATAAAGATAAATTAAGTATTAACTAATTAATGAATAAAAATAAAGAATTACTTCAGCTAATTGATTAAGATAACAATTTTTTTTCTGATGTTAGATTAATATTTTCTTGATTTGTTAATCCTTTAAGCCAGTAACCAATTTTTTGCTATGGCGTCTCTAAAGTAATAATTTTTTGCTCCAATTTTTTTCCTCATTTTTCATTTTCATATTACATAATATAACACAGGTATTGATCCGCCGAAAGCTTGGAATAGGCATAAAAAAAAGTATTTGACAACATGCATATTTTCTCTCGTGGATAAATTGCTATGCTAGATGGGATAATTTATTGAATTATTTCTCCATTTCCAAAATAGCATAAAAAACATTGGATATAAACATGTTTAGAAACCCTAAAAATCACGAAGATAACTTGGTAATTGGAAGGGAAAATTACTCCATTAGGTCATAAAATATGAGGGTAATGTGGAGTTACATCGGAGTAACTTAAACCACCTCTCTAAATATATTAACTTGTTTCACACTTAGGTCCTATTCGACAGTAATCCCGAAAGTTACTGTTTACGTGGGAAAAAAAAAATTCACTCAGACTGAATTTTTTTTCCCCACGTGAAAATAAAATGCAGTTCAAAATTTTTTATTCCTATACCCATTCCTATTCTCTATTGGGCTGCTGAACAGGCCCTTACTCTGTCTATAGGCCCACTATTATAGACACTTCTTCATTTTCTAATTTCTCTCTCCTCTAATCGAATTAATTTTAGTCATAACTTAAACTATCAAAGAAGAAGTAAGATGAAGGAAACAACTTAATTTTCTAAAAATCATGACCTTAGGAGGTTGGTTGATTATTTTTTAGTGTCAATAGTCAATACCACCCTCATTTCATTTTGTAGATCCCTTCACATAATTTTTGAAAAGTAGTCATACGTTTGAAATTAAAATTTCATGTCAAAAGTTATGCTCATTTGAAGTTTGAATTTGCATTTGCATTTTTTTTTAATTTCTTTGATCCTCAAACCTTTTTTTTTTATCAAATTAAATTAGTCATCAACAAATTAATAAACTATTAAAAAATACAAATTATTTACATTTTTATTTTGATCGATCATGTTACTTCATAACACATCGTTTTTATAAATTAATTCTCAATCACTTTCGAACTATCTTCATTCTAGATATTGCATTCTGATTTTAATTTTCGAACCATCTTCAAATATTTTTACAAATTATTTTGTATTCTTGCTATTAATTTTTTTTTTTTGCATCCCACAAATTTAGTTATCTTTTAAATTCCTCAAGTTGAAATATAGTGGATCGCTAAATGATTGTTCTACTTGCTCCAGCCTGTAATTGAGGCCATGTTTCTTCAATAGTGAATGATCTTTTTTTTTTATTATTTGAAATATGTTTTTATATAGGTTGTTCACTTGCTCTTAATCCGGGAGAGATACCAGTAGAGGCTTTAATTTCTTTTAGTTTATATAAGAGTAAATGGGAATTATTAATTTAGAAGGGTGATCTATTTCATTATAACATTACTGGTATCGTGCCCATGCGTTGCAACGAGAACATATTAAGATTGAACATATATAAGAGTAAATAATAAATAGGAACAACAACAAACGAAAAATGGATCAAATATAAAATAAAAATTGGATATAATAAATAAACAGTATACAAAGCTGCCCAGCTTGCAATATCAGTGTCAAAATTATAGTTTGTCTCCTTATAAAGGAAATTGGATATAATAAATGAACAACATATAGAGTTGCCGAATATACAATATCAGTGCCAAAATTATAGTTTGCCTCGTTATAAAAATAGATATGCAGAGAGATTTATGAATTTCATCCTCATTAATTTATATGATATATTATATAGTTTCTTTCTTATATACAACAACATTTATTATAAATTACATACATTGTAAAATAAATGTACAGATGCAGTAGAACACCCATGATTAGATAAGGGTATTCTGGTCCATATAATTTGATTCATCAAGTATAATGATATTCTGGTAATTTTGCTTAAGATTTTATTTTTTTTTGTCTCAATGCACCGTTTAACTTGATTCTTATATTTTTTTTCCAAATAAGTAGCATTAATTGCTGCCTGTTTCTTAGATTGGGTATCACCAATAAACTAATTAATTAAGAAAAACAAAAGTGCCTTGAAATCTTACTATTCAATATGTTGGAACCTGATTTTGAAAAAAAAGATAGGATATTTCAAAATTCCAGAATCTTCCGATTTGCAAAAAAAAAAAAGGAAAGAAAAGATAAATGCTTCCTAGTATGCTTTTAATCCATTGTTGACAAAGGAAGTATATGGATTTTATCTACAGATTAGAAAGATGTGATAATTCCCATTCTTATGGCCATAGGGTTAGAGTGATCTGTATAGGAACAAAATTGGATAATATATTATAGATTTTCTCCACAAGTTCGGAAAGATTGAATAATTTTCATTTTCATTGGTGAAAATATAGCAAGAGATGTACGTAGATAGTGAAAAGGAGAAATAAGGAAACAAAGAAAAAAGTGGCTAAAAGACTACCGTCTATTTAATTTTAATTGTAACATCATATGACAGAGTGCGTGTGGCGAGTATGTTTTTAACTAAATTTAGACTTCTATATGTAAAAAAGATGCAATTAATCAAAAGAAGATATATTATTTGATTGGAGGGTTGATATTAAATCCAAAGTTTTATCTTTCAATCTGAGCCGTTGACAGATCAGGACAACTACGTGCATAATATAAGAAAATAGATATTTCATAAAACACTCTTGATCTGTTTCATTATAACATTTTTTAAAATTTACACTGTCATTTGGAGGCTCAGAAGAATGTTTTTTTTTTTTTTATGTTTTATTTATAAATGTACATTTGAGAACAGAGTCTTAGAAAAAAAAAATGCTTGAATTAAATTATAGTTTTATTTCTGACCTTGATTTTATGCTAATTTTTCTCATTTATTAAAACACTCATTTGTTATAAAAAATATTATGCAGCGGACAAACAAGGCATTTTAGTAACTTGACAACATAATTGCAAACAATATTTGTGATTTGTGGTATTTTAGAAGGATTGTAATATTTAATATATAGCTACTGTAATTGTATCTTTTATTTTGAAACAAATTGTGCTATTTAAATGGGACTATGAGTTCAATTCAAAATTTATGATAAATTAAATTGTCAAAAGGAGATATCAAATAAACATAAATGAATTTGTCTCCAGAAACTAAACAATTGCATGAACATGGGGTTAAGTAGTTACATGGATCTTCAATAAAATATAATATAAACAAGGGAATAAAGTAGTTGCATGGGCATGGAGTTAAGTTGTTGCAAGGCCCTTCAATAAAATATAATATAAACAAGGGGGGTAAAGTACTTGCATGGGCATGGAGTTAAGTAATTGCAAGGCCTGTTAATACAATATAATATCTACCATGCGTTTGAGTAGTTGCATGGACATGGGGTTCAGTTGTTGCAAGGACCTCCAATTAATTATAATATCTGACCTTCAAAACGTAATTGCAAGAGTAGATAGAAAACAGTTGCATAGTTGTACATCACACATTTGCATGCGATAGATGTTGCAAGGGACTACCCTTGCAACAAGTTTGAGGTATCCGGAAACACCATTTTTGTTGCAAGGATCGTCCTTACCTTGCAACAAACTAGTGCTACCCTTGCAATAAACTCGGATTCTAGTAGTGAAGTAAGTCGGAGCCTTGCAATGACCGTAGTTGTTTAGCAAGAGAGATGCACTAGACATTTCCCATTGATCGCGTTCTTGAAGTCATTATAGCCATGGAGATACTATCGATGCTCTTTCTGTATATTATGAAATTGATTATTACACTACTAAAAGCACCCTACTCTGGGGCTGAGAAACAAGAGCACTGACTAAGGTACCCGATTCTTGCACCAAACATGAACTTCCCTTGGGTCAATTTTATATTTTTTTGGTATTGCAGATGCACACAAAAGAGCAAGCGAACTGTTTGTAAATATTATAAGCTACCAAAAACAGTTATGTGAATAAAAGTGTTTTTTATGGTTTTGTAGGTTGTTCTACAATCCAGCGAGTATTACGCATACGTCTGTGAGAGGCTATGTTGGCTACTTCGGTGACTTATTTGTTATGAGGTCACTACAACTGATAACCAACTTGAAAAGTTACAGACCATACGGCAAGGAAGAAGGGACTCCTTTCGAACTCTCTGCTTTTGGTGGTAAAATCATAGGTTTCCATGGATGCTCTGGGGCGTACCTCGACACTATTGGAGTTTATGTCAAGGTACTAGTATTACTTCTCACAAACTACTCCAAAACTTGTTTAGTTATTTATGAAATCGACCTCTTCATTATATTTTAATGGGTTTTCAATTGTTTTATAATTAACAAATTGTGTTATAGTAATTAAGCCCAACGGCTGTACAATCAAATAGCAATCTATTGATCAGCTTAATTACAGCATTGATTATTGTGTGAAGGAATTGAACTTGACTCATCAAATTTTGCAGTGGCCAGAAGATAGAAGCTGATTGTTGCCACAATTTTGAAGGCCAAACGTGGTTCTTCTTCGACAAATAAAATATGGAATATTTGAAGCTTTTGTCTATTTTCAGATGATGAAAGTTTCAAGTCTATGAGAGTTTCGTATAGAAAGTTATGGTTTTTGAGTTAAACATGCGTGAGTAATTGTTATCTCAAAATGTTGTATATCAGTTTTTTTTATGTATGAATATGTAGACTTGGTATTTGATTTTATTGCTATAAAACAATTGCCTTGTAATATTACGTCATAGAGTGTTATGATAATTGTAAAAAATTAAAATTTTATATGTACACGCATCACTAGTAAAGTAAATTAGTTTTTTGAATTCGTTGCTAGCAATAGATTAATTTTGGAGTTAAGCTAACCAAACCCTTTTGATGAGCCTACCACGCGGTAGCCTCACTCATATTTGTATATATGAATGAAAATATAAATCGATGTGTTATTCTGTATAGTTGGCAGACTAGAGAATAAATGTGCTGCCCTCATATTTCTAGCAAACTTTGCCATTCTATCTAACTCATGTATGTGCTACCCTCAGAATAAAATATTTTAATTAATTTTATTATTAGCAGTGCTGAAAAAATTCTTAAGTTCTCATTTTATTTAAGTACAGGAAGGCGTTATGATTTTTTTTTTTTATTTATAAATTCCATCTAGAACTAGATTGCGAACATGCATAGATGCATCTCACATAGAAAGAGTAATATTTTAGTGAACTGTGTTAAAGATGATTCGTATTCAACTTTTCTTTTTGCAATCAGATTCTTTCAATTTTGTCTTAAAAAACCATTTGACAATTTGTTTTCATTTAGTCTTGCATTACATACATAATAGTTCTGATAAGAACAATATATCATGTTCTTGTTCTGCAATCAAATTCTGTCATTTTGGTCGCCACCTCCTCCAACCAAAGAAAAAAAAATTATATAGATTTGATATTTTTGGACCGTACTTACAAGTAAAAAAACAAGCATCCGTTAAAGTTTCAGAAAAGCATTGTAAGCACCATGCCCCAAAAGAAATGAATGCTGTCCAGGAGTTGTGACACATGTTATCCTTTCATCTGTTCCCTTCAGATACCAAACAGGTTTTATAAGGCCTCAATTCAATGATGAAGAAAAAAGGTCGGTATGGTTGAGTTAATTATAGCAACGATTGGTACAGTTGGGTTTTGTCTTGAAATGTCGGCCCAGAAAGAAATGCTTTTTGGGCCAAGTCAATACAAAAGATGTGACATCCAGTTTTTTTTTTTTCTTTTCTTTTCCTTCTTTTTCCATTTTTTTTTTGGCAGTGATAAGAAATGAACGAGATTTATTATGGGTTAACGGGACGTTGTTGATAGCAACATTTTTATATTTAGTTTATCTCTTATTTTTCCAATCTCTTGTAAAATATGGTGGTAGACGAGATATAAGAATTAGTTCCAGTTATTAATTGGAGCAGAATTTAACATTTCTTTAAAGACTGATTGGGATTATGTTTTAATAAATACTAATTTGAGACAATAATAATTTCCACTCGGTCAACCAAATCCTGCATTTTTCATTCCCAATAAAAATGTCATTTTTTTCTAATTAATATTGCACCAAAAAAATATTCAGAATAACTCAAAACAGTTATCTTTTATTTAGTTATTTTTCCTTTTCCACCTAAAACACTGTTTTGGAGTGAGAACAATTTAAGGGTCCAATTTCAAAATTTTAGTCCGAGGTGGTATTGATGAGTTAATTATAAAATTATCAAAAGGGTGATATTCTAATGTGTTCTTCCTTGTAACTTGGTCATGTTATTTCTAAATGATTTCTCCTTTCAGTAATTTGCTAGACAACATGCTCTGAAAATTTCTCAAAAGTGCTGCATTGCATGATTTGATGAGCTGACCGATTATTTTAATACAATTTTTTAGAGTTTCCAATTCTTGGATTACGGGTCGTTCCAATTTGAGGCATAAGATCTGGGCCAGATTCATATTTTGGGCTGGCCCATAAAATCCTTCTTTCCTGCCATCGTTTTTCTTTGTGCATTGGCGCTTTATGTAGGGCCATTTTGGAAAGGAAAAGGTTTCACCGATACAGCAACACAACCTCCCAAGTACCCACATCCCCTTGAACACTTTGAATTTCTTTTCTTTGTTTTTATTTTGGAAATAAAACACGTTGAGTTATCCATTTCAATCAAATCTGTTAACGAGCTCTGGTGCTAAGCTTCCAATGACATCATATATGTGCTAAGCTTCCAATGAAATTATATATGTGCTTTGCAAAACACAACTGCACACAAACACACAGTTTGATTATTACGAACAACAGTATTTCTCGATGGTAGCAGTATGAAGAACTGCATTCATGATTCTGTTCTTCTCGGACTTAACCCCAACAAATTAAGGACCCCTCATAAGCACTGTGGTCAGGAACTGGTATAGTCATGAGATTTTAATCTTTGTTGCGAATAATAATTTTTTGCAATCTTTTGATCTAGTGATTCATGTGTATGACAAGAGGGTACCATGCCCATTCTTGAAGAACTAGGTAAGAAATTTGTGTAGCTCAAGGGTTATAATATCTTACCAGCTAGCCTTCAATATATATGTTTTTTTTATTCCTATAGTTTCGATGCTTGATTTTGCTTTTCAGTTCACACTCTCTGGAATGAGATGTCACTCCTTAGTAGAACTAGATTCTTCTACAAAAAGCCGCTGTCTGATGGGTAGCTCGAATTCATCAATGGTGTCTACAGTAAGTGTTTGAAAACTATTCTATAATATTTTATACTCCCTTCTGAAACTTATATGGTCCCATCTCCCAACTTAAACAGTAACAGGTTTAACGGGTCGATATGGCCTGAATTTGGAAATATGAAATTGCTTCATGCATGTTTTAGATTTGAGTCATAATGGGTTAACTGGTCACATATGACATATATACCTGACTATAGCAGACATGGAGAACTTGGAGGTTTTGGATCTTTCCTTTAATAACTTTAACGGGTCCATATGGACCTGCTTCACTTTACTAAGCAAGCTTACATTTTTGTCTAAGTTTAATGTGACACATATATAGCCATGTAGTGCCGAAGGATGGTCAAGTTATGAAGGAAACCCGATATTGAACAGGTTTCTTGGGTTGGTGAAGATCTGTAGATGAGTAGTTTTGTTAATTTTAATTATTTAGATGTTGTGGTATTGTTAATGAATAATGAATAGTTGAAAAACACACTTTTGGATTTTGACAAAATGAGGGTCTGTTTTTTATTAATTTGTGTTAATTTCAAATGAAAGAATTTTTTGTATTAATTTCTTCATTTAGTTTTAATTAGTTACTTGTGCTTGATAGAAGTTTGCATGGTTAATGAGAAATAGAATTTTGTTTTGTTATATTACAGTTTACAAGTCTCTATGTTTTTTTTTTCCCCCTTTTATTACATTCAAGGTTTTTAGATCCAAAAAGAAATGAAATAAATTAATGGGGAACTACACTAAAAAGCTGCCACCAATTATTTTTTTCCCTGTTTTATCAAAATTAACAACTGGTTCCAAAAGAATTAATTTGTGGAATAATTTCAAATGTAACACCCAAAAATTAGGAAATTATGTATTTACCATTAAAAGAATTAATAACTCATTTATTTATTCAATTAATTGAATGATGAAATTAATTAGGTTTAATTAATCTCAATTGGGTTGATGGAAAATACTTAATTATAGAATTTGGAGAGAAAAACATGATTTTACAGTTTTTTGAGAAGAGTACAAGTATGTATTCCAAAATAATAAGAACAAGAATTAATTTGAATGTGCATGACAAAAGGAGCGAAAAATAATGTTCACACTCTCAAGTAACACAATACTTGAACTTAGATTCAGACCGTCTGATTGTAATACTCGTCCCCTTTTCCTGCTCAACTGCATCAAACGATCCTCATCTGTAACCAAATATGAAGTTCAGGTGAGAGTCGTGAGAAAGAATGTTTCTTGAAGGAGTACGTGTAGTTGTATGCTCTAAGAATGCCCGTCGGCGTTGGGACAATTTTTCCATATCACAAGTCACAGAGCGTGGGTTGGAAATAGATAAGTATGTATAGTTGCGAGGGATTTTAAAATGTCAATTTGCTTTACTAGTAAAATTCTATTTTAAAAATATCTCCAGGTTCTTGGTACCTTGGACCCGGACCCATCCGTCAGCTTCGTTCTCCAGTAACCGATAGTGATTAGATACTAAGAAATAAAATGCTCACAGTAACAACTAACAAGCTAGATATTTTTTTTCAACTAACAAGCTAGTAATAACATTTCAAGGAAAAAAATGATAGGTATAACTGTTGAGATTTATGTCTGTTTATCGCATTAGTATATATAAGAAGATAAGAAAATGGAAGGTGGAGTCTTCTCAATTGAAGAGGAGAAATATGGAAATAGATAAATACATCGCTAAAATTCAGTATTTATTCAATTTTAATTGTAACATATCGTGTGACAGCACACATGTGACGGGTATGTTTTTAACTAAATTTAGATTTCTATACATAAAATAGATGTATTTAATTAAAAGAATACAAATTATGTAATTGAAGGATTGAGATCAAATCTGAAGTTTCATCTTTCAATCGTAGCCGTTAGTGGATTGGACACCCAACGTGCTTAATAATAAAATGGAGATGTCCAAGGTAAATAATAGTTTGCCTAGCCCACTTGTTAGGTAATATGGAAAGGTTTCATAAATTGAACTATGAAATGTTATTACTACGTATGATGACAATTATTATTTCAATGTAAGGCCTACGGGCAAATTTGGTAAAAACATAATGAATTAAAATCAACATTATATAGTTGCACAGGAAGCCTGTTTCCAATCAAACAGCCTGCGAATATTTATTTTTGCCACTCCAACCAATGACAGCTGATTTGCCTTTATCCTCCCTTATTAATATTTGGACAAATAATCAGGAGGAAGGGGGAAGGAAATATCTATTTGACTATTAGAAAGGATGGGGAAGTGAGTGTGACCGTTGAATTTTTTAGCAAATATCTTCGTTTTGGTTTAGTATATATCTTGCGATCTTACAAAAAATATCTAGCTTGTTAGTTGTTACTGTGAGCATTTTGTTTCTTAGTATCTAATAACTATCGGTTACTGGAGAACG
The DNA here is from genome assembly GCF_964058835.1 of Carex rostrata. Lineage (NCBI taxonomy): Eukaryota > Viridiplantae > Streptophyta > Magnoliopsida > Poales > Cyperaceae > Carex > Carex rostrata. The sequence continues at coordinate 11,045,595 of NC_135929.1, forward strand.
AAGCAGACGGATGGGTCCAGGTCCAAGGTACCAAGAACCTGGATATATTTTATAGCCTCACAACTGTTATCCTTATCCCTTATCCAGTAACAGGAAAAGAAGAGAAGAAGAAGGGAGGGCATTTTAGTCATTAATTATTTAGAGTGGCAGAATTACAAATTAATGAAGTTTGGAGTGGCATTTTTACAATTTCAAATTTCAGAATGGCATTTTTACAATTTGAAGGTTTTGGAGTGACAAATAACCAATTTTCCCTTTAATTGAATATTAAAATTTTAATCGTATGCAGATAACACGAATACGCATTTGGAATAAGTTGTTGTAGTGGGAAACAAATCTGCTGTGATTCTTGAGAATCACAGGACCTGCTTTTCGAAATCTATCCATTCATTTGTTTTGAGATTTGTGAACATAAAACAACAGATTTTGAGATTTGTACATTTAAAAGAATAGAGGGGTGGATTTGGAAAAGCAGGGCCCTGTGATTCTGTTGAGAATCACAACAGATTTATTTCCTGTTGTACTGTCAGAGGCGGGTAATTTGTGCTAGGCTATACGGTGGGTGTACTGTGTTTTCAATACACTATTTTCAATACTTCCAAAGTATTTATCTTCTAGTTTCATTACTGATATATTTTTTTTTTTGAGAAATGTTCTGGTATCCCAAACCATCATATCCGAATAGTCCCCCAATTAGTTCAACTGCTAATTTTGTACATTTAGAAACCAGTTCAACCAATATATTTCCAATTTTGTCATCCCGTTATTTCTTTTAGAAACCATTGGTCCAGAAATTAATGACCTGCTATAATTCTAGGATTTGCCAAGCTAACACAGGCAAAACAGATGGAGCAAGACACTATTGACTTCGGCTATTGAAATTCAGTAGATAGCGTTAATCATATTTGCCATCGATTGGCGAAACAAAAGCGATGGCATTGGGTTCGTCAAACCCGATGGCCAAACGTGCGTTGCCGATGATATATTGATTAACGCCATATGTTTTGATCCGATAGCATAGGTGTGTACGTACATTTCCTATCGGGGCGATATGCATCAGTTCGAAACCCAATAGTGGAACGCGATTTCAACAGATAAAAAAGTGTTGTTTTGTAGTAGTGATACTAGCTAAGATAATGTTGCATAAATCCAAATCGACTGTTTAGGTTTCAAAAATGAAAATATTAGTCTATAATGTGTGTCATTGTGTAACATGCAAATTACCATAGCCTCATATGAAAATGTGAGTTCATGAATCTATATTTTTGTGTTAAATTACCACAGCCTCATATGTAATATGCAAATTACCGTAGCCTTCATAAGAAAATGTACTTGGACACAATTTTACAATTTTTAAAATTTTCTCTATTTTTTAGATAGATACAAAATCACTTTCTTTATTTGACAGGAAAAAAAGGAAGGTGTTTGTTAAAGTGCGGACAATACACGTAGAGAAAACATAATAATCAGTGAATGACAAGAGCATATCCGATTTAGTTAAAGCAGAATAATATAATTTTCGCACGACTTGCACCTTTAAGCAAATCATAATAATTCAATGGATCCGATGTAGTAGTGTTTGGGTTGGCTCGTGTTTAAGGAAGAGAGGCACACAGGAGCAGGTACCCCTTAAATCAACATGTGATGTGGTCCTGTTGTGTTTGGGAAATTAGCTAGTGAAAGATGTATCAGTGTTTGGGCTCGCTTGTCTTTAAGGCACAGAGGCCCACACTGTACCACAGGGGCAGGAAATTGGTACCAATTATATCAACTTTATTTACCAACTTACTGCACGAGTCATTGAGAATAATTTTCTGTGGACAGCTGGAATTCAAAGTGAAAGAGGTTGGATTGTATGGTTTAGCATAACCATGTGATTTGTGTGGAAGCAAATAAATGAGAAAGTCTTTAGAGATAAGGTGTTACTTTCAATGAATTTAGTTGATTGAATTTATGAAGAGAGAATTTTGTGGATGAAATTTTGCAATGACAAATTGAGATAGATATGAAAGGGAGCAAGGAGAGGCAATGGATGTAATTTTTATTATTTTTTTTCATTTTTAGTTTGGTAGCTTCTATGAACATTGTCAAAAAAAAAAAGAATGATTTTCTGTGGCCTAAATTTAAACCAGATGATTTGTATCCTCATTGCTCACGGATTGTGTAGTAAATAGACTAATATGTATGTATAACTCACCATCCAATTGCAATTAATCTAACTATTACTTTAGGATTCAAAATAAATATGACAGATGCTGCACAATAATACCAGTTAAAGAATCCAAAGAGCCGACATGAAAATGAATGTTGAATAGCAAAAGCGAATTCCACATCCCACTTCATCATACTTTCTTTTACTTTTACATATTCAAACAAATGAGAAACAACTAAAGATATTGATTTCATCTACCTCATGTAAGTGCGAATTTTACTTTTCTTTTCCTTTTTTTTAATGTGATATATGGCTTAAGACGAATCGCATACATACATTTGTTAATCAAATTGCACCGGATACTTTTTTTATGAATCATTGCCTGTTAACACAATAATTTAACACATAACTTAAAAAATGATGAACCAATAATAATAATTAAACAACAAAAAGATCTTTACAAAATATCAATAATTAATAAATAATTCATATTTGAAAAAATTAAGAACTTACACAATTCTCATGTTATACAATTACAAGCTTAGTCAACTGTGAACAACTCTTTATGATCCAGGTTTCAATTTGTAAAAGTGAATACGAACAGATAAAAACAGTGAGAATTGTTATGTTCTCAAAGACCGGGAGTTCTTGTGGCAAAATTGTTGCTGGTAGGTCCTATATATTTGGACTAATAATAGTAATTATACAATTAAATTACCCCCGAAATCATATAACCAAAAGTAAATAGAATAACCAAGTGATTGTAGACTAAAAGTCCTTAGACCTCGTTATCTTGATTTTAAAAACCCCTTTTATTTACATTTTAATTTGCTTCTTGTTACAAACCAACTTATTCAAGTATTGAACTCAAATTTAGTTACTTCGCAACAAAACTCCCCCTTTACTTGCATTTATTTAGTTTTAATTTAGTTAAAATGAAAAATACAATTACCTTAATTAGTCTTTGGATCGATACTTTATTTACTACAAGATAGATTGTGCACTTGCAATTCAATTTTCTTTGCGTATTTAAGTTTTATAAATTTAAAGCGAAAAAGTGTACGAATTAGACCCAAAATAATTACACCCAAAATATACATCAGAGAGGCGTGAATGAATCGTACATGGCTTGAAGTAAAAAAACTGTTTTCGGAAACTAAGAAAAAGAATACACAATTTTTTTAAAGAAAATATCGTGTATGAAGTAGTACAATTATAAATGGTTCAGTATAATTAAACAGTGTACAAATAATCGTCACTTCTAGACATGGTTCAAAACTTTCAAATCATGTGTGTATGTTGGAGCTTTTTTTCGCGTGAGTGCCTCCTCCCGTAACACATTGTTAATGTGAATTTTTTTTTCGCATCCACATATAATATGCCATGTATAGTCACATTTTATGTACTAGTGTCTAGCCTTATAAAATAATATTACAACTTTCATGGGCACTACATGAAAATTTTAAATTTGCTGGTGATTGTGCAGTAGTTACGTGCGCTTTGGCACTTGTGGTCTCCGTAGTTGTCACTTTCAAGTGACGTTTGTGGACCCCCTCATGTAGGTAGTGGCCTCCTAGGTAGTTAATGAATGGAACACATTTAGAGGTTTCTTAGGAATACTCGATATTTTAGAAATTAATGTTTATAACAATTACAACGCTGACACTTGTGATGGTCATTGCGCATTCACTTGTCCTTGGTTTTCTGCGTATTGTCCCTATCGTGGTCGCTTTTCAAGCGACGTTTGTGGTCCCCCCATATTGGTAGTGGTACCCCAGGTAATTAATGCCCAAGATATGTCTATGAATTTCTCATGAATACTTTAAACATATATATTCACATTTTAATGAGTAAGTATGAATAGCCGATATTTTAGAGAAGAATAATTGACATATTAGATATGAATACTTGACAATGCATGAATACTTGCCCGCCGAGGAATAAACTTTTGAACAATGAAAAAAAATCCAAAAGTACTTTATTGTGGATCTCATTTGAAAACAAAAAATTATGTAGAAGACATTTGTGGTTTTAGATTGACAACATCAAATTCAAAGTGGAGCCTAGTTTGAACTACTTTGAGTAGCTACTCATGGTTAAGCAGCCATGACTGAATTGACAAATCCTCACAGATCATCAGAAATATTAATGAGATTAAACGGAGAAAAAAAAAACTCACTTTTAAAAACAGGTAAAAGACAGATGTGTAATTAGAGAAAAAAGAAAGTTAATGTCCATTTTTAAACAGTTGACATCTTAGGTATGAACACTTAATATAATATATAGCAATATCTTTGTGTGCATAAGTATCTATACATGCGGGCGCCAATTATAATTTTTTTCAAATATAGACAATTCCTCAAGTAGTTAGTGGTCTCCATCGTATTTTATGTATCAGTTAATCAGGGAGACGTTTAGAAGACAAAATGAAAGAGATTGTTAGTCGATCCCTATTTAATATACTTGGCTTGTTGTACAAAAATAATAATAATAAATAAATATGAGCTATATTTGACGAAAAAATAATCGTGCTATCTTTGCCGAAATTTTATTTTATTTTTTATTTTTTATTTTTTAATTTTGTTTTTTTTAGCTGTAGCTACCCAGAAAGTTCCTCTAGTGATAACGATAACTTAAATGGAAGTGAATGGGAAGGCCCAATAAAATAACCACGTTGCCCCGCTGTTTAAACAAGATCCAGATTCTTTCAAGGGTATAATGATACAAACAATAATAGCATTTGCTTCTTGGTCACTCGTGGTTCTCTCTTGAAGGTTCTCTTGAGCAAGAGGTCTCTCTCTGTTTCATTATTTTTTATTTTATTTTATCTTCTTTGAATTGGAGCAAGATCTCTCTCATTTGGTCTCTCTCCCATCCTCCCTTTCTCTTCTCACTCTCAGTTCGAAATTTGGTAATTTCATGGAAATATTTGTATTTATCTTTTACATTAATGAATTTCAGTATTGGATGTTGACGACACAGAGACAGATTATATATTTGACCATTGCTATTGCAGAATTCGAGCACAAATTTTAGTGCCCAGTGTTACGTGTTAATGGAGAATTAGAGAATCAGTACAAAGAAATAAATACTAGAGCAACAAGTTGGAGATTCGTGAATACCTGAGGCGATCTTATCTGTAAAAACTTTTCTTTCTTGTGTTCTATCTTTCCGAGTTTTCTTATAACCTTCACAATTTTTGAATTTAGTAAATCATTTCATCTTTACTTCTATTAATTCTAATAATATCTAATGAGTACTGTTACTGTTATTATTGGCTTCCAATTTTTATTATTTTATTTTTGTTGTTACGACTGGTTTAACCAATGGGTAATAACTTAATTAAGTTTATGTTTCCAACAATTACCATCAACTTTGCTTTGTTCATCGAATATAAACATATAATACTAAGAGTTATTACTTGCCCTTCACAGGAGATATTTTCTTCACAAGAGTTAGCAGAGAATTATTGAATCAGAAGATTAGATCAACAAAAAGAAATTTACAGAAAGCTAGAGCAACAACTTAGAGATTCTTGAATACAAGAGGAACACTAATATCTTACAAGGTAAATTTATTCTGTGTTTTATTGTAACCTTCTCAATTTTTTAATCATTTTTTTTTATATATATATAGTTACTTCTGTTAATATAGAATGAGTACCCTTACGATTACTACTTATGGTATCATATTTTATGAAAGTAACTATTGGATTCAAATTGTTACTATTATTGTTTCAATCATTCAATATCGAAATCGAGTTTAGTGACAATCTATTAATTAGTCAAAGAGAGAACATTTGTATTTTCATAAATTTTGAATTATATATTAATATTAGAAATTTGTGTTACTCTCTTCTTTCACACTTAAATAAAATGTTACCTAGCATGCATGAAACAATTTACATATTACATAAAGGTACATTTCTATACTTTTGACTTAAATACGAATTTCAATTTTCCTGACAGCATAAAACACTATAAATAAGACTTTCAACATACTTCTATATTACATTTGACTACCAACAAAATTCAGTTTATATTTGGAAGAATAATACCATTTGGAAGAATAAAACACTATAAATAAGACATTCTGGAAAAAAAATTGCGACGAATCTTGAAAATATATTTGTGAATTTGAAACCTCAAAGTGTCATTATTTTATTTTGGCTTTAATAATTTGGAGGATTAATAAAACAATTAGGTGCTGGCACTATTTAACCACCAAAGAACAAATTGGTTTGTATTCATATTAGATTAACCGCATGATCACCATATCGAAATCTCATGAACATTTTGCAATTATAGATATTGTCATTTAGCTGTTCATTCGTAAAGCAGTAAGCCACTACTTTCTCCGAAATATTCGTTTTCACCTTGATCACGATTAGGCAAATAAGTTTCCTCTTAAGAATTCTCTAATCTATACTTTTGATATCAACAGAAAGCTAACGAGACATGTGCACAAATATTGAACGGTTAAAATATAAAACAAATAACGTATCATGTACATGCTAAGTTTATAGAACTTTATAGCAGACTTTTTTAATCTTACAGGTCGAGTGAACTCGGTATAGGTCAGGTCCGATCCTAGTTTTACCCCAGTCTCAAACCCATGCGGATTTTTTCAAAACTCGGTTGAACAGTGTTTGACTTGGCCGATTTATCTGATTTTCAGGCCGAGTCAGACCGAGTTTCATCCGAGTCAAGCGAGTTTCATCCGAGTCAAACTGAGCCTCACTCGATTCTACATATTTTTTTGCATCAATTTGGGTTTACATAGGAATACTCACGAATTTTTGGGAAGAAAAAGAAGGGTAGTCTGATTTGGGAAGAAAACGATCGAAGCGATCTCTAGAGGAAGAAAGGCAAATATATTTATATTTTTAAATAAACATGGTGTATTGTTTTATTATGTATAGAAATAGAAAAACCATTTGGACCATCGTGAACCAGGAGCAACGAGGATCCATTGTGTATAGAAATAGAAGCACTTCCATTCCGCTGCCTTTTTTCCTAATTCTTTTCATCTTATTTCTTTTCCTCTCCATTTCTTTTTTCATGGATACCTCCATTTTAATTTTATGTTTTTTTTTTATTTTTTTTATTTTTTGTTATTTTATATGGATTAATAATAAGACTAGCAAATTATTTTTATTTTTCAGCACCTTTGTTTTTTAACAAATTAATGTTTTACCATTTTTTTCCTATTATTTTAGTAGAAACCAAACTTCTGACAAAAAAATTCAAATTTTCGATCCAATTCAACCGATTTCAGCCGATTCAGCCAATTCCAATTCCAATTCCGATTCCGAGTTTCAGAAACCATGTTTACAAAAACATTCCAAAGTCTTTTTAGAAAGAAATCTGGAAAGACTAATCAAAATGTATCATACTCAAAGACATACAAAATTTGTAAACCTTCACAGCAATATTTTTAGTCTTAAAAAAAAGATTTCCAAAGAATTTTGGGAAGAAATCTGGACAGACTAATTAGAATTTGTCGGATCAGCATTTGAAATAGAATTTAACTTGTTCATAACAGCACAAAAGACAATGCAACAATATGTATGATGTTGTTCGTAAAATATTCAAATTTGAATCATGGTTTGGAAAATTGGCCGATTCTTAGTTGACTCAGCCGAGTCAAATCGGAATCGGCCGGAGGCGAACCGATTTTTCCCGAGTTAACTCGGTTTTGCGAGTTATGTGCAGAAAAATGATACAATTGACGATAAATCGAAACAATCGGCCAAATTTCCTCTATTTCTCTTGGGTTTAGAGCCAATTTAAACTGTTTTGATAGTTAAATCAAACCAATTTGTATTTTTCCATGGATGTCATAGATGCGACTCTGGCCAGAGAAGAAGCTTTTAAAGAATTATAAATGTTAGATAGACTGGGTGTACGCGAGGTGTACTGTTATATTTGACAATATAATTGTTTCACGGTAGACCATGTTCATATAGATAAGTGATCCGAAACGGATTGTTTTGAATTTGTAATGTTTTACTGAATAAGTGAATAGAGACAAGAGTGCATTGTGTACAGCTGTTGACACTCGACTGGTTTTTTTTTTATTATTATTTTGTTTTATTTGACTACAGTAAAGGATGAGAATTTGGGATTAACCTAAAAATTTTATTGTTATGAAAATATAAATGTAGAAATTAAGAAAAGAAGTATTTCTTTTGTAAATATTAGTTAGTTTATTATTATTTTATTTTAGGATTAGATAATATAAGTTCTATTTCTTCAAGTAATTTCAGCAAAAATTTGATTGTTATCATATTAATGTCTTTATTATTTGAATCAGTACAGGAATATCCTCTTTTATATTTTAATACAGAGAATAACAAGATGATTCAGTCATTTCGTCAGAGCTTTTGACAGTAAAAAAAAAATGTTTTGGTTATAATGCTTGTATTATATAATATTAGTGGATTATTTTAGTGTAATATTTTATCTTAACATAATTTTGTTGACAAATTATTTTTAATCAATTTTTTTTCTATTTGTGTAGTACAAAATAAGTTTCTGCTAAAAATATCCGAGTTTCCGATCTGACTCCGCCGATTCCGGCCGATTTATTCGATTCTGATTCAACAGTCAAGTAATCGATTCTGGTTCTGATTCCGATTTGAATTTGTGACAACTTCAATTCTTGGAACTGTACTTTTCATTAATAAATATATAAATTTAGCATTCCAAGGATAAGTGAAATTATTCAACTAAATTACGAACCATAAATTTTACAAAATATTTTTTCGTTGAAGGTCATAAATTTGATAAATCTTAGACTAATATTATCTAATTTTCCATTATATATACTATCAAAACTGTCACAGTATAGATTTTGACTAAGCATATTAATTTAGAAAGGATTTTATTATGCATGCTATATATAATATATTCAGCCTCTAACCTCAACAGAAAAAATGTTGTTTCTTAGGTCTGAAAAACCATTGCAATGAACAACAATCAAAACGAAGCCAAGTTAAAGGCCGGTGTTGTAGACTTGATTGGACCACTACTGAAACGCCTTAATAACTTAACCAAGGAGATCAATGTTTCTGAGAACTCGCAGATGGCGACAACCATCGACCAAATTAGAACAATAGTTTTAAAGACAAAAGATAGAACTGGTGGCATACAAAAATGGGATTGGGAGCTAATTGGTCTCTTTGGAAAGATAGAAAGACAGATTGATTCCTGGATTGATCATAATGAGAAATGGGATGAAATGAAAGAAAACACTGTAAAGAGCATACTAAGTGATATTCTTGATAAGCTTTTATATATACCTGAGAAGGCACCTAATTTGCCTCTTGAAGTCACAGAACCCAGTAGAAGTAATCAAGGGAGTAAATTGTTCACGGATTTTAAAGATCTAACTTTAGAGTTGGACGTCCATTCCATTCTTTGCCTGTATAGCCTTGGCACTTTTCCAGAAAACACAGAACTGGATAAGAGATTTGTGATTTACTGGTGGATTGTTCTAGGGCTTTTACCTCGGACTAGTCGAGAAAAAACTAAGATGGATGGTAACACAATCTATTTTGGTCTCAAGGAGAAAGGTTTCCTCGAATCCGTACATAATGGAAAGCAAAATCAAGTAATCAACCAATGCACCATCAACCCTACAGTACACAAATGGTTGTTGTCCCCCAATGCGAGTAATGTCATCTTTAGTTTTGACCAAAGTGAACACTCCAGTTCGCCCTTTTTTGGGGAATGGTTCAACGAGAGAGTACATATAAATCTAGACAACAAGTACCTTAACGTCGACAATGTCCCCATCAACAAAGAGTTGCAGGTGGTTCACCTAGGAAGTTGGCGTTACACAGAAGTGAAGGCTGACAACAATGCCAATGAAACTGGGCCTAAGAAAACAATGTCAATTGACCACATTGAGATTGAAAATCCCAACCTATTAAAAAAGTTGAGTGAAGAGAGTCAAAAGACGACCTACCTTAGCCTGCGAGGGATTTCGGGATTAGAAGAGATTCCTGAATCCATTGGGAAACTAGAAAACCTGATGATACTAGATCTCAGGTCTTGTCATAATCTGATGAAATTACCACAGCAACCAAGGTCCACATTAAAAAAAAAATTATCCCATCATGCTAGGTTCAAGAAATTAATTGGATGGGCATTACCCCAAGAAAGATGGTTCAATAAGCTGATGGTTTTAGATATTTCGGGATGTTATCTATTAGATCATATGCCAAAGTGGATATCTGAGCTCTGTAATTTGGAGGTGTTAAAGGGCTTTCTAGTTGGCAAAGTGGGGAAAAAATATGAGTCATGCCAGCTAGGTGATCTTTCCAAATTGATTAACCTCAAGAAGCTAAGCATTAGAACTACCACTGACTTGAGTCCCGAAGTTTTCAGTGGCTTTAATTCTCTGAACAGCCTTTTGATATTAACAATTACGTGGGGAAAATATAAGATACCAGACTACTCTTTACCAAAGAATCTTGAAAAGTTGGATATCAGATGTTATCCAGAAGATGATGTATCAAAGTTGATGAACTGTGCTGAACTGACAAAATTGAAGAAATTATATATAAGAGGTGGGGACCTTACAAAAATTCCTTCCCATGAGAACTGGAAAGTGGAGATGTTGCGCCTCAGGTTCTTAAAAAAATTGGTTTCAACCGACTGGGAAGCGGTGAGGGGCTTATTTCCGAATTTAAATTACGTGGAATATGTGGGATGTCCCCGGCCCGATAAATTCCCCAATGACGGGAGTTGTTGGATTAAGGAGAAGGCTGACAACAATCAAAACGAAGCAAAGTTAAAGGCCAGTGTTGAAGACTTCATTGGACCACTCAATATCCAGGTATTTACAACATTTATGTTTGTCAAAACTACTCTGAAACTTTTTTTTTTTATGTTTGTCAAAACCACTCAATACCTACACCGATGGTAAGAACTATAATTGCTTGTATTATACATGTAGAACTGGACAAAGCTTTTATTTCTATAATTCTTCTTTTTTACATGAGTTCAAAATCCACACACCATTTGTTTCTATATTTTTGAAGAAGTTTCGGTTTCAATAATTGAAAGATCATTCTAACAAATAATGTATTTGTGTTCTCTGTATGTAGAAAACCCCATATATAAGAAAGATAGAGCCATTTGGTAGTCTCGGAGGGTCAGTGCAAGAAATGGATCCTAGTGGCATTACACGCATTGTTAAAATTAGTATCTGCCATAGTGAGGTGATTGATTCTCTTGCTATTTGTTTTGAACGTAATGGCCTCACGCAATGCACCAACCGATGGGGTGGAGATGGAGGAAACATTACTGAGGTATGAACATTCTGTAGTTTGGTAATATGTGGCATTTTCTTATTGTAAAGATCAATGAAAATTGAGTCATTGAATTTTATCTTGTAATTATATTCTTAATCTATTATCTGCATAAATTATTAACAAACAAAGAAAAAAAAAGTAATATGTTAACTAAACCACTTTTATTTAGTTGGCTAAAGCAAAATTAAAATGGTCTCCAAAATCGGCCGAATCGAACCGTACTCATCCGAATTTGACCGATTCTCAAATATTTTAATTGCCTTGAGATTGTATTAATATTTTTGGGTTTTTTATTTAAGTTGGACATTAATTTCTCGGATTTTTCTTATTTTCAAGTTGTTTTTTGAGAATAAAGAAAGAGTCTTCAATCTGAAATGAACATAGCGCGCATACAATCTAAGGATGAACCATGGGACTCTTCTATGGGACTTTTTTTCTCTCCTTTAGTTGTTTGCTGATTGGTTCTCTCTGGTTCGAATATTTTTTTTCCTCCTCTCCTCATATCCATTTCGGGTGATAATCGGGACCTGCGTTTACTCTTTTATTTATTTATTTTCTGATATACTTTTTTCCCTATAGTTGTTTACTTTCATTCCTTTTTTGTTTCTTTTTCTTTTCTTTATTCATTCCCTATTTTTCCTTTTTTACGGATCAAAAGCGGCCTTAACATGCAATAGTTTTGAACTAATTATTTATTTTTACAATTTTATTTACATTATTTTAGTGTAGAACTGTGTTTTTGTAAAAAAAAAAAAAATCCCAATTTCTTATCCTATTTGATCAATTTCAACCGATTTACTCAATTTCGAATCCACAATTAACTAATCAATTTGATTATGAGTCCGATTTTGCCAAACATTGTTTCTATTGCCCCTTTGTTAGAGCTCAGTATTGTTCTCTGCCATTGTACTTGTCTTCATAGCAATACCGATTTAAAATTGTCAGGGAGGACATCCCTCAATTAATTCAATTCCTCTATTTTTGCTTGTAATAATATTTTTTTTAGTATATATTGTAAATGGTCACTCTACTACACCAGAACTAGGGGTGAAAACGGAGCGGATACGGAGCGGATAATGCTAATACCATATCCGCATCCGTCGGATAATGAGCGGATACAAATACGGATACGGATAGTAAACGGATATCAAAATTCAAAACCAAATCCGCCTTAAACGGATACGGATACGGAACGGATAGTCCACGGATACGGATTCGAATACGGATATAAAACGAATAATGGTCGGATAATTAAGATATATGAACTTCTAAAATACAAATATTAATTAAAACGTTAAATATAAATATTAATGAACTTATAAGAGATGAAAGATAATCTATTCATATAATATATATATATCAAATAAGTGTATGGTAACAAAAGATGTTGTGGTGTAGTGGTTTGAAACTTAGTTTAAAGTTATTGGGATGGGAGGACATGGGTTCAAACCCCACCTATAGCAATATTTATTCCTCTTTTATATGGGTTTGGCCAAATTATCCGAATCCGGATAATCCGGATATCCGCTCCGTTTAGGACTCCGAATCCGTATCCGTATCCGAATCCGGGTCTTTTATGGATTTCCGAAAATTATCCGAATCCGGCTCCGTTTTCACCCCTAACCAGAACTCAGTCGTAAAAATTTCTTGACCAGTACGTCCTTGTCCATTAATTGTGATTTTATTTGTAAAGAGGAAAATAAACTGTTAGTTCTGATTTATATCCATTTGATCTACATTTAATTAGACGTAAATCAGTTGTTTCAATTTTACAAAATAGCATGACATTGAAATATCAGTAACGAGAATTTGATAGTAATGATTTTTAAAAAGTTTGATGGGATGTATAGATATTTTGGGTCTTCATGTAAAAAATCTTTCTCATTCTGTTAGATCATGATCAACTTTTTTGATTCACCATCTTATACTTTGTTGACTCAATTGTCAATCCTTCAAATATTATTAAACTTTGTAAGTATAAATTGCTCATGTATACTTTGCTTCAAAATTGGCACTTTTTAAATGATTTAAATGATTACTTTGTCTTAGTATATATATATTACTCTAGCACTTTTTCATTCAGTGTATACCAAGATCAATCTGTTTAGGGTAACACAATCTAAGCAAAAATGACACAATTAATTAAATATTCTTACTCCAAAGTCTTTGAATGTTAAGAACTTCAAAGTGAAGCATTTAATAAAAAACGTAATAGGATAAAATCATGGTGTTGGTTACAGGTATTAGATTCTTGGAATATTGTATTCATATTCTATACAAGAGGTTCGAAGGGTTAAAATGCCTCGTTGTTTATGCATTATTGTACCTCATATTCATATAAAATAGTCGGTCATAATTTCTCTATATAATCTTCATATTAAAATGTGAATCGAGACAAAAATATTATATTTTTTTTCAAAATCGTATACTATTCTTTAATACAAAATCACTGTTTCGCCACCATATAAAAACATTGGTTTTTAATCTATCTAAAAATAATATTAAAATATATTCAAAAATATAATTTTTGGTCTCCAAACATATGTTAATATGGAGATCATGTCGAGTGGTTCAAATAAATTATTAATTTGGCCTTCAAAAATGGAGATAAAAAATATGAGACACGAAAAAATACAATAGACATGAGGCATTTGAATTGTTCTCTTTATACAAAAATATGTACTAATCTGAACTTTTGGTTGTTCCTTGTAAAATTTGTCTCCTAACGCAAAATTAAGATATTTTAATTACTAACAAAAGTTTTAATTTTCTTTTCTGTATATAGATCAATCTTAAAACCGACGAGTACATTAAGATTATAAAAGGATCCTTTGATGACGACTATAATGGTCATGAGGTTGTGAGTTCACTGACACTGGAAACAAATTTGGCTGTTTATGGACCATATGGCACGAAAAAAGCAAAAGAATTCAAACTCCGTGGTCCGAAGTACAGTCAAATCATTGGATTTCATGCACACTGTGAAAAGTATATCAACGCTGTTGGAGTTTATGTCCAAGTAAGTGCAACATAACTATATCTTATCTTTTTCATAAATTACTCTTAAAGGTTTTTATATTTCTTTGTTGTCGTATATATCTCCGATGTAGCATAGATTAATCTATTTGATGATCATCAAGCTATATTGGCACGTGAGAAAATTTGTGCACGTCCATAAATAAGGATTTTAAACTTTCGATTCTTCTTTGTCTTCTGATTTAATCTTTGCAAATTTGAACAATTTTCGTCTTTTTGTTTTTCACACATATACATAGAGAAATTTGAAGTAAACTAAAGTGGCGGTTTGGATTATGGAATTTTACTTTAAAGCCTTTCGAATTATTATGTTGCATATAACGAGAGCTAATACATTGCAAAAATAGTTTTCTTAAATTTTCATATACATAATTAAAAAATTTAAAATTATGAAAGTGACTAAATAATGTTTTGATAAAGTTAGATCCAAACTATTTAATTTAAATTAGCACAAACTTTAAAGTGGACTACATTTAATTTAAATAGTTTATAAATAGTTTATAAAAATTTGACATGTTAGGTATAAAGACTTTATATATTATGTATACAAATTTGTATGTACAAGTATAAAAACTTGCACACACTAGCTAGCGTTAGTGTCCTTCTAAAATTGGTTCCAGACAAAAGTCGACAACGATTTAAAAAAACAAAACCTATCTAAAGTATTTGTCATTTGTTAAATCAATATAAATTATTTTAAATTTTTAGTCTGCGTTTTACCCCTGCCAACCTCACACTAGTTAAATTTCATTATTAATTTAGATTCTTGAACAGTGCCTAAGTTTAATTTTATTTAATTCTTATTTTTCTATTTAACTCAGGGATCTAACTTCGAAGTGTTCAAAGTAAGGTTGAACGTAAAATAAGGGTTATTCATATTTCATAATATCACATTATAATCCCGTTTCGGTTCCCAATGGAATCCATTTAATACCAATTTAACACATAAGCCCCTCTGATAAGGGAAATTATCACAAGTCATATAATTTAGCAAATCAGACCCTTAAATTATAATATTTTCAATTTGGTCCCTGACATTTATTTGTATTTTAAAATAGTGTACCAGTACTTGTTTCCTTCCCAAATTCAAACAAGAGGTAAGACATGAATCGAGATCAGAGGCCTCCAAGACCGATTAGAACCATTCAAGATTATTCACAAACAACTTTAATTTAATGTAAGGGTTCTAACCGATTCAAAGCATTCAAATCAGAGGCAAACAGAGACAACGAGAGAGAGAGAGAGAGAGTGGTTTATCTCAACACATGGGAGAGTAGAGAGAGAGTAGAATCGAAGTTTTAATCGGTCTTGGATATATGGTCCGTTTTGCTTATAAAATCCGAATCGAAGTTTCATACAAATTCTACAATTAAATTCGTACGTATATTTCGGACTTTTATTTCTCAATTTTAATATATATATATATAGAGAGAGAGAGAGAGAGAATGGCTAAGCTCAAATCGTTTGTTCCTAGACTCAGGAACAAACGACTCGGTTAACTGATTTTCGAAGTTCAAACGGCCGATCCAAACCATTAAATGTTTAATCTATATTAAAATGTACTTGGAGACAAAATTTTAGATTTTTTAGAATTTTTTTACTATTTATTAAGATAGTTTGAAAATTGTTGTTTTTATTAAATTTTGTGCCTTCTCAATCATCCTTGCTGTGCATGAAAATATATGGATTTGTTGGATATAATATGAAATGATAAACATCCCACAGTATATGTCTGCTATGTGGTGTCTAGCTTACTCTTAAGGCAATATATATCCATATAAACAAAGCCCAACCTAAACAATTCTCCTCTATTTTAGTTCCTTCATTATACCTACACCGATGGTAAGAACTATAATTACTCGTATTATACATGTAGAACTGGACAAAGATTTTATTTCTATAATTCTTCTTTTTTACCTGAGTTTAAAATCCACGCACCATTTGTTTCTATATTTTTGAAGAATTATCGGTTTCAATAATTGAAACAACATTCTAACAAATAATGTATTTGTGTTCTCTGTATGTAGATAACCCCATATATAAAAAAGAAGAAGCCATTTGGTAGTCGCAGAGGGTCAGTGCAAGAACTGGATCCTACTAGCATTACACGCATTGTTAAAATTAGTATCTGCCATAGTGAGGTGATTGATTCTCTTGCTATTTGTTTTGAACGTAATGGCCTCACGCAATGCACCAACCGATGGGGCGGAGATGGAGGAAACATTACTGAGGTATGAGCATTCTATAGTTTGGTAATATGTGGCATTTTCTTCTTGTAAAGATCGATGAAAATCAAGTCACTGAATTTTATCTTGTAATTATATTCTTAAACTATTATCTGCATAAATTACTAACAAACAAAGTAATATGTTGAGTAAACCACTTTTATTTAATTGGCTAATGTAAGTTGATATAAACAGGGGTTATGTATTAATAATGGTCTCCAAGATCGGCCGAGTCGAACCGCACTCGACCGAATTGGACCGATTCTCAAATATTTTAATTGCCTTGAACCGATACATAGCACGCATACAATCTAAGGATGAACCATGGGACTCTTCTATGGGACTTTTTTTCTCTCCTTAATTTAGTTGTTTGCTGATTGGTTCTCTCTCTGGTTCGAATATTTTTTTTCCTCCTCTCCTCATATCCATTTCAGGTGATAATCAGGACCTGCATTTACTCTTTTATTTATTTATTTATTTTCTGATATTTTTTTCCCTATAGCTGTTTACTTTCATTCCTTTTTGGTTTATTTTTCTTTTCTTTATTCATTCCCTATTTTTCCCTTTTTACGGATCAAAAGCGGCCTTAACAATAGTATTGAACTAATTATTTATTTTTACAATTTTATTTATATTATTTTAGTGTAGAACTGTGTTTTTGTAAAAAAAAAAAAATCCCAATTTCTTATCCGATTTGATTGATTTCAAATGATTCACTCAATTCCGAATCCACAATTAAGTAATCAATTCGATTATGAGTGCGATTTTGCCAAACATTGTTTCTATTGCCCTTTTGTTAATTAGGCCGGGTACAACACAGAGCTCAGTATATATTGTTCTCTGCCATTGTACTTGTCTTCATAACAATACCGATTAAAATTGTCAGGGAGGACATCCCTTAATTAATTCAATTCCTCTATTTTTTCTTGTAATAATATTTTTTTTTAGTATATATTGTAAATGGTCACTCTACTACACCAGAACTCAGTCGTAAAAATTTCTTGACCAGTACGTCCTTGTCAATTAATTGTGATTTTATTTGTAAAGAGGAACATAAACTGTTAGTTCTGATTTATATCCATTTGATCTACATTTAATTAGACGTAAATCAGTTGTTTCAATTTTACAAAATAACATGACACTGAAATATCAGTAACGAGAATTTGATAGTAATGATTTTTAAAAAGTTTGATGGGATGCATACATATTTTGGGTCTTCATGTAAAAAATCTTTCTCATTCTGTTAGATCATGATCAACTTTTTTTATTCACCATCTTATAATTAATTTGTTGACTCAATTGTCAATCCTTCATGTATACTTGTGATATATATAAATATCTTAATGCACTAGGACCCTTCTTTGCTTCAAAATTGGCCAATAATTTAAATGATTATTTTGCCTTAGTATATATTACTCAAGCACTTTTTTCATTCAGTGTATACCAAGATCAATCTGTTTAGGGTAACAAAATCTAAGCAAAAATGACACAATTAATTAATTTAATATTCTTACTCCAAAGTCTATGAATCATGTTAAGAACTTCAAAGTGAAGCATTTACTAAAAAACGTAATAGGATAAAATCATGGTGTTGGTTAATTACAGGTATTAGTTTCTTGGAATATTGTATTCATAGTTCTATACAAGAGGTTCGAAGGGTTAAAATGCCTCCTTGTTCATGCATTATTGTATCTCATATTCATATTAAAATAGTCAGTCAGAATTTCTCTATATAATCTTCATATTGAAATGTACATCGAGACAAAATATTATATTTTTTGTGAAAATTGTATACTATTCTTTAATACAAAATAACTGTTTCGCCACCATATAAAAGCAATTATATGATTTTTACTCTATCTTAAAATAATATTAAAATATATTCAAAAATATAATTTTTGGTCTCCAAACATATGTTAATATGGAGATCATGTCGAATGGTTCAGATCGACAATTTGATCTTTGATAATGTAGATAAAAAAATATGAGACACAAAAAAATACGATAGACATGAGGCATTTGAACCGTTCTCTATACAAAAAAACTAATCTGAACATTTGGTTGTTCCTTGTAAAATTTGTCTCCTAATGCATAATTAAGACATTTTAATTACTAACAAATGTTATTTCTTTTCTGTATATAGATCAATCTTAAAACAGACGAGTACATTAAGACTGTAACAGGATTCTTTAATGACAACTATAATGGTCATAAGGTTGTGATGTCACTGACAATGGAAACAAATTTGGCTGTTTATGGACCATATGGCACGAAAGAAGGAAAAGAATTCAAACTCAGTGGTCCGAAGTACAGTCAAATCATTGGATTTCATGCACACTGTGAAAAGTATATCAACGCTGTTGGAGTTTATGTCCAAGTAAGTGCAACATAACTATATCTTATCTTTTTCATAAATTACTCTTAAAGATTTTTATATTTCTTTGTTGTCG
The DNA here is from genome assembly GCF_964058835.1 of Carex rostrata. Lineage (NCBI taxonomy): Eukaryota > Viridiplantae > Streptophyta > Magnoliopsida > Poales > Cyperaceae > Carex > Carex rostrata. The sequence goes on from NC_135929.1 coordinate 11,064,780, forward strand.
TATATATCTCCGATGTAGCATAGATTAATCTATTTGATGATCATCAAGCTATATTGGCACGTGAGAAAATTTGTGCACGTCCATAAATAAGGATTTTAAACTTTCGATTCTTCTCTGTCTTCTGATTTAATCTTTGCAAATTTGAACAATTTTCGTTTTTTTTTTTTTTTCACACATATACATGGAGAAATTTGAAGTAAACTAAAGTGGCAGTTTGGATTATGGAATTTTACTTTAAAGCCTTTAGAATTATTATGTTTTGTATATAACGAGAGCTAATACATTGCAAAAATATTTTTCTTAAATTTCAATATACAAAATTAAAAAAAATTAAAATTATGAGAGTGACTAAATAACGTTTTGATAAAGTTAGATCCAAACTATTTAATTTAAATTAGCACAAACTTTAAAGTGGACTACATTTAATTTAAATAGTTTATAAATAGTTTATAAAAATTTGACATGTTAGGTATAAAGACTTTGAGTAATGCTACGCTACTTCGCGAATTAAAAGTGTTGTTTTAATTCGCGCTCATATCTCTAGTTTTGAAGGCCAAATAGCCGATCCAAACCATTAGATATTTAATCTATATTAAAATATACTTGGAGACCAAATTTTACATTTTTTGGAATTTTTTTACTATTTACTAAGATGGTTTGAAAATTGCTGTTTTTATTAAAATTCTGCACCATTAAAAAACAGCGATTTTCAAACCATCTTAATAAATAGTAAAAAAATTTCAAAAAATGTAAAATTTGGTCTCCAAGCACATTTTAATATAGATTAAACATCTAGCGGTTTGGATCGGCTATTTGGACTTCGAAACTAGAGATATGAGCGCGAATTAAAACATCAATTTTAATTTGCGAAGTAGCGTAGCCTTACTCTAAAGACTTTATATATTATGTATACAAATTTGTATGTACAAGTATAAAAACTTACACACACTAACTAGCGTTAGTGTCCTTCTAAAATTGGTTCCGGACAAAAGTCGACAAGGATTTAAAAAAACAAAACCTATCTAAAGTATTTGTCATTTGTTTAATCAATATAAATTATTTTAAATTTTCAGTCTGCGTTTTACTCCTGACAACCTCACACTAGTTAAATTTCATTATTAGTTTAGATTCTTGAACAATGCCTAAGTTTAATTTTATTTAATTCTTATTTTTCTATTTAACTCAGGGATTCAACTTCTAAGTGTTCAAAGTAAGGTTGAAAGTAAAATAAGGTTATTCATATTTCATAATATCACATTATAATCCCGTTTCGGTTCCCAACGGAATCCATTTAATGCCAATTTAACACATAAGCCCCTCTGATAAGGGAAATTATCACAAGTCATATAATTTAGCAAATCAGACCCTAAAATTATAATATTTTCAATTTGGTCCCTGACATTTATTTGTATTTTAAAATAGTGTACCAGTACTTGTTTCCTTCCCAAATTCAAACAAGCGGTAAGACACGAATCGAGATCTGAGGTCTCCAAGACCGATTAGAACCATTCAAGATTATTCACAAACAACTTTAATTTAATGTAAGGGTTCTAACCGATTCAAAGCACTCAAGTCCGAGGCAAACAGAGACAACGAGAGAGAGAGAGAGAGAGGGGTTTATCTCAACACATGAGAGAGTAGAGAGAGTAAAAACCCGTTTAAATGAGAGCACAGCTCTCTAATGGGCGAAGTCAGACGGATCCGACGGGACAGCAAGTGGGTCATCGAGTAGGTGTCTGACAGGGAGTCAACAAAGTCGCCCAAGGTACCGAAATACTGACAAGGAAGGGACAGCAGTGACAAAACGAAATCAAGGAAGAGAGAGGCGGGAACAAATCTTCTCGCCGAAGCAAGATCAAAGAGGCAGTCAGCGAGAGAGATGGGGGCGTGAAAATGGAGAGGAGAGGGGGCGGGGCTTCTCCTTTTTCCTTCTCCAGGTTGGAGTAAATGGAGAGCGAGATAGATTGGTGGGGGAGGGTTGGCAGTGGCAAGAGGAGCGAAGAGGGAACGGGAGAGAAGAGGGAGACGGGGAAAGAAAAAAAGGGCTGGATCCGAAATTTTTATAGATTGGAGTTAATTTCTCATTTTCAATTTCATTCAAAAATCAAAGGATAACATGGCTTCAGGATTCGTGCTACTGTGATCCAACGGTTGAACAATTTCTGAAATTCAATTATACTCTCCTTTAATTGATCTATAGTCCGTTTTGCTTATAAAATTCGAATCGACATTTATTTCTCAATTTACAATTAAACTCATACGTATATTTCAGACATTTATTGCTTACAAATATTACAATTAAACTCATACGTATATTTCAGACATTTATTTCTCAATTTAAGATCCAAATAATTCCATATCAAATAATATATACATATATATATATAATCAAATCTCTATACTTTCTTAACGAACGGGGTTGATAAATTTTATAATTTATTCGTACGAATAATTTGTATATTTATATTCTTGATTGGAACTCAATTTATTTTAGTTTAGTTAGATTCTATACGAATATTCGTTGTTATTATTTATAATTTAGTTTAATTTATAATTTGTTCAAAATTTTGTATATTTTATTTTTACCCAATCTACAATCGAAACAAATTAATTAACGAAACTTGGGTATGGCAATTGCGTATGGCAATCGAAACAAATTAATTAACGGGTTTAATAATTACCTTATAAATTTCTAATTTTATATTTTAATTTGGTTATCATTATTTCTTTATTTCCAAAGTGTTGTAATTTTGTATTTTTAAAATTATGTGCCTTTAATCAACAACTCGACGGAGATTTATGTGAAGGTTCGTTGTTGTGTTTTAGATCTTTATAACTGCATCCAACTTTTATTAATTTCTGATTAACATTTTCATTTTGATAAGATTACATAATTCTAACGGGTCACACAAGACGTATGTTATTTTTATGAAAATTCTTATTTATAACTTTACTTTGCAATTTTATAAGTTTAAATTAAAATTGGTTTAATCAGATCCTTTCAATTTCTGTATTTTTGGCATTTATCGTTCAATTGTTTCTATTCATTGAATTTTCATTTCAGTTATTGATTATAATTCTATAATTGTTTATTTAAGTAATTCGTTAGTAGATCTTATTTTATTAGGCCTTAGTATAAAATTATCTTTCAAAATTTACAAAATTTTAAATTAGTTCCGATTTTATTATCAATAATTCGTTTAAATTTATTACTAATCCTGTTTATAATAAATTTAACAATAATTAAAATTACGGGTTATAACAATTTTTTTACATGAGGTCAAGATCCTTTAAACTTTTATTTACTACATTTATTTGTGTTCTATGTATGCAGTCAACTGGTGGTTCTATAATAGAGGAAGGCACATTCATGTATGCCAATATGCAAGAGAAAGAAATGGATCTTACGGGCATTACTCGCATTGTTAAAATTATTATCTACCATACGAGCTATATTCGTGGTCTTATTGTGGATTGTGAACATAATGACACCACACAATGCACCTACCGATGGGGCCGCAATTTCGGACACAAGATTGAGGTACGAGCCATTTGCAGACTTAGTAATAGATGTCACCTTTTTATTGTACAGTTCGATGAATTATTTTGAAATTATAAATTCGTAAATTACTACATAGCATAGCTAGATAAATTATTACCAAACAAAATAAAAAAAAAAACAAAATAAACAAAATGTTGGGAGAACCACATCTAATTAATTGGGTAAAATAATATATTTTTATTTAAACCGGGTTTTTAACCGAGAGCTTTATAATTAAATAAAATTAATAAATAAAAACTACAGGATTGTTCTCAGCACTTGTCATCATAGCAATTGTTCTTAATAATGTCAGGGAGAACATTCCTTCATTAATTCAGTGCCTATACTGTTTTTTTTTAAATAATGAGATATTTTATTTACTATATCTTATAAATTTTCACTCTAACAATATTACTCCAGAACTCTATCTTCAGAAACTTGTTGACATATATATTTGTAAAGAACAACAGAAACTGTTAGTTCTGATACATACATCATTTGATGTACATTTACACGTATATCAGTTTTTTTAATTTACAAAACATCAAGATACTGAAGAGTCCGCTACGCTATATCTTGGTAGTAGTGATTTTTAAATGTCAATACTCACTTGTCAACTTTTCAAATATTATTAAACTTTACCAGTATAAATTGCTCATGTACACTTGTGATATAAATATCTTATTATACTTAGACCCTTCTCTTTTTTCCAAAATTGGCCATCAATTTAAATGTTTATTTTGGCTTAATATATATTACTCAAGAACTTTTCTTTGAATATTAGGTCAACCTGTTTTCGGTAAAAAAAGTCAAGCAAAGATGACACAATTAATTAGGTAATTTAACTCGAAAGTATTTAATGTTAAAATAAAAAGTAATAGGATAATTTCTAAAAGTATTAATTTCTTGGAAAAGTATACAAATTATTTACAAAAATACCAATTTTAACTTGGTTTTTCATGTAAAATTTGTCTCCCAATGCATATATATATATATATATATATATAGAGCCAGGCTAATATGCTTTCGGCAGCACTTCGGCCGAAGTGCTGCCACCCCATTTTCGATTTTTCAAAATCCAAATGGTCGATCCGAACCATTCATCTTGTTCTCCATATTAATATCTGCTTGGAGACCAAATTTTACATTTTTTGGAATTTTTTTGCTATTTATTAAGCCACTTTGAAAATCGCTGATCCAACGGTGGCTTAACAAAACAGTAAAATCAGAAGCCACCGTTGGATCAGCGATTTTCAAAGTGGCTTAATAAATAGTAAAAAAATTCAGAAAAATGTAAAATTTGGTCTCCAAGCATAATTTAATATGGAGAACAACTTGAACGGTTCAGATCGACGCTTTGAACTTTGAAAATTGAAAAACGAATTGGTAGCACCAAAGCTCAGGAACTACCACTTTGATCATACCTAGGAACATTTAAACCTACTAACAAGCAGTTATGTAACTGTTTAAAGTCTTCTCTTATTTGGTTCTATTTTTTTGTAGGTCAATTTTAAAACAAACGAGTACATTATGTCTGTAAATGGCCACGTGAAAAGTGGTAATGATTCGATTTGTTTTGTGAGGTCGCTAGTACTGAAAACAAATTTGAGGGTTTATGGGCCTTACGGCAGTGAGTTTCCGAAAGATGATTGGAAACCTTTCGAATTTTCTGCGCCCCTTGGCGGTCAAATAATAGGCTTTCATGGATACTATAGTTCTGATCTATATGTCCACGCTCTTGGAGTTTATTTCCGGCAGGTAGGCACAACTATCATGTTTTTCATCAACTACTCTGAATTTATTTTCTATTTCCTTGTTGTAGACCGGATCTTTCTGAAAATTATATTTAAATTAATACAAGTTTATGATAATTCACATATTAGGATTCTACTCGTACTATTGATCCGAACCATTAATTGAAAAGTTCAAACAATTGATCCGAACCATTAAACATAATCTTCATATGAAAATATATGTACTTAGAGACTAAATTTAATATGTTTTCATAATTTTTTTATATTTCATAATATCCGAACCTTCAAACAATTGACTCCAAGTCCCCGGATTATGGTTGTCCTTTGATGTTTACAGTCATTTTTATTAAAACCCTAAAAAAAATAGTTTTTACCAATCTAACCATCATTCTGATTTTCTTTTAAAAGTACCTAGACCGTTGGACATGGGGGCGGTTCACTATTCATAGCAGACCGCCTGACCATGGGGCGGTCCACTATGCATAGTGAACCGCCTGTGATAGGAGCAATTTGCTACTCTATCAAGCCAATTATTGATTTGGAAGGTAAAACTTGATTTTTTGAATTGACTTGTTTTATTGAATTGACTGACTATGGGGCTGTCCACTATGCATAGTGAACCGCCTGTGATAGGAGCGGTTTGCTACTCTATCAAGCCAATTATTGATTTGGAAGGTAAAACTTGATTTTTTGAATTGACTTGTTTTATATAATTGACTGATGTTACTGATGAGGTAATATTTTGAGGTAATTTTTTGCTACTCTATCAACTATGCATATTGAATTGATGTGTTTTACTGTTTACTTTTGCCAAGAGAGAAAAAATGAAAGATATCAAGTTGTATATTATATATACAACTAAATATGAAATCAACATCAATATGTTTTTTTTTATATATATATTGAACACTAGATATCAAGTTGTATATATAATATACAACTAAATATGAAATCAACAGCTTTTCGGCAGCATTAGTCATTTTACGGTTACATTTCTTTTGGATTAGAAAATAAAAAATGTCGATATTTTGAGCACCATTTTACTTAAAAGAGAAGTGAAAAAAAATCATCAACTAATGCTGCGTAAAATGGTGCTCAAAATATCATTCACGGGTACATTTGCTTTTCCGCAACATTATTGTTCCAATTGAGGCAACCTCCCTAACATTTTTTTTTTAATTTTCTATTTGTAAAAAAATATTTCAACGAAAAATATAATAATATATATAAGATTAAAAAATTGTACCTCAATCTAAATTTTTTCCCCCAAAATATTACACCTACTTCTATAATTTATTATAAATAAATTACAAATATATACTTAATATTCAAAATAATTATAAAATTATGTCTCAATATTTTGCCTACCTATTAAAAATCTTGATTCAGCCTGAAATGAAATGTCTTGCATTTTTTCTCTCTTGGCAAAAGTAAACAGTAAAATGGTGCTCAAAATATGCAGCATTAGTTGATGATTTTTTTTAAAATTTCTCTTTTAAGTAAAATGGTGCTCAAAATAGTGACATTTTTAATTTTCTAATCCAAAAGAAATGTAACCGTAAAATGACTAATGCTGCCGAAAAGCTGTTGATTTCATATTTAGTTGTATATTATGAGTAATGCTGGGGTGCTATGGATAGCATAGAGGCCTCTATGCTACGGCTCAATATTCAAGTTTTCAAAATCCAAACGGTCGATCCGAACCGTTCATCTTATTCTCCATATTAATATCTGCTTGGAGACCAAATTTTACATTTTGCTGAATGTTTTTACTATTTATTAAGTATTTTACAAAATTGTTGATCCAACGGTGACTGTACAAAACAGTAAAACCGTTGGATTAGCGATTTTCAAAGTGGCTTAATAAATAGTAAAAAAAATCAGAAAATTATACAATTTGGTCTCCAAGCAGATATTAATATGGAGAATAAGATGAACGGTTCAGATCGACCGTTTGGATTTTCAAAACTTGAATATTGAGCCGTAGCATAGAGGCCTCTGTGCTATCCATAGCACCCCAGCATTACTCGTATATTATATATACAACTTGATATCTAGTGTTCAATACATATATAAAAAAAACATATTGCTGCTGATTTCATATTTAGTTGTATATATAATATACGTACAACTTGATATCTTGCATTTTTTTCTCTCTTGGCAAAAGTAAACAGTAAAACACATCAATTCAATATGCATAGTGGATAGAGTAGCAAAAAATCACCTCAAAATATTACCTCATCAATAACTTGCATTTTTTTACCCCAAAATATTACTTCATCAATAGCATCAGTCAATTCAATAAAATAAGTCAATCCAAAAAATCAAGTTTTACTTTCCAAATCATTAATTGGCTTGATAGAGTAGCAAACCGCCCCTATCACAGACACTTTGCATAGTGGACCGCGGTGGTCTGCTATGAATAGTGAACCGCCCCCATGTCCAGCGGTCTAGGTACTTTTAAAAAAAATCATAACGATGGTTAGATTGGTAAAAATTTTTTTTTTTTAGGGTTTTAATAAAAATGACCGTGATGTTTATGTGCTCAAATTAATACAACCATTTTCAACTGATTCAAATTAGTTTTTTTAAGAGGCTCCAATTGTCGACAGGAATAAACATGGGCGACCATTGAAATAATTGGGGCTTTTTTATTTACCTAGTATGAAAATATTTTTTTTCTTTGTTGCCTAAAAAAAGTAGTTTTGAAAAACAAAATCTAACTCATCTTTATTGATAAACTTTATAAAAGAGCAGATGATTATATCTTTGAGATAATTCATTGTAGTTCACTTTAAATTATTGTTCAGTGGAAAAAAAATATATGGGAGTGTGAAAAATGAGGACAATATTGTTTCTAGAGTTTTTATTATTTTATTTTATTACATTTGTTCAAGATCCTTGGAACCTTTGTTTTCTATTTTATTGAAATATTGGTTTCTAACATAGAATGTACATAACATGTATTTAGTGTTCTCTGTATCCAGTCAAATGGTACTATAATAAAGGAGGGGCCATTCCTTGGTGACGGTGGTATAGTGAAACGTATGGATCCAACATGCATTACTTGCATAGTTAAAATTATAATCTATCATGGTGACAAGATTAATGGTCTTACTGTGTATTTTGAACGTAATGGCACCACTCAATGCACTGGCCTTTGGGGCAAGAATGAAGGAACAATGGATAAGGTACAAACATTTTTTTGCTTTAATTTAGTAATATATGTCACTTTTTTTTATATTGTAAATTAAGATCGATGAAGTTCAAATGACCCAAATTTTTTATTTATATCCAATAAAAAAATTAAATTTAAAAAACTAACTAGTTGGGCATAGGATTTTAAAATCTACCCAAACCGGAATTTTTTTTTTGGGTAATTCAGTCTAAAACCGAAATTTTTTTTCCGGTTTTACAATTCCAAAACCTTTTCAGAAAAGAAAAAGCCAAATTTTTTTTTACGGTTTCAATATTTTTTTCTTTTTTCAGATTTTTTTATTTAAATAGAAATATTTATAATTTATTTATTTTTTGTATTGAAATATTAGAAATACTTAATATATCTCTTAAAAAATAGATGGAATACTATATAATTTGTTTTATTAGAAAGACTGCTACAAATAACCCGGATCAACATTTTTCATACTAGATTTTTTGCGGCTGTAAGAAAAATTAATATATTTCTTTATGTGTTATTGAAAAAAATATATATATTTGGACTCTAAGTTATTGAACCTAGTTCAAAAGTCACTTCTAAGTAAATACATAAAATATTGTCATCTTTCTAGTACATTTAATTTCTAAAAAGTGGTATCTATTTTAAAAAAAAACAATGTTTTTAAGTTATTCAATGAATGTTATTAAAAAAAATTCTCAAAATAGATACAACTTTTTATAAATTAAATGTACTAGAAGGGTCACAATATTTTTTGTATTACCTATAAGTGACTTTTAAACCGGGATCAATAACTCAGAATTCAAACATTTTTATTTTTTTTCTAATAGCACATAAAGAAATATATTAATTTTTCTTACAGCCACAAAAAATTTGGCATGAAAAATGTTGATCGGGGTTATTTGTAGCAGTCTTTCTAATAAATCAAATTATATAGTATTCCATCTATTTTCAAAGAAATATATTAAATATTTCTAATATTTCAATACAAAAAATAAATAAATTATAAATATTTCTATTTAAATAAAAAAATCTTAAAAAAGAAAAAAAAATATTGAAACCGTAAAATTTTTTTCAGTTTTTCTTTTTTTTTTCTGAAAAGGTTTTGGAATTCCAAAACCGGAAAAAAATTTTACGGTTCTTTTTTTTTTTTTGCCACTGGTTTTGGAATTGTAAAACCGGAATTTTTTTTCCGGTTTTAGACTAAATTACCGGAATTTTTTTTTCCGGTTTGGGTAGATTTCGAAATCCTTGCCAACTTTGGTTATTTTTTGAAATTTAATTATTTTTTTGGATATTTATAAAAAATTCGGTCAAATGACTTATGACTTTTAATTCATAATTATATATTCTTAAATTAGTGTCTGGATAAATTATTATCAAACAAAATAACAATAAAACAACAAAATACATAAGTTGGGACAACCAGGTCTAATTAGTTGGTTAATTAATTGACCCAATTTGTATACACAAGGGCTCTATTTTTTATTTTGGCCCGGTACTGAAACATAGAGCTCTTTACGTAAAACAAAATTAATAAACTAATTAAAATCTGCGGATTATTATTATCAGCTTTTTGTACTTTTCATTATAGAAATTAGCAATAGACGACTGAAGCATTTAATATGTTAGGAACTACACGACTGAAACATTTAATGACAACAAAATAATAATAAGATAAAATAATGATGTAAGTTGAAGGTACTTTTGTTTTCTTGGAACAATGTCATTGTTGTATATATATATACAAAAGTACCGATATGAAATTTTTGGTTGTTCCTTGTAAATTTTGTCCGAATGCACAATTTAGAAATTTAATCATTCATAACTTACCAATTATAAGTACAAGTTATTAAAAAATAATTATGTGCATGCATATAGTTTTCTCACTAGTTTTATGTTTTTTCAGATAAATTTTAAAACAAACGAGTACATTAAGTCTGTAAAAGGCTTCTTGGACTCTAGTATATTGATGTCATTGGTACTGATAACTAATTTGGATGTTTATGGACCATACGGCACGGGACAAGGGGAATCCTTTGAACACACTTCTCTGCACGGTCAAATTTTTAGCTTCTCTGCATATGTCGGAATGAATCAAGTTATCGGCCGTCTTGGAGTCCATATTAAGGTATTTACAACATTTATGTTTGTCAAAACTCAAAACTACTCTGAACTTTTTTTCTAATTATTCTTTGTCATCTTCGTAAGCCTTTACTGACAATTATATTTACTGCCAAGGTACCAATAATAAGTAAGTCGGTGCTTTGCGGTGGCAGTGGGGGTTCAGCAAGAGATATGGACGACGTGTCTGCCATTTCTAGTATTTGTGATGTCAAGATTCGATATGATGACAATACTATTCATGCTCTTTCTGTGCGTTATAGACTTGATGATTATTCTTATAAAGAAACACTCTGGGGCAGAGAAACAGGAAAGCTAACTAAGGTATGTACATACAAGATTCTTGCACCAAACATAAACTCCTCTCCTGGGGCGATTTTACAATTTTTAAATATTTTTTTTTCTATTCTTTTTAGTATTGCACATACATACAAAAGAGCAAACGAACTGTTTATAAAAATTAAAAGCTACCAACAAACTGTTATTGTTGTAAATGTAACTCGGATTGTGAATAGTATAGGAGGGGAGTTTATATAACTTGATTTTAATTTCTTATAAAGGAGTATACAAGATTTTACAAGACTTTGATATATTTTCTCAATCTTAGTCACGCTTCACTTCTCTGATGCTCATTCTATTTATAGTAATATATGTCGGTACTAAAATTTCTAAATTTTACATATTTATTCTACCGACATTATTAATATGTCAGTACTAAAGTTTTTAGATTTTAGATATTTATTCTACAGACATTATTAATATATGTCAGTTGATTTCTCTAGAGAGCACATGATATGTACATGTCTTCTAACTATGATATGTTACGAGAGTATAGAACTTTATCAAATAATACACTTGCATTTTAACCGACTATATATCTTCAATACACTAGAATTGATTAATGGGCTCGGGCTTTCTGATAATAATTTTTACTGGTCTCCTGAAGTCATTGCTGTCAATTTCAACAGTTATGTGCAAAAAGTTTTCTATATGGTTTTGTAGATTGATTTTGGTAGATTCGAATACATTAAGTCTGTGAGAGGCTACGTTGGCTACTTCGGTGACATATTTACTGTGAGGTCACTGCAACTGATAACCAATAAGATAAGTTACAGACCATACAAAAAGGAAGAAGTGACTTACGGACCATACGGCAAGGAAGAAGGGACTCATTTTGAACTCTCTGCTTTTGACGGTAAAATCGTTGGTTTCCATGGACGCTCTGGGGAGTACCTCAATGCCATTGGAGTTTATGTCCAGGTATGTACTAGTATTACTTCTCACAAGCAACTCTGAAACTTGTTTATATATGTTTTATGCATTTGACCTCTTCATTATATTTTAATTCGTTTTCAATTGTTTTATAATTAACAAAATGTGTTATTATTAAGTTCAACGGCTATACAATCAAATAGCAATCTGTTGAGGTTAATTAATTGCAGCCGTTGATTATTGTGTGAAGGAATTAAACTTGACTCATCAAATTTTGCAGTGGCCACTAGAACATTGAAGCTGATTGATGGCACGATTTCGAAGGTGAAACGTGGTTCTTCTTGGACAAATAAAATATGGATTTGAGGCTTTATTCAATTTTAAGATGATGAAAGTTTCAAGTCTATTAGATTTTTGTATAGAAACTTATGGTTTTTAAGTGAAGTATGCGTGGGTAATTGTTATCTCAAAAATTTGTTTTTCTGTTTTATTTTTTTATTTATGAAATTCTAGAGTTGGTATTCGATTTTTATGGCTATAAAACAATTGCCTTGTAATTTAGGGTGTTATAAAACAGTTGCTATATAGAAAGTTATGGTTTTTGAGTGAAGCATGCCGTGAGAATAGTAAGAAATTAAATTTAATAATGATCTTAAAAATTTTAAAATGTCAAATTTATATTATAAGAAATCAAGCAGTCGAAAATAAAAATAAAATCAATGCATTAAAATAACTTATACATCTTCATTTTTTTATAGCTTGACTTTGTATTAAATGAGTTTGAAAATTTCAAAATTTGATATGTACACAAATTTGTTGCCTGAAACATATTCGAAAGTTTTTTATAGCTCAATATCTTGAATTTTTATAGCTCAATATTGTGAATTTTTTTATAGCTCGATATCTTGAATTTGTCGCTTGAAACAAATTTGAAAGTTTTTTAAGTTAAGCTTACCAAACCTTTTTTATGAGCCTACCACATCCTAACCACACCCATATTATAGGAAGCAGCTAATAGTCCCCGGACTCCAATCCCCCAAAAATTCCCGGATGTCCCTGTAAACTAATGGACTGAAGTTGGTAAATTTCACTAAATCCTGTAAACCAATTCAATGAATCCTATAAACATAAAAACTTTTCATTTCTGTGTGGTCCCCAATAACCTCCACTTTAACAATTTTAACTATTTTGACTGAGATCACTTTTAGACCTTTAACCAGGACCACATCAAGAAAATATCTAACAATTTTTTTTTTAAATTAATAACTAACTAGGACCACTTTAAAATCATGTAAACATATATATGTAAAAAAATTCAAATTATTTTCAAAAAAAAAATTTCAATTTTTTTTTTCAAATTTTTTGTCCAATTTTTTTTTTCAAATCTCCTTCCAGATGCTACTTTCAATTATTTTGAATTCTGTAAACTTTATCACATAACTTTATAGATAGTTTCGTTGAATCCTGTAAACCGATAAAAAAAAAAATTCAAATTTTAACTTTTTTTCAAAATTTTATTTTATTTTTCAAATTTTATATTTTTAAATTTGCATCTAGATGCTACTTTCAATTGTTTTGAATTTTGTAAACCTGATCACATAACTTTGTAGACAATTTCATTGAATACTGTAAACCGGTAAAAAAATTTCAATTTTTTTTTATTTTAAGCTTTTTTTAAAAATTTGCATCTAGATGTTACTTCCAATTGTTTACATGTACAAATACATATAATTATTGAAATTTAAGTTAGCATGAGTATATTTATTGTCTACGTTGTAATTCTACTGTTAATTTACTATCACATGCATGTTGAAGGAAAAGAAAAATAAGAAAGGTGTCTGGTTTACTACGAGCCATTTTTCTAGTGCTTTTCCCAGCTTTCCTTATCAGAGATAGGGGTGTCAATGACACCCGTTTACCTGTTTACCCTACCCGTATCGTATTCGATAAGACGGGTATGGATAAGGTTTTTTTTTCGTTAGTTTATTGGGTATGGGTATGGGTAAAGATTTTTTTTCGTTAGATAAACGGGTATGGATACGGGTAAAGGTTATTTCATACCCATTGGGTAATGGGTAATTATATGAAATATATTATATATAAATATATCAATATATTATATCCAATTTATTTATTTTTCTTTTTTTCATATTGTTGTATGCATGTATCAACACTAGAGACATATATCAACGAATTCATTTCCTTGTTTTCTTTCTTATTCATCGGTATTGCCTTTTTTTCTCAATTCTACAAATGAAAATATTCCATGTTTCAAAGAAAATATATCATCACCTCATTTTCTGGCAATAATGTATTGTTTGGTCCAAATAAGTAATCCATTAATGTCAGCTCAGGTGTTAGCGTCTGAATTTTGCATCACATGTCAGCTTTCTCAAGGTTATACTATGAATATATATATTTAATAATTGAATGAGATGGAATGAAATGTTAGAAGAAAGAATGTAACAAGTGACAAAATTGACCCTATGCTGTCCGAACCATTATATTAGTATTTTCGTTATTCGCCCACTACCATTTCGTTACCCATTAATCATAACGGGTATGGGTAGGGTAGGGTAAGACAAATTCTTAACGGGTATGGGTAAGGTCAATTCTTAGTGGGTATGGGTATGAAAATGGTTTCACCCTCCCCGTATCGTACCCATTGACACCCCTAATCAGAGATGTAAGTAGTTTGCATTGCTCTACTTAATACAACACTCTTTTGTACATTCAGGTATATACTACTGTACTTTACATTTTTTTTATCTTACCAGTAAAATCCCCAAGCAAAAACCAGTAGAAATAAAAAACAACAATTTTCTTCGTAAACCCCTTACTGGAAAAACTGTCTACCAAAAAATTCAGCCAAAAAAGCATTTATTAGAAAACCCTCAACCAGAATTATTCCATTTTTACTAGAGGAACCAACCAGTTCAGCTTTGAAGTGATACATGTACAAGTAATCAGTTTTAAAAAAAAAATCCTAAAAATGAATTTCTTTTTCTAATTATTTCCAGCTCCTCCCTCACCCCTCCTCCCCTCCTCCCCTCCCCTCTTCTTCCACCTCCTCCTATCTTCTGTTAACTCTAGCTTACCTTCTCCTAGCCTACCTAATCATAATTACTTTTACCTCTCGTTGGAATACTATGCATCCTCTCCCTAGTACTCCTTGTACTCACTACGCTACTACTCTCACTTCTAGGATTTATACAGCTAGATAATCTTCCTCAATTCCAATACCAGCTTTTCTACCCATGCAATGCGCGGGATAGAGTGCCATTGAAACCTCCCAAAGACATTGATGGGTTAACGTCTACTAGAGAACATGATACACCGGTTCTATGGGAGCTGGTTGTGTGCCATATTGGGCAGCACATGATTTCCTTCCAAGCAAATATCCAGAAGATTATATTTTAGCTGGGAAAGGGGGGAGGGAGGAGGTCGTCACTCTGCATATTTCATTCCCAATAAATATGTCATATTTTCTAATCAATATTGTACCAAAAAACATTCAGAATAACTCCAAATAGTAATCTTATTTTTCCTTTTCCACCTAAAACATGTTTTGTAGTGAGAATAAATTAAGGTCCAAATTCAAAATTTTACTCTGACTTGGCATTGATGTGTTAATTATAAAATTATTAAAGGGTGATATTCTAATTTGGGTTCTTTCTTCTTACTCGGCCATGTTATTTCTAAATGATTGCTCCTTTCGGTAATTTGCTAGACAAAATGCTGTGCAAATTTCTCAAAAATGCTGTTGCATTTCATGGTTTGATGAGTTAGACCGATTATTTTAATACAATTTTTTAGAGTTCCGAAATATTGGATTACGGGTCGTTCCAATTTGAGGCATTAGAACAGGGTCGAATCTATATTTTGGGCTGGGCCTTAAATCCTTTTTACCTGCTTGCGTTTTTCTTTGTGCATTGTTGTTTATGTAGGGACATTTCTGAAAGAAGAAGGTTTCTTTGTGCATTGGTTGATTGAACACTTTTGAATATCTTTTTTTGTGTTTTTCTTTTGGAAATAGAACACCTTGAATTATCATTTCAATAAAATCTGTTAACGACCTCTGGACTTAGGCTTCCAGTGACATTATATATGTGCTTTGTAAAAGACTACAGCACACAAACACAGTCCAATTAATTATTACGATCGACAACAGAATGTTTCTCAATGCTAACTGTATCAAGAACTGCGGGCATTCATGATTCGATCTGTCCTTCTCGGCCTTGAGCCCAACAAATTAAGGGCACCTCATGAGCAGTGTGGTCAGGAGCTGGTACAGTCTTGAGATTCTAATCTTCGTTGCGAACTATTGGAACTGATAAGTTACTCCGGTGAAGACCGAGATAAATTTAGTACTCTGATCAACCATTATGAGGATTATACACTGAGGATGATAATTTTTTGCGATCTTTTGATCCAACCTTTCTTGTAGGAGGAAAGTTTGAAATATCAATGAAATTTTTTTTTAAAATATTTAATAGTTTTTTTAACTTGATTTTCTGAACTTTATGGGGACAACTCTACGAATGACAAAGAGTGCCTTTGTACATGTACCTCATATTAAAATGAAAGGAAAATGCCTTGTTGTTAATTGTACCTCATATTCATATTAAAATAGTCAGTTGGAATTTCTCTATATGATCTTCATATTGAAATGTGCATCGAGATAAAATATTATATTTTTTTGAAAATTGTATACTATTCTTTAATACAAAATCACTGTTTCGCCACCATATAAAAACAATTATATGATTTTTAATCTATCTAAAAATAATATTCAAAAATATAATTTTTGGTCTTCAAACATATGTTAATATGGAAATCATGTCGACTGGTTCAATGATGAAGAAAAAAGGTCGGTATGGTTAGAGTTATAGCAACGATTGGTACAGTTGGGTTTTGTCTTGAAATGTCGGCCCAGAAAGAAATGCTTTTTGGGCCAAGTCGATACAATAGATGTGACATCCATTTTTTTTTCTTTTCTTTTCCCATTTGTTTTTGGCAGTGATAAGAAATGAACGAGATTTATTATGGGTTAGCGGGACGTTGATAGCAACATTTTTATATTTAGGTTTTCTCTTATTTTTCCAATCTCTTGTAAAATATGGTGGTAGACGAGATATAAGAATTAGTTCCAGTTATTAATTGTAGCAGAATTTAACCTTTCTTTAAAGACTGATTGGGATTATGTTTCAATAAATAATAATTTCCACTGGGTCAACCAAATCCTGCATTTTCCATTCCCAATAAAAATGTCATTTTTTGTAATCAAATATTGCACAAAAAAAATATTCAGAATAACGCAAAACAGTTATCTTTTATTTAGTTATTTTGTCCTTTTCCACCTAAAACACTGTTTTGGAGTGAGAACAATTTAAGGGTCCAATTTCAAAATTTTAGTCCGAGGTGGTATTGATGAGTTAATTATAAAATTATCAAAAGGGTGATATTCTAATGTGTTCTTCCTTGTAACTTGGTCATGTTATTTCTAAATGATTTCTCCTTTCAGTAATTTGCTAGACAACATGCTCTGAAAATTTCTCAAAAGTGCTGCATTGCATGATTTGATGAGTAGACCGATTATTTTAATACAATTTTTTAGAGTTTCGAATTCTTGGATTACGGGTCGTTCCAATTTGAGGCATAAGATCTGGGCCAAATGCATATTTTGGGCTGGCCCATAAAATGCTTCTTTCCTGCCAGCGTTTTTCTCTGTGCATTGGCGCTTTATGTAGGGCCATTTTGGAAAGAAAAAGGTTTCACCGATACAGCAACACAACCTCCCAAGTACCCACATCCCCTTGAACACTTTGAATTTCTTTTCTTTGTTTTTATTTTGGAAATAAAACACGTTGAGTTATCCATTTCAATCAAATCTGTTAACGAGCTCTGGTGCTAAGCTTCCAATGACATTATATATGTGCTTTGCAAAACACTACTGCACACAAACACATTCACAGTTTGATTATTACGATCGATCAACAATGTTTCTCGATGCTAGCAGTATGAAGAACTGCATTAATTCATGATTCTGTTCCTCTCGGACTTAACCCCAACAAATTAAGGGCCCCTCATAAGCACTGTGGTCAGGAACTGGTATAGTCATAAGATTTTAATCTTTGTTGCGAATAATAATTTTTTGCAATCTTTTAATCTAGTGGTAAAGGTAATATACTCTGTGTAGGAGGTTGTAAGTTTGAAATTCCAATGAAAAATCCGGATAAATATTTAATAGTTAGGTAACTTGAGATTTTCTGAACTTTATGGGATACAAAAGACTTTGTACATTGAGTTTATCAATATTTTGTTTTAGAGGGGCCTCTGCAATTAACTTGTCCACATTTTGTCACTTCCAAACAAGGGCCATTATGCAAATATAGAAGTCCAGGGGAAATTTCTTAATATGAAACAAACAAGTCGTAGCTGGGACAACCAATACATGATCCGGCCTGATCGGCATAATTTCCGCTTGTGCAAAACACAAGAACATGGTGCCACATGCTTAAAAAATATCAACCTAAAAACTAAGACAGGAATAATTTGGTTTTGATCAACCTAAAAACATGTTCCCCATCCTACAACGCCCAAGAGAGCTCGGTAATATCAAAAGTCAAAAATCAAAAGCTGACGGCTTTAATTGATATTTACACAATATAAATTATTTGATAAAAAAATTTAACGGATATATAGTAGTAAATATACATATAGATGAAAAATATAAATTATACATATACTATAAAAATATAAATTAAACTAAAAGCTATATAACTGTAGATGTATTCTCAAATATTTAGATTCAATTTTTCATTTCATAGGTCATTCATCGTTAAGCTATTAAAATCTACCAGTAAAAAAAGTTAAATTATTTGGTGGAAGGTTAAACATCGTGTTTTATAATTTAAAATTTAAAATTTGAATGATATTTGAAAAATATATATACTATAAAAGTTATATACTGAAATTATCCATTTTTTAGTTAAATCATCCCAGTGTAAGAATAATGCTTGAATATTTAGTCTTTCACACAGAATAATACCTGAATGAGCTCTGTTGGTGGTTCTATGGAATAGGAAATTAACTAATAAAATTACTGAATGAGCTGATAATTAAATATATTTAAATTAAAGCGGCGGATAATATAACAATTATATAATTGTTATATTACTCGCCGCTTTAATTTTAATGCATGTATGACGGAATATTTCCAATTAAACATTGCCGAAATATTATTATTGAGAATGATTTTAAATTATGAGACTTATTTTTATAAAGAGAGTGCTGGAAACAAGGATATTCAAACGATAAGATATTCATCTCGCAGTATGAACAAATTACTAGTCATAGCTGGCACATCAACCAATGTTTAACCCCACCTTCCCACGCTCCTCTACTAAATTGCGACTCCAGTCACCTCGCTCTCCACTTCTCCAGCTCTCCTCCAAAGCGTAAACGTACTCCTTTTGTAAGAAATTCTTAAAGGTCATATATATCCTCTGTGTACGTAGGAGGTTGCATTTGAAATTCCAATGAGTTGAGCTATATATTTGTTAGTTAGGTAACTTGATTTGTTGAACTATATGGGACCAACTCTAAGAAAGACTTTGTACATTGAGTTGTGATTGGACAAAGAGCAGTGCCTTTATAGTTTATACATTGAGTTTATCAATATTTTGTTTTAGAGGAGCCTCTGCAACTTGTTCACATTTGGTGACTTCCAAAAAAGGGCCATTATGCAAATATAAAAGTCCATGGGACATTTCTTAATCTGAAACAAACAAGTCATAGCTGGGACAACCAATGCATGATCTGGCCCGGTCGGCACAATTTACGCTTTTGCAAAACACAAGAACATGGTGCCACATGTAGCAAAAATATAATGTTCTTTATTATTATAAACGTAAGACAGAGACAAGAATAGTTTAACTAGGATGTGAAGTGCTCACTGCGAAAAGTCACTTTTTACTCTCGCAAATGCTGTCTTATTTTACCTACTCATTTTTTATATTTGCTATTGCTAGGACTGACAATGAACCGAGCTGAGCTAGAGGTAGCACGTGGCTCGCACGTTTTTAAAGCCAGTGAGCCACAACTAAAAAATTGGCTTGTGGTTTGTTCGTTTTCGAACTAAGCTTGAGTGAACCACGAGCTTTTTTGCCAGCTCTAGCTTAAGTTTATGTTTCCAACAATTAAACCATCAACTTTGCTTTGTCCATCGAATATAAACATATATAATACTAAGAGTTATTACTTGCCCACAGGAGATACTTTCTTCAGTCGATCTCTAAGAGTTAACAGAGAATTACTGAATTAGAAGATTAGATTAGCAAAAAGAAATTCACGGAAAGCTAGAGCAACAACTTAGAGCTTCTTTGAATACAAGAGGAACACTAATATCTTACAAGGTAAATTTATTCTGTTTTATTATAACCTTCTCAATTTTTTAATCATATTTTTTTTTATATATAGTTACTTCTGTTAATATAGAATGAGTACCATCATATTTTATGAAAGTAACAATTGGATTCAAATTGTTACTATTATTGTTTCAATCATTCAATATCGAAATCGAGTTTAGTGACAATCTATTAATTAGTCAAAGAGAGAACATTTGTATTTTCATAAATTTTGAATTATATATTAATATTAGAAATTTGTGTTACTCTCTTCTTTCACACTTACAATAAAATGTTACCTAACATGCATGAAACAATTTACATATTACATAAAGGTACATTTCTATACTTTTGACTTAAATACGAATTTCAATTTTCCTGACAGCATAAAACACTATAAATAATACTTTCAACATACTTCTATATTACATTTGACTACCAACATAATTCAGTTTATATTTGGAAGAATAATACCATTGGATTTTTTTTTTTTTTTTGTCCATCGAAGAGTACTAAGAGACATTCTGGAAAAAAAATTGTGACGAATCTTGAAAATATATTTCTGAATTTGAAACCTCAAAGTCCCATTATTTTAGTTTGGCTTTAATAATTTGGAGGATTAATAAAACAATTAGTTGCTGGCATTTTTTAACCACCAAATAGCAAATTTGTTTGTATTCATATTAGCTTAACCGCATGCATGAGCACCATATCGAAATCTCATGAACATTTTGCAATTATATATATTGTCACTTAGCTGTTCATTCGTAAAGCAGTAAGCCACTACTTTCTCCGAAATATTCGTTTTCACCTTGATCACGATTAGGCAAATAAGTTTCCTCTTAAGAATTCTCTAATGTATACTTTTGATATCAACAGAAAGCTAACGAGACATGTACGTGCACAAATATTGAACAGTTAAAATATAAAACAAATAATGTATCATGTACATGCTAAGTTTATAGCAGACTTTAATCTTACAAACATGGTTTGGAAACTCGGCCGAGTGAACTTGATATCGGTCGGGTCCGATTCTAGTTTTACCCGAGTCTCAAACCCATGCGGATTTTTCATCAAAACTCGGTTGAACAGTGTTTGACTCGGCCGATTTATCCGATTTTCAGGCCGAGTCAAGCCGAGTCAGGCGAGTTTCATCCGAGTCAGACCGAGCCTCACCCGATTCTACACATTTTTTTACATCAATTTGGGTTTACATAGGAATAGTCATGAATTTGGGAAGAAAAAGAAGGGTAGTCTGATTCGGGAAGAAAATGATCGAAGCGATCTCTAGAGGAAGAAAGACAACTATATTTATATTTTTAAATAAACATGGTGTATTGTTTTATTGTGTATAGAAATAGAAAAACCATTTGGACCATCGTGAACCAGGAGCAACGAGGATCCATTGTGTATAGAAATAGAAGCACTTCCATTCGCTGCCTTTTTTCCTAATTCTTTTCCTCTCCATTTCTTTTTTCATGGATTCCTCCATTTTAATTTTTTATTTTAATTTTTTTGTTATTTTATGGGGATTAATATTAAGACTAGCAAATTATTTTTATTTTTCAGCAACTTTGTTTTTTAACAAGTTAATGTTTTACCATTTTTTTCCTATTATTTTAGTACAAACCAAACTTTTGACAAAAAAATCGGAATTTCCGATCCGATTCAGCCGATTTCAACCAATTCATCCAATTCCGATTCTGATTCTGATTCTAAGTTTCAGAAACCATGTTTACAAAAACATTCGAAAGACTTTTTAGGAAGAAATATGGACAGACTAATCAGAATGTATCATACTCAAAGACATGCAAAATTTGTAAACCTTCACAGCAATATTTTTTTGTCTTAAAAAAAAGATTTCCAAAGACTTATAGGAAGAAATCTGGACAGACTAATCAGAATTTGTCGGACCAGCATTTGAAATAGAATATTTTAACTTGTTCATAGCAGCACAGAAGACAATGCAACAATATGTATGATGTTGTTTGTACTAGAACCTAGACCATCCGCATTGTTGTAAAATTTTGAGGCACTAACAACGATATTAGGGATAAAATATAGAACCCAGCTCTATATTTTCCTTCACGTACGACTTACTATACTAGTAGAGCCAGTATAAGCCCCTGTATAACCCTTGCAACCAGTTCAGGAGCCTGATCTTCCCTCAGCAAACAGTGTACAGTGGTCTTTGCATAGAACAGGAAGTGTGCCAAAGTAGAACGGGTGTACCACGGTTCAACACAGAAAATTGTGGCTGGCAGAAATCCAAGCATGCAACATTGACTTGACGCGGCTTACCTGTCTTCAATGTGCACACTGCATAGGTGTTTCGCCTGGTTCATGTATGGTCCACAGGAGAGTGCGGCTCTTTAGCACCCGAATGAGAGATGTCAACGTGGTCTTCGCATGATGCACACCCCAGAAGCAAAAACTGATACCCCAAAAATAGCGGCAGCAGAAATAGCAAAGCCCCGAATACACCGATCGACTGTCAGCAACGAAGATGGCTCTGATACCAGTTTTTCCATCAATTTCTCATTTAATTCAAAGTCATATGAGTTCAATTGATGGAGTATGTCAACCAACTCTCCTATGTGCTCCACTATCGATGAAATTCAACAACCATCATAAGAGATGGAGTTGATTACCTGTCGATGGTTTGTCTTATAGACTTTCCAATTGATTTATCATGCCTATTTTCGTGATCTCCTTCATAACATAGTGTACCGTAATCATAGACAACATTAGTCGCATAAAATGCAATGCTCTCTGGTCGATTTTCTTTCAATCCTAATCCGTTGCGTCTTCTGGTGCTTTATCAAGTATAACATCTTCCAGTCCTTGGGCATGCAACAAGTCCACCTATCAATAGCCAAAAAGTTCAGTCTCTTGTCTTTTTGATAATTCAGCATGTCACCAAACTGTCTTTTTTTTTTAAAAAAACTCAGTAGAGGCTACCAACAGATGTCACCAAACTGTCAAACTTGGCACTTTGAACCTTTAGCTCAAATACCATTTGGTAGAACAAAAGCATAACAAGCACACAGTACATGACAAAAAAAATACTTTTGAATACTTCATGGGGAGAAAATATCTCCAAGCATTCTTACAGTTGCAACTAAGAAAAAAGTTTTTAACTATTTTTCAAAACTTAATTTTCATCTAAGGTGCCCTTTAAGGGTCCATTTGTGGCATAAGATTCCTACTTAAATATCCTAAAATAAAATGTACGCCCACTAACCAGCCTAAATAACCTAGAGAGTACTCCGCTATCTCAAAATAGCCATAGACATACTAAAATTGACTACAATATGTTTTAAAGAAGATAAGCTAAAAACAGACCCAATGAAAAAAAGAAAACTGTTGAAAATAGTACAAGGGAATACTTGTTTTGAGCCAAAAATGAATTGCCTTTTATTAATGAGCCTCTTGGGCTTATATAGAGCTTACATTTTCCTAATAAGTCTCTAGATTTCTCTATAATATTTTTTTACCATAAGAACTCTAACATAAGTACTATTAGTAAAGGTACAAATCTCAACAATCCCTCTCAAGATGGGCGAAACATATCAACTAAGCTGTTGGAAAATCTGTTGGAAAACTAACAACAATCTCTACAAGATTAATACAGAATTAGTGCTCCCCATCTCTCTTCCAAAACTAATTGAAGTTTCTTAGACAATCTGAATATCATAACACATCCAATCAAACTTAGATATCAAAAGAGGTTCAATTCATTAGAAATCACTCATCACTTCATAATATTCAAATTTGAATTTATGACAACCTGAATTCTTGAAACTGTACTTTTCATTAATAAATATATAAATTTAGCATTCCAATCAAAAGTGAAAATATTCAACTAAATTAAGAAGAACATTAAATTTTACAAAAATATTTTTTTGTTGAAGGTCATAAATTTTATAAATCTTAGACTAATATTATCTAATTTGGCATTATCTATACTATCAAAACTGTCACAGTATAGATTTTGACTAAGCATATTAATGTAGAAAGGTTTTTATTACGCACGCTATATATAATATATTCAGCCTCTAACCTCAATAGACAAAACTATTGTTTCTTAGGTCTGAAAAACCATTGCAATGAACAACAATCAAAACAAAACCAAGTTAAAGGCCAGTGCTGTAGACTTCATTGGACCACTACTGAAACGCCTAGCCGAGGAGATTAAAGTTTCTAAGAACTCACAGATGGCGACAACCATCGACCAAATTAGAACAGAAGTTTTAAATACAAAAGATAGTATTGGTGGCATACAAAAATGGGATTGGGAGCTAATTGGTCTCTTTGGAAAGATAGAAAGACAGATTGATTCCTGGATTGATCATAATGAGAAAAGGGATGAAATGAAAGAAATTGTTGTAATGAACGAACTAAATGATATTCTTTGTATGCTTTCACATATACCTAAGAAGGCACCTGAGAAGGCACCTGATTTGCCTCTTGAAGTCGGAGAATCATCCAATAGAAGTTATCAAGGGAGTAAATTGTTCACGGATTTTAAAGATCTAAAGGAGTTGGATGTCCATTCCATTCTTTTCCTGTATAGCCTTGGCATTTTTCCAGAAAACACAGAACTGGAGAAGAGATTTGTGATTTACTAGTGGATTGGTCTAGGGCTTTTACCTCGGACTAGTTGGAAAGAAGCTAAGATGCGTGGCAACGAAATCTATTCTGGTCTAAAGGAGAAAGGTTTCCTCGAATCCGTACATAATGGAAAGCAAAATCAAGTAATCAACCGATGCACCATCAACCCTACAGTACACAAATGGTTGTTGTCCCCCAATGCGAGTAATGTCATCTTTAGTTTTGACCAAAGTGAACACTCCAGTTCGCCCTTTTTTGGGGAATGGTTCAACAAGAGAGTACATATAAATCTCTACCAGAAGTACCTTAATGCCGACAATGTCCCCATCGACGAAGATTTAAAGGTGGTTCACCTAGGAAGTTGGTGTTACACAAGCGAAGGCTGACAGCAATGCTAATGAAACTGGGCCTAAAAAGCCAAAGTCAATTGACCACATTGAGATCGAAAATCCTGACCTATTAAAAAAGTTGAGTGAAAAGAGTCAAAAGATGACCTACCTTAGCCTGCGAGGCATTTCGGGGACAGAAGAGATTCTTGAATCCATTGGGAAACTAGAAAACCTGATTATACTAGATCTCAGGTCTTGTCATAATCTGATTAAATTACCACAGCAACCAAGGTCCACATTAAAAAAAAAATTATCCCATCGTACTAGGTTCAAGAAATTAATTGGATGGGAATTACCCCAAGAAAGCTGGTTCAATAAGTTGATGGTTTTAGATATTTCGGGATGTTTTCTATTAGATCATATGCCAAAGTGGATATCTGACCTCTGTAATTTGGAGGTGTTAAAGGGGTTTCTAGTTGGCAGAGTGGGGAAAAAAAATGAGTCATGCCAGCTAGGTGATCTTTCAAAATTGATTAACCTCAAGAAGCTGAGCATTAGAACTACCACTGACATGAGTCCCGAAGTTTTCAGTGGCTTTAATTCTCTGAAGAGCCTTTTGATATTAACAATTACGTGGGGAAAATATAAGATACCAGACTACTCTTTACCAAAGAATCTTGAAAAGTTGGATATCAGATGTTATCCAGAAGATGATGTATCAAAGCTGATGAACTGTGCCGAACTGACAAAATTGAAGAAATTATATATAAGAGGTGGGGACCTTACAAAAATTCCTTCCCATGAGAACTGGAAAGTGGAGATGTTGCGCCTCAGGTTTTTAAAAAAATTGGTTTCAACCGACTGGGAAGAGGTGAGGGCCTTATTTCCGAATTTAAATTACGTGGAATATGTGGGATGTCCCCGGCTCGATAAATTCCCCAATGACGGGAGTTGTTGGATTAAGGAGAAGGCTGACAACAATCAAAACGAAGCCAAGTTAAAGGCCAGTGTTGAAGACTTCATTGGACCACTCAATATCCAGGTATTTACAACATTTATGTTTGTCACAACTACTCTGAAACTTTTTTTTTATGTTTGTCAAAACCACTCAATACCTACACCGATGGTAAGAACTATTATTGCTCGTATTATACATGTAGAACTGGACAAAGCTTTTATTTCTATAATTATTCTTTTTTACGTGAGTTCAAAATCCACACACCATTTGTTTCTATATTTTTGAAGAAGTTTCGGTTTCAATAATTGAAAGATCATTCTAACAAATAATGTATTTGTGTTCTCTGTATGTAGAAAACCCCATATATAAGAAAGATAGAGCCATTTGGTGGTCTCAGAGGGTCAGTGCAAGAAATGGATCCTACTGGCATTACACGCATTGTTAAAATTAGTATCTACCATAGCGAGGTGATTGATTCTCTTGCTATTTGTTTTGAACGTAATGGCCTCACGCAATGCACCAACAGATGGGGCGGAGATGGAGGAAACATTACTGAGGTATGAACATTATGTACTTTGATAATATGTGGCATTTTCTTATTGTAAAGATCGATGAAAATCAAGTCACTGAATTTTATCTTGTAATTATATTCTTAAACTATTATATGCATAAATTATTAACAAACAAAGAAATAAAAAAAAAACAAAGTAATATGTTAAGTAGACCACTTTTATTTAGTTGGCTAATGCAAGTTGATATAAAGAAGGGCTCTGGTTTAATAATGGTCTCCAAAATCTGCCGAATCGAACCGTACTCGTCCGAATTGGACCGTTTCTCAAGTAGTTGAATTGCCTTGAGCTTGTATTAATATTTTTGGTTTTTTTTTTAGTTGGACATTAATTTTTTGGATTTTTCTTATTTTCAAGTTGTTTTCTGAGGATGAAAGAGTATTCAATCTGAAATTAGCATTGCGTGCATACAATTTAAGGATGAACCATGGGACTCTTCTATGGGACTTTTACTTTTTTCTTCTCTCCTTTAGTTGTTTCCCAATTGGTTCTCTCTGGTTCGAATTTTTTTTTTCATCCTCTCCTCCTATCCATTTCGGGTGATAATCGGGACCTGCATTTACTCTTTTTTATTATTTTATGATATAATTTTATCCCTTTGGCTGTTTACTTTCATTTCTTTTTTGTTTCTTTTTCTTTTCTTTGTTCATTCCCTATTTTTCCCTTTTTACGGATCAAAAGCGACTTTAACAATAGTTTTGAACTAATTATTTATTTTTACAATTTTATTTATATTATTTTAATGTAGAACTGTGTTTTTGTAAAAAACAAAAAAAATGTCAATTTCTTATCCAATTTGATCGATTTCGACCGATTCACTCAATTCCGAATCCACAATTAAGTAATCAATTCGATTATGAGTCCGATTTTGCCAAACATTGTTTCTATTGCCCTTTTGTTAATTAGGCCGGGTACAACAGAGAGCTCAGTATTGTTCTCTGCCATTGAACTTGTCTTCATAGCAATACCGATTTAAAATTGTCAGGAAGGACATCCCTTAATTAATTCAATTGCTCTATTTTTTGCTTGTATTTTTTTAGTATATATTGTAAATGGTCACTCTACTACACCAGAACTCGATCAGGCTTAAAAATTTCTTGACCAGTCCTTGTCAATTGTGATTTTATTTGTAAAGAGGAACATAAACTATCAGTTATGATTTATATCCATTTTATTTGAACCGATTTCTTTATACAAAAATACTAATCTGAACTTTTGGTTGTTCCTTGTAAAATTTGTCTCCTAATGCATAATTAAGACAGTTTAATTATTAACAAAAGTTTTTTCTTTTCTGTATATAGATCAATCTTAAAACAGAAGAGTACATTAAGACTGTAAAAGGATTCTTTAATGACAACTATAATGGTCATGAGGTTGTGATGTCACTGACACTGGAAACAAATTTGGCTGTTTATGGACCATATGGCACGGAAAGAGGAGAACCATTCGAACTCCGTGGTCCGGCCTACAGTCAAATCATTGGATTTCATGTACATTGTGAAAAGTATATCAACGCTGTTGGAGTTTATGTCCAAGTAAGTGCAACATAACTTTATATTATCTTTTTCATAAATTACTCTTAAAGGTTTTTGTATTTCTTTGTTGTCGTATCTCCGATGTAGAAGAGAATCTTTTTGATAGACCGGGTCATTAAGCTATATTGGCACGTGAGAAAATTTGTGCACGTGCATAAATAAGGATTTTAACCTTTCTTCTTTGTCTTCTGATTTAATCGTTGCAAATTTCAACAATTTTCATTTTTTTTTTCACACATGTACAGGGAGCAATTTGAAGTAAACTAAAGTGGCGGTTTGGATTATGGAATTTTACTTTAAAGCCTTTAGAAAAATTATGTTATATATAACGAGAGCTAATACATTGCAAAAATTATGTTATATATAACGAGAGCTAATACATTGCAAAAATTATGTTATATATAACGAGAGCTAATACATAATTAAAAAATTTAAAATTATTAAAGTGACTAAATAATGTTTTGATAAAGTTAGATCCAAACTATTTAATTTAAATTAGCACAAACTTTAAAGTGGACTACATTTAATTTAAATAGTTTATAATTTTTTTTATCAAGTCCAGTCTTTATAAAGTGAACTTTAGGTGGGCCCATTATATTTCCATATATTGTTGGTATGTTCGGATTTTATAAAAATTTGACATGTTAGGTATCAAGAATTTATATATTATGTATACAAATTTGTATGTACAAGTATAAAAATTTACACACACTAGCTAGCGTTAGTGTCCTTCTAAAATTGGTTCCGGACAAAAGTCGACAACGATTTAAAAAAACAAAACCTATCTAAAGTATTTGTCATTTGTTAAATCAATATAAATTATTTTAAATTTTCTGTCTGCGTTTTACCCCTGACAACCTCACACTAGTTAAATTTCATTATTAGTTTAGATTCTTGAACAGTGCCTAAGTTTAATTTTATTTAATTCTTATTTTTCTATTTAACTCAGGGATCTAACTTCTAAAAGTGTTCAAAGTAAGGTTGAAAGTAAAACAAGGTTATTCATGTTTCATAATATCACATTATAATCCCGTTTCGGTTTCCAACGGAATCCATTTAATACCAATTTAACACATAAGCCCCTCTGATAAGGGAAATTATCACAAGTAATATAATTTAGCAAATCAGACCCTTAAATTATAATATTTTCAATTTGGTCCCTGACATTTATTTGTATTTTAAAATAGTGTACCAGTACTTGTTTCCTTCCCAAATTCAAACAAGAGGTAAGACATGAATCGAGATCAGAGGTCTCCAAGACCGATTAGAACCAATCAAGATTATTCACAAACAACTTTAATTTAATGTAAGGGTTCTAACTGATTCAAAGCACTCAAGTCTTCTCGCTGAAGTCCTCGGTGGCGAAAGGGAGTGAGCGAGAGAGATGGGGGCGTGAAAATGGAGACGAGAGGGGGCGGGGCTTCTCCTTTTTCCTTCTCCAGGATGGAGAAAATGGAGAGAGCGAGATAGATTGGTGGGGGAGGGTTGGCAATGGCAAGAGGAGCCCTCCTCTGGTGCGTGAACGGGAGAGAAGAGGGAGACGGGAAAAGAAGAAAAGGGCTGGATCCGAAATTTTTATAGATTGGAGTTAATTCCTCATTTTCAATTTCATTCAAAAATCAAAGGATAACATGGCTTCAGGATTCGTGCTACTGTGATCCAAGGGTTCAACAATTTCTGAAATTCAATTATAGTCTGCTTTAATTGATCTATGGTCCGTTTTGCTTATAAAATCCGAATCGAAGTTTCATACAAATTCTACAATGAAATCTGTACATATATTTCGGATGTTTATTTCTCAATTTAAGATCCGAATAATTCGATACCAAATTATATATATATATATAGAGAGAGATGGACTTGGGTGAGACGCGGAGCACCACGCGTTTGTACTTCACGCCATATTTTCATTTTGAAAGTCCAAACAACTGATCCGAACCATTAGATGTGATCTCCATATTGAAATGTGCTTGGAGACTAATTTTTACATTTTTTGGAATTTTTTTACTATTTATTAAGCCACTTTGAAAATCTGAAAATCCGCTTGAACAGTAAAAATTTCTGGACCACCGGATCAGCGATTTTCAAAAATGCTTAATAAATAGTAAAAAAATTTCAAAAAATGTAAAATTTGGTCTCCAAGCACATTTCAATATGGAGATCGTGTTGAGCGGTTCGGATCGGTTGTTTGGATTTTCAAAATGGCTAAAATGTACCATGGAGCACCAAACGCGTATACTTCGCGTCTCACCCAAGTCCATCTCTCTCTATATATATATAGAGAGAGAGAGAGAGAGAGAGAGAGAGAATGACTAAGCTCAAACGGCCGATTCAAACTGTTAAATGTTTAATCTATATTAAAATGTGCTTGGAGACAAAATTTTAGATTGTTTTTAGAATTTTTTTACTATTTATTAAGATATTTTGAAAATCACTGTGTTTTATTAAAATTTTGTGCCTTCTCAATCATCCTTGCTGTGCATGAAAATATATGGATTTTTTGGGTATAATATGAAATGATAAACATCCCACAGTATATATCTGCTATGTGGTGTCTAGCTTACTCTTAAGGCAATATATATCCATATAAACAAAGCCCAACCTAAACAATTCTCCTCTATTTTAGTTCCTTCATTATACCTACACCGATGGTAAGAACTATAATTACTCGTATTATACATGTAGAACTGGACAAAGCTTTTATTTCTATAATTATTCTTTTTTACATGAGTTGAAAATCCACACACCATTTGTTTCTATATTTTTGAAGAAGTTTCGGTTTCAATAATTGAAAGATCATTCTAACAAATAATGTATTTGTGTTCTCTGTATGTAGAAAACCCCATATATAAGAAAGATAGAGCCATTTGGTAGTCTCGGAGGGTCAGTGCAAGAAATGGATCCTACTGGCATTACACGCATTGTTAAAATTAGTATCTGCCATAGCGAGGTGATTGATTCTCTTGCTATTTGTTTTGAACGTAATGGCCTCACGCAATGCACCAACCGATGGGGCGGAGATGGAGGAAACATTACTGAGGTATGAGCATTCTATAGTTTGGTAATATGTGGCATTTTCTTGTTGTAAAGATCGATGAAAATCAAGTCACTACATTTTATCTTGTAATTATATTCTTAAACTATTATCTGCATAAATTATTAACAAAGAAAGAAATTAAAAAAACAAAGTAATATGTTGAGTAAACCACTTTTATTTAATTGGCTAATGTAAGTTGATATAAACAAGGGTTATGTATTAATAATGGTCTCCAAAATCGGCCGAGTCGAACTGTACTCGGCCGAATTGGACCGATTCTCAAATATTTTAATTGCCTTGAGATTGTATTAATATTTTTGGGTTTTTTTTTAAGTTGGACATTAATTTCTCGGATTTTTCTTATTTTCAAGTTGTTTTCTGAGAACAAAGAAAGAGTCTTCAATCTGAAATGAACATAGCGTGCATACAATCTAAGGATGAAAATGGGACCTGCATTTACTCATTTTTATTTATTTTATCATATGTTTTTCCCCTATAGCTGTTTACTTTCATTCCTTTTTGGTTTCTTTTTCTTTTCTTTATTCATTCTCTATTTTTCCCTTTTTACGGATAAAAACGGCCTTAACAATAGTTTTGAACTAATTATTTATTTTTACAATTTTATTTATATAATTTTAGTGTAGAACTATGTTTTTGTAAAAAAAAAAATCCGAATTTCTTATCCAATTTGATCGATTTCAACCGATTCACTCAATTCCAAATCCACAATTAAGTAATCAATTCGATTATGAGTCCGATTTTGCCGAACATTGCTTCTATTGCCCTTTTGTTAATTAGGCCGGGTACAACAGAGAGCTCAGTATTGTTCATAGCAATGCCGATTTAAAATTGTCGGGGAGAACATCTCTTAATTAATTCAATTCCTCTATTTTTGCTTGTAATAATATATATTTTTTAGTATATATTGTAAATGGTCACTCTACTACACCAGAACTCAGGCTTAAAAATTTCTTGACCAGTCCTTGTCAATTAATTGTGATTTTATTTGTAAAGAGGAACATAAACTGTTAGTTCTGATTTTTATCCATTTGATCTACATTTAATTAGACGTAAATCAGTTGTTTCAATTTTACAAAATAACATGACACTGAAATATCAACAACGCCAATTGATAGTAATGATTTTTAAAAAGTTTGAATCCTTCAAATATTATTAAACTTTATAAGTATAAATTGGTCATTTATACTTGTGATATATATAAAATTCTTAATGCACTAGGACCCTTCTTTGCTTCAAAATTGGTCAATAATTTAAATGATTATTAATTTTGTCTTAGTATATATTACTCGAAAGCACTTTTGCATTCAGTGTATACCAAGATCAATCTGCTTAGGGTAACAAAATATAAGCAAAAATGACACAATTAATTTAATATTCTTACTCCAAAGTCTTTGAATCATGTTAATAACTTCAAAGTGAAGCATTTAATAAAAAACCTAATAGGATAAAATCATGGTGTTGGTTACAGGTATAATTAGTTTCTTGGAATATAATTGTATTCATAGTTTTATAGAAGAGGTTCAAAGGGTTAAAATGCCTCGTTGTCATGCATTATTAATTGTACCTCATATTCATATTAAAATAGTCCGTCAAAATTTCTCTATATGATCTTTATATTGAAATGTACGTCCACACAAAATATTATATTTTTTTGAAAATTGTATACTATTCTTTAATACAAAATCACTATTTCGCCACCATATAAAAACAATTATATGATTTTTAATCTATCTAAAAATAATATTAAAATATATTTAAAAATATAATTTTTTGTCTCCAAACATATGTTAATATGGAGATCATATATATCGAGTGGTTCAGATCGACTATTTGGTCTTCAAAAATGGAGATAAAAAATATGAGACACGAAAAAATACGATAGACATGAGGCATTTGAATCGTTCTCTTTATACAAAAATACGTACTAATCTGAACTTTTGGTTGTTCCTTATAAAATTTTTCTCCTAATGCATAATTAAGACATTTTAAATACTAACAAAAGTTTTTTTCTTTTCTGTATATAGATCAATCTTAAAACAGACGAGTACATTAAGACTGTAAAAGGATTCTTTAATGACGACTATAATGGTCATGAGGTTGTGATGTCACTGACACTGGAAACAAATTTGGATGTTTATGGACCATATGGCACGGAAAAAGGAAAAGAATTCGAACTCCGTGGTCCGAAATACAGTCAAATCATTGGATTTCATGCACATTGTGAAAAGTATATCAACGCTGTTGGAGTTTATGTCCAAGTAAGTGCAACATAAACTATATATTATCTTTTTCATAAATTACTTTTAAAGTTTTTTGTATTTCTTTGTTGACGTCGTATCTCCGATGTAGCATAGAATCTCCTCTTAAACGCTGTTGGAGTTTATGCACGTGACAAAATTTGTGCACGTGCATAAATAAGGATTTTAAACTTTCTTCTTTGTCTTCTGATTTAATCTTTGCAAATTTCAACAATTTTCGTTTTTTTTTTTTCACACATATACATGGAGAAATTTGAAGTAAACTAAAGTGACAGTTTGGATTATGGAATTTTACTTTAAAGCCTTTAGAATTATTATGTTGTATATATACAACGAGAGCTAATACATTGCAAAAATATTTTTCTTAAATTTCAATATATATAATTAAAAAAATTAAAATTATGAGAGTGACTAAATAACGTTTTGATAAAGTTAGATCCAAACTATTTAATTTAAATTAGCACAAATTTTAAAGTGGACTCCATCTAATTGAAATAGTTTATAATTTTTTTTTTATCAAGTCCAGTCTTTATAAAATGAACTTTAGGTGGACCCATTATATTTTCATATACTGTTGATATGTCCAGATTTTATAAAAACTTGACATGTTAGGTATGAAGACTTTATATATTATATATACAAGAGTATAAAAACTTACACTCGCTAACTAGCGTTAGTGTCCTTCTAAAATTGGTTCCGGACAAAAGTCGACAATGATTTAAGAGAACAAAGCCTAGCTATCTAAAGTATTTGACATTTGTTAAATCAATACAAAGTATTGTAAAGTTTCAGTCTGCATTTTACCCTGACAACCTCACTCTATATATATATATATATATATATATATATATATATAGAGAGAGAGAGAGAGAGAGAGAGAGATGGGCTATGGTGCATTGCAATGCATAGGCCATGGTGTGCATTGGACCATAAATCACAGATTCAAAGTCCAAATGACCGATCCAAACCGTTCATCTTGTTCTCCATATTAATATGTGCTTGGAGACCAAATTTTACATTTTTTGAAATTTTTTTACTATTTATTAAGCCACTTTGAAAATCGCTGATCCAACGGTGACTGTTTGGAACAGTAAAATCAGAAGCCACCGTTGGATCAGCGATTTTCAAAGTGGCTTAATAAATAGTAAAAAAATTCCAAAAAATGTAAAATTTGGTCTCCAAGCACATATTAATATGGAGAACAAGATGAACGGTTTGGATCGGTCATTTGGACTTTGAATCGGTGATTTATGGTCCAATGCACACCATGACCTATGGATTGCAATGCACCATAGCCCATCTCTCTCTCTCTCTCTCTATATATATATATATGCTAATATTTGAGATTTCATGATATCTTTTGAATTTATTATTTTTAAAACACTACATGTAAAAAAATTTATTATTTTTAGAATGATTCCTAGCTTAGTCACAAGACAATTGGAAATATATATAGAGTAAGGCTTAGGTGATATAAATAGCATAAGGTCATTTCTGTGCTGTGGTCTCGAAAATCTATCATATAAATTTTAAACTTTGATTAAGTAGCTCAGTAAATTGGTTATGTAATGAACTTGTAGAATATCAATTTTCACTATTTTAGAATTTTTTTTTAATTTTTTATAATTTATGAAAGATGACAAAAAATAGCTCAACAATAAAAGAGAATTGCCAATGTTTTATGTTACTTTTTGCTATCTTTCATAAATCATAAAAATAGTAAAAAAAATTTAAAATTATAAAAATTAGCATTCTACAAGTATATTATATAAACAAATTAGTACCAATGTTGTAAATAACGGTATGCGGTCATCGGACGGATAGGGTACCGCCAAGCGATTAATCGAGAATAATCGGCTAATTAATCGAAAAAAATCTATGACGGTTTAGTCACCACCAACGACTAATCGGCTGATTAATCAACCTAAACGGACGTTTTTTACAACACTGATTAGTACGATGTAGCCTAGACCGACTTAATTAGTTTACCTACGAATATTGACAATATTGACACATTTGCATGCGAATTGGAGACTGAAGGAGATCCAACGAATTCCACCTTGTACTAGCTAAAATATAAATGATGCCAAAATATAATTTATAGTACTCCAAAAACATAATATAAGAGGCACGGTTTTCCATTTTACTTTAATTTTCTCGCCGAAGCAAGATCAAAGAGGAACCCCCCGCCCCCTCGGTGGGGAGAGGGAGTCAGCGAGAGAGATGGGGGCGTGAAAATGGAGAGGAGAGGGGGCGGGGCTTTTCCTTTTTCCCTCTCCAGGATGGAGAAAATGGAGAGCGAGAGAGATTGGTGGGGGAGGGTTGGCAGAGGCAAGAGGAGCCCTCCTCTGGTGCGTGAATGGGAGAGAAGAGGGAGACGGGGAAAGAAGAAAAGGGCTGGATCCCAAATTTTTATAGATTGGAGTTAATTCCTCATTTTCAATTTCATTCAAAAATCAAAGGATAACATGGCTTCAGGATTC
Source organism: Carex rostrata (assembly GCF_964058835.1). Lineage (NCBI taxonomy): Eukaryota > Viridiplantae > Streptophyta > Magnoliopsida > Poales > Cyperaceae > Carex > Carex rostrata. Next base: position 11,100,798 of record NC_135929.1, read on the forward strand.
GTGCTACTGTGATCCAAGGGTTGAACATTTTCTGAAATTCAATTATACTCTCCTTTAATTGATCTATGGTCCGTTTTGCTTATAAAATCCGAATCAAAGTTTCATATAAATATTACAATTAAACTCATATGTATATTTCGGACATTTATTTCTCAATTAAGATCCAAATAATTCAATATCAAATAATATATACATATATATATAATCAAATCTCTATACTTCCTTAACGAACGGGATTAATAAATTTTATAATTTATTCGTGCGAATAATTCATATATTTATATTCTTGATTGGAACTCAATTTATTTTAGTTTAGTTAGATTCTATACGAATATTCGTTGTTATTATTTATAATTTAGTTTAATTTATAATTTGTTCAAAGTTTTGTATATTTTATTTTTACCCAATCTACAAGCGAAACAAATTAACGAAACTTGTGTATGGCAATTGCTATGAATTTTTCATAAGTTCATGATTCCCAACGGGTTTAATAATTACCTTATAAATTTCTAATTTTATATTTTTAAATTGGTTATCATTATTTCTTTATTTCCAAAGTGTTGTAATTTTGTATTTTTAAAATTATGTGTCTTTAATCAACAACTCAACGGAGATTTATGGGAAGGTTCGTTGTTGTATACTTGTATTTTAGATCTCTATAACTGCATCCAACTTTTATTAATTTCTGATTAACATTTGCATTTTGATAAGATTACATAATTCTAACGGGTCACACAAGACGTATGTTATTTTTATGAAAATTCTTATTTATAACTTTACTTTGCAATTTTATAAGCTTAAATTAAAATTGGTTTAATCAGAACCTTTCAATTTTTTGTATTTTTGGCATTTATCGTTCAATTGTTTCTATTCATTGAATTTTGATTTCAGTTATTGATTATAATTCTATAATTGTTTATGTAAGTAATTCGTTAGTAGATCTTATTTTATTAGGCCTTAGTATAAAATTATCTTTTAAAATTTACAAAATTTTAAATTAGTTCCGATTTTATTATCAATAATTCGTTTAAATTTATTACTAATCCTGCTTATAATAAATTTAACAATAATTAAAATTACGGGTTATAACAATTTTATTACATGAGATCAAGATCCTTTAAACTTTTATTTACTACATTTTTTTGTGTTCTGTATGCAGTCAACCAGTGGTTCTATAATAATCAAAGGTAGATTCTCGTTTGACAATATACAAGAGAAAGAAATCGATCCTACGGGCATTACTCACATTGTTAAAATTATTATCTACCATGAGGGCTATATATGTGGTCTTATTGTGGATTGTGAACATAATGACACCACACAATGCACCTACCGATGGGGCGGCAATTTTGGAGGAGGATACAAGAGTGAGGTACGAGCCATTTGCAGACTTAGTAATAGATGTCACTTTTTTACTGTAAAGTTCGATGAATTATTTTGAAATTATAAACTCTTAAATTACTACATAGCATAGCTAGATAAAATTATTACCAACCAAAAAAAATAAAAAACAAAAAAAATAAAATGTTGGGAGAACAACATCTAATTAATTGGGTAAAACAATATATTTTTATTTAGGCCGGGTTTTCAACCGAGAACTCTATAATTAAATAAAATTAATAAATAAAAACTAGAGGATTGTTCTCAGCACTTGTCATCATAGCAATTGTTCTTAATAATGTCAGGAGAACATTCCATAATGAATTCAGTGCCTATACCGTTTTTTGAAATGGTGAGATATTTTATTTACTATATCTTATAAATGGTCACTCTAACAATACTACTCCAGAACTCTAGCTTCAGAAACTTCTTGACATATATATTTATAAAGAACAACAGAAACTGTTAGTCTATTAGTTCTGATATATAGAGTTAGGCTGGGGTGCTATGGTTAGCATAGTGGCTTCTATGCTACGGCTCAATATTCGAGTTTTCAAAATCCAAACGGTCGATCCGAACTGTTCATCTTATTCTCCATATTAATATCTGCTTGGAGACCAAATTTTACATTTTTCTGAATTTTTTTACTATTTATTAAGTATTTTACAAAATTGTTGATCCAACGGTGGCTGCACAAAACAGTAAAACCGTTGGATTAGCGATTTTCAAAGTGGCTTAATAAATAGTAAAAAAATTCAGAAAATTATAAAATTTGGTCTCCAAGCAGATATTAATATGGAGAATAAGATGAACGGTTCGGATCGACCGTTTGGATTTTGAAAACTCGAATATTGAGCTGTAGCATAGAGGCCACTATGCTATCCATAGCACCCCAGCCTAACTCCTGATATATATATCAGTTTTTTTTATTTTTAATTGTTAGTACTGAAGAGTCAGCTACACGTATATCAAATTTTTAAATGTCAATACTCACTTGTCAATCTTTCAAATATTATTAAACTTTACCAGTATAAATACACTTGTGATATAAATATCTTATTATACTTGGACCCTTCTCTTTTTTCCAAAGTTGGCCATCAATTAAATGTTTATTTTGGCTTAATATACTTAATTACTCGAGCACCTTTTCGGTAAAAAAGTCAAGCAAAGATGACACAAATACCAAGTTAGGTAATCTAACTCGAAAGTATTTAATATAAAAAAAAAAACCGTAATAGGACTTGGTGTAAGTTAAAAGTATTAATTTCTTGAAAAAGTATACATATTATTTACAAAGATACCAATTTTAAGTTGGTTTTTCTTGTAAAATTTGTCTCCCAATGCATATATATTAAAGCAGTTTTAATAACTCATAACTTACCTAGGAACATTTAAACCTACTAACAAGCAGTTATGTAACTGTCTAAAGTCTTCTCTTACTTGGTTCTATTTTTTTGTAGGTCAATTTTGAAACAAACGAGTACATTACATCTATAAATGGCCACGTGCAAAGAGGCTATGATTCGATTTGTTTTGTGAGGTCACTGGTACTAAAAACTAATTTGAGGGTTTATGGACCTTACGGCAGAGAGTCGCCGGAAGGTGATTGGAAACCTTTTGAATTTTCTGCGCCTCTTGGCAGTCAAATAATTGGCTTTCATGCATACTATAGTGATTATTATGTCCACGCTCTTGGAGTTAATGTCCGGCAGGTAGGCACAACTATCATGTTTTTCATCAACTACTCTGAATTTATTTTCTATTTCCTTGTTGTACACCGGATCTTTCTGAAAATTATATTTAAATTAATATAAGTTTATGATAATTCGCATATTAGGATTCTACCCGTACTAAGAATCTATATTTTAATAAAAAAAAGTTCAAACAATTAATTTGAACCATTAAACATAATCTTCATATGAAAATATACTTGGAGACTAAATTTAATATGTTTTCATAATTTTTTTTCTATTTCATAATATCCGAACCATCAAACAATTGACTCCAAGTCCCCGGGTTATGGTTGTCCTTTGATGTTTATGGGCTCAAATTAATAGAACCATTTTCAACTGATTCAAATTGGTCTTTTAAGAGGCTCCAATTGTCGACAGAAATAAACATGGGCGACCATTTAAATAATTGGGGCTTTTTTATTTACCTAGTATGAAAATATTTTTTCTTTGTTGCCTAAAAAATGTAGTTGCGAAAAACAATATCTAACTCATCTTTATTGATAAAATTTATAAAAGAGCAGATGATTATATCTTTGAGATAATTCATTGTAGTTCACCTTAAATTATTGTTTAGTGGAAAACAAATATATGGTAGTGTGAAAAATGAGGACAATATTGTTTTTAGAGTTTTTATTATTTTATTTGATTACATTTGGTCAAGATCCTTCAACCTTTAGTTTCTATTTTATTGAAATATTGGTTTCTAACATAGAATGTACATAACATGTATTTAGTGTTCTCTATATCCAGTCAAATGGTACTATAATAAAGGAGGGGCCATTCCTTGGTGACGGTGGTATAGTGAAACATATGGATCCAACGTGCATTACTCGCATAGTTAAAATTAGAATCTACTATGGTGACAAGATTAATGGTCTTACTGTGTATTTTGAACGTAATGGCACTACTCAATGCACTGGCCTTTGGGGCAAAAATGAAGGAACGTTGGATGAGGTACGAACAATTTTCTGCTTTGAATTACTAACATATGTCACTTTTTTTATATTGTAAATTAAGATCGATGAAGTTCAAATGACCCGAATTTTTTATTTATATAAAAAAAAAAATAAAAAAACTAACCAGTTTGGAATAGGATTTTGAAATCTACCCAAATCGGAAAATTTTTTTCCGGTAATTCAGTCTAAAACCGGAAAAAAAAAATTTCAGTTTTACAATTCCAAAACCAGCGGCAAGAAAAAAAAGAAACCGTAAAAAAGTTTTCTGGTTTTGGAATTCCAAATCCTTTTCAGAAAAAAAAAACAAATTTTTTTTTACAGTTTCAATATTTTTTTCTTACAGCCACAAAAAATCCGGCATGAAAAATGTTGATCCGAGTTATTTGTAGCAGTCTTTCTAATAAATCAAATTATATAGTATTCCATCTATTTTCAAAGAAATATATTAAATATTTCTAATGTTTCAATACAAAAAATAAATAAATTATAAATATTTCTATTTAAATAAAATATCTGAAAAAAAATGAAACCGTAAAATTTTTTTCCGCTTTTTCTTTTTCTTTCTGAAGAGGCTTTGGAATTCCAAAACCGGAAAAAAAAATTTACGTTTTCTTCTTTTTTTTGCCGCTGGTTTTTGAATTGTAAAACCGGAATTCTTTTTTCTGTTTTTAGATTGAATTGCCGGAAAACAAAATTTCCGGTTTGGGTAGATTTCGAAATTCTGCCAAACTTTGGTTATTTTTTGAAATTTAATTATTTTGTTGGGTATTTATAAAAAATTCGGTCATAAATTATTATCAAAGAAAATAACTACAAAACAACAAAATACAGAAGTTGGGACAATCAGGTCTAATTAGTCGGTTAATTAATTGACCCAATTTGTATACATAAGGGCTCTGTTTTTTTATTTTGGCCCGATACTAAAACAGAGAGCTCTTTACGTAAAACAAAATTAATAAAGTAATTAATATCTGCAGATTATTGTTCTCAGCTTTTTGTACTTTTCATCATAGCAATTAACAATACACGATTGAAGCATTTTATGAAAAAAATAATAATAAGATAAAATAATGATGTAAGTTGAAGGTACATTTGTTTTCTTGGAACAATGTCATTGTTGTATATATACAAAAGTACTGATATGAAATTTTTGGTTGTTCCTTGTAAATTTTGTCCTAATGCACAATTTAGAAATTTAATCATTCATAACTTACCAATTAACAGTAGAAGTTATTAAAAAATAATTATGTGCATGCATATAGTTTTCTCACTAGTTTTATGTTTTTTTCAGATAAATTTTAAAACAAACGAGTACATTAAGTCTGTAAAAGGTTACTTGGACTCTAGTATATTGATGTCATTGGTACTGATAACTAATTTGGATGTTTATGGACCATACGGCACGGGACAAGGGGAATCCTTTGAACACACTTCTCTGCACGGTCAAATTATTAGCTTCTTTGCATGTGTTGGAATTAATTGTGTTTTCCGTCTTGGAGTCTATATCAAGGTATTTACAACATTTATGTTTGTCAAAACTACTCTGAAACTTTTTTTCTAATTATTCTTTGTCATCTTCGTAAGCCTTTACTGTCAATTATATTTACTGTCAAGGTACCAACAATAAGTAAGTCGGTGCTTTGCGGTGGCAGTGGGGGTTCAGCAAGAGGTATGGACGACGTGTCTGCCATTTCTAGTATTTGTGGTGTCAAGATTCAATATGATGACGATACTATTCATGCTCTTTCTGTGCGTTATAAACTTCATGATTCCTCTTATAAAGAAACACCACTCTGGGGCGGAGAAACAGGAAAGCTGACTAAGCAGGTACAAGATTCTTGCACCAAACATAAACTCCTCTCCTGGAGCGATTTTACAATTTTTAAATATATTTTTTTTCTATTTTTTATAGTATTGCAGATCATACATACAAAAGAGCAAACGAACTGTTTATAAAAACGAAAAGCTACCAACAAACTGTATGTTAAGACCGGTGAAATTCTTACCTATTTAAACTCTTTTAAATTTTAAAATTGATATAATTTGTACTGATTTTTGTATCAATATTAAAACTCCTATATTTTTTATGTTTCTCTCTCTACTTTTTTTTTTATTAATTTATGCTAAAAAAAAAATTCCTATAGAAAGAGGATTCAAATTAGTTAAAACCCGAGATCATTAACAGTACCCCTGAAATTCCTGAAATCCCGAATCCAGCTGTCTAGCCGAGATCATGAACAATACCTCTGAGATATGTGCACAGAAAAATCAGTTATTCCGAGTTGCATGCACAAAAAAAATTAGACAGCTAGATTCGAAATTTCAGGGTACTGTTCATGGATCTCAGATTTTCAGCTGATTTGAATCCATAGAAAGAACCCTTATTTGAGAATCAAGCATTAAATTTAAAGGTGTCTCTATTACCGATCGTTGAATTTCTCCTGAGACGTTTCTAACATAAAAACGAGAGTATAGAACTTTATCAGATAATACACTTGCATTATAACCGGCTATATATCTTCAATACACTATAATTCATTAATGGGCTTGGGCTTTCCGATAATTAATAATTTTTACTGGGCTCCTGAAGTCGTTGCATAAAGTTTTCTATATGGTTTTGTAGATCGATTTTTATAGATACGAATACATTAAGTCTGTGAGAGGCTATGTTGGCTACTTCGGTGACATATTTACTGTGACGTCACTGGAACTGATAACCAATTACGGACCATACGGACCATATGGCAAGGAAGAAGGGACTCCTTTCGAACTCTCTGCTTTTGACGGTCAAATCATTGGTTTTCATGGACGCTCTGGGGAGTACCTCAATGCCATTGGAGTTTATGTCGAGGTACGTACTAGTATTACTTCTCACAAGCAACTCTGAAACTTGTTTATATATGTCTTATGCATTTGACCTCTTCATTATATTTTAATTCGTTTTCAATTGTTTTATAATTAACAAAATGTGTTATTATATATTAAGTCCAACGGCTATACAATCAAATAGCAATCTGTTGAGGTTAATTGCAGCCGTTGATTATTGTGTGAAGGAATTAAACTTGACTCATCAAATTTTGCAGTGGACATAACATTGAAGCTGATTGATGGCACGATTTTGAAGGTCAAACGTGGTTCTTCTTGGACAAATAAAATATGGATTTGAAGCTTTATTCAATTTTAACTTTTAAGATGATATATGAAAGCTTCAAGTCTATTAGAATTTCGTATAGAAACTTTTGAGTGAAGTATGCGTGGGTAATTGTTATCTCAAAATTTTGTTTTTCAGTTTTATTTTTTATTTATGAAATTCTAGAGTTGGTATTCAATTTTTATGGCTATAAAACAGTTGCCTTGTAATTTAGGGTGTTATAAAACAGTTGCTATAGAAAGTTATGGTTTTTGAGTGAAGCATGCCGTGAGAATAGTAACAAATTAAATTTAATAATGATCTTAAAAATTTTAAAATGTCAAATTTATTTTATAAGAAATCAAACAGTCAAAAATAATAAAAAAAATTAATGCATTAAAATAACTTATCATCTTCATTTTTTTTATAGCTGACTTTGAATTAAATGAGTTTGAAAATTTCAAAATTTTATACGTACACGCATCACTCGTGATGTAGCTCACTATCTTGAATTTGTCGGTTGAAACAAATTTGAAAGTTTTTTAAGTTAAGCTTACCAAACTTTTTTTATGAGCCTACCACATCATAACCTCACTCATATTATAGGAAGCTGCTAATAGTCTCCAGACTCCAATCCCCCAAAAGTTTCTGGAAGTCCCTGTAAACTAATGGACCGAAGTCGGTAAACTTCAAAACTAAATCATGTAATTCAATTCCATGAATCCTGTAAACATAATAAGTTTTCATTTCTATGTGGTCTCTAATAACCTCTACTTTAACAACTTTAATTACTTTGATCGAGACCACTTTTAGACCTTTGACTAGAACCATATCTAGAATATCTCTAACGGTTTTTTAAAATTGATAACTAACTATGACCACTTTAAAATTCTGTAAACTTATATATGTAAAATAAATTCAATTTTTTTTTTCAAATCTCCTTCTAGATGCTACTTTCAATTATTTTGAATTCTGTAAACATTGTCATATAACATTGTCACATAACTCTGTAAATTTTGTTTGTTTGTTTGTTTTTTTTTTTTTTTAAATTTTGAAAATTTCATGAACACTGCAAAGTGGTGAGCAGAATTCAAATTCTCGATTTGAAGTATCCAATAATTCTAAATTTTTTTTCTAACTAGCTATGCTACCGCGAGTGTGTATCCTCTGAGATATCTCAACTTTTGCGTGACCGACGTGTCCGGTGCCTATTCGGAGGTGATGTAGGGGTCAGTGTCATGTGGGCTTTGAGATTCGTGCATAACGTCTTTAAACGGTTATTTTTCATAAAGTCACACAAAGTTTGAGATAACTCAGAGGACACGAATTCTGCTACCGCTCCGCTCTCAAATTGGAATACAATTTTCTTATTTTTCAGAAAAATTTCAAAACATAAAAAAGAAGATATAAATAGAACAAAAATCATATTTTGATAAGACGTTGCGATCCATAGCGTAGCGTCTCAACTTGCCGAGTGGTCACGTGACTTTACCATCGGTAAAGTCCTGTGGGGTGGGGCCCGCACCAGACAAGAAAAGAAACCTATTTCATTCATTCATTCATTCATTCACGCTTTCTTTTCCGGAGACGTACGCCGAACTCCCGCTGGACCCATCCCACGCCAGAAACAACCATAACTCCCGCTGGACCTTTCGAATTTTCTGCACCTCCCGGCGGTCAAATAATTGGCTTTCATGCATACCATAGTGATGAGATTAATTACTCATTTGTCCACGCTCTTGGAGTTTATGTCCGGCAGGTAGGCACAAATCATGTTTTTCATCAACTACTCTGAATTTATTTTCTATTTCCTTGTTGTACACCGGATCTTTCTGAAAATTATATTTAAATTAATATAAGTTTATGATAATTTGCATATTAGTATTCTACCTGTACTAAGAATCTATATTTTAATTAAAAAAGTTCAAACAATTGATCCAAACCATTAAACACAATCTTCATAGGAAAATACACTTGGAGACTAAATTTAATATGTTTTCATAATTTTTTTCCTATTTCATAATATCCGAACCATCAAACAATTGACTCCAATTCCCCGGATTATGGTTGTCCTTCGATTTTTATGGGCTCAAATTAATAGAACCATTTTCAACTGATTCAAATTGGTCTTTTAAGAGGCTCTAATTGTCAACAGAAATAAACATGGGCGACCATTGAAATAATTGGGGCTTTTTTACTTCTTTAGTGATAAAATTTATAAAAGAGCAGATGATTATATCTTTGAGATAATTTATTGTAGTTCACCTTAAATTATTGTTTAGTGGAAAACAAATATATGGTAGTGTGAAAAATGAGGACAATATTGTTTCTAGAGTTTTTATTATTTTATTTTATTACATTTGGTCAAGATCCTTGGAACCTTTGTTTTTTATTTTATTGAAATATTGGTTTCTAACATGGAATGTACATAACATGTATTTAGTGTTCTCTGTATCCAGTCAAATGGTACTATAATAAAGGAGGGGCCATTCCTTGGTGACGGTGGTATAGTGAAACGTATGGATCCAACGTGCATTACTCGCATAGTTAAAATTATAATCTACCGTGGTGACAAGATTAATGGTCTTACTGTGTATTTTGAACGTAATGGCATCACTCAATGCACTAGCCTTTGGGGCAAAATTGAAGGAAAGGTGGATGAGGTACGAACAATTTTCTGCTTTGATTTAGTAATATATGTCACTTTTTTTTATTGTAAATTAAGATCGATGAAGTTCAAATGACTGATGACTTTTAATTTATAATTATATATTCTTAAATTAGTGTCTGGATAAATTAATATCAAACAAAATAACTATAAAACAACAAAATAAAAAGTTGGAACAACCAGGTCTAATTAGTTGGTCAATTAATTGACCCAGTTTGTATACACAAGGGCTCTGTTTTTTTTTTTATTTTGGCCCGGTACTGAAAACAGAGAGTAATTTACGTAAAACAAAATTAATAAACTAATTAAAATCTGCGTATTATATGTTAGGAACTTCACAACTGTAGCATTTAATGAAAAGCAATAATAAGATAAAATAATGATGCAAGTCAAAGGTACTTTTTTTCTTGGAACAATGTCATTGTTGTAAATATACAAAAATACCAATATGAAAATTTTTGTTGTTCCTTGTAAATTTTGTCTCCTAATGCACAATTTAGAAGTTTAATCATTCGTAACTTACCAATTAACAGTAGAAGTTACTAAAAAATAATTATGTGCGTGCATAAAGTTTTCTCACTAGTTTTATGTTTTTTCAGATAAATTTTAAAACAAACGAGTACATTAAGTCTGTAAAAGGTTACTTGGACGATAGTGATAATATGTTGTCACTGATACTGGTAACTAATTTCAACGTTTATGGACCATACGACAAGGAAGGAGGGAGATTCTTTAAACACACTTCTCTGCACGGTCAAATTATTAGCTTCTTTGCATGTGTTGGAATTAATTGTGTTTTCCGTCTTGGAGTCTATATCAAGGTATTTACAACATTTATGTTTGTCAAAACTACTCTGAAACTTTTTTTTCTAATTATTATTTGTTATCTTCGTAAGCCTTTACCAATAAGTAAGTCGGTGCCTTGCGGTGGCAGTGGGGGTTCACCAAGAGATATGGACGACGTGTCTGCCATTTATAAAATTTATGGAGTCACGATTCGATATGACGATACTATTCATGCTCTTTCTGTGCGTTGTAGACTTAATGATTCTTCTTTTAAACAAACACTCTGGGGCAGAGAAACAGGAAAGCTGACTGAGGTACGTACAAGATCCTTGCACCAACATAAACTCCTCTCCTGGGGCGATTTTACAATTTTTAAATATTTTTTTCTATTCTTTTTAGTATACATACAAAAGAGCAAATGAACAGTTTATAAAAATTAAAAGCTACCAACAAACTATTATTGTTGTAAATGTAACTCGGATTGTAAATGGTATAGAAGAGGAGTTTATATAACCTGATTTTTATTTCTTACAAAGGATTATACAATATTTTACAAGCCTCTGATATATTTACTTCTCTGATCCACTTTTTTTACACATAAGCTCATCCTATTTATACTAATAATGTCGGTACTAAAATTTCTAAATTTTACATATTTATTCTATCGACATTATTAATATGTCAGTACTAAAGTTTTTAGATTTTACATATTTATTCTACTGACATTATTAATATATGTCGGTTGATTTATCTGGAGAGTACATGATATGTACATGTCTTCTAACTATGATATTCTACTGACATTATTAATATATATCTTCAATACACTATAATTGATTAATGGGCTTGGGCTTTCCGATAATAATTTTTACGGGGCTCCTGAAGTCGTTGCTGTCAATTTCAACAGTTATGTGCATAAAGTTTTCTATATGGTTTTGTAGATCAATTTTCATGAAGACGAATACATTAAGTCTGTGAGAGGATATGTTGGCTACTTTGGTGACATATTTACTGTGAGGTCACTACAACTGATAACCAATTACAAAAGTTACGGACCATACGGCAAGGAAGAAGGGACTCCTTTCGAACTCTCTGCTTTTGACGGTAGAATCATTGGTTTCCATGGACGCTCTGGAGAGTACCTCAATGCCATTGGAGTTTATGTCGAGGTACGTACTAGTATTACTTCTCACAAGCAACTCTGAAACTTGTTTATATATGTTTTATGCATTTGACCGCTTCATTATATTTTAATTCGTTTTCAATTATTGTTTTATAATTAACAAAATGTGTTATTATTAAGTCCAACGGCTATACAATCAAATAGCAATCTGTTGAGGTTAATTGCAGCCGTTGATTATTATTGTGTGAAGGAATTAAACTTGACTCATCAAATTTTGCAGTGGGATAACAGTGAAGGTGAGGATAACAATGAAGGTGAGGATAACAGTGAATCTGATTGATGGCACGATTTTGAAGGTCAAACGTGGTTCTTCTTGGACAACTAAAATATGGATTGAAGCGAGCTCAAAATCAGGCCCGTAGGAACAGACGATGGAAAGAGCGAAAGAAAAGGCGATTGAGAAGGAGACTAAGGAGGCGACTGCGCAACCACAACCACCACCCAGGAACACAACGGGAAGGCTATGTAGGGAGAACAGACCTCTACTCAGCTGGTTTGAAGAGGCAATGAAGGAAAAACCTAGGCCGATAGAGGAGGCACTCTTAACAGTGAAGGAACAAGGGGTAACAAAATGCAGCTCCACTATTGTGGCAACAAGGGAACAGGCGACTGCAAGCAGACTGGGGGGATCCAACCCGGGAAACAAGGCAAATGAAGATGACAATGGAGAACAGAAGGAAGATGGATGGCAAGTAGTACGCTCAAGAAAACACAGGATGCAACAGGCAAACCTGCAAGCACGTAACCCACCCCCACGAAAAATTCCAACACAGGTTGAGAAAGCTTTCTCCAAAGCATTTATTGAGAAAAAATGCTTTAGGTGCTTGTCAGTCGGTCATAAAAGGGCTAGCTGTAGAGAACCGGTGAGGTGCTTTAAATGCCACAAGGTAGGCCATATGGCAGGGAGATGCACACTGCCTATAAAACAAACCGTCCAAACAGGGCCTAAACCACAAGCATTTCAGAGAAACAAAAAACAAGGAGAGACATACGCACAGGTGACTAGAGATAAACAGAAAATGGAAGTAGTAGAACAATATTTAGATGAGCATCCAGAGGTAGAAGACGTGTTCATACCAGAGATGACAGACCTCAAACCAGAAAACGAATACCTTCAGAGGTCGGCAATGGTGGTCTTGGAAGTGGATGACGATTACCAAAACAAGCCAGTCGAGATCACGAACCCACTAGTGGATGCCATCAAGAACGCATTGGTGGTGCGCACCGGTAGTACCCCATCAAGGTATAGAGTACTGGCCATAGATAAATCTGTTTTGGTAATATGTGACAATACGAGGTGGAGAGATAGATTGGTAGAAGAACAAACCTTTCGCATTATAGAACTGGGAGTGAGGTTCTATCTTAGGGCATGGAGCCCAACAATGGACATGGCATATCAACCCCCAGGTTACCAGACGTGGCTGAGACTAACAGGGCTCCCTCTGCATTTGTGGAATGATGATGGTATCAAACGGGCTACAGCAAGAATTGGCATAGTGAAACACATTAGGCCATATGGCATTCAAGGGGGTCAGATGAAACACATCACGGTGTATATGGCCACTAAGCACCCAAGAGGGATATCAAAAACCCTAGAAGTAAGAGTAGGAAGCCATACGAGAATAGTGCAGGTCAAACTATTAGGGTGGAGATTGGCGACATATGGACACTTTCCACCACCAGACCCGAACCAACCTGCTCAACAGTCACAACCAGGGCAGTATGAATACCAGTGGCAAGATCAAATGCATCAACCAGCAACTGGCACACCTTCGGGTTCTGGGGTGAATAATGCTCACAGCTATGCTCCTACCAATGAGTGGGGGACAAAAATAAAAAAGGATGGGGCTAAGAAGGGAGGAGTGTCAATGTTGGGAAGGTCAAGACCAAAGCAAGTATGGGTTCAAAAAAGAGGTGCTGAAGGACCAAGAGGCGCTCAAACAAAGCAGCAATGGACTCCGAGAGATGGGGTGAAACTGTTGGGGAAGGTGAGTAAGCTGAAGTCACAAATGCTGACCACACAAGGGTTACACAACAAGAGAGTGACAGCTACACGAAAAATTACAATCAAAGCGGGATCGAGTGTGACTTGTACGTTAGAAGTACAAGGGGGCGAAAATGTCAGGAGAAAACTCACGCTTCAGCCGGTCACAGACATAACGGATACACCAGGTCAACTCATCCTTAAATGCTTAACACTTTTCAAAAAGAATTGTACAAGCAGGGTAAGGTCAGAAAGGCTATTCGGCAAAAGGACACAGGAGCAGAGCACGAGGCCTAGGATCGAGTACAAGGCAAGTAGTTACGAGATGCAGTCATTAAGTGATGGGATAGCTAATTCAGAGAGGAAGCACAACAGCTGGAACACAATAGGAGACCGGGTTTTCGCTCAAGGCAGCACAATGACGGTCACCTTAACACGGGCAGGGATGGGGCTCCCAATAATTCTCAAATTTCAGATAGGAGACGGGCCATTAAACCTAGCAGCAAAAACTAATTTCCTCACAATGATACCACATGCAAACAGCCCAACAAAATCGAGCCCAGTCATGATTATAGGCCCTCCTCCAGGCTTCGAAGATGGGCCCAAATATCGGGTAATAGAGGAAATATATGAAGGCCCTCCTCCAGGCTTTGAGAATGGGCCGAATTATCAGGCCCAACAAGAAGAAGGAATTATGAACCAAGGTTTAATAGAAGAACATGGGCCATCTCAGCAGGCCCCCTCAACACCAGTGAACCAGAAAGGCACAGGGGCAATACGAAAGAGCCCACGTCTCCAAGCGAAAACAAGAGGGCCGTACATCTCTGCCATTGAAAAGGCAAAAATGGTGAAGGGTTATCAACCAGAGAAAGAAGGAAAGCAGAAAAGGGGACCCAAACTTGTCAAACAACCAGTGAAACCGAATCTGAACTACATGGAGACACTAAACCCGCTGTCAGAGATACAGGCACACTTAGTAGTTGATGCCGCAGGAATAGAAATGAAGGAAAGCCTCAGTGAAAGTATAAGCAAAGTGGCGAAGGATCAGTGGCTGGGGGAAGGACCTGAGGGGGTCTGATTCGAGTTAGGCAAGGCCTATAAAGTAGTTCCTCATGTTCTAATGTTAAGCTTTTTTAAAATTAGCCCAGCAGGTGTTAGGAGAAATGGGCTCCTTTTGTGTTTATGCATATGCTTTAGTTTCAGTATTAAGAAGAGTCAAGCTCCGTGGTGGGCACGGAAAGGTTGGGGTAGAGTTTTGGCACTGGGATACAGAGGAGATGTTGTTGTACCATTCCTCGTAGCTCATAGTGCCCTCCGCAAATGTATTGAGATAGTTTCAAAAATTCTGAATGAATTATAAACCCAGCTTAAATTTTATGTCTTGGAATGTGCGCGGGTTAAATGAGCGGCCAAAAAGATTAGAAGTAAGGCAATCTATTTTGTTGGAAAAACCCAGCATCGTATGCATGCAAGAAACCAAAATGGCTAGAATGGATACAACCTGTCTAAGGGAAGTTTGTGGATGGAGGCTAAAAAATACGAGAATACTGGATGCGGAGGGTACTAGAGGAGGGGTAATTGTAGCATGGTCAAATACACTGTTCCAAGAACTAGATCACACTATAGGGCGTTTTTCAGTCACAGTGCTATTGCAACATAGACACGACAATGGAAGATTTCTATTCACAGGGGTCTATGGCCCTTCGACACCACATCTGAGGAGAGAATTCTTGCAAGAATTGACGGCTTTAAAACCGTCTGATAACACGCCGTGGGTGGTTTGCGGTGATTTTAATATCACAATGGAACCAGGAGAGAGGAATCATGCACATGATTGGAGAATATATGCCACTACGCTTTGCGAGACTAGCTTCATCCCTTGATTTGTTGAATATAACAATGCATGGCAGGAGATACACCTGGTCAAATGAACGAGAAAATCCATCAATGGCAAGATTGGATCGGTTTCTCATCTCAACGGAGTGGAATGCTAGATACCCGAATTCAAGCCAACATACCTTACCTAACACATCCTCCGATCACTGCCCTATTCTGTACAAAGCAAAGGCAAACTTTATAAAGACTAACTTTTTCCGTTTCGAAAATTGTTGGTTGAGAGTTCCACAATTGCAAGAAGTGGTAATAAATAGTTGGACGGAAGGCGAGATGGCTACCAACCCTGTACAGCTACACAGGAAAATGCAGAATTTACAAAGAGCAATCACGCAATGGGCAAGACAGAAAGTGGGCTCCATAAAAGTTCAACTTCAGGTGTGTAGAGAATATGTTGGATGGTTAGACAAAATAAAAGAACAAAGGGCGGCAACTGAATTAGAACAAATGATTGTGAAATTGATAAAGGAAAGACATAAGGAGTTGTCTTTGTTAGAGGAGGACTTATGGAGGCAGCGCTCAAAAATGAAATGGGAGTTACAAGGGGATAAAGGAACAAAGTTCTTTCATGCAAAGGCATCAGGGAGTAAAAGAAACAATACCATCTCACAAATAGAATATCAAGGGGTCATGCATTCAGATCAAAAAGCCAAGTCAGAAGCATTCTTTCACTTTTTCGCTGGCCTCATGGGCAAAGAATCAAAACAGGTGCCAACCATTCAGTGGACCAACCTGTATGAGGAGCAGGCAGATTTGGAGCATACGGCTGACCAAATAACTCTAGAGGAAATAAGAGAAGTGATATCAAAATGGCCGAACAACAAAAGTCCCGGGCCCGACGGGTTCACAGGGGAATTTTACAAGAAATTTATGGAGTTTCTAATCCCGGATATTCATGCAGTCTTTGCTTCAGTCACAGCAAGAGAGACGTCCCTCCAACCATTAAACACCTCATTCATAGTGTTGATCCCCAAAAAAGAACAAGCATTAAAACCGCAAGATTACAGACCCATTAGTTTGATCCATGCCATTCAAAGAATATTCTCAAAAATTCTATCCAACAGAATTCAAAGCAGAATTGGGGAGCTAGTAGATACTGCACAAACCGGTTTCATAAAGAATAGGCAAATAACGGAAGGTTTCGTTTATGCCCAACAGATCTTGCACCATTCCAAAAAAAATAACATTCCTTTGGCCATATTCAAAGCGGATATAAATAAGGCATTCGATACGATAGGATGGGAATTCCTTTTGAAAGTCATCACACATCTCGGATTTCCGAATCAATGGGTGCAATGGATAAAAAATTTGGTTTTAGCCGGGTCTTCTCAAGTAATCATCAACGGTTTAGTGGGTAAGAAAATAGAGCTAAAAAGAGGAGTTCGGCAAGGAGACCCGATCTCGCCGTTACTATTTATTATGGCAATGGATTTTGTCACACGATGGTTTAATAAACTAGTAAGTAATGGAGCTCTTAGATTGCCACTTAACCATATGAAACCGTGCCTATTGTATGCCGATGATGCATTGTTTTTTGTAAAGCCAGAGGTGCAGCAGATCCAGATACTCAAGATTGCGTTCATTGCTTTTGAAGAGATCTCCGGATTATCGGTAAATTTACATAAATCCGAATTGATAGCAACCAAGGACACCCAGGGAATTGGAGCAAGCTTAGCAGCTAGGATGGGGTGTAAGGTCGGGTCATTCCCAATGACCTACTTGGGACTACCACTATCAGACAAGAAGCTAAACAAGGAGACATATTTACCGCTAATCCACAAATTAAATGAGAGACTAGCCGGTTGGGCGGCCAAACATTTAACAATTGCGGGGAGATTAGTTTTGTTAAACGCGGTACTCTCATCAATTCCAGTTTACTTCATGTCGTGCTTCAAACTACCGTGTTGGGTCGTATCTGAGATTGACAAAATCAGAAGACGTTTTTTGTGGCATGGGGTCTCTCAAGACTCAAACAAGAAAATGAACTTGGCTAATTGGAAGTTAGTGTGCACACCAAAGAAATTGGGTGGGCTTGGAGTGATTGATCTCAAAACTTTCAATTTAGCTCTAATGATGAAATGGTATTGGAAGTGGATACAAACAGCTGAGAACTTGTGCAACCCGATACTCTCACAACTGGGGCTGACAAGGGATCTCATCCCAGATACAATAATTTTCACAACAACCATGCAACAAATACTACAGTATTGGAGAGTAGCAATTCAGAGAACACTAGGAAATGGAGTGACAATTAGTTTTTGGCATCACAACTGGGGCTGGGGTCTACTCAGAGAAAGATTCCCGGACCTATACACCTTTGCATTATCGGAATCAACAATACTGTCACAGGCAGTGCAAATGGGAGCGATACAGAATCTGTTTAGGCAAAACCTATCCACTATAGCACAATCTGAATTACATGAATTAATGGAGATAATGCAGAATCTGAATTTACACGCGCACGTAGAGGATCAAGCAACATGGAAATGGTCCTCCACAGGACACTTCACAGTGAAATCGGCATATAGGGCAATGAAGGACTGGCCAAGAATCGAAAATCTGAACCATAGAATATGGTCACTCAAGGCGCCACCGCGATTCAAGGTATTCGGATGGTTAATGCTACTTAATAAAATCCTAACAGTGGACAATTTGGTGAAAAGGGGGTGGTGTTTAGTGAACAGATGTGTGATGTGTAAGGTGCAGCTGGAAACAGTGGTGCATTTGTTTAAAGAGTGTCAGAATATAGCACATATACACCAAAAAGTGGCAGCGGAGTACCAAATTCGATTACCAGTATGGTGTGATGAGATATCCCCGCTAATTAACAAGGATTTCACGCTGAAGGAGAGATCATTATTCCTGATAGTGGCATTTATAATGTGGAGAGAAAGATGTGCCCGGGTATTTCGAGAAAAGGAAAATTCGGTGGAGGAATTACTGGGGCAAATAAGAACACAGTGGGGATATAGCTCGATGCAACAGATCACCTGATAGCTCATCATTATCAATTTTTTGTTTACTTTGCCATTTTGTGTCCTTGCTTTTCTTCCAGTTACTTACTTATTCGGTTTTTGTTTTACGCTTTTCCTTTAGGCAACTCAAATATCTTGAGTTT
Organism: Carex rostrata; assembly: GCF_964058835.1. NCBI lineage: Eukaryota > Viridiplantae > Streptophyta > Magnoliopsida > Poales > Cyperaceae > Carex > Carex rostrata. The sequence goes on from NC_135929.1 coordinate 11,119,629, forward strand.
GTAATTTCTTCTGATTGGTCACATAACCTATGTACCAATTATTATCAATGAAATAGGGGCGTGACCCCTGTTTTTACTCAAAAAAATATGGATTGAAGCTTTATTCAATTTTAAGATGATGAAAGTTTCAAGTCTATTAGAATTTCGTATAGAAACTTATGGTTTTTGAGTGAAGTATGCATGGTCCGGTAATTGTTATCTCAAAATTTTGTTTTTCAGTTTTATTTTTTTATTTATGAAATTCTAGAGTTGGTATTTATTACGGAAAATAAAAGAACACAACACTCCCAGAAACACCCTTCCCTCCCAGTTTTTTATATATTCAAAACATTGTTTTACAGAGATATCTCTTTTTTCTTCTCTTATTTTTGACTCCATATGCATGCCTATTTATTATATTTTCTATAGACATTCATGTATGGAAACTAAATATTACAAAGCTTATTTTAGAACAACAAATCTCATAGAATAAAGAATAAATTCTGCTGCTCCAATATCTTGCCATCCTTGCTTGCTTTGATACCAAATATTATATGCTGCATTATTTCTTTCCTTGCTTTGATATCTTGTAATATGGGCTGCTGCAATATTTCCTTCTTTGCTTTGATACAAAATGTGCCAGTTTGTTCTTTCCATACTCCCCCTCAAGTTGGTGCATAGATATCTGTCATGCCTAATCTTTCAATTGAGTCATTGAATATTTTACTCAACACCGGTTTCGTTAGTACATCTGCAAGTTGTTCACTTGATCGTACAAATGGTATTGTAATAACCTTAGCTTCCAATTTCTCTTTGATGAAGTGTCTATCCACCTCAACATGTTTTGTTCGGTCGTGTTGCACCGGGTTATGAGAGATATCGATGGCAGCTTTATTATCACACAGTAATCTCATTTCGGACTTTGGTTCAAAACCTAGTTCTGTTAAAAATTTCTTTAACCATAACAGCTCACAGATTGCTTTCACCATTCCTCTAAATTCAGATTCTGCACTGGAGAGCGCAACAACATTCTGTTTTTTGCTCTTCCATGTTACCAGATTTCCACCTACAAATGTGAAGTATCCTGCTGTTGATTTTCGATCCATCACACACCCTGCCCAATCTGCATCACTATAAGCCATTATATTTAAGTGTGAATTTTTCTTAAACGTAATACCTTTTCCTGGTGCACCTTTCAAGTACTTGAGAATTCTCATCACTGCCTCTAAATGTTCTTCCTTGGGAGAGTGCATAAACTGACTAACAACGCTCACATCATATGCAATGTCAGGTCTAGTATGAGATAAATAAATCAGCTTTCCAGCTAGCCTTTGATATCTTTCTATGTTGGTTGGTGTGTGATCCGAATAGGCATCTAATTTTAAGTTTGGAACCATTGGAGTATCAACTGGTTTACACTCTAACAAACCAACTTCAGTAAGAAGATCAAGTATATATTTTCTTTGAGATAAATAAATACCTTCTTTATTTCGAGACACCTCGATACCCAAAAAATATTTTAGTCCACCAAGATTTTTCATCTCAAATTCCCTAGATAATTTTCCCTCCAAGTTTTGTATCTCACCTTTGTCATTACCTGTTATGATCATGTCATCGACATAGATTATCAAGATCGCAATTTTACCTTGGCTCTTCTTATAGAACATAGTATGATCAGATTCACTTTGTGTGTACCCATATCCTTTCATCGCCTGACAGAAGCGCCCGAACCATGCTCTCGGTGACTGCTTTAGTCCGTATAATGACTTCTTTAATCTACACACCTTGTTCATGTTAGTTGATGATCGATAGCCAGGAGGTACCTCCATATAGATCTCTTCTTTTAATTCCCCATGTAGAAATGCATTCTTTACGTCAAATTGGTGTAATGGCCAATCCAAGTTTGCTGCAAGAGATAATAGAACTCTAACAGAATTTAATTTAGCAACTGGGGAAAAAGTTTCTTGAAAATCGATCCCGTAGGTTTGAGTATAACCTTTTGCTACTAATTGGGCTTTGTACCTTTCAACTTTCCCTTTTGCATCATACTTCACAGTATATACCCATTTGCACCCTACTGTTTTCTTTCCAACAGGTAGATCAGTTAGTTCCCATGTGTCATTTTTCTCCAATGCATCCATTTCTACATTCATTGCATGAATCCATTTTGGGTCATTTCTAGCTTCCTCTAATCTTTCCGGTATGACTATAGATGATATATGATTCACAAAGCCTTTTAGGGGTTCGGTCAAATACATTGTTGTGGTATATTTTGCAATTGGGTATCTTTCTTTACTTGTTCCATCCTCTGGAACGTACCGTTTTGGTGGTTGTCCTCTATTAATTCTTGGTGGTAACTTAAATCTTGTTTCAAGAAAACTTACCTCAGGATTATTCCCAAGAGATCCGGGCTCGTGTGGTACATCTTCAAATTGTATTACCTCTTCAATGTCTGTATTCGGACTATCTTGATTAGCAGCTCCAATTTCTGAATTTGCCGCATTATTTGCTGGGTTTTGATCAGTACTCGAATTAATTTCCCTTAGATCCGAATTTGGATCTGGACCCGAGTTTGGGCCTGGACCCGAGTTAGGGTCAGCTCCCCCTGGACCCAAGTTATGGTTTTGGAATGATATATTCGTATTTTCTAAATATGTCAAGAAATTAAAATCCAATTCTTTTGGATTCTCCCCCTGAATTGGAATTTTAAAATTTTTATAGAAATAATCATTTTCCAAGAAAATAACATCCATTGATGTATACCATTTTTGTGTGGTAGGGCTATAACACTTGTATCCTTTCTGGTTTTGACCGATTCCTAAAAAAACACACTTTTCGGCCCTTGATTCGAGTTTTGAACGAAAATTTTTCTGAATATGAACATATACTGTACAGCCGAAAATTTTGGGAATTAGATTAAGCATGGAGTTGATTTTCATGTGTGTAGAAAAAACTTGAAGTGGTGTTTGAAAATCATTTACCCTAGTTGGAGTACGATTCATCAGATAAATGGCAAATGATACGGCATTATCCCAAAAAATATTTGGTACATTACTTTCGAGAAGAAGAGCTCGAGTAGTTTCTAAAATATGCCTGTTTTTTCGTTCCGCAACTCCATTTTGCTGAGGTGTCCCTACACACGATTTTTCATGTACTATTCCCTTTTCTTTAAAAAACATTTGTAATTCTTGATTCACAAACTCAGTTCCATTATCACTTCTTATCACCTTAATATTTTTTTCAAACTGTGTTTTGACCATAGTAATAAAATCTTTAAACACCTTTTTAACCTCATCTTTGTTTTTTAGCAAATACAACCATGTCATTCGGGAACAATCATCAGTAATAGTTAAATACCACCTATACCCAGATTTAGATATAACCGGGGATGGCCCCCACACATCGGTATGTACCAAATCAAAAGGAGCAAGTTTTTTATTGTCATTTGCTAAATAAGTTGACCGATGACTTTTTGCCTTAATACAAGTCTCACACACAAATTGTTCATTATTTAAGCCAATAAAAAAATGAGGAAAAAGCTTTTGCATATACCCAAATGAGGGATGCCCTAATCTTTTATGCCACAACCAGATTCTATTTCTCAATTCTGTAGAGTTAACACTTATTAAAGAATCTCCAGTCTTCATAGTATCTAGGTAATACAATCCTCCTCTCCTAGTACCACGGCCCAAAATCTGCTTGGTTTGAATATCCTGGAAAATACAATAATCTGGAAACATGAGAATCACGCAATTTAACTCTCTTGTTAGTTGTCCAATTGAAATAAGTTTGGAAGACAATGATGGAACAACTAGAGTATTTGTTAGGGTCAAGTTTGGAGATACCGATACATCTCCGGCACCACTCACTGGATAACAGATACCATTAGCATTAAAGATACCATTTTTCCGAGGTTCTTTAAAGTTTATAAGATCTTTTTCAGAGTACGTCATATGATCCGTAGCTCCTGAGTCTAACACCCATTCTTCTACTTTTGAAAAATTACAAATAACATTAAAATTACCTTGATCTGTTACTGTACCCGATATACCTTGGTTTGCAGCACCAAAACCGATAGTGTGAAGTCCTGTGGCTTGAAGACTTGCTTGTCCAGATGCACTAGTGGTCTCACCTTGAGTTCGCCCATCACCTCCAGTATGGTTTGTGAGATCAGACCAGTGAGGTTGCTGTCCAATTACTCCTTCTGAACTTTGATTGGATGCTGTGGTTTGCATTGTATTGTTTCCGGGTTGATTTGACCCGTGTGACCCTCCATCTGTATATGCAATAGAAACCCGACTTTTCCCAGAAAAATTCTGTTTCCCTTTCGTTTGTCTTTAAACCAATCAGGATACCCCACTAGTTGAAAACATTGTTCTTTAGTGTGTCTTGTTTGGCCACAATGGGTACATTTTAATCCAGATTTGTCAACAAAAGATGAGTTTTTGTGTGAATTGTGATTTACCTCAAAATTTATTTTCCCTCTGGATATCATGGCAGCTGAGATCTGATTTGCTCCCTCATCTCCTTTATTCATCACCTCTTGCCGAGTAGCCTCTTTTCTTACCCGAGCAAATGATTGCTCGAGAGTTGGAAATGGTGACATTTGTAAAACATTTGCTCGCTCGTTATCAAGCTTCTCATCAAGACCATCCAAAAATGCATAAACCCGAGATTCTTGAATAAATTTATCAAACTTTTCTATGTCTGTTGCACAATCCATGGGATTCGGGCGACGAAAATCAATTTCTAACCAAAGGTCTTGCAGTTCATTGTAATATTCTTCTACAGTTCTACCCGCTTGGCTTACTTTATTCACCTGTTTGTTTAAATCAAATACCTGAGCAGCATCACTTCCATCATAGAACGTGGTTGCAATTGCATCCCATACTTGTTTGGCTGTCGGGTATCTGAGAAATTTGCCATAAAGGTTGGCATCGAGGGAGTTGCAGATCCAACCTTTTACCACTGTATCATCTACATCCCATCTCTTGAACATCGGGTTATTAGTAGCTAGAGCAGATTCTGTGATATGCTTCAGTTTTTCTCGTCCCTTGATGTACATTCGCACAGATTGTGACCACAAGGAGTAATTCTTCCCATCTAGTTTAATGGGAATCGTATTAGGATGAAGAGGAGTTTCTGCCGTGGGAGGGGTAACAAGTGGTGGTGTTGCTAAAGGAGTCTGTTGCATGGCCATTAACTGGCTTTGTTGTAAGGTAATTAATTGGGTTAATTTCTCAAGTAGAGTAGCAGTTTCGGAGGCAGAAGCATCTGCCATGGTGAACACAAACAAGAATAAAAGACTCCTTAGAGCAATATAGTACAGAGAATAGCAGTTAAAGACGAAGAAGAACTATAATTCTCGTAACTATATCACCAGGTCAATCTTCCTGCTCTGATACCATATTACGGAAAATAAAAGAACACAACACTCCCAGAAACACCCTTCCCTCCCAGTTTTTTATATATTCAAAACATTGTTTTACAGAGATATCTCTTTTTTCTTCTCTTATTTTTGACTCCATATGCATGCCTATTTATTATATTTTCTATAGACATTCATGTATGGAAACTAAATATTACAAAGCTTATTTTAGAACAACAAATCTCATAGAATAAAGAATAAATTCTGCTGCTCCAATATCTTGCCATCCTTGCTTGCTTTGATACCAAATATTATATGCTGCATTATTTCTTTCCTTGCTTTGATATCTTGTAATATGGGCTGCTGCAATATTTCCTTCTTTGCTTTGATACAAAATGTGCCAGCTTGTTATTTCCATAGTATTCGATTTTTATGGCTATAAAACAGTTGCCTTGTAATTTAGGGTGTTATAAAACAGTTGCTATAGAAATTAAGTTATGGTTTTTGAGTGAAGCATGCCCGTGAGAATAGTAAGAAATTAAATTTAATAATGATCTTAAAAATTTTAAAATGTCAAATTTATTTTATAAGAAATCGGGTAGTAAAAAATAATAAAAAAACTAATGTATTAAAATAACTTATACATCTTCAATTTTTTTTATAGCTGACTTTGAATTAAATGAGCTTGAAAATTTCAAAATTTTATATGTATGTACACGCATCACTCGTGATGCAGCTCAATATCTTGAATTTGTCGCTTGAAACAAATTCGAAAGTTTTTTAAGTTAAGCTTACCAAACTTTTTTTATGAGCCTACCACATCCTAACCTCACTCATATTATAGGAAGCAGCTCATAGTCTCCGGACTACAATCCCCCAAAAATTCTCTAAAGTACCTGTAAACTAATGGACTGAAGTCGGTAAATTTCAATACTAAATCATGTAAGCCAATTCAATAAATCATGTAAAAATAAAAACTTTTCATTTCTGTGTGGTCCCCAATAACCTCCACTTTAACAACTTTAACGGCTTTGATCGGGACCACTTTTAGACCTTTGATCAAGACCATATCTAGAAGATCTCTAACAATTTTTTAAAATTAATAACTAATCAGGACCACTTTAAAATTTTGTAAATTATATATGTAAAAAAAATTCAAATTTTTTTTTCCAATTGTTTTTTCAAATCTCCTTCTAGATGTTTCTTTTAATTATTTTGAATTCTATAAACCTTATCACAGAACTCTATAGATAGTTTCGTTGAATCCTGTAAACCGGTAAAAAAAATTCAAATTTTAATTTTTTTTTCAAAATTTTATTTTATTTTTAAAATTGTATTTTTTTTCAAATTTGCGTCTAAATGCTACTTTCAATTGTTTTGAATTATGTAAACCTGATCACATAACTTTGTTGACAATTTCGTTGAGTACTGTGAACTGGTAAAAAAATTTAAAATTTTTAAATTTTTTTTAAAATTTGCATCTAGATGCTACTTTCAATATATATATATATATATATATATATATATATATATTTTTAATTTGCATCTAGATGCTACTTCCAATTGTTTACATGTACAAATACATATAATTGTTGAAATTTAAGTTAGCATGAGTATATTTATTGTCTACATTGTAATTCTACTGTTAATTTACTATCGCATGTGGAAGGAAAAGAAAAATAAGAAAGGTGTGTGTGGTTTACTACGAGCCGTTTGTCCAACGATTTTCCCAGCTTTCCTTATCATAGATGTAAGCATTGCTCTACTTAATACAACACTCTTTTGTACATTCAGGTATATACTGCTGTACTTTTTAGTTTTTTTTATCTTACCAGTAAAATTCCCAAGCAAAAACTAGTTTTTTTTTTATCTTATCAGTTTTTTTTATCTTTTCAGTTTTCTACTTAATACATCACTCTTTTTTTTATCTACCCATGCAATGCGCGGGATGGAGTTCCATTGAGACCTCCCAAGCAAAAATCCAGAAGATTGAGCATTATGAAGATTATATTTTAGCTGGAAAAGGGGGGAGGGAGGAGGTCATATAACTTCAAGTCATCACTTTGCATTTTTCATTCCCAATAAATATGTCATATTTTCTAATCAATATTGTACCAAAAAACATTCAGAATAACTCCAAATAGTTATCTTATTTTTCCTTTTCCACCTAAAACATGTTTTCTAGTGAGAATAAATTAAGGTCCAAATTCAAAATTTTACTCCGACTTGGCATTGATGTGTTAATTATAAAATTATTAAAGGGTGATATTCTAATTTGGGTTCTTTCTTGTTACTCGGCCATGTTATTTCTAAATGATTGCTCCTTCCGGTAATTTGCTAGACAAAATGCTGTTGCATTGCATGGTTTGATGAGTTGACCGATTATTTTGATACAATTTTTTAGAGTTCCGAAATATTGGATTACGGGTCGTTCCAATTTGAGGCATTAGAACAGGGTCCAATCTATATTTTGGGCTGGGCCTTGAATCCTTTTTACCTGCTTGCGTTTTTCTCTGTGCAATGTTGTTTATGTAGGGACATTTCTGAAACAAGAAGGTTTCTTTGTGCATTGGTTGATTGAACACTTTTGAATTTCTTTTCTTTGTTTTTCTTTTGAAAATAGAACACCTTGAATTATCATTTCAATCAAATCTGTTAACGAGCTCTGGACTTAAGCTTCCAGTGACATTATATATGTGCTTTGTAAAAGACTACAGCACACAGACACAGTCCAATTATTACGATCGACAACAAAATGTTTCTCAGTGCTAATTGTATCAAGAACTGAGACGACTAATCGTAACTCATCCATCTCATCTATTTTTTCACATACTGAGTTTGCCATATTATACAAATTATATTTACGACTATACTTTACAGTTTACAGGATACATTTTTTATTTTTATATTATTCTCGTATTGAGCATATTAACAACATTACAATTTAGAAATAGATGATGCTAAATAAAACAACATAAAGATAAATTAAGTATTAACTAATGAATAAAAAATAAATAATTACTTCAGTTAATTGATTATGATAACAATTTTTTTTTTTCTGATGTTAGTTTAATATTTTCTTGATTTGTTAATCCTTTAAGCCAGTAACCAATTTTTTGCTATGGCGTCTCTGAAGTAATAATTTTTTGCTCCAATTTTTTTTCTCATTTTTAATTTTCATATTACATAATATAACATAGGTATTGATCCGGAAGCTTGGAATTGGCATAAAAAAAAAAGTATTTGACAACATGCATATTTTTTCTCATCGATAAATTGCTATGCTAGATGGGATAATTTATTGAATTATTTCTCCATTTCCAAAATAGTATAAAAAACAATGGATATAAACATGTTTAGAAACCCTAAAAATCACGAAGATAACTTGATAATTGGAAGGGGAAATTACTCCATTAGGTCATAAAATATGAGGGTAATGTGGAGTTACATCGGAGTAACTTAAACCACCTCTCTAAATATATTAACTTGTTTCACACTTAGGCCCTGTTCGGCAGTAATCTCAAAAGTAACTGTTTACGTGGGAAAAAAAAATCACTCAGACTGAATTTTTTTTCCCCACGTGAAAATAAAATGCAGTTCAAAATTTTTTATTCCTATACTCATTCCTATTCCCTATTGGGCTGCTGAATAGGCCCTTACTCTGTCTATAGGCCCACTATTATAGACACTTCTTCATTTTCTAATTTCTCTCTCCTCTAATCGAATTAATTTTAGTTATAACTTAAACTATCAAAGAAGAAGTAAGATGAAGGAAACAACTTAATTTTCTAAATATCATGACCTTAGGAGGTTGGTTGATTATTTTTTAGTGTCAATAGTCAGTACCACCCTCATTTCATTTTGTAGATCCCTTCACATAAACATAATTTTTGAAAAGTAGTCATACGTTAAAATTAAAATTTCATGTCAAAAGTAATGCTCATTTGAAGTTTGAATTTGCATTTGCATTTTTTTTTAATTTCTTTGATCCTCAAACCTTTTTTTTTATCAAATTAAATTAGTCATCAACAAATTAATAAAAAACAATGGATATAAACATGTTTAGAACCCTAAAAATCACAAAGATAATTAACTTGGTAATTGGAAGAGGTCATAAAATATGAGGGTAATGTGGAGTTACCTCGGAGTAATTTAGACCACTTCTCTAAATATATTAACTTGTTTCACACTTACTCTGTCTGTAGGTCCACTATTATATATAGACACTTCTTCATTTTCTAATTTCTCTCTCCTCTAATCGAATTAATTTTAGTCATGACTTAAACTATCAAAGAAGATGTAAAACAGAAAAAAGTAATATGAAGGAAGCAACTTAATTTTCTGAAAATCATGACCTTAGGAGGTAGGTTGATTATTTTTTAGTATCAATAGTCAATACCACCCTCATTTCATTTTGTAGATCCCTTCACAAATAATTTTTGAAAAGTAGTCATACGTTGAAATTAAAATTTCATGTCAAAAGTTATGCTCATTTGAAGTTTGAATTTGCATTTGCATTTCTTTTTATTTCTTTGATCCTCAAACTTTTTTTTTTATCAAATTAAATTAGTCGTCAACAAATTAATAAACTATTAAAAAATAAAAATTATTTTCATTTTTATTTTGATCCATCATGTTACATCATAACACATTGTTTTTATAAATTAATTCTCAATCACTTCCGAACTATCTTCATTCTAGAAATTGCATTCTGATTTTAATTTTCAAACCATCTTCAAATATTTTTACAAATTATTTTGTATTTTTGTTATTAATTATTTTTTGCATCTCACAAATTTAAACCACGAAAACTCATGTGGTGCGGTTCCAACTCGGCAGAGAGTTCATAATTGCACCAATGTGGTTGTTGTGGCAGAGAGTTCGCAGAAGAAGCACCAAAAATCTGTTCGATGAAATGTCTAGGAAAAACTTTTCAGAAAATTTTAAGGTAATTTCAGCAATGGCATGGCCTGGCAAGAGTAAAGGGAACTTTTCCAGATGAGGGGATCGGACGGGAGTGAAAGGGGAGGGATGGGAACTATCGGAGATTTACTTGCTCCACAAAATGAAATCAGAGGGGAGAGTAACAGCGAGAGTAACTCACTTACGCTAGACAGACGAAATTCGTCACCCCAAATCGAAATCGGGATGTAGACGAAGGAAAAGAGGGCCCACACGAAGATTTACTGACTTCACCCTTTTTTCCGTCTCTTCAGATTTCGTCTTTCGTTTTTCTTCCTAGAATCTAACTGTAAGTTCTCAACTGTATGGTGCTTTCCTTTTCGGTAGCCTCTCATTGGCCGGGTGAACTTTCAAACAATTTTACTTTGCGTTCTCTTTTTTTTTTTTTAACTTCATCATCATGTGCTTTCTCTCTTGGTTTTGACCATTTGGGGATATTGAATTTGTTGATTCATATGCTAAATGTATAAATTTTATGGATGCACACAAGTTGTTCGATGAAATACCCATGTTTGTATACCCTACATTACAATTGTTCTAAAACAAATGTACTAGTTATGATAAGATAATTATATATTAAGTCAAATATATCAGTAATCAGATCCAATATGAATTTTCTGTTTTTACTTCCTTCTAGGTCACTAATTATGCTGGCAGATTTCTACTGGCACATTCTGACACCTGCTGGCAAGCCTGTGAATGTAGTTGTGTTCTACTTTTTTATTTTATTCTTTTTTTCTATTACGCTGATTTAATTTTTCAAGTAGTTCGTAACCCTGGTAACAAAATTAAATTGTAAAAACTTTGTTTGAATTAATAGAAGGCATGTCTAAGGGCTTCTTATGAAAAAAAATCAGTAACTCAATAAATGAAAAGAAGGATGTTGATAGTAATATATGGCAAGTTAAGAATGTAAGTGTGACAAAGTTTGTGTCACTGTAAATAATATATAAGGGTAAAATAGTCATATTTAAAAATATATAAAATAAATGTCAAGTTACTCCACAATCTTTCTCCCCTCGCTATAAAATTGTGGAGCAAGTAATTTCATTTAAATTCTTCCCTTCCTCCTCTCCCTCCCCTCTGTGTTCCCTTCCCTTCCTCTCTAAATAGATTTGTGGAGCACATACGGTAATTTCACCTCTTGAACCTGAAGGTGTTAATAAAACTCCTCTCCTCTTTATTCCTTTGTTTGCTGTAGTTTTTTCTCTTAAGAGTGAGAAAGGCTATGGTACTATGCATAGCACTGATTGGTTGGTCTCTACTATGGTACTTTCTGACAAGAGTAACCTCGCACACTATATTTTCCTGTTGGTTTCTGCTTGGATTTCTTTTCTGGTAAAGGGAATTGATAAGAAAACTATTTTTTTATGGTCCATAATTTTCAAATCAAGTGATTGTCCACCAATCTAAAAAAATAGTAGAAGAATTCTAAAACATGTATAAGTTGGTCTGCAAGTACATTATATATGTTAAACATTTTTACAGCAAAGCTGGAAGGAAGCCTAATAATTTGAAGGGAACTATACTTGGAGTAACAATCAGCTTAGTTGTAGGTATGGATATATTAAATGTTCTTTTTACACTTGTCAAGAAAAGACGAGACCAATCAACTAGACTCTGCATTTCAGTTTGATTAACAAAGAGAGAGAAATAGATACTAACATGGCAAGGTGGTGGTTAGAAACCAAAGGAAATGTTCAGCATATAATTTTGTCAGAAAAATGATATGGTTATAATTAGCTCGTACTGGTATTTGATTGGACTAATACAATCTATCATGTGTATAACTTCTTTTTTGGCAAAATATGTAGATAACCAATTGTAGGGACCGGTACTCTAGCTTGGCTGATGCTGATGCTCAGGTAATTTATAATTTCAAAGGTAGAATCTGGAAGCCAGTCCGAGGTGAACAAGGTGCATAACAGCTAGTCAAATGACAAATGACAAAAATTACTAAATTGCCCCTGATAGAAAAAAAGTTTCTGTAATTACTCCTTTTTCTTTTGGATATTTTTGCAAATGAAAATACCTTTTTTTAATCAAGCAGAAATGACCAAGTTTCCATGTGATGCAAATAAATTTTTTCATAACCAGTTTACACAACATTAAAAAATCAAATGTTTGGGGGTGTTATTTGCAAATATCCGACAAAATGACAAATACCACATAAAAAAATGAATAATAACAAAAGAATTAATTGCAGGTTAAATTTTTGCATTACATAAGCATAATCCCTATTTTTTTTTTTTTTGCTGGAGGAAAAAGCATAGTCTCAAATTAGGTAAATTAAACTTACATGACTGCATGTACAGGTTCTGACAGTGATGAGAGACAAGAACTCAGCATATTTTATAAATTTTGGTACAGTGATGTATTTTCTCTTTTATATAGTTATTTTTACCTTCTCTCATACAAAAGCGCTATAATTAGATTAACAACTTAATGTGTACACAAAACTGGGACTTCACAGGGTCCTGTTTATAATTTCCCATATCCTCTTTGTCAGCCATTTTTTCTTGTTGGATCGGATTGTCTTTCATTCCTCAGTAGATTCTTCTACATATCTTAAATATTTTATACTACCTCCAAAACTTGCATAGTTTAAAGTTTTTTTTTTTTTTGGTTGCACAGCTTCTTAAACAATAACGGGCTTAACAGGTTGAAATTGACGGGTTTGAGTCATAATGGAGTTAACAGGTTGAAATTGACGGGTTTGAGTCATAATGGGTTAACGGGTGGAAATTGACAGGATTGAGACATAATGGGTTAACAGCAATCAAGTTATGAAGGAAACCTGGGTTTATGTAAGTAAACTTGCGGTAACTGCAACTGGGATTCTTACAGCTGCAGAGCAAAAGACATAATAATTTTAATCGTCAAGTGATTTTCTATAACATAGTTTGGCTGTGAATTTATGAGTTAGTGAGGCTATGGTAATATTTGTATTGGAATTGGGATTGAAGAAGTTTAAGGAGTTGAATTGGGCTAAGTGAACTTGCTGAGATGAGATGAGAGAGATCAAAAGTGACAAAGTGAAGTTGCTGGGAATGACAAGCAACCCTTGGTTAGAATTTATACTATTTATTATTATTTTTTTATTGAAAAATGGAGGTTAGTAACCATTGTTACCTGCTCTGGCAGTAAATATGCATTGGGGCACTTTTGCAAATTGCACTCACCTTTTGGCAACACTGCCAGGAAACACCCATAAATTAAGTGCAATTTGGAAAGGGAAGTAGACCCAATATTAATGTTTTTGCAATTTGGAAACACCCAGAAATTAAGTCCACCCTGTTTTTTCTTAAAATATCTGCAAATAGACCCATTCTGTATTTTGATTAGATGGAATGAATGTGTCGACTATTATGTTAAATGTTGTTTTACAATAGTTGGTGTTTTAATTTTCCTGGTTAGACACATCATGCACATTGTTCCAGAAATAAAGTAATCAAATTGAATAAAAAGTTGAAAGTAGTAAACAGATGTAGTTGCTAGGTAGGAAGTTTTAATTTTGATTCATGTATAGGGTGTTATGAATAAATTATCCTTTATTGTGTTGTGAACTCAGGTTGTGAAAGCTAATTAAACTTGTCTTTCTTTTCGGTTCTCCCACCGTGGCCAAGCCCCTTCAAGTCAATGGCCTTAATTGTACATAAATTTACTAATCCCAAAATTCGAAGTTCTACTAGTATGTATTAGTGTGGTGATTCCATGGTACACAAGCACTATGTTTTCTTTTATATATTTCTTTTATCTCAATTATCACTGTCCAAGCAAAGCGAGGCGCTTAATTTGCTAGTAATAATTTAAAGGGCAAGTTGTATGAGAAAGAACTTCAAATTGGATGTAGATGTTTAAGTTCAGACCTCAAATTGAGACCTGATATTGAACAGGTTGCTTGGCTTGATGAACATGGATTAGCTGCTCGAGTAGTTATGTTAATTTTAATTGTTTAGATGTTGTGGTATGGATAATGCATAATGAATAGTTGAAAAATGCAGCTTTGGTTTTGGACAAAATGAGGGTCTGTTTTGTTAACATTTTTTTTTCTTATATAATTGAGGTTATATGGTGGATTTTGTTTAGTAATATGACAGTTTAGAAGTCTGTGTATTTTTTTTTTCTTGTTTTATTATTTTTTCCTTCTTTACTTTCAAGGTTTTTAGTCCCAGAAAGAAATAAAGAAATAAATTAATTTCAAGGGTAAAACAGAAGCTGCCAATGATTTTTTTTCCCCTTGTTATATCAAAATTAACAGCCTATTCCAAAAATAATTAATTTGTGGGAGGATTTCAGATGTACCATTCAAAAATTACAAAATTATATATTTACCATTAAATTTTTTAATAACTCACGTATTTATCCAATTTTAATGAATAATGATATTAATTACGTTTAACAAATCTCAAAACTGGGTAAATATGTGAGGTGTTAATATTTCCAATTATTCATTATATTAATTAGGTTTAATAAATCTCAAAACTGTGTAAATATAGAGATGTTAAAATTTTAGAAATTAAATACTTAATTATAGAATTTGGAGAGAAAAATACATAATTTTATAGTTTTTTAGGAGAGTACAAGTACGTAATCCGACTAGCAACCCATTAACAAAACATGTCGGAAGCTTGGAGGATGCATACGTAAGGTATATTAAAAAATGTCTGAGAGAAATTTAATCACAGAGTTAGCCATGATTAGAGGATATGTATATGTGCGAGACAAGAGGGAAAATAATAATGTTCTATACTCTAAAGTAACATAATACTTAAGGTAACATTATGACCGTTCGATATTTTCAGTTTTTTCACTGAGAAGTGCGATATTTTCAGCCTTGGAGTATTATATTATCGGAAAAAAATAATGCTTCCAGGCCTGTTGGGCCAAATTTCTACGTTCGCTAGAATACTCAGATGACTCAATTGTTGAGTGCTTGTCATATTTTATAATATCAAAATTTATGAGAAAAACTATAGTAATTATATTAAAAGATATCTCATAAAAATCACCTCAATTTCCCATAAAAGTCACATCCATTTTCATTTTCATTTCTTTCCTTCCTAATGTCGCTGTATTGGCTTGATCTACTCGGAAATATTGGAGGTATCGATTTCATTATACTTCCAAATAAGAGAAATTCTCAGCTAGGTTAGTTCAATTCTAGATCTGATCAGATGTGTTCTATCTTCTTATTTGTTAAAAATAGATGAAATGATTTCACAAAAATAATATCAGGTATCTTTTTTTTAATTGTTCTTAACACATCATACTAACATGCTGAAAAGAAAAAAGAAAAAAAAATCAATTTTACAAATGACTTAGGTAATTACTTGTAAAATGAAAAATAGTTAACAACTTGTGACATTTTTTAAGCAATTTGTTAATTAATCTATATATTAAAAGTAACCAAAATACTTTTTTGGAATTTAATCTGGTTACCCATGGAAATGTTGTATTTGGATATATATACGTGCTTCCAGTAGAATAGGAAGTTGGCATTAAAAAAAATATATATCAACTTTTGACTAGTTTATAAACGATTAATTGTTCAATAGTCAAATTTGAGGTAGCAGGTATATCCAATTAACGTCACCATAGAAGACAATATACAAAAGGGAAAATATAAAGGCCCGAATGGCATCTTTTTTTTTGGGGGACACATTATGATAATATATATATTTTTTACATAATTTAGCTTGAAATTTCGAGTGATAATTAACACCACATATGTTTTTACGAAAATTTAGTAATCAAACCAACATATTTTTTTTTGCTTTCTTCTCCATCTTTCACCCCCAAGTTCTCCAATCCAGTTTTTGCTGATTATATGAATATTATATTTTGTTTTTTTGCAGCCGGCTGCGACGGAAACAAATCTGCTGCGATCCGAATTGGAGCTACAGTACCCTAAAACTTATTTATCCAGCCCGAGTTCGTATCCTCTCAGGTATTGCAGAGAATTACCCTCACTTTACGGTTTGAGATTAAATCTCAACCGGTTTGGAATTCGGGTCACCATAGGGGGCAGGGGCTTTGAAATTCGTGCCAAGTTAAAAAGATTCCCTTATTAGCCCCCCCCCCCCCCCCCCCCCCCCCCCCCCCCCCCCCCCAACACACACACACACAAACAAAAATCTCAATTTTCTAGCTCCATCCTCCCCTGTGCATCTTTCTGTGAAATGTCAAAAACTCTTCCTGCAAAGGGTGTGAGATATGTTGATCTCAATTTGGACCCTTTTTTTTATTTAGATTGTTGGGCTGAGCCTCATGAAAGACCGAGCTGTCAGGAGATCCTGACCCGTCTGATTGACTGTGAGTATACCCTCTCCTGAATTACCAGAGTCAAATCACACGTACAGCTACATTCGGGTTTTTAGCACAAAATTTGTAAATTAACTAAATTTATATTACTTGTGAGTTTTTGTAATATATAAGCTTTCTACGAAGTGGTATAGATAATAGTCTTTTAGTCAGCGTATACGAAGAAACATAGCTTGTTTTTGTGTTTGAATTGGATATATATAATTATCTTTTTTGAGGTAGCAGGCAAAGAAGTGGATATATTGGTATTCAATACTACATGTAGTCTGACTAGTTACCTACGTGCTTCCTAATCAAATAAACTATATAAGTTGTCATTTAGAATCGACCTCTTTCGTGATGATGTGTGATATTTTATTTTAAAGGTTGCAAAATATCACAAAACATTTTGCAGTTCTGAACATGAGTATCAGTTTTCATACAATCAACGAAGGCACTGGGCCTTTCTGTGTTGCCAAACTATATTCTTCTATATAGAGCGGTAAAAACATGCTGTGTTGTGCTGTGATTAATATGCCGTGATTTTGGTCTCATGCTGTGTTGTGATCAAGTGAACAGTCACACGTGCCGTGCTATGATCAAAATGTCAAGGGGTGATCACGGCACACGAGTCACGTTATGTCCAAACGTATTGTGTCCAATCACGTTTAACTATTTTTTTTCATAATTTAAATTAGTTGATTCAAGATTCATTATTTAATCAAGATCTAACGGTTTTAATTACATGTGACTTGCATGACATTGACTAGATCTTTCGAGTGACGTGACGTGTCAAATTTTTAAAAGATGGCCATGATACATGAATAGTCACGGCACGTGACAGTAACAGTGCTGTGCCATAACGTAATAGAGCTGGTTTTGCCGTGCAATTTTTCCCACTCTATAGAACTTTATATAGTGTGTAATGCCAAAAATCTGTAGTTTCTCTTCTTTCCTTATTTCCTTGTGCACTTCTCTTTGATAATGTATTTGGGTCTTTTCTCCAGTATACACATGACATCAGTCAAATCCATGAATAACTTTTTTTTTTTAATGATTGGCGGCGATAGTCGACAACAAAAATATTGATGAGAAAAAGTAAAACCATATCTCTAGCTCCTACATAATTACAATGGAGATTTTGTGTGTTTTCTATTTGACCCCACATTCTACCTCATTCATCCCTAATTGAATGCATGCCCTCCATCTATCAATCTCGAGTGTTGTAACTTCTATGAGGTGGCACACTACTCCTTGTTCCTCTCTCTCCACAGCGCCCTAGCACCTGCTGCCTATATGCCACTACATCTGCCCCTTTTTGTTTTTATCAAATTAAATTAGTCGTCAACAAATTGATAAATTATTAAAAAATAAAAAATTATTTACATTTTTATTTTGATCGATCATGTTACTTCATAACACACCGTTATTATAAATTAATTATCAATCGCTTACGAACTATCTTCATTCTAGAAATTGCATTCTGATTTTAATTTTCAAACCATCTTCAAATATTTTTACAAATTATTTTGTATTTTTGTCATTAATTTTTTGTTTTGCATCCCATAAATTTAAACCACAAAAGTTTTTGTGGTGCGGTTTCAAATCGGCACAGAGTTCGGAACCGCACCAATAGTACAATTCCATGAGTTTTTCATAGCATGTGTGGTTTTTTTGTGTGGTTGTTGTGACAACGTGAAAAATTGATGGAATAGTATCATTGGTGCGGTTCCAGAGCTGAGTCGGAGCCGCACCCTACTATTTTTGGAAGAAAAAAAAACACTCATTTCCTTTTCTCGAAGAATTAATTTTATAATTTCTAAGAATGATATGAGTAGGATGAGTAGGACCCTCATGGACTTAATTTTTTTTAATGCATTGTAAGCTTAGTCACATAATTTAGACGTGGGTTCTTAATTTTGGAGCTTAAAAAAAAATTAAATCTAGACAATATTTCACAGATGTGGGAAAGCTTAGGCTCCAAGCAGAGAGAGAAATGAGATGAAGACATTAGGGGTGTCAACGGTTGACGATCTTACTGATAGCAAAGCAACAAAATACAAACAGGCTTTGATTTCCTATCGATGGCAAAGACAAGAATTAGCATCTCTTGGCTTCTAGCCAATGCTAAAGGCAAAACGGGCTGGACCCGTTAATTGTATTCAAACCAACATGTTGGTTGATAGAAGAAGAAGAAGAAGAAGAATGAACCACTTATAGTTGCTCGATCGCTGGAACTGATCAAGATAAAGAATTCAAACCAAAGATGAATCAGTGGAGCAAAAGAAAAGATATTTAATAAAAAATTATGTATGAAATTACTGCAATAAAAATTACACGCAAGCTGATGGTTACACTCTTACATTCACTTACCATTAAACAATCAAGTAACAATATCCTTACATGGTTACACTCTTACATTCCCTTACCATTAAACAATCAAGTAACAATATCCATATATGGTTACACTCTTATTTTCATCAAAAACGAGTATCCACACACTCACACACACACACTTACATTCCCTTACCATTATACAATCAACTAACAATATCCTTACATGGTTACACTTATTTTTCATCAAAAACGAGTATCCAGATGCGCACACACACACACATCCCATAATCAAATGAAATTCACGTATGTTATACTAAAAGTGACATAAGATAACTGATATAGAAAGCATGTAAACAACATCATCCCATCTTCAAAATGCCTCATGAATAATTGGTATCTCACTATCATTGGCGCTTAGGGATGGCTCATCCTTCTCCTTAATCCAACAAATCCCATCGTTGGGGAATTTATTGGGCCGGTGATGACATCCCACATATTCCACGTAATTTAAATTCGGAAATAAGCCCCTCACCGCTTCCCAGTCGGTTGAATCCAATTTTTTTAAGAACCTAAGGCGCAATTTCTCCACTTTCCAGTTTTTATGGGAAGGAATGTCTGTAAGGTTCCCACCTCTTATATATAATTTCTTCAATTTTGTCAGTTCGGCACAGTTCATCAGCTTTGATACATTTTCTTCTGGATAACATCTGATATCCAACTTTTCAAGATTCTTTGGTAAAGAGTAGTCTGCTATCTTATGTTTTCTCCATGTAATTGTTAATTTCAAAAGGCTCTCCAGAGAATTAAAGTCCCTGAAAACTTCGGGACTCATGTCAGTGGTAGTTCTAATGCTCAGCTTTTTGAGGTTTTTCAATTTTGAAAGATCACCTAGCCAGCATGACTCATTTTTTTTTCCCACGTTGCCAACTAGAAAGCCCTTTAACACCTCCAAATTACAGAGCTCAGATATCCACTTTGGCATATGATCTAATAGATAACATCCCGATATATCTAAAACCATCAGCTTATTGAACCAGCTTTCTTGGGAATTTTCTTTGGGTAATTTCCATCCAATTAATTTCTTGAACCTAGTACGATGGGATAATTTTTTTTTTAATGTGGACCTTGGTTTTTGTGGTAATTTAATCAGATTATGACAAGACCTGAGATCTAGTATAATCAGGTTTTCTAGTTTCCCAATGGATTCAGGAATCTCTTCTATCCCCGAAATGCCTCGCAGGCTAAGGTAGGTCGTATTTTCACTCAATTTTTTTAATACGTCAGGATTTTCGATCTCAATGTGGTCAATTGACATTGGTTTTTTAGGCCCAGTTTCATTGGCATTGTTGTCAGCCTTCACTTCTGTGTAACGCCAACTTCCTAGGTGAACCACCCGCAACTCTTTGTTGATGGGGACATTAAGGTACTTCTTGTCTAGATTTATATGTACTCTCTCTTTGAACCATTCCCCAAAAAAGGGCGAACTGGAGTGTTCACTTTGGTCAAAACTAAAGATGACATTACTCACATTGGGGGACAACAACCATTTGTGTACTGTAGGGTTGATGGTGCATCGGTTGATTACTTGATTTTGCTTTCCGTTATGTATGGATTCGAGGAAACCTTTCTCCTTCAGACCAGAATAGATTGTGTTACCATGCATCTTAGCTTTTTCCCAACTAGTCCGAGGTAAAAGCCCTAGACCAATCCACCAGTAAATCACAAATCTCTTCTCCAGTTCTGTGTTTTCTGGAAAAGTGCCAAGGCTATACAGGCAAAGAATGGAATGGACGTCCAACTCCTTTAGATCTTTAAAATCCTCGAACAATTTACTCCCTTGATAACTTCTACTGGATGATCCAGTGACTTCCTCTTGTGCTTTCTCAGGTATATGTGAAAGCATACAAAGAAAATCTTTGAGTTTGATCGTTACATCTTTTAGTTCGTTCATTACAGTGTTTTCTTTCATTTCATCCCTTTTCTCATTATGATCAATCCAGGAATCAATCTGTCTTTCTATCTTTCCAAAGAGACCAATTAGCTCCCAATCCCGTTTTTGTATGCCACTAATACTATCTTTTGTCTTTAAAACTTCTGTTCTAATTTGGTCGATGGTTGTCGCCATCTGCGAGTTCTCAGAAACTTTGATCTCCTCGGCTAATTTAAGGCGTTTCAGTAGTGGTCCAATGAAGTCTACAGCACTGGCCTTTAACTTGGCTTCGTTTTGATTGTTGTTCATTGCAATGGTTTTTCAGACCTAAGAAACAGTAGTTTTGTCTATTGAGGTTAGAGGCTGAATATATTATATATAGCATGCATAATAAAAACCTTTCTACATTAATATGCTTAGTCAAAATCTATACTGTGACAGTTTTGATAGTATACATAATGGCAAATTAGATAATATTAGTCTAAGATTTATCAAATTTATGACCTTCAACGAAAAAATATTTTTGTAAAATTTAATGTTCTTCTTAATTTAGTTGAATATTTTCACTTATGATTGGAATGCTAAATTTATATATTTATTAATGAAAAGTACAGTTTCAAGAATTGAAGTTGTCATAAATTCAAATTTGAATATTATGAAGTGATGCGTGATTTCTAATGAATTCAACCTCTTTTGATATCTAAGTTTGATTGGATGTGTTCTGATATTCAGATTGTCTAAGAAACTTCAATTAGTTTTGGAAGAGAGATGTGGAGCACCAATTCTATATTAATCTTGTAGAGATTGTTGTTAGTTTTCCAACGGATTTTCCAACAGCTTAGTTGATATCTTTCGCCCATCTTGAGAGAGATTGTTGAGATTTGTACCTTTACTATTAGTATTTTTGTTAGGGTTCTTTTGGTAAAAAGAGATTATAGAGAAATCTAGGGACTTATTAGGAAAATGTAAGCTCTATATAAGCCCAAGAGGCTCATTAATAAAAGGCAATTCATTTTTGGCTCAAAACAAGTATTCCCTTGTACTATTTTCAACAGTTTTCTTATTTTCATTGGGTCTGTTTTTAGCTTATGTTCTTCAAAACATATTGTAGCCAATTTTAGAATGTCTATGACTATTTTGAGATAGCGGAGTACTCTCTAGGTTATTTAGGCTGGTTAGTGGGCGTACATTTTATTTTAGGATATTTAAGTAGGAATCTTATGCAACAAAATGGACCCTTAAAGGGCATGTTAGATGAAAATTAAGTTTTGAAAAATAGTTAAAAACTTTTTTCTTAGTTGTAACTGTAAGAATGCTTGGAGATATTTTCTCCCCATAAAGTTTTCAAAAGTTTTTTTTTTTTGTCATGTATTGTGTGCTTGCTATGCTTTTGTTCTACCAAATGGTATTAGAGCTAAATGTTCAAAGTGCCAAGTTTGACAGTTTGGTGACATCTCTTGGTAGCCTCTACCGAGTTTTAAAAAAAAAAGACAGTTTGGTGACATGCTGAATTATCAAAAAGACAAGAGACTGAACTTTTTGGCTATTGATAGATGGACTTGTTGCATGCCCAAGGACTGGAAGATGTTATACTTGACAAAGCACCAGAAGACGCAACGGATTTGGATTGAAAGAAAATCGACCAGAGAGCATTGCAATTTATGCAACTAATGTTGTCTATGTTTACGGTACACTATGTTATGAAGGAGATCACGAAAATAGGCATGATAAATCAATTGCAAAGTCTACAAGACAAACCATCAACAGGTAATCAACTCCATCTCTTATGATGGTTGTTGAATTTTAATATGGCAGACAAATCATCGATAGTGGAGCACATAGGAAAGTTGGTTGACATCCTCCATCAATTGAACTCAGATGACTTTGAATTAGATGAGAAATTGATGGAAAAACTCATATTAGAGCCATCTTCGTTGCCGACAGTCGATCGGTGTATTCGGGGCTTTGCTATTTCTGCTGCCGCTATTTTTGGGGTATCAGTTTTCGCTTCTGGGGTGTGCATCATGCAAAGACCACGCTGACATCTCCCATTCTCGTGCTAAAGAGCCGCACTCTCCTGTGGACCATGCGTGAACCAGGCGAAACACCTGTGCACATTGAAGACAGGTAAGCCACAATTTTCTTTGTTGAACCGTGGTACACCAGTTCTACTTTGGCGCACTTCCTGTTCTATGCAAATACCACTGTGCTCTGTGTTTTTGGTGAGCCGAGGGAAGATCAGGCTCCTGAACTGGTTGCAAGGGTTATACAGGGGCTTATACTGGTTCTACCAGTATAGTAACTAGTAAGTCGTACGTGAAGGAAAATATAGAGCTGGGTTCTATATTTTATCCCTAATATCGTTGTTAGTGCCTCAAAATTTATAACAATTAATGCCGATGGTCTAGGTTCTAGTACAAACAACATCATACATGTTGTTCCATTGTCTTTTGTGCTGCTATGAACAAGTTAAATTCTATTTTAAATGCTGGTCCGACAAATTCTGATCAGTCTGTCCAGATTTCTTCCTAAAAAGTCTTTGGAATGTTTTGTAAGCATGGTTCTGAAACTCGGAATCGGAACGGAATCGGATGAATAGGTTGAAATCGGCTGAATCGGATCAGAAATTCAGATTTTTTTGTCAGAAGTTTGGTTTGTACTAAAATAATAGGAAAAAAATTAATGGTAAAAAATTAATTTATTAAAAAATTAAAATGATTTGCTAGTCTTAATATTAATCCCTAAAAATAACAAAAAGTGAAAACAAATTAAGAAAAAAATCATAAAATTAAAATGGAAGTATCCATGAAAAAAGAAATGGAGAGGAAAAGAAATAAGAGGAAAATAATTAGAAAAAAAATGGCAGCGAATGGAAGTGCTTCTATTTCTATATATACACAATGGATCCTCGTTGCTCCAGGTTCACGATGGACCAAATGATTTTGCTACAAAGTTCTATAAACTTAGCATGTATATGATACATTATTTGTTTTATATTGAACTGTTCAATATTTGTGCACGTCTCGTTAGCTTAATTTCTGTTGATATCAAAAGTATACACTAGAGAATTCTTAAGTGGAAACTTATTTGCCTAATCGTGATCAAGGTGAAAACGAATATTTCGGAGAAAGTAGTGGCTTACTGCTTTACGAATGAACAGCTAACTGACAATATTGTTGAAGATAACAACACCGAAGCCCAAAGCCCAAAGCCCAGTAAAACTTTAGACGGAAGGCCCAAGCTCAATCCTTGCTAGAATATTCAAGAAACTATATCAAACTAGGCGGTGATGAAGGAAAAACTAGAATATTCTATAGCTTGTAATTTCTAGATTAATCCAAACCGACATTAGTCATGATGGTAAAAGAAACAATATGAATTATCTAGATAATTGTATAACCGACATTGAACTTACTATAAATAGGATAGAGGTCAAGTGAATTAGAATCAGAGAGCATATATAGTGAGGCGTGTATGAGTGAGAATATATCAAGGCTTGTAATCTTTGAATAAAAGATATTAAAGTTTATAAACTCCTCTCTTGTATATAAAACCACAATCCGAGTCATAATTTTCAACAAATATCTATAATTGCAAAATGTTCATGAGATTTCGATATGGTGCTCAAGCATACGGTTAATCTAATATGAATACAAACAAATTTGCTATTTGGTGGTTAAAAAATGCCAGCAACTAATTGTTTTATTATTAATCCTCCAAATTATTAAAGCCAAAATAAAATAATAATAATGGGACTTTGAGGTTTCAAATTCAGAAATATATTTTCAAGATTCGTCGCAATTTTTTTTCCAGAATGTCTCTTAGTACTCTTCAATGGACAAAAAAAAAAAAAATTCAATGGTATTATTCTTCCAAATATAAACTGAATTATGTTGGTAGTCAAATGTAATATAGAAGTATGTTGAAAGTCTTTATTTATAGTGTTTTATGCTGTCAGGAAGATTGAAATTCGTATTTAAGTCAAAAGTATAGAAATGTACGTTTATGTAATATGTCAAGTGTTTCATGCATGCTAGGTAACATTTTATTGTAAGTGTGAAAGAAGAGAGTAACACAAATTTCTAATATTAATATATAATTCAAAATTTATGAAAATACAAATGTTCTCTCTCTTTGACTAATTAATAGATTGTCACTAAACTCGATTTCGATATTGAATGGTTGAAACAATAATAGTAACAATTTGAATCCAATAGTTACTTTCATAAAATATGATACCGTCAGTAGTAATCGTAAAGGTACTCATTCTATATATATTAACAGAAGTAACTATATATAAAGAAAAATATGATTAAAAAATTGAGAAGGTTATAATAAAACACAAAATAAATTTACCTTGTAAGATATTAGTGTTCCTCTTGTATTCAAGAATCTCTTTGTTGTTGCTCTAGAATTCCGTAAATTTCTTTTTGTTGATCTAATTAATCTTCTGATTCAGTAATTCTCTATTAACTCTTAGAGATCGACTGAAGAATGTATCTCCTGTGAAGGGCAAGTAATAACTCTTAGTATTATATGTTTATATTCGATAGACAAAACAAAGTTGATGGTATAATTGTTGGAAACATTAACTTAATTTTTACCCATTGGTAATAGCTAGAGCTGGCAAAAATACTCGTGGTTCACTCAAGCTCAGTTCGAAAATGAACAAATCACGAGCCAATTTTTTAGTCGTGGCTCGCTCGCTTTAAAAACGTGCTAGCCACGCGCTACCTCTAGCTCAGCTTGGTTTATTGCCAGCCCTAGCAATAGCAAATATAATAAATAAGTAGGTGAGAAGTCTTAGTCTTTATTCATCCAAGTTGTTATAGAAAATTTAAATTCTTACTGTGAAAATAGAGTATCAATAAATATAATATGAGTCTGCATAAGATGCAAGATGTCTTGTTTATTTAATATATATGACATTCGGATTTAGAGGAAGAGAGTTAAAAAATGGTTTAATATCTACAAAAATATATTAATGTTTTCTCCTACACTATTAAACTATCAAATATTATTAGCAAAAATATCAAATGATTAAACCAGTCGTAACAACAAAAATAAAATAATAAAAATTGGAAGCCAATAATAACAGTAACAGTACTCATTAGATATTATTAGAATTAATAGAAGTAATGATGAAATGATTTACTAAATTCAAAAATTGGGAAGGTTATAAGAAAACTCGGAAAGATAGAACACAAGAAATAAAGAAATTTTTTTACAGATAAGGTCGCCTCAGGTATTCACGAATCTCCAAGTTGTTGCTCTAGTATTTATTTCCTTGTAATGATTCTCTAATTCTCCGTTAACACGCAACACTTGGAACTAAAATTTGTGCTCGAATTCTGCAATAGCAATGGTCAAATATATAATCTGCCTCTGTGTCGTCAACATCCAATACTGAAAAAGATAAATACAAATATTTCCATGAAATTACCAGATTTCGAACTGAGAGTGAGAAGAGAAAGGGAGGATGGGAGAGAGAGCAAATGAGAGAGATCTTGCTCCAATTCAAAGAAGATAAAATTAAAAATAATAATAATAATGAAACAGAGAGAGACCTCTTGCTCAAGAGAGAACCTTCAAGAGAGAAGCATCAGTGACCAAGAAGCAAATGCTATTATTGTTTGTATCATTATATCCTTGAACGAATCCGGATCCAGTTTAAACAGCGGGGCAACCTGGTTATTTAATTTGGCCTTCCGATTCGCTTCCATTTAAGTCCTCGTTATCATCAGAGCAACTTTCTCGGTAACTACAGCTAAAAACAAAATAAAAAATAAAAAATTAAATAAAATTTCGGCAAAGATAGCACGATTTATTTTTTCGTCAAATATAGCTCATATATATTTTATTTTTATTTTTGTACAACAAGCCAAGTATATTAAATAAGGATTGACTAACAATCTCCTTCATTATGTCCCCTAAACGTCTCCTTGACTAACTGATGCGTAAAGTACGACGGAGACCACTAACTACTTGGGGGACCATCTATATTTGATGTATAGATATTTATGCGCGCAAACAGTGTTATCAGAACCTGATCGGACCGGTCGGTTGGATCAGAAAAAACGAGAACCGGTCACCTGACCGGTTCGGTTCACTTGAAGGATCATCTTTACAATTGAACTGAAAAAAACCACTCAATTAACCGGTTTTACTGTAGAACCTAGTTGTCCAAAACAGTCTATGTGGGTCGACATCCTGATCTATACTATGCGGTAAGTTTATACACTTGCAAACTGACCAATATAGTTGCAATTAGGGTTATGAATTTTATTAGATCTGATCTACACAAATCATAATGGTTGCGTATGGATAAGTTAATATTTAATGGGTAAAGATAGGATATGTGTACAGACTAATTTTAAGTGAGTATGAGTATGAAAATGTCTCAATCCGGTCCGTACTGTACCCATTGACACACCTAATTGTATTTGATTGAAATAATTTCACTTTGAAAATTCTGCGTTTAATTTGGTAATTTGACAGAACTTCAAGTTTTCCCGATTTTTTGCTTTCTTTTAGCAAATTCCATTTTATAACTTGGTAATTTGGTAATTTGCGTGCCTATATAACATTGTATTTGTTTATTTGACAGAAAAAAAAAAAAAAAAAAGATGCTTGTGAAAATGCACGCCAAGAACATGTCAAATAATTACCAAAGAGACAATAACATGTGCAAGCCAAGAATATATCCGATTTCCAACAATTTCAGGTCTCATTTGCCGCAGCTTTGAGCAAAGCATAAAGAAAAAGAAAAGAAACAAAGAGAGAAAGAATCTATTTATTCTTAGAGCAAATATATGCAGCTCCTGGTATTTATTAAATTGAAGCTAATGAAGCCAAGAATATATCAGATTTCCAACAATTCAAAGTCTCATTTGCCGCAGCTTTGAGCAAAGCATAAAGAAAAAGAAAAGAAACAAAGAGAAAGAATCTATTTATTATTAGAGCAAATATATGCAGCTCCTGCTATTTGTTAAATTGAAGCTAATGAAGCCAAGAATATATCAGATTTCAAACAATTCAAAGTCTCATTTGCCGTAGCTTTGAGCAAAGCATAAAGAAAAAGAAAAGAAACAAAGAGAGAGAGAATCTATTTAATTATTCTTAGAGCAAATATATGCAGCTCCTGCTATTTGTTAAATTGAAGCTACTAAGAAGGTTGGTTCATGGATCCAGGTTAAACACCAATCTGACATACTTCTGGGTACTGGATACTAACCTTTATTATTATTTTCAGGACTTATCGGCAATACTTACAAATGAATAATGACAAGCAGCGGGCCACGAGTAGCAGCCTGGAAACACAGTACACCAAATTCTAGCGGGTCATTAATTTCTGTGCCGATGGTTTCTAAAAGAAATAACAGGATGACAAAATTGGAAATATATTGGTTGAACTGGTTTCTAAAAGTACAAAATTAGCAGTTAAATTAGTCGGGGGACTATTCGGGTATGATGGCTTGGGATACCATAATATTTTTCAAAAAATAATATATCAATAATGAAACTAGAAGATAAATACTTTGGAAGTATTGAAAATAGTGTATTGAAAACACAGTACACCGACTGTATAACCTAGCACGAATTGCCCACCTCTGACACTACAACAACTTATTAGTTTACCTATACGGCTATACGTTTGAAATTAAATTTTGTAGAGGCCAGAAATAAAATGGATCTATTTTATTTAGGTAGAAATAAAATGAATTTTATTGTATTTCTAAAATAATAGTTTAGAACAATGAAATCTAAGTCATTTGTATTGATAAAATAAATAAAAAATTTATAACTGAAATAATTATTAAAGTTTAGCTTACGCTAAGGTTAAATGGAAAACAAATGGAAACCAGAAATGAGGTTATTAGACATCTAAGTAAGGTCAATCCGCAAAAACACCAAAATTTTATGACTTCGCAATGTAAACTTCCCTCACAAGAAAAACATAAGGATTGTTAGGGTCTAATATGAAAAGCTAAACATCCTAGATTATAAATATGCATATGCTATGTGGTGTCTTTAGCTTACACTTAAGGCAATCCATAGAAACAAAGCCGAAGATAAACCTTCTTCCCTATTATGCCTCCACCCACGGTAAGAACTATAATTACTCGTCTTATACATCATTTTAAAAACAATTAACCTTTTCTTTCTATATATTTGAAGAAATATCAGTTTCCATAATTAACAGATCATTCAAAAATATATTGTATTTGTGTTTTCTGTATACATACAGTTAACCACTCGAATAATGAAGAGGGGTCCATATGGTAGTGCCGGAGGGTCAGTGAAAGAAATGGATCTTACAGGCATTATTCGCATTGTTAAAATTAGTATCTACCATAGCGAAGTGATTGATTCTCTTACTGTGAATTTTGAACATAATGGCATCGAGAAATGCACCGACCGATGGGGTGGAGATGGAGGAAACCTTACTGAGGTATGATCCTTTTGTAGATTTAGTAATATGTGGCATTTTCTTATTGTAAAGATCGATGAATTATTACCAGACAAAAGAAACGAAAAGGAACAAAGTTATATGTTGAGTGAACCACTTTTATTTAGATGGCTAAAGTAAATTGAATCGTACTCGGCCGAGTCGGTCCGATTCTCAAATATTTGAATTGCTTCGAACTAGCTAGACTTGATGTTTTTGGGATTTTTTGAGGTTGGGTATTAATTTCTTCAATTTTTCTTATTTTTGAGTTGTTTTGTGAGAAAGAAGAAAAAGTCTTCAATCTGAAATTAACATTGCGCGTATACAATCCATGGATGAATCATAGGACTCTTTTATGAGACTTTTATTTTTCTCCTTTAGTTGTTTCAGCTAATAATCACCACCTCCATTTACTCTTCTTCTTTTTCTGATATATTTTTCTCCTATAACTATTTGCTTTTATTCCTTTTTTTTTTTTTTTTTAGAGTTAACAAGTGGCCTTAACAATAGTTTTCAACTAATTATCTATTTTTACAATTTTATTTATATATTTTTAGTACAAAACTTGTTTCTGTAAAAGAAAAGTCTAAGTTTCTTATACGAATCGGCCGATTTCGACCAATTCACCAGATTCCTAATCCGATTTTGAGCATTGTTCTCAGCTATTGTACTTGTCTTCAAAGCAATACCGATTTAAAAAATTTCATGGAGGAAATCCCTTAATTAATTCAATGCCTCAATTTTTGCTTGTAATAATGAGATCTTTTTTATTTTGTATACCACTCAACAATACTACTCCAAAACTCTGGCTTAAAAATTTCTGAGAAATTTAGATATATGCCCATCATAACTTCATCAATTAGATATTTCCTCATCAACACTTCAAAATTAGTTATTTGCCCATCTAAACTTATCTATTTTGGATATATCCCCATTGAATGTTTTAATCAATTAAAAAAAGTGATTAATATTATTAAAAAAATAATATGACATTTTTGCCCTTACCTCTCATACCTCTCATACCTCAGAATATTCGTCTCTAATGCAAAGAAACTTTGTTAGCTGCTTCTCCAAGCATGAGTCCCAGTAATGTGGACTAAGACCTACATTAGTAATGAAACCTTTAACACAGAACTGAAGAATGCATTAGTGCGATTTAAATATTGTTATAAGCCCAGGCAAAGAATCAAGCAAGCAAGAATATCAATTGATTGGACAATCATAAGTAAAGAGAAACAAGAAATGAAATATGAGAACCATGCCATGGCCTAAAAAATCTCTCTCTTTTTTTTGTCCACTTTTCATTTTAATAGGTCTAACTCAACTTTTAGTTAATATATAATCAAAGCATATTCAAAATATGGAGCATAAAAGTGACAATACTTATCGTTGCTACTACAACTCAGCAGCATACGCATGGAAATTATCCTTGTTACCACCACATGATTTTCCTTTCTTAGAGAAATTAGTGACAATTTTTCGGGAGATGGGGAAATGGGCTTATTGGGTTAAAAGAAGAGCCAGCTGACCTGATCCGACTCTGTTCTACCAGTCTCATAGGAGATGAGCAGTTAGTAAAATTTAAACACGACCTCCTTTCTGAAAAGGTAAACCATAAAAAAAGTTTAGTTTAGTTACTGCGCTCGATATTGTTTGCTACATCCCCAAATCAAATTAGAAGAAAAACGGAATCAATTTTGACTTGGTCAAAGGGATGGAAGAGGGAGACGAATTTAAGAGGGCAGGTCGGTCAGGCACCGGTCAGGAAACGTTTGAAGAATATAAGGCTGTCGCTAGGGTCCACTACTTGAATTCTACCCGCAACTGTTACAACTTACAAGTTAGTGTCACTGAATAATGGGACCGGTTCGTCAGTAATGGAGAGAGCACAACAGGTAAAACTCGAGAGCAGCGAGGAAAACGCTGAAGAATCAATAACGGATATCTCAGTTTTATTTCACTGAGTTGGCGCTGAAGTGTTGTATCGTCATTGAATAAGAAGACCTAGCAGTAAAGGATTTTAAGTAATTCATGTTACGTTAGAATCGCCTATATAAGACAAAACGTTGTATGGATTGAGATTATGCTATTGAATAAGACTTGTGTTTTTACCTCTCAAATTAACTCTTACGCCATTGTACCAGTTTTCAATTTTTCTTGAAATTAACTCAAATTGTTGAATTGTTTGTTTAGTTCTTGTATTTCTGAACTTCGTCAGGTCTTGTACCTGACATTGTTCAGTCCAAAACTTTTGTCGAGTAACAGAGAGAGAGAAGAGAACGAAGGAAAAGAATGATTTATTAACAGTGCATGAAATAAAGTATATATTCTAAAAAAACAGCAAATGTAATGCAAGGGCGTGTGTAATTGTAGCGTATTTAGAAGAGCTACAACACTTGCTATTATGATTTTCTCTATCTTGAAATACTAGTTGAGCTGAGAAGGATTATATTTCTCTTTTCTTCAACTAGAGTCATCAGGCGTACCAATATATATTAAGGGAAACGTCATATCAGATTTGAAGAGAAGGGCAAAAATGTCATATTAGTTTTTTAATAATATTAATTAGTTTTTTTTATTGATTATAACATTCAATGGGGATATATCCAAAATAGATAAGTTTAGATGGGCAAATAACTAATTTTGAAGTGTTGATGGGAAAATATCTAATTGATGAAGTTATGATGAGTATATATCTACATTTCTCAAAATTTATTGACCAGTTATTTGTTATTTTTCAATTGCATGTAATTATATTTGTAAAGAGGAAAATAAAATGTTAGATAGTTGTGATTTATATCATTTGATCTACATTCAGAAGTAAATAAGTTGTTTTAATTTAACAAAATATCAAGATACTAAAAAAATCATCAACGCAAATTGATAGTTGTCATTTATAAAAAGTTTGATGGGATACATATATTAATATTTTGAGTCTTGATGTAACAAATCTTTCGCATTCTGGTAGCTGATTCAACTGTAGCCAGATGGGGTCAATATTCAATTGTTAACCTTTCAAATATTATTAAACTTAACAAGAATATATAAAATGTTCGTCTAAACTTGTGATATATATACACACACACGCACGCACACAAATCTGATTGTACTTAGACCCTTCTTTTTTTCAAAATTGGCCGTCAATTTAAATGTTTATTTTGGCTTAATTAATATATATTACTCGAGCACTTTTTCTATCAGTGTATACAATGTCATTCTGTTTTCGGTAAAAAACTCTAAGCAAAGATGACACAATCAATTAAATATTTTAACTCCAAGTCTTTCTATGTTAAGAACATCACAAGTGAAGCATTTAATAAAAAAAAATATAATAAGATAAAATCATGGTTTAAGTTACAGGTATTAATTTCATGGAATAGTGTATGCAAGAGGATAAATGTTAAAATGCCGCCTGTCTTTTATTCATTATCGGGTCTCATATTCTTTATATATGTTTTCAAAGTACAAATAGTTGATATAAACAACTGAATATTATTTTCAAATTAAAATTTACTTGGAAACCAAAAAAAATTATAGTTTTTGTAATTGTTTATTATTTTTTTGTATGTACAAAATCACTACTTCTAGACTATTTAAAACAATGATTTTCTACACCTATGACCTATCTTAAATAATATTAATTTTAAAAAAATATAAAATTTGGTCTCCAGGTATATTTTAGTAAGGAGATCATGTTGAGTTGTTCGAACCGATAGTTTGGACTTTCAAAAAGTAGACAAAGGATGTGAGGCACGACGATGCATGAAATATGTGAGACATTTGGACCCTCCTTTTTATACAAAAATACCAATATGAACTTTTGGTGATTCCTTGCAAAATTAGTCTCCTAATGCATAATTAAGACATTTTAATCACACATAACTTACCAAGAATTAGCTGCTAACTAAAGTTATATTTATAGATCAATCTTAAAACAGACGAGTACATTAAGTCTGTTGAAGGCTACTTTAATGCTGACTATAATGGCCATGAGGTTGTGATGTCACTTACACTGGAAACAAATTTGGTTGTTTATGGACCATACGGTACGAAAAAAGGAAACAAATTCGAACTCCGTGCTCCGACCTACAGTCAAATCATTGGATTTCATGCACACTGTGGAACGTATGTCAACGCTTTTGGAGTTTATGTCCAGGTAAGTACAACTATTATGTTTTTTTCTATGTCTTTGTTGTCATATGGGCCTTTACTAATAAATTTGCATTGCTAAGTGTGTTATTAATGAAAATATATGAGCTGTTAATTCTGTTCATATGTTAGGTGAAGTAGATAGTATGCGTATGAGAGATACTAAATTGCTTCACTGTTTCCTTGATTTGTTAGTTGCATCAAATTAATTACTTGTCACATCTATTTATACTACTCCAAGGAATATTCTATATCTATAATCTCATACAAAATATGTATCTCGATATTTCTACTTCTTATTTTTATCCATATATTATATATACTTTTCGAAATCATTCTAGACTTGGATATTTTACAAACATATATAATACTCATCTCCTAAATACTTCCATACACATATTTGTAAGCATCACGATATTTTCTTACAACATTCTAAGATCTAGATATTTAATATATATAATAAAAAAATAGCTTTATTAATCGAAGCCCCTCTCTTACACGTAATATCTCTTTCATATATAATTCATGTCGAGTGGAAACTTGAACTTCTTGAACAATATACACGGAAATGGTTTCGTACAATTATTGGCTACTTGGTCTTTATTCCTGACATATTTCAGCTCTATGTATGCTTCTTCTTTTTTTCAAGGTCATCAGTTAGCAATCGCTTACTGATTATTTCATTAATATGAAAAAAGTCATGTACACAAATTATTTACACAGCATTACTCTAGAAACGAAATCCTAAAATTTACAAGGCATAGAAAACACTAATAAAAATTGAAAACAGAGAGTCATAATTGAAACTAAACCCCCTCGATCGTTCTCTCAAATGACTGGAATCCATTAACTGTTGTCTATGCTTCCTTTGTTTTCATTCATGATGTACCAAGTTTTTTTGTTAGTTTCAGATCAACTAACTGAGAAGGGTGCATGTGTCACGCATGTTGCTATTGCTACATACTCAGCTTAATTCACATGTTGATAGAATCACAATTGGTTGCTTCTTCCATTACCATTTAAAATACAAAGCCTGAGATTCTTTTTCGATTATGTTCCTCTCTGCTCCAATTGGTGTTCAAATAACCGAAAATTCCAAATTCATTAACAACTTTAGAATAAAATAATCCAACACATGTCATAACTGAGATCAAAATCTCACATCATGTCCCTCTTGCAATATTCTCTACCATTTTTTTATTTTTGATTATGCATAAACATTAAATAATCAACATATAATGTCATTAACAAGTTTCTCCTTTTTAGACCTTGACATACGGCCATTGTCCGAAATCGTGTGATTTAAGATATTTATCTATTTTGGTATTTCAAATTCTTGGTGCTTGTTTGAATTAATATAATCATTCCATAAGTTTTAGAACTTCATCTTTATTTTCGGTTTTCAAGTATCTTGGAGGTTATTGCACATACATTCTTTATTTCAAAAAATAATATATCAGTAATGAAACTAGAAGAGAAATTATTTGGCAGTATTGAAAATAGTGTATTGAAAACGGAGTACACCAACTGTATAGCCTAGCACGAATTGTGCGTTTTATTTTGGAAATCTGAGTCAAGTCCGTCACGTGTTGATTTTCATTGTCTCAGATCTAGATTTTACTTTGATGTTTAGGTACCGTCGATCTAGGTTTCAAATTGATTTTTGTACAGGCACGTCGCCAGAAATAAATATATATAGGTCATCCCTAAAATGAATGATTTATTTTTATTTTGGTAGAAAGATAATGAATTTTATTTTATTTTCTAAATGAGTAAGTGTAAAATTTATGAGAATTTGGTATTTGTATTTTTTTTATTGATGTATCCTGTTCTATCTGTTACATGGGGTATTTATACTCCATTTGGGTTTTCTATAGTTTACCGTTAGTTCTAACGGTAATATCCTACTAACCTAAATTGCATTTAATATTTTTTCTATTTACAATTTTAGCCTTTAGCTATTTCTATTCTCAACACTCTCCCTCAAGGTAGGATTATCCTACTAGCCTAAAATAAATGTATTTTTATTTTGGTAGAAAGATAATAAATTTTATTTTATTTTCTAAATGAGTAAGGCTTTCCGTGCTACGGTTTCAAACTTCGACGTAAGTAGCTCGGTAAATTGGTTAAATAATGAACTTGTAGAATTTTAATTTTTATTATTTTTTATTTGTTTTACTATTTTTTATGATTTACAAAAGATGACAAAAATTGGCCTAAAACATTGGTAATTTTATTTTATTTTATGTCAGTTTTTATCATCTTTCATAAATCATAAAAAATAGTAAAAAAAATTTCACAAATAGTAAAACTAGTATTTGACAATTTCATTATATAATTAATTTACTGAGCTACTTAGATCAAAATTTGAAGTTTATACAATAGATTTTTGATACTGTAGCATAGATGGGCTTTTGCTATCCATAGCACTCAAGCCTTACTCTTTCTAAAATAAGTAGTTTAGAACAACGAAAATCTAAGTCATTTGTATGGATAAAAAAATTTAAACAAAAAACATGATTATCACTAAGATAATTTATTGAAATTCGGCTTAAACAAAGGTTAAATGGAAAACTGAATTGAGGTAATTACACATCTAAGTAAGGTCAATTTCGCCAAAACACCAGAATTTTGTGCCTTCGCAATCATCCTTGCAGTGCATGAAAATATATGGATTTTTTGGGTATAATATGAAAAGTTAAACATCCCACAGTATATATCTGCTATGTGGTGTCTAGCTTACTCTTAAGGCAATATATATCCATATAAACAAAGCCCAACCTAAACAATTCTCCTCTATTTTAGTTCCTTCATTACACCTACACCGATGGTAAGAATATATTATAATTATTCGTATTATACATGTAGAACTGGACAAAGCTTTTATTTCTATAATTATTCTTTTTTACATGAGTTCAAAATCCACACACCATTTGTTTCTATATTTTTGAAGAAGTTTCGGTTTCAATAATTGAAAGATCATTCTAACAAATAATGTATTTGTGATCTCTGTATGTAGAAAACCCCATATATAAGAAAGATAGAGCCATTTGGTAGTCTCGGAGGGTCAGTGCAAGAAATGGATCCTACTGGCATTACACGCATTGTTAAAATTAGTATCTGCCATAACGAGGTGATTGATTCTCTTGCTATTTGTTTTGAACGTAATGGCCTCACGCAATGCACCAACCGATGGGGTGGAGATGGAGGAAGCATTACTGAGGTATGAGCATTCTATAGTTTGGTAATATGTGGCATTTTCTTCTTGTAAAGATCGATGAAAAATCAAGTCACTTAATTTTATCTTGTAATTATATTCTTAAACTATTATCTGCATAAATTATTAACAAACAAAGAAATAAAAAAAAAGTAATATGTTGAGTAAACCACTTTTATTTAGTTGGCTAATGCAAGTCTCATAGAAGAGTCCCATGGTTCATCCTTAAACATTAATACAAGCTCTGGATTAATAATTGTCTCCAAAATCGGCCGAATTGAATCGTACTCGTCCGAATTGGACCGATTCTCAAGTAGTTGAATTGCCTTGAGCTTGTATTAATGTTTTTGGGTTTTTTTTAAGTTGGACATTAATTTTTTGGATTTTTCTTATTTTCAAGTTATTTTCTGAGAATAAAGAAAGAGTCTTCAATCTGAAATGAACATAGCACGCATGCAATCTAAGGATGAACCATGGGACTCTTCTATGGGACTTTTTCTCTCCTTAATTTAGTTGTTTGCTAATTGGTTCTCTCTAGTTCGAATATTTTTTTCCTCCTCTCCTCATATCCATTTCGATCGGGTGATAATCGGGACCTGCGTTTACTCTTTTATTTATTTATTTTCTGATATTTTTTTCCCTATAGCTGTTTACTTTCATTCCTTTTTGGTTTATTTTTCTTTTCTTTATTCATTCCCTATTTTTCCCTTTTTACGGATCAAAAGCGGCTTTAACAATAGTTTTGAACTAATTATTTATTTTTACAATTTTATTTATATTATTTTAGTGTAGAACTGTGTTTTTGTAAAAAAAAAAAAAAAATCCCAATTTCTTATCCGATTTGATCGATTTCGACCGATTCACTCAATTCCGAATCCACAATTAAGTAATCAATTCGATTATGAGTCCGATTTTGCCAAACATTGTTTCTATTGCCCTTTTGTTAATTAGGCCGGGTACAACAGAGAGCTCAGTATTGTTCTCTGCCATTGTACTTGTCTTCATAGCAATACCGATTAAAATTATCAGGGAGGACATCCCTTAATTAATTCAATTCCTCTATTTTTGCTTGTAATAATATTTTTTTTAGTATATATTGTAAATGGTCACTCTACTACACCAGAACTCAGTCGTAAAAATTTCTTGACCTGTACGTCCTTGTCAATTAATTGTGATTTTATTTGTAAAGAGGAACATAAACTGTTAGTTCTGATTTATATCCATTTGATCTACATTTAATTAGACGTAAATCAGTTGTTTCAATTTTACAAAATAACATGACACTGAAATATCAGTAACGAGAATTTGATAGTAATGATTTTTAAAAAGTTTGATGGGATGCATAGATATTTTGGGTCTTCATGTAAAAAAATCTTTCGCATTCTGTTAGATCATGATCAACTTTTTTTATTCACCATCTTATAATTTGTTGGCTCAATTGTCAATCCTTCATATATACTTGTGATATATATAAATGACACAATTAATTTAATATTCTTACTCCAAAGTCTTTGAATCATGTTAAGAACTTCAAAGTGAAGCATTTAATAAAAAACCTAATAGGATAAAATCATGGTGTTGGTTACAGGTATAATTAGTTTCTTGGAATATTGTATTCATAGTTTTATACAAGAGGTTCGAAGGGTTAAAATGCTTCGTTGTTCATGCATTATTGTACCTCATATTCATATAAAATAGTCAGTCGTAATTTCTCTATATAATCTTCATATTGAAATGTGAATCGAGACAAAATATTATATTTTTTTTTCAAAATTGTATACTATTCTTTAATACAAAATCACTGTTTCGCCACCATATATATAAAAACATTGGTTTTTAATCTATCTAAAAATAATATTAAAATATATTCAAAAATATAATTTTTGGTCTCCAAACATATGTTAATATGGATATCATATCGAGTGGTTCAGATCGATTATTAATTTGACCTTCAAAAATAGAGATAAAAAAATATGAGACACGAAAAAATACGATAGACATGAGGCATTATTTGAACCGTTAATCTCTTTATACAAAAATACTAATCTGAACTTTTGGTTGTTCCTTGTAAAATTTGTCTCCTAATGCAAAATTAAGATTTTTAATTACTAACAAAAGTTTTTTCTTTTCTGTGTATATAGATCAATCTTAAAAGAGACGAGTACATTAAGAATGTAAAAGGATACTTTAATGACGACTATAATGGTCATGAGGTTGTGATGTCACTGACACTGGAAACAAATTTGGATGTTTATGGACCATATGGCACGGAAGAAGGAGAAGAATTCAAACTCCGTGCTCCGGAGTACAGTCAAATCATTGGATTTCATGCACACTGTGAAAAGTATATCAACGCTGTTGGAGTTTATGTCCAAGTAAGTGAAACATAACTATATATTATCTTTTTCATAAATTACTCTTAAAGGTTTTTGCATTTCCTTGTTGTCGTATCTCCGATGTAGCATAGAATCTACTCTTAAACGCTGTTGGAATTTATGCACGTGAGAAAAGTTGTGCACGTGCATAAATAAGGATTTTAAACTTTCTTCTTTGTCGTCTAATTTAATCTTTGCAAATTTGAACAATTTTCGTTTTTTTTTTTCACACATATACATGGAGAAATTTGAAGTAAACTAAAGTGGCAGTTTGGATTATGGAATTTTACTTTAAAGCCTTTAGAATTATTATGTTTTGTATATAACGAGAGGTAATACATTGCAAAAATATTTTTCTTTTTTTTGAAAAACTGATAGTGGCTATCAGCTAAATATTTTTCTTAAATTTCAATATACAAAATTAAAAAAATTAAAATTATGAGAGTGACTAAATAACGTTTTGATAAAGTTAGATCCAAACTATTTAATTTAAATTAGCACAAACTTTAAAGTGGACTACATTTAATTTAAATAGTTTATAATTTTTTTTATCAAGTCCAGTCTTTATAAAGTGAACTTTAGGTGGGCCCATTTAATTTAAATAGTTTATAATTTGTTGATATGTTCGGATTTTATAAAAATTTGAGGTATAAAGACTTTATATATTATGTATTCAAATTTGTATGTACAAGTATAAAAACTTACACACACTAGCTAGCGTTAGTGTCCTTCTAAAATTAGTTCCGGACAAAAGTCGACAACGATTTAAAAAAACAAAACCTATCTAAAGTATTTGTCATTTGTTAAATCAATATAAATTATTTTAAATTTTCAGTCTGCGTTTTACCCCTGACAACCTCACACTAGTTAAATTTCATTATTAGTTTAGATTCTTGAACAGTGCCTAAGTTTAATTTTATTTAATTCTTATTTTTCTATTTAACTCAGGGATCTAAGTGTTCAAAGTAAGGTTGAAAGTAAAATAAGGTTATTCATATTTCATAATATCACATTATAATCCCGTTTCGGTTCCCAACGGAATTCATTTAATACCAATTTAACACATAAGCCCCTCTGATAAGGGAAATTATCACAATAATTTAGCAAATCAGACCCTTAAATTATAATATTTTCAATTTGGTCCCTGACATTTATTTGTACTTTAAAATAGTGTACCAGTACTTGTTTCCTTCCCAAATTCAAACAAGAGGTAAGACACGAATCGAGATCAGAGGCCTCCAAGACCGATAAGAACCATTCAAGATTATTCACAAACAACTTTAATTTAATGTAAGGGTTCTAACCGATTCAAAGCATTCAAGTCAGAGGCAAACAGAGACAACGAGAGAGAGAGAGAGGGGTTTATCTCAACACATGAGAGAGTAGAGAGAGTAAAAACCCGTTTAAATGAGAGCACAGCTCTCTAATGGGCGAAGTCAGACGGATCCGACGGGGCAGCAAGTGGGTCACCGAGTAGGTGTCTGACAAGGAAGGGACAGCAGTGACAAAACGAAATCAAGGAAGAGAGAGGCGGGAACAAATCTTCTCGCCGAAGCAAAATCAAAGAGGAACCCTCCTCGGTGGCGAGAGGCAGTCAGCGAGAGAGATGGGGGCGTGAAAATGGAGAGGAGAGGGGGCGGGGCTTCTCCTTTTTCCTTCTCCAGGATGGAGTAAATGGAGAGCGAGAAGATTGGTGGGGGAGGGTTGGCAGTGGCAAGAGGAGCGAAGAGGGAACGGGAGAGAAGAGGGAGACGGGGAAAGAAGAAAAGGGCTGGATCCGAAATTTTTATAGATTGGAGTTAATTCCTCATTTTCAATTTCATTCAAAAATCAAAGGATAACATGGCTTCAGGATTCGTGCTACTGTGATCCAAGGGTTGAACAATTTCTGAAATTCAATTATACTCTCCTATAATTGATCTATAGTCCGTTTTGCTTATAAAATTCGAATTGAAGTTTCATACAAATACTACAATTAAACTCATACGTATATTTCAGACATTTATTTCTCAATTTAAGAT
Organism: Carex rostrata; assembly: GCF_964058835.1. Classification (NCBI taxonomy): domain Eukaryota; kingdom Viridiplantae; phylum Streptophyta; class Magnoliopsida; order Poales; family Cyperaceae; genus Carex; species Carex rostrata. The sequence continues at coordinate 11,160,719 of NC_135929.1, forward strand.
CCGAATAATTCAATATCAAATAATATATACATATATATATATAATCAAATCTCTATACTTCCTTAACGAACGGGATTGATAAATTTTATAATTTATTCGTACGAATAATTTGTATATTTATATTCTTGATTGGAACTCAATTTATTTTAGTTTAGTTAGATTCTATACGAATATTCGTTGTTATTATTTATAATTTAGTTTAATTTATAATTTGTTCAAAGTTTTGTATATTTTATTTTTACCCAATCTACAATCGAAACAAATTAATTAACGAAACTTGTGTATGGCAATTGCTATGATCAATTTTTCATAATTTCATGATTCCCAACGGGTTTAATAATTACCTTATAAATTTCTAATTTTATATTTTTAATTTGGTTATCATTATTTCTTTATTTCCAAAGTGTTGTAATTTTGTATTTTTAAAATTATGTGCCTTTAATCAACAACTCAACGGAGATTTATGCGAAGGTTTGTTGTTGTATTTTTTAGATCTCTATAACTGCATCCAACTTTTATTAATTTCTGATTAACATTTTCATTTTGATATAAGATTACATAATTCTAACGGATCACACAAGACGTATGTTATTTTTATGAAAATTCTTATTTATAACTTTACTTTGCAATTTTATAAGCTTAAATTAAAATTGGTTTAATCAGAACCTTTCAATTTTTTGTATTTTTGGCATTTATCGTTCAATTGTTTCTATTCATTGAATTTTGATTTCAGTTATTGATTATAATTCTATAATTGTTTATGTAAGTAATTCGTTAGTAGATCTTATTTTATTAGGCCTTAGTATAAAATTATCTTTCAAAATTTACAAAATTTTAAATTAGTTCCGATTTTATTATCAATAATTTGTTTAAATTTATTATTAATCCTGTTTATAATAAATTTAACAATAATTAAAATTACGGGTTATAACAATTTTTTTTACATGAGGTCAAGATCCTTTAAACTTTTATTTACTACATTTATTTGTGTTCTCTGTTGCAGTCAACCGGTGGTTCTATAATAGAGAAAGGTGGATTCTCATTTGACAATATGCAAGAGAAAGAAATGGATCCTACGGGCATTACTCGCATTGTTAAAATTATTATCTGCCATGAGGACTATATTAATGGTCTTATTGTGTATTTTGAATGTAATGACACCACGCAATGCATCTGGGGCGGCAATTATATCGGAGCATCCACGAGTGAGGTACGAGCTATTTGCAGACTTAGTAATAGATGTCACCTTTTTATTGTAAAGTTCGATGAATTATTTTGAAATTATAAATTCTTAAATTACTACATAGCATAGCTAGATAAATTATTATCAAACAAAATAAATAAAAAACAAAAAAATAAAATGTTGGGAGAACCACATCTAATTAATTGGGTAAAACAATATATTTTTATTTAGGCCGGGTTTTTAACCAAGAGCTCTATAATTAAATAAAATTAATAAATACAAACTAGGGGATTGTTCTCAGCACTTGTCGTCATAGCAATTGTTCTTAATAATGTCAGGGAGAACATTCCTTAATTAATTCAGTGCCTATACTGTTTTTTGAAATGATGAGATATTTTATTTACTATATCTTATAAATGGTCACTCTAACAATACTACTCCAGAACTCTAGTTTCAGAAACTTCTTGACATATGTATTTGTAAAGAACAACAGAAACTGTTAGTTCTGATATATACATCATTTGATCTACATTTACACGTATATCAGTTTTTTTAATTTACAAAACATCAAGAAACTGAAGAGTCAGCTACGCCAAAATCTTGATAGTAGTAATTTTTAAATGTCCATACTCACTTGTCAATCTTTCAAATATTATTAAACTTTACCAGTATAAATTGCTCATGTACACTTGTGATATAAATATCTTATTATACTTGGACCCTTCTCTTTTTTCCAAAATTGGCCATCAATTTAAATGTTTATTTTGGCTTAATATATATTACTCAAGAACTTTTCGGTAAAAAAGTCAAGCAAAGATGACACAATATATTAATTAGGTAATCTAACTCGAAAGTATTTAATATATATAAAAAAAACGTAATAGGACATGTGAAAGTTAAAAGTATTAATTTCTTGGAAAAGTAAACATATTACTTACAAAAATATCAATTTTAACTTGATTTTTCTTGTAAAATTTGTCTCCCAATGCATATATATTAAAGCAGTTTTAATTACTCATAACTTACCTAGGAACATTTAAACCTACTAACAAAAGCAGTTCCGTAACTGTCTAAAGTCTTCTCTTACTTGGTTCTATTTTTTTGTAGGTCAATTTTGAAACAAACGAGTACATTACATCTGTAAATGGCTACGTGGAAAGAGATGATAATTATAGTTCGATTTGTTTTGTCGGGTCACTGGTACTTAAAACTAATTTGAGGGTTTATGGACCTTACGGCACACATTCGCCGAAAGACGATCGAAAACCTTTCGAATTTTCTACGCCTCTCGGCAGTCAAATAATAGGCTTTCATGCATACCATAGTGAATCACGTGTCCACGCTCTTGGAGTTTATATCCGGCAGGTAGGCACAACTATCATGGTTTTCATCAACTACTCTAAATTTATTTTCTATTTCTTTGTTGCACACCGGATCTTTCTGAAAATTATATTTAAATTAATATAAGTTTATGATAATTTGCATATTAGGATTCTACCCGTACTAAGAATCTATATTGTAATTAAAATGTTCAAACAGTTAATCCAAACCATTAAACATAATCTTCATATGAAAATATACTTGGAAACTAAATTTAATATGTTTTCATAATTTTTTTCTATTTCATAATATTAGAACCATCAAACAATTGACTCCAAGTCCCCGGATTATGGTTGTCCTTTGATGTTTATGGGCTCAAATTAATAGAACCATTTTCAACTGATTCAAATTGATTTTTGAAGAGGGCTCCAATTGTCGACAGAAATAAACATGGGCGACCATTGAAATAATTGGGGCTTTTTTATTTACCTAGTATGAAAATATTTTTTCTTTGTTGCCTAAAAAAAGTAGTTGTGAGAAACAAAATCTAACTCATCTTTATTGATAAAATTTATAAAAGGGCAGATGATTATATCTTTGAGATAATTCATTGTAGTTCACCTTAAATTATTGTTTAGTGGAAAACAAATATATGGTAGTGTGAAAAATGAGGACAATATTGTTTCTAGAGTTTTTATTATTTTATTTTATTACATTTGGTCAAGATTCTTGGAACCTTTGTTTTCTATTTTATTGAAATATTGGTTTCTAACATAGAATGTACATAACATGTATTTAGTGTTCTCTCTATCCAGTCAAATGGTACTATAATAAAGGAGGGGCCATTCCTTGGTGACGGTCGTATAGTGAAACGTATGGATCCAACGTGCATTACTCGCATAGTTAAAATTAGAATCTACCATGGTGACAAGATTAATGGTCTTACTGTGTATTTTGAACGTAATGGCACCACTCAATGCACTGACCTTTGGGGCAAGAATGAAGGAACGTTGGATGAGGTACAAACATTTTTCTGCTTTAATTTACTAATATATGTCACTTTTTTTATATTGTAAATTAAGATCGATGAAGTTCAAATGACCCGAATTTTTTATTTATATCCAATAAAAAAATTAAATTTAAAAAACTAACCAGTTTGGCATAGGATTTTAAAATCTATCCAAACTGGAAATTTTTTTTTCCGGTAATTCAGTCTAAAACCGGAAAATTTTTTTTCCAGTTTTACAATTCTAAAACCAGTGGAAAAAAAAATGTAAACTTTTTTTCTGGTTTTGGAATTCCAAAACCTTTTCAAAAAAAAAAAGCCAAATTTTTTTACGGTTTCAATATTTTTTTTCTTTTTTCAGATTTTTTTTATTTAAATAGAAATATTTATAATATATTTATTTTTTGTATTGAAATATTAGAAATATTTAATATATCTCTTAAAAATAGATGGAAAACTATATAATTTGATTTATTAGAAAGATTGCTACAAATAACCCGGATCAACATTTGTCATACTGGATTTTTTGCGGCTGTAAGAAAAATTAATATATTTCTTTATGTGTTACTGAAAAAAAATAAAAATATTTGGATTCTTAGTTATTGATCTCGGTTCAAAATTCACTTCTAAGTAAATACAAAAAATATTGTCATCTTTCTAGTACATTTAATTTCTAAAAAGTGGTATCTAGTTTTGAAAAAAAAATGAAAATTTTAGTTATTTAATGAATGTTATTAAAAAAAATTCTCAAAATATATACAACTTTTTATAAATTAAATGTACTAGAAGGGTCACAACATTTTCTGTATTACCTATAAATGACTTTTAAACTGGGATCAATAACTTAGAATCCAAATATTTTTATTTTTTTTCAATAGCACATAAAGAAATATATTAATTTTTCTTACGGCCGCAAAAAATCTGGCATGAAAAATATTGATCCGGGTTATTTGTAGCAGTCTTTCTAATAAATTAAATTATATAGTATTACATCTATTTTCAAAGAATTATATTAAATATTTCTAATATTTCAATATAAAAAATAAATAAATTATAAATATTTCTATTTAAATAAAAAATCTGAAAAAAGAAAAAAAATATTTAAACCGTAAAAAAAAATTCAGTTTTTTTTTTCTAAAAAGGTTTTTGAATTCCAAAATCAAAAAAAAAAATTACGGTTTGGGTAGATTTCGAAATCCTGCCCAACTTTGATTATTTTTTGAAATTTAATTTTTTTTTGGATATTTATAAAAAATTCGGTCAAATGAGTGATGACTTTTAATTCATAATTATATATTCTTAAATTAATGTCTGGATAAATTATTATCAAACAAAATAACTATAAAACAACAAAATACAGAAGTTGGGACAATCAGGTCTAATTAGTTGGTTAATTAATTGACCCAATTTGTATACACAAGGGCTCTGTTTTTTATTTTGGCCTAGTATTGAAACAGAGAGCTCTTTACGTAAAACAAAATTAATAAACTAATTTAAATCTGCGGATTATTGTTATCAGCTTTTTGTACTTTTCATCATAGCAATTAGCAATACACGACTGAAGCATTTAATATGTTAGGAACTACACGACTGAAGCATTTAATGAAAAAAATAATAATAATAAGATAAAATAATGATGTAAGTTGAAGGTACTTTTGTTTTCTTGGAACAATATCATTGTTGTATATATACAAAAGTACCAATATGAAATTTTTGGTTGTTCGTTGTAAATTTTGTCTCTAATGCACAATTTAGAATTTTAATCATTCATAACTTACCAATTAATAGTAGAAGTTATTAAAAAATAATTATGTGCATGCATAAAGTTTACTCACTGGTTTTATGTTTTTTCAGGTAAATTTTAAAACAAACGAGTACATTAAGTCTGTAAAAGGCTACCGGGACTCTACTTTGAGTTCACTGGTACTGGTAACTAATTCAGACGTTTATGGACCATACGGCACGGGAGAAGGGAGATCCTTTGAACACACTTCTCTGTACGGTCAAATAATTAGCCTCTTTGCATGTGTTGGAATTAATTGTGTTTTCAGTCTTGGAGTCTATATCAAGGTATTTACAACATTTATGTTTGTCAAAACTACTCTGAAACTTTTTTTTCTAATTATTCTTTGTCATCTTCGTAAGCTTTTACTGTCAGTTATATTTACTGCCAAGGTACCAACAATAAGTAAGTCGGTGCTTTGCGGTGGCAGTGGGGGTTCAGCAAGAGATATGGACGAGGTGTCTGCCATTTCTAAAATTGTTGGTGTCAAGATTCGATATGATGACGATACTATTCATGCTCTTTCTGTGCGTTATAGACTTAATGATTCTTCTTATAAAGAAACACCACTCTGGGGCGGAGAAACAGGAAAGCTGACTAAGGTACAAGATTTTGCACCAAACATAAACTCCTCTCCTGGGGCGATTTTACAATTTTTAAATATTTTTTTTCTATTTTTTATAGTATTGCAGATACATACAAAAGAGCAAACGAACTGTTTATAAAAATTAAAAGCTACCAACAAACTGTTATTGTTGTAAATGTAACTCGGATTGTGAATGGTATAGGAGGGGGGTTTATATAACATGATTTTTAATTTCTTATCAAGGAGTATACAAGATTTTACAAGGCTTTGATATATTTTCTTAGTCTTATATACTCACGCCTCACTTCTCTGATTCACTTTTTTTTAGACATAAGCTCATCCTATTTATACTAATATATGTCGGTACTAAAGTTTCTAAACTTTACATATTTATTCTACCGATATTATTAATATGTTAGTACTAAAGTTTTTAGATTTTACATATTTATTCTACCGACATTACTAATATATGTCGGTTGATTTTTCTAGAGAGTACATGATATGTACATGTCTTCTAACTATGATATGTTACGAGAGTATAGCACTTTATCAGATAATAATACACTTGCATTATAACCGGCTATATATCTTCAATACTTTAGAATTGATTAATGGGCTTGGGCTTTCCAATAATTAATAATTTTTACTGGGCTCCTGAAGTCGTTGCTGTCAATTTCAACAGTTATGTGCATAAAGTTTTCTATATGGTTTTGTAGATCGATTTTGATGAATACAAATACATTAAGTCTGTGAGAGGCTATGTTGGCTACTTCGGTGACATATTTACTGTGAGGTCACTGCAACTGATAACCAATTATAGAAGTTTCGGACCATACGGCAAGGAAGAAGGGACTCCTTTCGAACACACTGCTTTTGACGGTAAAATCATTGGTTTCCATGGACGCTCTGGGGAGTACCTCAATGCCATTGGAGTTTATGTCGAGGTACGTACTAGTATTACTTCTCACAAGCAACTCTGAAACTTGTTTATATATGTTTTATATATTTGACCTCTTCATTATATTTTAATTCGTTTTCAATTGTTTTATAATTAACAAAATGTGTATTATTAAGTTCAACGGCTATACAATCAAATAGCAATCTGTTGAGGTTAATTGCAGCCGTTGATTATTATTGTGTGAAGGAATTAAACTTGACTCATCAAATTTTGCAGTGGCCACGAGAACATTCAAGCTGATTGATGGCACGATTTTGAAGGTCAAACGTGGTTCTTCTTGGACTAATAAAATATGGATTTGAAGCTTTATTCAACTTTAAGATGATGAAAGTTTCAATTCTATTATAATTTCGTATAGAAACTTGTGGTTTTTGAGTGAAGTATGCGTCGGTAATTGTTATCTCAAAATTTTGTTTTTCAGTTTTATTTTTTTATTTATGAAATTCTAGAGGTGGTATTCAATTTTTATGGCTATAAAACAGTTGCCTTGTAATTTAGGGTGTTATAAAACAGTTGCTATAGAAATTAAGTTTGGTTTTTGAGTGAAGCATGCCGTGAGAATAGTAAGAAATTAAATTTAATAATGATCTTAAAAATTTTAAAATGTCAAATTTATTTTATAAGAAATCAACCAGTAAAAAAATAAAAAATGCATTAAAATAACTTATACATCTTCATTTTTTTTATAGCTTGACTTTGTATTAAATGAGTTTGAAAATTTCAAAATTTTATATGTACATGCATCACTCGTAATGTAGCTCAATATCTTGAATTTGTCGCTTCAAACAAATTCTAAAGTTTTTTAAGTTAAGCTTACCAAACCTTTTTTATGAGCCTACCGCATCCTAACCTCACTCATATTATAGGAAACAGCTAATAGTCTCCGGACTCCAATCCCCTAAAAATTCTTGGAAGTCCGTGTAAACTAATGGACCGAAGTCAGTAAATTTCAATACTAAATCCTGTAAACCAATTCAATGAATCCCATAAACATAAAAACTATTCATTTCTGTGTGGTCTCAAATAACCTCCAATTTAACAACTTTAACTACTCTGGCCAGGACCACTTTTAGACCTTTGACCAGGACCACATCTAGAAGATCTCTAATAGTTTTTTAAAATTAATAACTAATCAGGACCACTTTAAAATTATGTAAACATATATATGTAAAAAAAATCAATTTTTTTTTCAAATCTCCTTCTAGATGCTACTTTCAATTATTTTAAATTCTGTAAACTTTATCACATAACTCTATAGATATTTTTGTTGAATCCTGTAAACCGGTAAATAAATTCAAATTTTAATTTTTTTGAAAATTTTATTTTATTTTTCAAATTTTCTTTCTTTAAATTTGCATCTAAATGCTACATTCAATTGTTTTGAATTCTGTAAACCTGATCACATAACTATGTAAACAATTTCGTTGAATATTGTAAACTGGTAAAAAAAATTCAAAATTTATTTATTTTTTTACTTTTTTTTAAAAATTTGCATCTAGATGCTACTTCCAATTTTTTTTTTTTTTTTTAATTTGCATCTAGATGCTACTTCCAATTGTTTACATGTACACACATACATAATTGTTGAAATTTAAGTTAGCATGAGTATATTTATTGTGTACGTTGTTAATTTACTATCACATGTTGAAGGAAAAGAAAAATAAGAAAGGTGTCTGGTTTACTATACGAGCCGTTTGTCCGGCACTTTTTCCAGCTTTGCGTTGCTCTACTCAATACAGCACTCTTTTGTACATTCAGGTATATACTGCCGTACTTTTCAGATTATGTTTTAGCTGGAAAAGGGGAGAGGGAGGAGGTCATAACTCTGCATGTTTCATTCCCAATAAATATGTCATATTTTCTACTCAATATTGTACCAAAAAACATTCAGAATAACTCGAAATAGTTATCTTATTTTTCCTTTTCCACCTAAAACATGTTTTGTAGTGAGAATAAATTAAGGTCCAAATTCAAAATTTTACTCCGACTTGGCATAGATGTGTTAATTATAAAATTATTATAGGGTGATATTCTATAATTATTATAGGGTTATTTCAACATGATTGCTCCTTTCAGTAATTTGCTAGACAAAATGCTGTGTAAATTTCTCAAAAATGCTGTTGCATTGCATGGTTTGATGAGTTGACCGATTATTTTAATACAATTTTTTAGATTTCCGAAATATTGGATTACGGGTCGTTCCAATTTGAGGCATTAGAACAGGGCCGAATCTATATTTTGGGCTGGGCCTTAAATCCTTTTTACCTGCTTGCGTTTTTCTTTGTGCAATTGCTGTTTATGTAGGGACATTTCTGAAAGAAGAAGGTTTCTTTGTGCATTGGTTGATTGAACACTTTGATCGAATTTCTTTTCTTTTGGAAATAGACACCTTGAATTATCATTTCAATCAAATCTGTGTAACGAGCTCTGGACTTAAGCTTCCAGTGACATTATATATGTGCTTTGTAAAAGACTACAGCACACAGACACATTCCGATTATTACAATCGACAACAGAATGTTTCTCAGTGCTAACTGTATCAAGAACTGAGACGACTAATCGTAACTCATCCATCTCATCTATTTTTTTCACATACTGAGTTTGCCATATTATACAAATTATATTTACGACTATACTTTACAGTTTACATGATACATTTTTTTATTATTATATTATTCTCGTATTGAGCATATTAACAACATTACAATTTAGAAATAGATGATGCTAAATAAAATAACATAAAGATAAATTAAGTATTAACTAATGAATAAAAAATAAATAATTATTTCAGCTAATTGATTATGATAACAATTTTTTTTTCTGATGTTAGTTTAATATTTTCTTGATTTGTTAATCCTTTAAGCCAGTAACCAATTTTTTGCTCCATTTTTTTTTCTCATTTTTCCTTTTCATATTACATAATATAACACATGTATTAATCTGGAAACTTGGAATAGGCATAAAAAAAAAGTATTTGACAACATATTTTCTCTCGTCGATAAATTGCTATGCTAGATGGAATAATTTATTGAATTATTTCTCCATTTCCAAAATAGCATAAAAAACAATGGATATAAACATGTTTAGAAACCCTAAAAATCACAAAGATAATTAACTTGGTAATTGGAAGAGGTCATAAAATATGAGGGTAATGTGGAGTTACCTCGGAGTAATTTAGACCACTTCTCTAAATATATTAACTTGTTTCACACTTACTCTGTCTGTAGGTCCACTGTTATATATAGACACTTCTTCATTTTCTAATTTCTCTCTCCTCTAATCGAATTAATTTTAGTCATGACTTAAACTATCAAAGAAGATGTAAAACAGAAAAAGTAAGATGAAGGAAGCAACTTAATTTTCTGAAAATCATGACCTTAGGAGGTAGGTTGATTATTTTTTAGTGTCAATAGTCAATACCACCCTCATTTCATTTTGTAGATCCCTTCACAAATAGTTTTTGAAAAGTGGTCATACGTTTGAAATTAAAATTTCTTGTCAAAAGTTATGTTCATTTGAAGTTTGAATTTGCATTTGCATTTTTTTAAATTTCTTTGATCCTCAAACCTTTTTTTTATCAAATTAAATTAGTTGTCAACAAATTAATAAACTATTAAAAAATAAAAATTATTTACATTTTTATTTTGATCGATCATGTTACTTCATAACACATCGTTTTTATAAATTAATTCTCAATCACTTTCGAACTATCTTCATTCTAGAAATTGCATTCTGATTTTAATTTTCGAACCATCTTCAAATATTTTTACAAATTATTTTGTATTTTTGTTATTAATTATTCTTTTGCATCTCACAAATTTAAACCACGAAAGGTCATGTGTTGTTGTTCCAATTCGGCAGAGAGTTCGTAACCGCACCAATGGTTCAATTCCATGAGTTTTTCATAGTATGTGTGGCTTTATATGTGGTTGTTGTGACAACGTAAAAAAATAATTGGTGACCTGTAAAGAAATAAATCAGTAGGGTACAGGTTCAACTCACACAGATTTCATTTTGAAACAATTATTTATTTACCAAATAGGTTTAATTAACATGTAAAGAAATAATATTTGACTTGTTTGTATCGAAGAAATGAATTGCCTTAGCTGAAATCATAAGAATATATAGGATCCAACTCACCGTCACTGTCAATCAGAACGAATTCGCATGCTCTGAGTTGTATCATATTTTGCGCGACTTTTTGGAGAATCTCAACCGTTCAAATACATTCTGCACGAATCTCAAACCTCAAAAAATACTGGCCCCCAGCGCTATCCCCGAATAGGCAGCGGACACGTCGGTCACGCAAAATATGAGATATCTCGGAGGATACGCACTCAGTCTGAATAGTCACAATTGGAAATAAATCTGCTGCGGTTCCTTTGAAATTCCAGATCGCATCCTTAAATATTTTACAATACACGAATCTCAACAACCATTGTTTTCTCCGCACGGATCTCAAAAGAGCTCAAGGGTTAGATGTGGAATCGCAGCAGATTTATGGTCACATTACCACTCATCAATCCAATTCTAAGCCAATTAACCAATGGAATGCGATGACACGGATGGCTAACGTCAGCATTCGATGAATCCCTCCCTCCGCCCGCCTAATTGTTTCAAATCTCTGAGTCCTCTTTCGTTTGTTCTCTTTTCTCTCTTCCACTGTGATGTGTCTATCATTCTGGTATGATATATTATAATATATGGACGAAAACCATGGTTTATTTCATACCTTGTAGGTGTTTGTTGAATTGACTGAGTGAAGAATTTTGTATGTCGGCCTGATCTCATGCAAGGTTTCTCGATATCCGTTGCACGTATGGGGCTGCCAGATGTCGAAATGGGACCCCCTTGTCAGAGGAACAATCATGACCACCTGAGGAAAGACCAAAGCGGTGTTGAACATCTAAACAGAGCACCGAATTACGCGCTACTGAGGAGAGAGAAATAGGCGAAACAGGAAAGTAATGACCTGGCCTCCCTCTAAGAGACTACCAAATTTTTGCAATCAGAGTATACCTAATACCCTTCTGAGCTGTATGTTTGTATATTGTTAACTGAAGAATGATTTAAAAAATCTGTTAATTGTTGTATACTTGTAGATTTGGATACTAATACCTGCTTTCACTCGAAGTGTTTCTGTACCAGCTTATAGAGCATGCTAAAACAGAAAGTTTTACACGGGGCCTTAGCTGTGGCATGAGTGTTGAATGTTTGCATTCACTCTATTGATCAAGCTTGCAAACTGTGTGGTACTCCCAGTGAGACAGTAATACATATGTTGTTTAATTGTGAGAAGGCCCGAGTTGTATGATACCAATCCCCGCTAGGGATCATATATAACTGATGTGCTACAAGGTACTCTCTTCTTTTCCAAATCTTTTAATTTAATGTGGGAAATACTGGATGATTACCAGTTGTGGCCTTTTGTGAATGAATGTGGTCGGTGTGGAAAGCGAGATGTGCAGGGGTTTATGGAGGAAGAGATAAATGGTTCTTTTTCAATATTAACACTACGTGTAATGGAATTTTTATCAATATTAACCTACGGGCATTTGAGACAGGGTCGATGGCACACCAGCTAGTGGCCAGTCTACCTGCTTTGTGCAGTCATTAAAATTGGGCAAATATGTGAGTTAAAAAATTTTTTAGATGGTAAATACTTAATTATAGAATTTGGAGAGGGAAATACATAATTTTACCCTTTTTGAGGAGAGTACAAGTATGTATCTGAAAAAAATAAAAACAAGAATTAAGTTGCATAAGCCGACCCGCAACCCATTAACAGAACATGTCGGGAGCTTGGAGGATGCACGGACAGTGTTTGACAAAATGCTCAAGAGAAATCTTATCACAAGGTCAGCCATGATAGGGGGCTTTGTGTATGTGTCTGTTCATGTGCATGCCCATTCTTGAAGAACTAGGTAAGAAATTTGTGTAGCTCAAGGGTTATAATATCTTACAGCCTTCAAAAATTGAGGTGGCCACATATGGGTAATTCCAAGGCTAATTTGATCCGTAATTTTTGCAACCAAAGTATGGAAATAATAAATGAACACCTTAATTATTTTTCTTGGTATTTATAGGGGAATATCTGGTTATATAACTATTAATATATCTGGTAGGAATTATTTTTGAAATTTAGAAATGGAAATATGATATTATAAAGTTAAAGGGGGGAATATGTAATTTTGAAGTTTTTTTATAGGTATACATGAAATTTCCCCACATTTTTATGTGTCAGGTGGCAACTGTAGTACTTTGTCCAATATCCCGATTTTTTTAAAAATACCCTCTAAAAAAAAATTTTATTAAAAATAATCAGGTTTCAGCCAAATTTTTAAAAATAGCCAAACCGCAATTTTTTTCCGCACCCCGGAATTTTTATTCCAGGCCGCGGATAAAATTTGCGCCCCGAAAAAAAAAAATTATTTTTTATTCCGAGCGCGGATATTTTCCACGGCCCGGATTATTTATTTATTTTTTTTTTAAGAGTTTGGAGTTAGGAAAATAATGTTTTTTTGGAATTTTTTGTCCAACTTTGCACCTCTGATTGACATATCAAAACACCTCCAAAAAGTATAAAAATTTACCAACATTTATTCTTGACTTCATAGAATAAGACTGTGAAGTTTCATACAAAATCTCAAAACAGATCGTGAGATATCGGCTCTCAAAAATTGCTCGAACTGCTGAAGGAGTGCTTCTGAGCCCAAATTTGCACCTTTGGTTAACATATCAAAGCACCTTCAAAAATCATGAAAATTTACCGACATGCATTCTTGACTTCATAGAACAATACTGTGAAGTTTCATATAAAATATCAAAACAGATCGTGAGATATCGGCTCTCAAAAATTGCCCGAACTGCTGAAGGAGTGCTTCTGAGCCCAACTTTGCACCTCAAGTTAACATATCAAAACACCTTCAAAAATCATGAAAATTTACCGACATATATTCTTAACTTCATAGAACAAGACTGAAGTTTCATACAAAATCTCAAAACAGATCGTGAGATATCGGCTCTCAAAAATTGCCCGAACTGCTGAAGGAGTGCTTCTGAGGCCAACTTTGCACCTCTGGTTAACATATCAAAACACCTTCAAAAATCATGAAAATTTACCGACATACATTCTTGACTTCATAGAACAAAACTGTGAAGTTTCATACAAAATCTCAAAACAGACCGTGAGATAATGAAACATAACAAAACTGAAAACTCAAACATAATAAAACATATACTAAGAAGGTAATAAAATTGAACATAACAAATCAAAACTCAAACATAACAAAACTGAACTCTTTCTGAAGGAGTGCTTCTGATACCAAATTTGCATCTCTGATTAACATATCAAAACACCTTCAAAAATCGTGAAAATTTACCGACATGCATTCTTGACTTCATAGAACAAGAGTGTGAAGTTTCATACAAATTCTCAAAACAGACCGTGAGATAATGAAACATAACAAAACTAAAAACTCAAACATAATAAAACATATACTAAGAAGATAATAAAACTGAACATAACAAATCAAAACTCAAACATAACAAAACTGAATTCTCTCTGAAGGAGTGCTTCTTAGCTCAAATTTGCACCTCTGAACCTCTAATTAACATATCAAAACATCTTCAAAAATCATGAAACACTCCTTCAGCAGTTCAGGCAATTTTTGAGAGCCGATATCTCACGATCTGTTTTGAGATTTTGTATGAAACTTCACAATCTTATTCTATGAAGTCAATAATGCATGTCGGTAAATTTTCATGCTTTTGGAAGGCGTTTTGATATGTTAACCAGAGGTGCAAATTTGGGCTCAGAAGCACTCCCTCAGCAGTTTGGGCAATTTTTGAGAGCCGATATCTCACGATCTGTTTTGATATTTTGTATGAAACTTCACAGTCTTGTTTTATGAAGTGAAGAATGCATGTCGGTAAATTTTCATGATTTTTGAAGGTGTTTTGATATGTTAACCAGAGGTGCAAATTTGGGCTCAGAAGCACTCCTTCAGCAGTTCGGACAATTTTTGAGAGCCGATATCTCATGATCTGTTTTGAGATTTTGTATGAAACTTCACAGTCTTGTTTTATGAAGTCAAGAATGCATGTCGGTAAATTTGCATGCTTTTTGAAAGTGTTTTGATATGTTAATCAGAGGTGCAAAGTTGGACAAAAAATTCCAAAAAAACATTATTTTCCTAACTCTAAAAAAAAAAAAAAAAACAAATCCGCGCCACGAAAAATATCCGCGCTCGGAATAAAAAATAAATTTTTCTTTTTTTCGGGCGCGGAAAAAATCCCCGGTTTGGCTATTTTTAAAAATTTGGCTGAAACCTGATTATTTTTAATAAAATATTTTTTTTGGAGGGTATTTTTAAAAAAATCGGTCCAATATCAGTTTAGATATAAATTTTTACTGGGAAGTAAGTATATTTGGGAGTAGCAATCAGCTTAGCTGTAGGTACAGTACAGTACTTCTTTTAACAGTAGTTATTTTACCCTTGTCAAGAAAAGACTAGACCAATAAACTAGACTTGCAAGAAACATATACTGGGTCTGTTAACTCACCCGGCCAGGATTCGAAACCTGTTATCTTCTTCCGAAACTCTGACACAAAAGACATAACCATACATGATAAATTAAAACTTCTTGTTGTAATTTTGTATGATTAAAAGTTTGTTTGCTTTTGTTGTTTTGGTTTAGTTTAAATTAGTTTGTAAAAGAGGTACTTCACACTCTCTGGAATGAGATGTCACTCCTCAGTAGAACTGGATTCTTCTACAAAAGCCGCTGTCTGATGGGTTGCTCGAATTCATCAATGGTGTCTACAGTAAGTGTTTGAAAACTATTCTATAATATTTTGTACTCCCTTCTGAAACTGATATGGCCCCGTCTCCCAACTTAAACAATAACAGGTTTAACGGGTCAATATGGCCTGAATTTGGAAATATGAAATTGCTTCATGTTTTAGATTTGAGTCATAATGGGTTAACGGGTCACATATATACCTGACTCTATAGCAGACATGGAGAACTTGGAGGTTTTGGATCTTTCATTTAATAACTTTAACGGGTCCATATATATTGACCTTCTTCACTAAGCAAGCTTACATTTTTGTCTAAGTTTAATGTAGCACATATATAGCCACGTAGCGCCGACGGATGGTCAAGTTATGAAGGAAAGCCGATATTGAACAGGTTGTTGGTTTTGTTAATTTTAATTATTTAGATTAGATGTTGTGGTATTGTTAATGAATAATGAAATAGTTGAAAACCACACTTTTGGAATTTGCCAAAATGAGGGTCTGTTTTGTAAATATATATATCTTTTTCCTGATATAATTGAGGTTAGTTATATGGTGGATTTTGTTTATAGTAATATGAGTAAAGTAGGTACTGGTAAGGATCAGATCAGGAATTGGAAGAGAAATTGTAATTTTGAAAGTTTTAATTTTCCTGATACATTTTTTAATGTAAAGAGAATAGTATATGAAAGAATTATTTGTGTTAATTTCCTCATTTAGTTTTAATTAGTAACAAGTGCTTGATATTGTACTGCTTGATAGAAGCTTGCATGGTTAATAAGAAATAGAATTATTCTATTGGGGAATTTTGTTTAGTAATATTACAGTTTACAAGTCGATATAAATGTTTTTTTTCCTCTTTTTGTGTTTTTTTTCCATTACATTCAAGGTTTTTAGATCAAGAAAGAAATGAAATAAATTAATTGGGAAATACACTAAAAAGCTGCCACCAATTCTTTTTTTCCCTGTTGTATCAAAATTAACAACTGGTTTCAAAAGAATTAATTTGTGGAAGAATTTCAAATGTAATATCCAAAAATTACGAAATTATGTATTTACCATTAAAAAAATTAATAACTCATTTATTTATTCAATTAATTGAGTGATAAAATTAATTAGGTTTAATTAATCTCAATTGGGTTGATGACAAATACTTAATTATAGAATTTGGAGAGAGACATAATTTTACAGTTTTTTTAGAAGAGTAAAAAGTCCATATTCCAAAAAAATAAAAACAAGAATTAATTTGAATGTGCATGCCAAAAGGAGTGAAAAATAATGTTCATACTCTTAAGTATCACAATACTTGAAGTTAGATTCAGACCATCGTAATATTTGTTCCCTTTTCCTGCTCAACTGCATCGGACGGTCCTCATTTGTAAGCAAATAGTACGTGTAGTTTTATGCTCTAAGAAGGCCCGTTGGGCCAATTTTTCCATATCACAAGTAAGAGAAATTCTCAGCTAGGTTAGTTCAATTCCAGATCTGAGACGTGTTCTATCTTCTTATTTGTCAAAAATAGATGAAATGGATTTCACTATCTAACGTAACGCAGGAAGAAGAAAAAAATAATATCAGGTATCTTTTTCTAATTGTTCTTAACACAGCATACTAACATGCTGAAAAGAAAAAAAAATCAATTTTACAAATGACTTAGGTAATTATTTGTAAAATGAAAATAGTTAACGACTTGTGACATTTTTTAAGCAATTTGTTAATTAATCTATATATTAAGAGGGTGAAGAAGCAATATAATATTGGGGAAAGCTAGCTCCAATGTTGTGTAACCTAAATACTTTTTTTGGAATTTAATCTGGTTACCCATGGAAATGTTGTATTTGGATATACGTGCTTCCAGTAGAATAGGAAGTTGGCATTAAAAATAAAAAATTAAAAAAAAAATAAAAAAATAAAATAAAAAAATAAAAATAAAAAATAAAAAAAATCAAACTTTTGACTGGTTTATAAACGATTAATTGTTCAATAGTCAAATTTGAGGAATTTGATATATCCAATAATTAACGTCACTACAGAAGACAATATACAAAAGGAAAAATATAAAGGCCGGAATGGCATTTTTTTTTTTTTTTGGGGACACATTATGATAATATATTTTTTAAATAATTTAGCTTGAAATTTCGAGTGATAACAAAACATATTTCCTTTTATGAAAATTCAATAATCAAACCAACACATTTTTTTTGCTTTCTTCTCCATCTTTCACCCCAAGTTCTCCAATCCAGTTTTTGCTGATTATAGGAATATATATATATATATATATTTTTTGCAGCCGGCTGCGACATCCCAAGAAAAGTGGGCGTTAATTGTATGTATTAAAATGTTGGGTGTTTTATTTTATAATTTTTTTTTATTGAATATAGCTTGTAAAACCCATCATTAATAGGTAACTGAAACCAGGATAAATATTTTATAATCTATGTGATTTATACTGTTTATTATGTTTGTGCAGTTATATTATTTCTTGGTGCTTGCATGAAGCCTCCAAACCTGTCCATGGTGACCGAATACATGGAAATGGGGTCATTGTATTACCTCATACACATGACCGGTCAGAAAAAGAGGCTTACTTGGCGTAGGAGGCTTAAAATGCTTCGTGATATATGCAGGTTTGTGTTAATTTTCTAAACTAATCTGAGTTCCATTGATGGTCACTGAAGTTTCAAGCTGTTCCCATTTGGGTCCTTGAAATTTCAAAGTATAATACTTTCGTTCCTTTTTTTTTTTCTAAGTGTATACTTCATCCTCTGTGTGTTTGTTAATACGAGTACACTTCCTTATTCCTTCCCCTTTTTTTCTGTTGAAGCTGATGATTATGTTGTCAACTGTAAACCATGTTAAATATAAATCATAGCTTGAATGCTTATTGAACTCTTGTTTGTTAAATTGCTTATTTAAAGGGGGCTGATGTGCATACACCGGATGAAGATAGTACATCGGGACCTTAAGAGTGCAATTGTTTGGTGAACAAGCACTGGATCGACGGTGAAGATTTGTGATTTTGGGCTCTCAAGTGTTATGACATGCGGGCCCATGAGTGACAGCTCATCTGCAGGGACACCGGAGTGGATGGCTCCAGAGCTGATACGCAACGAGCCCTTCACTGAGAAGTGCGATATTTTCAGCCTTGGAGTTATCATGTGGGAGCTTTGCACTTTGAAGAGGCCTTGGGATGGAATCCCTCCTGTTCAAGTAAGAGAATGAAAAAACCGGTTTTAGTTGGGTTTATTGTTAATGAACTCATATACTGGTTTGTTTGGCATCTCCTGCAAATAGCACCAAACTGTTCGTACAAGGTTTAAGCCAAGCAAATTAACAACCATTTTGACGCTGGTTTTTCATAACTGATTCAGGCATGCTTGGAGGCCAATGTTGAAATTTACTTTGTTTAATTTTATTTTCCTTTTACGGTGAAGAGAAGTGGAAATACAAAACTGATGCTTACACCTCGAGGGAGTAAATTTCAATAGCTGATGGAATATTAATATTTTAATCAACTTTTTGCTGAATGGTTGCAATTTGCAGAAAAATGTAAAATAACATAATAAAGCATTAAAATTGGAATACGTTCTCCACAATCAGTCTAGCTAGTAAGAGAATGTGACATAATATCGTTTTTTCAATTGTTCATTAGGTAGTTTATGCGGTAGCTAATGAAGGGACGAGGCTCGAAATTCCAGAAGGTCCACTTGGCAAGTTGATCGCAGGTAATTTTAAACTGTCTGTCTTTGAATAAAAAGTAAAGAAGAGGGAAGGCAAACTGTAATAAATGGAAAATTTTCATTTTTGTCCTTCGAATTTTCTGATTTTTGCAAGAGTTAATGCTATTAGCTCCCCCTATAAAATGAAATTACAGAACAATTTTCTAGCTCCTCCCCTGTCCATCTTTCTGTAAAATGTCAGAAATTCTTCTGGCAGAGGATGTGAGACATGTTGATCTCCATTTGGACCTTGTTTTTTCTGATTTAGATTGTTGGGCTGAGCCTGATGAAAGACCGAGCTGTCAGGAGATCCTGACCCGTCTGATTGACTGTGAGTATACCCTCTCCTGAATTACCAGACTCAAATCACACGTACAGCTACATTCGGGTTTTTAGCCCAAAATTTGTAAATTAACTAAATTTATATTACTTGTGAGTTATTGTAATATATAAGCTTTCTACGAAGTGGTACAGTAGTCTTTTAGTCAGCGTATACGAAGAAACATAGCTTGTTTTTGTGTTTGAATTGGATATATATAATTATCTTTTTTGAGGTAGCAGGCAAAGAATTGGATATATTGGTATTCAATACTACATGTAGTCTCACTAGTTTTGTTTTTTTTTTTGGGGGGAGAAATGGCCGTAGGCTTGCATTAATCAGAACTGTTTCATTACAAACTTTGATAAGTAATGTATTAAAATTCCTCAGTTCCTAATACAAAATTAACTAGGCCTAAACATAGAATAAGTATAGCCTCTGCACTCCCATTCCCGTTCCCTGTAGTGTGACTAGTTACCTACGTGCTTCCTAATCAAATAAACTATATAAGTTGTAATTTAGAATCGGCCTCTTTCGTGATGATGTGTGATATTTTATTTTAAAGGTTGCAAAATATCACAAAACATTTTGCAGTTCTGAACACGAGTATCAGTTCTCGTACAATCAAAAAAGGCACTGGGCCTTTATGTGTTGCCAAACTATATTCTTCTGTATAGAGTGGTAAAAACATGCCATGTTGTGCTGTGATTTTAGTCTCATATGTAATATGCAAATTACCGTAGCCTTCATAAGAAAATGTACTTGGACACAATTTTACAATTTTAAAAATTTTCTCTATTTTTCAGATAGATACAAAATCACTTTCTTTATTTGACAGGGAAAAAAGGAAGGTGTTTGTTAAAGTGCGGACAATACACGTAGAGAAAACATAATAATCAGTGAATGACAAGAGCATATCCGATTTAGTTAAAGCAGAATAATATAATGTCTCATTGGTTGCACCTTTACGGCGTGTTCGGCAGACGGACGGGAATATGAATAGGAATGGGATTGTAAAATTTTTGAACTAAATTTTACTGTTCACGTGGGAAAAAAAAATTCAGTCTGAGTGAATTTTTTTTTTCCCACGTGGACAGTAAAATCCGAACACACCCTTAGGGTGTGCTCCAATAAGGGTAGGGTGAGGAGATATTTAAACTTCACCTGCTCCACAAGTAAATTTCGGAAGGGAAGGGAAGGCTGAGCAGGTGAATGGTTCACCCTACGGAACCCAAAATCGTCACCCCTAATTCGGAGGGTAGCCATGGGAAAAAGGGGCCCACCAATGAAATTGACCAATTTTATCCTTTTCCCCGCCTTCTTCTCTATTTTCCCTCCCAGATAAAATATGAGGGTATACTAGTCATTTTAGATAACATAGAAGTTGAATTGAAAAATGGATCCAACCTCTCCCCTTTCTTAGTGTATCGTTCTGGAGTAAGTCCTCTAAAAATTTCACTTCCCCTCCCCTCCCCCCTACTTAAACTTCTGGAGCACACCCTTAAGCAAAACATAATAATTCAATGGATCCGATGTAGTAGTGTTTGGGTTGGCTCGTGTTTAAGGAAGAGAGGCCCACAGGAGCAGGTACCCCTTAAATCAACATGTGATATGGTCCTGTTATGTTTGGGACCTAAAATATAAACTCGCTCGCTCCGCTTGATACACTAACAAGCCGAGTACAAGTGTGACCTAGCTCGCTCTTTAATAGCTCGTTGCCACCCGTACTCAAAACAAATCTAATTACTTCACATATTTTCAAAAATAAATATAACATATAAATCTAATCTATTTAAAAATAATTCTAACATTTTCAAAAATAAATTTAACCTATTTAAAACTAAATCTAACATTTACAAAAATAAATCTAACATATTCAAAATAAATCTAACATTTTTAAAAATAAATCTAATATAACATTTTTAAAATAAAATCTAATGTAACATAAAAAAATAAATCTAACATCTTTTTTTAACCTATTAAAAATAAATCCGAATTTGAAAAAAATAAAATCTAACCTATTCAAAACAAATCTAATTACTTCACATATTTTCAAAAATAAATATAACATATTTTTTAAACCTATGAAAAATAAATCCGAATTTCAAAAATAAAATCTAACATCAAAACAAATCTAATTACTTTACATCTAACAAATCTAACATAAACTAAATAAATCTAACATATTCAATAAATCTAACAAATCTAATTACTTAACATCCAATAAATCTAGCATAAACTAAATTTACTCTACAAAAATAAATTAATCTAACATAAAATAAATATAATCTTTAAATTTCGCGGAAAAATCTTGCGGGAGGTGCCGAACTTCGTAATTTCGATACCTTCGTAATTCCGGGTGGAGGGAAATTTGGAATTTGGGTTTTGAATTAAAGTGGATCGGGTATAAGGGTACGCTTACGGGTAAGGGTAGACGGGTACTCGGGTAGGGGTAAGGTAGGATATGGGTAAGGTCGGGTACGGGTATGGTCGGTCCGGGTAGGATCGGGTATTTGCCAAAAAAATTGTGACCAGTCTGGTTTTTGTCCGTACCCGTATACCTATTTACCTGAGCTATACCCAGACTTGGACACGGATACCCTGGGCATAGGATACGGGCGGGCAAGGTACGGGCTGCCCTAGGCGGGCAAAATTAATACTCTATTTATGGTGCACTTCTAAGACTGTGCTCCAGAAGTTTAAGTAGAAGGGGAGGGGAGGGGAGGGGAGAGGACGGGAGGGGGAGGGGGACTTTTTAAGATGTTTACTTGCTCCAGAAAAGCATATAGAGGAAAGGGAGAACTGGATACTTCTTTTAATTCAATTTATATTTTATCTAAAATTACTAATTTACCCTCACACCAACAAAATAGAGAAGTCCTTCACAACCTGCTCTGGTTATGCCAATATTCTTGATATACTTGCATCCTTTCGGACTTGCTCAACATTTTTGATATACTTCCATCCCTTCAGGACCTGCTCTAATGACGTCTCCTTTAATTAAGTTACATATAATATATAAATAATTAAATAAATGTACATCTTCACAAATTATATAAATTCCTTCTCTGATATTTTTTTCTAACGACATGTGCCTTTCTTCTTCAGTATATAAATAATTTCCATACTGATACAACGGTACAATACAATACCGGTATAATGGTACATAAATCATCTTATGCCTTCTATATCATTTGAATAGTGAAAAAAGTAAGCTCTAAGAAGCATAAATAAATCATAATAGATATAAACTAAAAAAAGCTGAATAAAATAATATGTAACAGTAAGCAAAGAAAAGAAGCTGACAATGAAGGTAGACAAAAGTTACATGTCAGTCCTTGAAGTTTTTATTAACTTACAAGCAAGTCCCTCAAAAATCAAAGATCAGCCAAATGTGAATATTTAATAGTTTAACATATTCATTCCAAATGTGAATTTATTTATCAACTTAATTTATTCTAAAGAAAATGCATCCATTAGTTAAACTAAGATACTGGAACATATTTTGGCGTAAAATGAATATGACAGAATAATAGAAATAACATTTTATAACTGGAACATATTTTTGCAAGTAGACCCTAATATTAACATTATATTTGTACATGCCGTGGTACAATATTACTAGTATCTAACTAAAAAGATACAAATAGCATTTTATAATATCTCACAGGAGGAACATGTCTGACAATGATTAAAGACAGCTTCAAATATCTATGTTTTAGATCTAAATATTAAATTTTGTAAATAAAAAGTATCATCACAATCTTACTAGTAAGACAATAGAAAACATTACATCAATTTCTAACTTCCAACTAAATTTGATAGTTTCACATTTTTCATTTGATTGTTCTCTTTGCCTTTTAGAAATCAAAGTACGAAATGCATCAAAGTTTTCACATTTTCTCTCGATTAAAAATCAAAGTAAAGAAATAATGTGAACAGTGAAAACTGAGATTTCTGAAAATGAGTAAATAGATCGTTCTTTGCTTTGATCAAGGCAAATAGATCATTGTCTGCAAATCAGTATCAAAGTTTTCACATCTTACCTGATCAAGTGAGGGCACGAGAGAAGAAGATAAACTGATTTCACTTATATCTATTTGTGCACGGAAGGAGGGAAAACAAAAAACGCAGAGTTGAAGAGGCGGGAAAGGGTAGAATGAGTAAATTGTCGTTGGTGGGCCCTCTTTTCCCTCCGCTACACCCCGAATTGGGTGGGACGAATTTCGTCCAAGTAGAGTAAGCCGGTCACTCTCGTTGTTTACTCTACCTCTCAATTTTTTTATGTGGAGCGTGTAACTTACTCTTTTTTCCCCTCCTGTCCCGTCCCCTCCCCTCTATTACCCACAACTGGAGCACAGTCTAATGCTCATTAAAAGACAGATCCTGCTTAATGCAATGTTGGGTGAGTGGAGCCCATCTGAACTGAAGGGGACGCCTCGGTCAATAATGAGCAATATTTTCTCCGTTTCCTAAAAATCGGACAAGTCCAGTTTACCTTTAAACGCTAAGGTGATTGATTTCTCCAGTGCCTCGGTAATTCGGAGGAAATGAAGCATTCATTAATTATGGGGTCCACTCTGAGCTCTGAAGGCGACGACTCAGACTTGAGAGACTGCTCGCCAATTGGAATTGTCGGCCAACAAAGCTTGTCTTTAATCGTAAGAAATTTCACTCCATTTCATAAGAAAGGATAAGTCCAGTTACTCTTTAAAAACACATGTATGTGATTGGTTTCTCTTTCTCCAGTGCTGCTTAATTCATAGAAAACCAAGAAAATGAGTACCTCCAAGAGACAGCGAGGGAGGGGACCCATCTATGGAGAAAAGATTGTGGTAGGGCTCCCATAAGAAAGATTGTGGAAATTTACCCTTCATTAATAAATGTCCAATACTATTTTATTATTTCATGATTGATAAATGATAAAGATTTTGAGAAACATATTTTGTACGTTAAGTATTTAGGTTTTGAGTTTGAGTTTGTAAATTTTCTTGAATTTATTTTAGTTTATGCGTGATTTTAAGAAATTTATTTGGGTTTATTAGCTTTTTTTCTAGTTTTTATGGAATTTATTTGAATTTATTTGGAGTTCTCCAAGGCTATAAGGGTGGTTTTCTAATTTCTAACTTCTCAGGGAACTTTGGTTAAATATCTTGCGGTTGGGTTCTACTGCCTCATATGAAAATGTGAGTTCATGAATCTATATTTTTGTGTTAAATTACCATAGCCTCACATGTAATATGCAAATTACCATAGCCTTCATAAGAAAATGTACTTAGACACAATTTTACAATTTTTAAAATTTTCTCTATTTTTTAGATAGGTACTTAGCCTTGATAATTAGGATCGGTTCTTAGCTTAGAACCGATCCTGATAGTGCATGTGCTGTGCTTTTATTAGCTTTTAGTATCGGTTTTAGTGATAGACCGATCCAGATAGGTATTAGTATCGGTTGGTTCGTACACCCGATCCAGATAAGCCGATCCTGATTTCTGTTTTTCCACTAGTGTTTATAAGCAAATGTACTTGGACACAATTTTACAATTTTTAAAATTTTCTCTATTTTTTAGATAGGTACGTACAAAATCACTTTCTTTATTTGACAGGGAAAAAAGAAAGGTGTTGTTAAAGTGCGGCCAATAAACGTAGAGAAAGCATAATAATCAGTGAATTACAAGAGCATATCCGATTTATATAAAGCAGAATAATATAATTTTTGCACGACTTGTACCTTTAAGCAAAGCATAATAATTCAATGGATCCGATGTAGTAGTGTTTGGGTTGGCTCGTGTTTAAGGAAGAGAGGCCCACGGGAGCAGGTACCCCTTAAATCAACATGTGATGTGGTCCTGTTGTGTTTGAGAAATTAGGTAGTGAAATTAAGATGTAGCAGTGTTTGGGCTCGCTTGTCTTTAAGGCACAGAGGCCCACACCGTACCACAGGGGCAGGAAATTGGTACCAATTATATCAACTTTATTTACCAACTTACTGCACGCGTCATTGAGAATGATTTTCTGTGGGTAGCTGGAATTCAAAATGAAAGAGGTTATGGTTTAGCATAACTATGTGGTTTGTGTGGAAGCAAATAAATGAGAAAGTTTTTAGAAATAAGGTGTTGCTTTCAATGAATTTAGTTGATCGAATTTATGAAGAGAATTTTGTGAATGAAATTTTGCAAGGACAAATTAAGATGGATATGAAAGGGTGCAAAGAGAGGCAACTATGGACAACTCTTTATGATCCAGGTTTTAATTTGTAAAACTGAATACCAACAGATAAAAACAGTGAGAACTGTTATGTTCTCAAAGACCGGGAGTTCTTGCGGCAAAATTGTTGCTGGCAGGTCCTATATATTTGGACTAATAATAGTAATTATACAATTAAATTACCCCCGGAATCATAGAATCAAAAGTAAATAGAATGACCAAGTGATTGTAGACCAAAAATCCTTAGACTTCGTTATCTTGATTTACAAAACCACTTTTATTTATATTTTAATTTAGTTTCTTGTTACAAACTAACTTATTCAAGTTTTGAACCCAAATTTAGTTACTTTGCAACAAAACTCTCCCTTGTTACTTGCATTTATTTAGTTTTAATTTAGTTAAAATAGAAAATACAATTGCCTTAGTCTTTGGATCGATACCTTATTTACTACAATATAGATTGTGCACTTGCAATTCAATCTTCTTTGCGTATTTAGGTTTTCTAAATTTAAAGCGAAAAAATGTACAAATTAGACCCAAAATAATTACACCTAAAATACACACCAGAGAGGCGTGAATGAATCGTACATGACTTGAAGTAAAGAAACTGTTTTTGAAAACTAAGAAAAAGAATACACAATTTTTTTTAAAGAAAATATCGTGTATGAAGTAGTACAATTATAAACGGTTCAGTATAATTAAACAATGTACAAATAATCATCAGTTCTGGACATGGTTCAAAACTTTCAGATCATGTGTGTATGTTGGAGCTTTTTTTCACGTGAGTGCCTCCTCCTGTAACACATTGTTAATGTGAATTTTTTTTTCGCACCCACATATAATATGCCATGTATAGTCACATGTTATGTACTAGTGTCTAGCCTTATAAAATAATATTACAACTTTCATGGGCACCACATGAAAAATTTAAATCTGCCGGTGATTGTGCAGTAGTTACGCGCGCTTTGGCGCTTGTGGTCTCCGTAGTTGTCGCTTTCAAGTGACGTCTGCAGTCCCCCTCATGTAGGTAGTGGCCTCCCAGGTAGTTAATGAATGGAACGCATTTAGAGGTTTCTTAGGAATACTCGATATTTTAGAAATTAATGTTTATAACAATTACAACACGGACACTTGTGATGGTCATTGCGCATTCACTTGTCCTTGGTTTTCTGCGTGTGGTCCCTATCGTGCTCGCTTTTCCAGCGACGTTTGCGGTCCCATATTGGTAGTGGTACCTCAGGTAGTTAATGCCCAAGATATGTCTATGAATTTCTCATTAATACTTTAAACATGTATATTCACATTTTAATGAGTAAGTATGAATAGCCGATATTTTAAAGAAGAATAATTGACATATTAGAGATGAATACCTGACAATGCATGAATACTTGCACGCCAAGGTATAAACTTTTGAACAATGAAAAAAATCCAAAAGTACTTGATCGTGGATCTCATTTGAAAACAAAAAATTATGTAGAAAACATTTGTGGTTTTAGATTGACAACATCAAATTCAAAGTGGAGCTTGGTTTGAACTACTTTGAGGAGCTACTCATGGTTAAGCAGCCATGACTGAATTGACAAATTCTCACAGATTATTAGAAATATTGACGAGATTAAACAGAGAAAAAAAAACTCACTTTTAAAAACATGTAAAAGACAGTTGTGTGATTAGAGAAAAAAGAAAGTTGATGTCCATTTTTAAACACTTGACATCTTAGATATGAACACTTAATATAATATATAGTAATATCTTTGTGTGCATAAGTATCTATACATGCGGGCGCCAATTATAATTTTTTTCAAATATAGACAATCCCTCAAGTAGTTATTGGTCTCCATCATACTTTACGCATCAGTTAACTAGGGAGACGTTTAGGAGACAAAATGAAAGAGATTGTTAGTCGATCCCTATTTAATATACTTGGCTTGTTGTACAAAAATAATAATAATAAATAAATATGAGCTATATTTGACGAAAAAATAATCGTGCTATCTTTGCCGAAATTTTATTTTTTTTTATTTTTTATTTTTTTATTTTGTTTTTTTTTATCTGTAGCTACCCAGAAAGTTGCTCTGGTGATAACGAGAACTTAAATGGAAGCGAATGGGAAGGCCCAATAAAATAACCATGTTGCCCCGCTGTTTAAACTGGATCCAGATTCGTTCAAGGATATAATGATACAAACAATAATAACATTTGCTTCTTGGTCACTGATGCTTCTCTCGTGAGCAAGAGGTCTCTCTCTGTTTCATTATTTTTTATTTTATTTTATCTTCTTTGAATTGGAGCAAGATCTCTCTCATTTGCTCTCTCTCCCATCCTCCCTTTCTCTTCTCACTCTCAGTTCGAAATTTGGTAATTTCATGGAAATATTTGTATTTATCTTTTACATTAATGAATTTCAGTATTGGATATGTTGACGACACAGAGGCAGATTATATATTTGACCATTGCTATTGCAGAATTCGAGCAAAAATTTTAGTGCCCAGTGTTACGTGTTAACGGAGAATTAGAGAATCAGTACAAAGAAATAAATACTAGAGCAACAACTTGGAGATTCGTGAATACCTGAGGCGATCTTATCTGTAAAAAAATTCTTTCTTGTGTTCTATCTTTCCGAGTTTTCTTATAACCTTCACAATTTTTGAATTTAGTAAATCATTTCATCATTACTTCTATTAATTCTAATAATATCTAATGAGTACTGTTACTGTTATTATTGGCTTCCAATTTTTATTATTTTATTTTGTTGTTACGACTGGTTTAACCAATGGGTAATAACTTAATTAAGTTTATGTTTCCAACAATTATATATACCATCAACTTTGCTTTGTCCATCGAATATAAACATATAATACTAAGAGTTATTACTTGCCCTTCACAGGAGATATTTTCTTCACAAGAGTTAGCAGAGAATTACTGAATCAGAAGATTAGATCAACAAAAAGAAATTCATGGAAAGCTAGAGCAACAACTTAGAGATTCTTGAATACAAGAGGAACACTAATATCTTACAAAGTTACAAGGTAATTTTTTTCTGTCTTTTATTATAACCTTCTCAATTTTTTAATCATATTTTTTTTTATATATAGTTACTTCTGTTAATATAGAATGAGTACCTTTACGATTACTACTGATGGTATCTTATTTTATGAAAGTAACTATTGGATTCAACTTATTACTATTATTGTTTCAATCATTCAATATCAAAATCGAGTTTAGTGACAATTTATTAGTCAAAGAGAGAACATTTGTATTTTCATAAATTTTGAATTATATATTGATATTAGAAATTTGTGTTACTCTCTTCTCTCACACTTACAATAAAATGTTACCTAACATGCATGAAACACTTCACATATTACATAAACGTACATTTCTATACTTTTGACTTAAATACTAATTTCAATTTTTCTGACAGCATAAAACACTATAAATAAGACTTTCAACATACTTCTATATTACATTTGACTACCAACATAATTCAGTTTATATTT
The DNA here is from genome assembly GCF_964058835.1 of Carex rostrata. Taxonomy (NCBI): domain Eukaryota; kingdom Viridiplantae; phylum Streptophyta; class Magnoliopsida; order Poales; family Cyperaceae; genus Carex; species Carex rostrata. Next base: position 11,190,100 of record NC_135929.1, read on the forward strand.
GGAAGAATAATACCATTGGATTTTATTTTTTTTGTTCATCGAAGAGTAGTAAGAGACATTCTGGAAAAAAAAATTGCGACGAATCTTGAAAATATATTTCTGAATTTGAAACCTCAAAGTCCCATTATTTTATTTTGGCTTTAATAATTTGGAGGATTAATAAAACAATTAGTTGCTGGCAATTTTTAACCACCAAATAGTAAATTTGTTTGTATTCATATTAGATTAACCGCATGAGCACCATATCGATCGAAATCTCATGAACATTGTGCAATTATATATATTGTCAGTTAGCTGTTCATTCGTAAAGCAGTAAGCCACTACTTTCTCCGAAATATTCGTTTTCACCTTGATCACGATTAGGCAAATAAATTTCCTCTTAAGAATTCTCTAATGTATACTTTTGATATCAACAGAAAGCTAACGAGACATGTGCACAAATATTGAACAGTTAAAATATAAAACAAATAATGTATCATGTACATGCTAAGTTTATAGAACTTTATAGCAGACTTTTTTAATCTTACAAACATGGTTTGGAAACTCGGCCGAGTGAACTTGATATCGGTCGGGTCCGATTCTAGTTTTACCCGAGTCTCAAACCCATGAGGATTTTTCATCAAAACTCGGTTGAATAGTGTTTGACTCGGCCGATTTATCCGATTTTCAGGCCGAGTCAAGTGAGTTTCATCCGAGTCAGACCGAGCCTCACCCGATTCTACACATTTTCTTACATCAATTTGGGTATACATAGGAATAGTCATGAATTTGGGAAGAAAAAGAAGGGTAGTCTGATTCGGGAAGAAAATGATCGAAGCGATCTCTAGAGGAAGAAAGACAACTATATTTATATTTTTAAATAAACATGGTGTATTGTTTTATTGTGTATAGAAATAGAAAAACCATTTGGACCATCGTGAACCAGGAGCAACGAGGATCCATTGTGTATAGAAATATAAGCACTTCCATTCGCTGCCTTTTTTCCTAATTATTTTCCTCTTATTTCTTTTCCTCTCCATTTCTTTTTCATGGATACCTCCATTTTAATTTATTTTTTTTCATTTTAATTTTAATTTTTTCATTTTTTTGTTATTTTATAGGGATTAATATTAAGACTAGCAAATTATTTTTATTTTTCAGCACTACCTTCGTTTTTTAACAAATTAATGTTTAACCATTTTTTTCCTATTATTTTAGTACAAACCAAACTTCTGACAAAAAAATCCGAATTTCTGATCTGATTCTGCCGATTTCAGCTGATTCATCCAATTCCGATTCCGAGTTTCATAAACCATGCTTACAAAAACATTCCAAAGACTTTTTAGGAAGAAATCTGCACAGACTAATCAGAATGTATCATACTCAAAGACATGCAAAATTTATAAACCTTCACAGCAATATTTTTAGTCTTAAAAAAAACATTTCCAAAGACTTTTAGGAAGAAATCTGGACAAACTAATCAGAATTTGTCGGACCAGCATTTGAAATAGAATTTAACTTGTTCATAGCAGCACAAAGGACAATGCAACAATATGTATGATGTTGTTTGTACTAGAACCTAGACCATCGGCATTGTTGTAAAATTTTGAGGCACTAACAACAATATTAGGAATAAAATATAGAACCCAGCTCTATATTTTCCTTCACGTACGACTTACTATACTGGTAGAACCAGTATAAGCCCCTGTATAACCCTTGCAACCAGTTCAGGAGCCTGATCTTCCCTCGGCTCACAAAAAACACAGCACACAATGGTCTTTGCATAGAACAGGAAGTGTGCCAAAGTAGAACGGGTGTCCCATGTCTTCAATGTGCACAGGTGTATCGCCTGATTCACGCATGGTCCACAGGAGAGTGCAGCTCTTTAGCACGCGAATGGGAGATGTCAGGTCTTTGCATGATGCACACCCCAGAAGCGAAAACTGATACCACAAAAATAGCGGCAGCAGAAATAGCAAAGCCCCAAATACACCGATCAACTGTCAGCAACGAAGATGGCTCTGATACCAGTTTTTCCATCAATTTCTCGTCTAGGTCAAAGTTGTCACGACCCCGCTGCCGAGCCAGAGTCGCGACAAGAGAGGCACCCAGACATCCATCCATCGTCCCGTCAACCTACGTCGCAACAAAAATAACAAACAGAAACAATACGAAGTCAGCTACAAAGCTCAGTAACCGGTTATTTAACGACGCGCTTCTCTATAACTGGCTTAATTAAACAACCATTCAAAACAGACTGGATTAATCCATATAAATTCAAATCAAATTAAATCTGCATATTTAACTGGTGATAGCACCTGGGTCTGGGTTATCAATAAAACAAGTCATACAATATCCATATCATTTCCTTTCACACAATCATATCATTTCTCAAATTCTCATAACACACGATCATATCATTTCACAAATCAAATTCGAACCTCAGACCCGCTATCCCATTAAATATGCATCATAATCCAATACCCAATTCAAAATTCAATTCAACCAAACAAAACGAAAACACAAATTATAGAGAAGTCCGGTTACCTGATAGTGATCAATCCAGAAATCCAAATCAGATTGCAATAATTGTACATAATCAGCGCGACGTAGTCAGAATTTCAATCAGACGGATTATCAATATCATAACAATATTTATTTTATAAAAATATTTCTATTTTTTTTTCTCTCATTCTTTCGCTTTCTGTTTCTTTTTATTCTCTTCTGATTTTATTCAAATGGAGAGATTAAATGTATTTAAGATATACAAATGAAAGTCGGTTAAGAGTGGGGGTAATTCATGCATGGGGCCCACGTGGTAAAAATAATGCCACGTTTTCTTTTCAAAAATAAAATGGACTATTTGTGTTTTAAACCTTCACGTTTTTCATAATTTTAAATAAGTAAATAAAAAAAAACTAAGTTCAGAGGTATTTATAAAATTACGGATGTTACAAAAGTCATCGAGTTCAATTGATGGAGGATGTCAACCAACTCTCCTATGTGCTTCATTATCGATGATTTGTCTGCCATATTGAAATTCAACAACCATCAAAAGGGATGGAGTTGATTACCTATCGATGGTTTGTCTTATAGACTTTCCAATTGATTTATCATCCCTATTTTTGTGATCTCCTTCATAACATAGTGTACCGTAATCATAGATAATATTAGTCGCATAAAATGCAATGCTCTCTGGTCGATTTTCTTTCAATCCTAATCCGTTGTCTTCTGGTGCTTTGTCAAGTATAACATCTTCCAGTCCTTGGGCATGCAACAAGTCCATCTATCAATAGCCAAAAAGTTCAGTCTCTTGTCTTTTTGATAATTCAGAATGTCACCAATTGTAGAGGCTACCAAGAGATGTCACCATACTGTCAAACTTGGCACTCTGAACCTTTAGCTCGAATACCATTTGGTAGAACAAAAGCATAACAAGCACACAATACATGACAAAAAAAATACTTTTGAATACTCTATGGGGAGAAAATATCTCCAAGCATTCTTACAGTTACAACTAAGAAAAAGTTTTTAACTAATTTTCAAAACTTAATTTTCATCTAACATGCCCTTTAAGGGTCCATTTTGTGGCATAAGATTCCTACTTAAATATCCTAAAATAAAATGTACGCCCACTAACCAGCCTATATAACCTAGAGAGTACTCTGCTATCTCAAAATAGCTATAGACATTCTAAAATTGACTACAATATGTTTTGAAGAAGATAAGCTAAAAACAGACCCAATGAAAAAAAGAAAACTGTTGAAAATAGTACAAGGGAATACTTGTTTTGAGCCAAAAATGAATTGCCTTTCATTAATGAGCCTCTTGGACTTACATAGAGCTTACATTTTCCTAAGTCCCTAGATTTCTCTATAATCTATTTTTAACAAAAGAACCCCTAACAAAGGTACAAATCTCAACACTCCCTCTCAAGATGGACGAAAGATATCAACTAAGCCGTTGGAAAATCCATTGGAAAACTAAAAACAATCTCTACAAGATTAATACAGAATTGGTGCTCCACATCTCTCTTCCAAAACTAATTGAAGTTTCTTAGACAATCTGAATATCAGAACACATCCAATCAAACTTAGATATCAAAAGAGGTTGAATTCATTAGAAATCACGCATCACTTCATAATATTCAAATTTGAATTTATGACAACTTCAATTCTTGAACCTGTACTTTTCATTAATAAATATATAAATTTAGCATTTCAATCATAAGTGAAAATATTCAACTAAATTAAGAAGAACCTTAAATTTTACAAAAATACTTTTCCGTTGAAGGTCATAAATTTGATAAATCTTAGACTAATATTATCTAATTTGCCATTATGTATACTATCAAAACTGTCACAGTATAGATTTTGACTAAGCATATTAATGTAGAAAGGTTTTTATTATACATGCTATATATAATATATTCAGCCTCTAACCTCAATAGACAAAACTATTGTTTCTTAGGTCTGAAAAACCATTGCAATGAACAACAATCAAAACGAAGCCAAGTTAAAGGCCAGTGCTGTAGACTTCATTGGACCACTACTGAAACGCCTTAAATTAGCTGAGGAGATTAAAGTTTCTGAGAACTCACAGATGGCGACAACCATCGACCAAATTAGAACAAAAGTTTTAAAGACAAAAGATAGTATTGGTGGCATACAAAAATGGGATTGGGAGCTAATTGGTTTCTTTGGAAAGATAGAAAGACATATTGATTCCTGGATTGATCATAATGAGAAAAGGGATGAAATGAAAGAAATCACTGTAACGAACAAATTAAATGATATTCTTTGTATGCTTTCACATATGCCTGAGAAGGCACCTGATTTGCCTCTTGAAGTCGAAGAATCATCCAATAGAAGTTATCAAGGGAGTAAATTGTTCAAGGATTTTAAAGATCTAAATGAGTTGGACATCCATTCCATTCTTTGCCTGTATAGCCTTGGCATTTTTCCAGAAAACAGAGAACTAGAGAAGAGATTTGTGATTTACTGGTGGATTGGTCTAGGGCTTTTACCTCGGACTAGTTGGAAAGAAGCTAAGATACGTGGCAACGAAATCTATTTTGGTCTGAAAGAGAAAGGTTTCCTCGAATCCGTACATAACCGAAAGCAAAATCAAGTAATCAACCGATGCACCATCAACCCTACAGTACACAACTGGTTGTTGTCCCCCAATGCGAGTAATGTCATCTTTAGTTTTGACCAAAGTGAACACTCCAGTTCGCCCTTTTTTGGGGAATGGTTCAACAGGAGAGTACATATAAATCTCGACAAGTCGTACGTTAATGTCGTCAATGTCCCCCTCAACAAAGAGTTGCAGGTGGTTCACCTAGGAAGTTGGCGTTACACAGAAGTGAAGGCTGACAACAATGCCAATGAAACTGGGCCTGAAAAAACAATGTCAGTTGACCACATTGAGATCGAAAATCCTGACGTATTAGAAAAGTTGAGTGAAAAGACAACCTACCTTAGCCTGCGAGGCATTTCGGGGATAGAAGAGATTCCTGAATCCATTGGAAAACTAGAAAACCTGATTATACTAGATCTCAGGTCTTGTCATAATCTGATTAAATTACCACAACAACCAAGGTCCACATTAAGAAAAAAATTATCCCATCGTACTAGGTTCAAGAAATTAATTGGATTGGAATTACCCCAAGAAAGCTGGTTCAATAAGCTGATGGTTTTAGATATTTCGGGATGCTTTCTATTAGATCATATGCCAAAGTGGATATCTGAGCTCTGTAATTTGGAGGTGTTAAAGGGCTTTCTAGTTGGCAGAGTGGGGAAAAAAAATGAGTCATGCCAGCTAGGTGATCTTTCAAAATTGATTAACCTCAAGAAGCTGAGCATTAGAACTACCACTGACATGAGTCCCGAAGTTTTTAGTGGCTTTAATTCTCTGAACAGCCTTTTGATATTAACAATTACGTGGGGAAAATATAAGATACCAGACTACTCTTTACCAAAGAATCTTGAAAAGTTGGATATCAGATGTTATCCAGAAAATGATGTATCAAAGCTGATGAACTGTGCCGAACTGACAAAATTGAAGAAATTATATATAAGAGGTGGGGACCTTACAAAAATTCCTTCCCATGAGAACTGGAAAGTGGAGATGTTGCGCCTCAGGTTCTTAAAAAAATTGGTTTCAACCGACTGGGAAGAGGTGAGGGCCTTATTTCCGAATTTAAATTACGTGGAATATGTGGGATGTCCTCGGCCCGATAAATTCCCCAATGACGGGAGTTGTTGGATTAAGGAGAAGGCTGACAACAATCAAAACGAAGCCAAGTTAAAGGCCAGTGTTGAAGACTTCATTGGACCACTCAATATCCAGGTATTTACAACATTTATGTTTGTCAAAACTACTCTGAAACTTTTTTTTTATGTTTGTTAAAACCACTCAATACCTACACCGATGGTAAGAACTATAATTGCTCGTATTATACATGTAGAATTGGACAAAGCTTTTATTTCTATAATTCTTCTTTTTTACATGAGTTCAAAATCCATACACCATTTGTTTCTATATTTTTGAAGAAGTTTCGGTTTCAATAATTGAAAGATCATTCTAACAAATAATGTATTTGTGTTCTCTGTATGTAGAAAACCCCATATATAAGAAAGATAGAGTCATTTGGTAGTCTCAGAGGGTCAGTGCAAGAAATGGATCCTACTGGCATTACACGCATTGTTAAAATTAGTATTTGCCATAGTGAGGTGATTGATTCTCTTGCTATTTGTTTTGAACGTGATGGCCTCACGCAATGCACCAACCGATGGGGCGGAGATGGAGGAAACATTACTGAGGTATGAACATTCTGTAGTTTGATAATATGTGGCATTTTCTTATTGTAAAGATCAATGAAAATCAAGTCACTGAATTTTATCTTGTAATTATATTCTTAAACTATTATCTGCATAAATTATTAACAAACAAAGAAATTAAAAAAAACAAAGTAATATGTTGAGTAAACCACTTTTATTTAATTGGCTAATGTAAGTTGATATAAACAAGGGTTATGTATTAATAATGTTCTCCAAAATCGGCCGAGTCGAACTGTACTCGGCCGAATTGGACCGATTCTCAAATATTTTAATTGCCTTGAGATTGTATTAATATTTTTGGGATTTTTTTTAAGTTGGACATTAATTTCTCGGATTTTTCTTATTTTCAAGTTGTTTTCTGAGAATAAAGAAAGAGTCTTCAATCTGAAATGAACATAGCGCGCATACAATCTAAGGACGAACCATGGGACTCTTCTATGGGACTTTTTTTCTCTCCTTTTTGTTTGCTGATTGGTTCTCTCTGGTTCGAATATTTTTTTCCTCCTCTCCTCATATCCATTTCGGGTGATAATCGGGACCTGTATTTACTCTTTTATTTATTTATTTATTTATTTATTTTCTGATATATTTTTTTCCCTATAGCTGTTTACTTTCATTCCTTTTTGGTTTATTTTTCTTTTTTTTATTAATTCCCCATTTTTCCCTTTTTACGGATCAAAAGCGGCCTTAACAATAGTTTTGAACTAATTATTTATTTTTACAATTTTATTTATATTATTTTAGTGTAAAACTATGTTTTTGTAAAAAAAAAAAAATCCGAATTTCTTATCCGATTTGATTGATTTCAAACGATTCACTCAATTCCGAATCCACAATTAAGTAATCAATTCGAGTATGAGTCCGATTTTGCCAAACATTGTTTCTATTGCCCTTTTGTTAATTAGGTCGAGTACAACAGAGAGCTCAGTATTGTTCTCTGCCATTGTACTTGTCTTCATAACAATACCGATTTAAAATTGTCAGGGAGGACATCTCTTAATTAATTCAATTCCTCTATTTTTGCTTGTAATAATATATATATTTTTAGTATATATTGTAAATGGTCACTCTACTACACCAGAACTCAGGCTTAAAAATTTCTTGACCAGTCCTTGTCAATTGTGATTTTATTTGTAAAGGGGAACATAAACTGTTAGTTCTGATTTATATCCATTTGATCTACATTTAATTAGACGTAAATCAGTTGTTTCAATTTTACAAAATAACATGACACTGAAATATCAACAACGCGAATTGATAGTAATGATTTTTAAAAAGTTTGATGGGATGCATAGATATTTTGGGTCTTCATGTAAAAAATCTTTCTCATTCTGTTAGATCATGATCAACTTTTTTTATTCACCATCTTATAATTAATTTGTTGACTCAATTGTCAATCCTTCATGTATACTTGTGATATATATAAATATCTTAATGCACTAGGACCCTTCTTTGCTTCAAAATTGGCCAATAAATTGCTCATGTATTCTTTGCTTCAAAATTATTCATGCAGTGTATACCAAGATCAATCTGTTTAGGGTAACAAAATATAAGCAAAAATGACACAATTAATTTAATATTCTTACTCCAAAGTCTTTGAATCATGTTAAGAACTTCAAAGTGAAGCATTTACTAAAAAACGTAATAGGATAAAATCATGGTGTTGGTTACAGGTGTTAGTTTTTTGGAATATTGTATTCATAGTTCTATACAAGAAGTTCGAAGGGTTAAAGTGCCTCGTTGTTCATGCATTATTATTGTACCTCATATTCATATTAAAATAGTCAGTGAGAATTTCTCAATATGATCTTCATTTTGAAATGTGCATCGAGACAAAATATTATATTTTTTTTTGAAAATTGTATACTATTCTTTAATACAAAATCACTGTTTCACCACCATATAAAAACAGTGATTTTTAATCTATCTAAAAATAATATTAAAATATATTCAAAAATATAATTCTTGGTCTTCAATCATATGTTAATATGGAGATCATGTCGAGTGGTTCAGAATGACTTTTTGACTTCTAAAAATAGAGAAAAAATATGAGACACGAAAATATACGATAGACATGGGACATTTGAACCGTTCTCATTATACAAAAATACTAATATGAACTTTTGGTTGTTCCTCGTAAAATTTGTCTCCTAATGCATAATTAAGACATTTTAATTACTAACAAAGTTTTTTCTTTTCTGTATATAGATCAATCTTAAAACAGACGAGTACATTAAGACTGTAAAAGGATTCTTTAATGACAACTATAATGGTCATGAGGTTGTGATGTCACTGACACTGGAAACAAATTTGGCTGTTTATGGACCATATGGCACGGAAAGAGGACAACCATTCAAACTCCATGGTCCGGACTACAGTCAAATCATTGGATTTCATGCACACTGTGAAAAGTATATCAACGCTGTTGGAGTTTATGTCCAAGTAAGTGCAACATAAACTATATATTATCTTTTTCATAAATTACTTTTAAAGGTTTTTGTATTTCTTTGTTGACGTCGTATCTCCGATGTAGCATAGAATCTCCTCTTAAACGTGTTGGAGTTTATGCACGTGACAAAATTTGTGCACGTGCATAAATAAGGATTTTAAACTTTCTTCTTTGTTGTCTGATTTAATCTTTGCAAATTTCAACAATTTTCGTTTTTTTTTTCACACATATACATGGAGAAATTTGAAGTAAACTAAAGTGGCAGTTTGGATTATGGAATTTTACTTTAAAGCCTTTACAATTATTATGTTGTATATATATAACGAGAGCTAATACATTGCAAAAATATTTTTCTTAAATTTCAATATACATAATTAAAAAAATTAAAATTATGAGAGTTACTAAATAACGTTTTGATAAAGTTAGATCCAAACTATTTAATTTAAATTAGCACAAATTTTAAAGTGGACTCCATCTAATTGAAATAGTTTATAATTTTTTTTTATCAAGTCCAGTCTTTATAAAGTGAACTTTAGGTGGACCCATTATATTTCCATATACTGTTCATATGTCCGGATTTTATAAAAACTTGACATGTTAGATATGAAGACTTTATATATTATATATACAAGAGTATAAAAACTTGCACTCGCTAACTAGCGTTAGTGTGCTTCTAAAATTGGTTCCGGACAAAAGTCGACAATGATTTAAAAAAAAACAAAACCTAGCTATTTGAAGTATTTGACATTTGTTAAATCAATATAAAGTATTGTAAAGTTTCAGTCTGCATTTTACCCTGACAACCTCACTCTATATATATATATATATATATGCTAATATTTGAGATTTCATGATATCTTTTGAATTTATTATTTTTAAAACACTACATGTAAACAATTTATTATTTTTAGAATGATTCCTAGCTTAGTCACAAGACAATTGGAAATATATATAGAGTAAGGCTTAGGTGATATAAATAGCATAAGGTCATTTCTGTGCTGTGGTCTCGAAAACCTATCATATAAATTTCAAACTTTGATTAAGTAACTCAGTAAATTGGTTATATAATGAACTTGTAGAATATCAATTTTCACTATTTTAGAATTTTTTTTATTATTTTTTATGGTTTATGAAAGATGACAAAAAATGGCTCTAAAATAAAAGAGAATTGTCAATGTTTTATGTTACTTTTTGCTATCTTTCATAAATCATAAAAATAGTAAAAAAAAAAAATTCAAAATTATAAAAATTAACATTCTACAAGTATATTATATAAACAAATTAGTACCAGTGTTGTAAATAACGGTATGCGGTCATCGGACGGATAGGGTACCGCCAAGCGATTAATTGAAAATAATCGGGAATAATCGGCTATAATCGAGAATAATCGGCTGATTAATCGAAAAAATCTAAGATGGTTTAGTCACCAACAATGACTAATCAACTGATTAATCTGCCTAAACGGACATTTTTTACAACACTGATTAGTACGATGTAGCCTAGACCGACTTAATTAGTTTACCTACGAATATTGACAATATTGACACATTTACATGCGAATTGGAGACTGAAGGAGATCGAACGAATTCCACTTTGTACTAGCTAAAATATAAATGATGCCAAAATGATAAGGAAGTGATACTTTTTAGTACTCCAAAAACATAACATAAGAGGCACGGTTTTCCATTTTCCTTTAATTTTCTCGCCGAAGCAAGATCAGAGAGGAACCCTCCTCGTCAGCGATGGAGAAAATGGAGAGAGATGGGGGCGTGAAAATGGAGAGGAGAGGGGGCGGGGCTTCTCCTTTTTCCTTCTCCAGGATGGAGAAAATGGAGAGAGCGAGATGGATTGGTGGGGGAGGGTTGGCAGTGGCAAGAGGAGCCCTCCTCTGGTGCGTGATTCCGTGAACGGGAGAGAAGAGGGAGACGGGGAAAGAAGAAAAGGGCTGGATCCGAAATTTTTATAGATTGGAGCTAATTCCTCATTTTCAATTTCATTCAAAAATCAAAGGATAACATGGCTTCAAGATTCGTGCTACTGTGATCCAAGGGTTGAACATTTTCTGAAATTCAATTATACTCTCCTTTAATTGATCTATGGTCCATTTTGCTTATAAAATCCGAATCGAAGTTTCATACAAATTCTACAATTAAATTCGTACGTATATTTTGGACATTTATTTCTTAATTTAAGATCCGAATAATTCAATATCAAATAATATATACATATATATATAATCTAATCTCTATACTTCATTAACGAACAGGATTGATAAATTTTATAATTTATTTGTACGAATAATTCATATATTTATATTCTTGATTGGAACTCAATTTATTTTAGTTTAGTTAGATTCTATACGAATATTCGTTGTTATTATTTATAATTTAGTTTAATTTATAATTTATTCAAATTTTTGTATATTTTATTTTTACCCAATCTACAATCGAAACAAATCAACGAAACTTGCGTATGGCAATTGCTATGATCGATTTTTCATAAGTTCATGATTCCCAACGGGTTTAATAATTACCTTATAAATTTCTAATTTTATATTTTTAATTTGGTTATCATTATTTCTTTATTTCCAAAGTGTTGTAATTTTGTATTTTTTAAATTATGTGCCTTTAATCAACAACTCAACGGAGATTTATGCGAAGGTTCGTTGTTGTGTTTTAGATGTCTATAACTGCATCCAACTTTTATTAATTTCTGATTAACATTTTCATTTTGATAAGATTACATAATTCTAACGGGTCACACAAGACGTATGTTATTTTTATGAAAATTCTTATTTATAACTTTACTTTGCAATTTTATAAGCTTAAATTAAAATTGGTTTAATCAGAACCTTTCAATTTTTTTGTATTTTTGGCATTTATCGTTCAATTGTTTCTATTCATTGAATTTTGATTTCAGTTATTGATTATAATTCTATAATTATTTATGTAAGTAATTCGTTAGTAGATCTTATTTTATTAGGCCTTAGTATAAAATTATCTTTCAAAATTTACAAAATTTTAAATTAGTTCCGATTTTATTATCAATAATTCGTTTAAATTTATTACTAATCCTGTTTATAATAAATTTAACAATAATTAAAATTACGGTTATAACAATTTTTTTTTACATGAGGTCAAGATCCTTTAAACTTTTATTTACTACATTTACTTGTGTTCTCTGTATGCAGTCAACTGGTGGTTCTATAATAAAGAAAGGTGGATTATTGTTTGACTATATGCAAGAGAAAGAAATGGATCCTACGGGCATTACTCGCATTGTTAAAATTATTATCAGTGGGACCCTTATTAATGGTCTTATTGTGGATTGTGAATATAATGACACCACACAATGCACCTTCCGATGGGGCGGTAATGATGAACGCAAGAATGAGGTACGAGCCATTTGCAGACTTAGTAATAGATGTCATCTTTTTATTGTAAAGTTCGATGAATTATTTTGAAATTATAAATTCTTAAATGAATACATAGCATAGCTAGATAAATTATTATCAAACAAAATAAATAAAAAACAAAAAAAATAAAATGTTGGGAGAACCACATCTAATTAATTGGGTAAAACAATATATTTTTATTTAGGCCGGATTTTTAACCGAGAGCTCCATAATTAAATAAAATTAATAAATAAAAACTAAAGGATTGTTCTCAACACTTGTCATCATAGCAATTGTTCTTAATAATGTCAGGGAGAACATTCCTTAATGAATTCAGTGCCTATACCGTTTTTTGAAATGATGAGATATTTTATTTACTATATCTTATAAATGGTCACTCTAGCTTCAGAAACTTCTTGACATATGTATTTGTAAAGAACAACAGAAACTATTAGTTCTGATATATACATCATTTGATCTACATTTACACGTATATCAGTTTTTTTAATTTACAAAACATCAAGATACTGAAGAGTCAGCTACGCCAATATCTTGATAGTAGTGATTTTTAAATGTCAATACTCAGTTGTCAACCTTTCAAATATTATTAAACTTTACCAGTATAAATTGCTCACGTACACTTGTGATATAATAAATATCTTATTATACTTGGACCCTTCTCTTTTTTCCAAAATTGGCCATCAATTAAATGTTTATTTTGACTTGATGTACATTAATTACTCGAGCACCTTTTCGGTAAAAAAGTCAAGCAAAGATGACACAAATACCGAGTTAGGTTAACTAACTCGAAAGTATTTAATATAAAAAAAAAAACCGTAATAGGACATGGTGTAAGTTAAAAGTATTAATTTCTTGGAAAAGTATACATATTATTTACAGAAATACCAATTTTAAGTTGGTTTTTCTTGTAAAATTTGTCTCCCAATGCATATATATTAAAGCAGTTTTAATTACTCATAACTTACCTAGGAACATTTAAACCTACTAACAAGCAGTTCTGTAACTGTCTAAAGTCTTATCTTACTTGATTCTATTTTTTTTATAGGTCAATTTTGAAACAAACGAGTACATTACATCTATAAATGGCCACGTGCAAAGAGGCTATGATTCGACTTGTGTTGTGAGGTCACTGGTACTAAAAACTAATTTGAGGGTTTATGGACCTTATGGCAGAGAGTCGCCGGAAGACAATTGGAAACCTTTTGAATTTTCTGCGCCTCTTGGCAGTCAAATAATTGGCTTTCATGCATACTATAGTGATTATTATGTCCACGCTCTTGGAGTTAATGTCCGGCAGGTAGGCACAACTATCATGTTTTTCATCAACTACTCTGAATTTATTTTCTATTTCCTTGTTGTACACCGGATCTTTCTGAAAATTATATTTAAATTAATACAAGTTTATGATAATTCACATATTAGGATTCTACCCGTACTAAGAATCTATATTTTAATTAAAAAGTTCAAACAATTGATCCGAACTACTAAATATAATCTTCATATGAAAATATATATACTTGGAGACTAAATTTAATATGTTTTCATAATTTTTTTCTATTTCATAATATCCGAACCTTCAAACAATTGACTCCAAGTCCCCGGATTATGGTTGTCCTTTGTTGTTTATGGGCTCAAATTAATAGAACCATTTTCAACTGATTCAAATTGGTCTTTTAAGAGGCTCCAATTGTCAACAGAAATAAACATGGGCGACCATTGAAATAATTGGGGCTTTTTTATTTACCTAGTATGAAAATACTTTTTCTTTGTTGCCTAAAAAAAGTAGTTGTGAAAAACAAAATCAAACTCATCTTTATTGATAAAATTTATAAAAGAGCATATGATTATATCTTTGAGATAATTCATTGTAGTTCACCTTAAATTATTGTTTAGTGGAAAACAAATATATGGTAGTGTGAAAAATCAGGACAATATTGTTTCTAGAGTTTTTATTATTTTATTTTATTACATTTGGTCAAGATCCTTCAACCTTTGGTTTCTATTTTATTGAAATATTGGTTTCTAACATAGAATGTATATAACATGTATTTAGTGTTCTCTATATCCAGTCAGATGGTACTATAATAAAGAAGGGGCCATTCCTTGGTGACGGTGGTATAGTGAAACGTATGGATCCAACATGCATTACTCGCATTGTTAAAATTAGAATCTACCATGGTGACAAGATTCATGGTCTTAGTGTGTATTTTGAACGTAATGGCACCACTCAATGCACTGATCTTTGGGGTAAAAATGAAGGAACGTTGGATGAGGTACGAACATTTTTTTGCTTTAATTTAGTTATATATGTCACTTTTTTATATTGTAAATTAAGATCGATGAAGTTCAAATGACCCGATTTTTTTATTTATATAAAAAAAAAATTAAAAAAACTAACCAGTTTGGAATAGGATTTCGAAATCTACCCAAATCGGAAAAAAAATTTCCGGTAATTCAGTCTAAAACCGGAAAAAAAAAATTTCAGTTTTACAATTCCAAAACCAGCGGCAAGAAAAAAAAGAAACCGTAAAAAAGTTTTCTGGTTTTGGAATTCCAAATCCTTTTCAGAAAAAAAAAAAAAAAAAAATTTTACAGTTTCAATATTTTTTTCTTACAGCCACAAAAAATCCGGCATGAAAAATGTTGATCCGAGTTATTTGTAGCAGTCTTTCTAATAAATCAAATTATATAGTATTCCATCTATTTTCAAAGAAATATATTAAATATTTCTAATGTTTCAATACAAAAAATAAATAAATTATAAATATTTCTATTTAAATAAAAAAATCTGAAAAAAAAATGAAACCGTAAAATTTTTTTCCGCTTTTTCTTTTTCTTTCTGAAGAGGCTTTGGAATTCCAAAACCGGAAAAAAAAATTTACGTTTTCTTCTTTTTTTTGCCGCTGGTTTTTGAATTGTAAAACCGGAATTCTTTTTTCTGTTTTTAGATTGAATTGCCGGAAAAAAAATTTCCGGTTTGGGTAGATTTCGAAATTCTGCCAAACTTTGGTTATTTTTTGAAATTTAATTATTTTGTTGGATATTTATAAAAAATTCGGTCATAAATTATTATCAAAGAAAATAACTACAAAACAACAAAATACAGAAGTTGGGACAATCAGGTCTAATTAGTCGGTTAATTAATTGACCCAATTTGTATACATAAGGGCTCTGTTTTTTTATTTTGGCCCGATACTAAAACAGAGAGCTCTTTACGTAAAACAAAATTAATAAAGTAATTAATATCTGCAGATTATTGTTCTCAGCTTTTTGTACTTTTCATCATAGCAATTAACAATACACGATTGAAGCATTTTATGAAAAAAATAATAATAAGATAAAATAATGATGTAAGTTGAAGGTACATTTGTTTTCTTGGAACAATGTCATTGTTGTATATATACAAAAGTACTGATATGAAATTTTTGGTTGTTCCTTGTAAATTTTGTCCTAATGCACAATTTAGAAATTTAATCATTCATAACTTACCAATTAACAGTAGAAGTTATTAAAAAATAATTATGTGCATGCATATAGTTTTCTCACTAGTTTTATGTTTTTTTCAGATAAATTTTAAAACAAACGAGTACATTAAGTCTGTAAAAGGTTACTTGGACTCTAGTATATTGATGTCATTGGTACTGATAACTAATTTGGATGTTTATGGACCATACGGCACGGGACAAGGGGAATCCTTTGAACACACTTCTCTGCACGGTCAAATTATTAGCTTCTTTGCATGTGTTGGAATTAATTGTGTTTTCCGTCTTGGAGTCTATATCAAGGTATTTACAACATTTATGTTTGTCAAAACTACTCTGAAACTTTTTTTCTAATTATTCTTTGTCATCTTCGTAAGCCTTTACTGTCAATTATATTTACTGTCAAGGTACCAACAATAAGTAAGTCGGTGCTTTGCGGTGGCAGTGGGGGTTCAGCAAGAGATATGGATGACGTGTCTGCCATTTCTAGTATTTGTGGTGTCAAGATTCAATATGATGACGATACTATTCATGCTCTTTCTGTGCGTTATAAACTTCATGATTCCTCTTATAAAGAAACACCACTCTGGGGCGGAGAAACAGGAAAGCTGACTAAGCAGGTACAAGATTCTTGCACCAAACATAAACTCCTCTCCTGGAGCGATTTTACAATTTTTAAATATATTTTTTTCTATTCTTTTTAGTATTGCAGATACATACAAAAGAGCAAACGAACTGTTTATAAAAATTAAAAGCTACCAACAAACTGTTATTGTTGTAAATGTAACTCGGATTGTGAATAGTATAGGAGGAGAGTTTATATAACTTGATTTTAATTTCTTATAAAGGAGTATACAAGATTTTACAAGGCTTTGATATATTTTCTCAATCTTAGTCACGCCTCACTTTGATGCTCATCCTATTTATACTAATATATGTCGGTACTAAAATTTCTAAATTTTAGATATTTATTTTACCGACATTATTAATATCTCAGTACTAAAGTTTTTAGATTTTACATATTTATTCTACCAACATTATTAATATATGTCGGTTGATTTCTCTAGAGAGTACATGATATGTACATGTCTTTCTAACTATGATATGTTACGAGAGTATAGAACTTTATCAGATAATACACTTGCATTATAACCGGCTATATATCTTCAATACATTAGAATTGATTAATGGGCTTGGGCTTTCCGATAATAATTTTTACTGGGCTCCTGAAGTGGTTGCTGTCAATTTCAACAGTTATGTGCATAAAGTTTTCTATATGGTTTTGTAGATTAATTTTTGGGAAGGCGAATACATTAAGTCTGTGAGAGGCTATGTTGGCTACTTCGGTGACATATTTACTGTGAGGTCACTGCAACTGATAACCATTTGCGAAAGCTACGGACCATACGGCAAGGAAGAAGGGACTCCTTTCGAACTCTCTGCTTTTGACGATAAAATCATTGGTTTCCATGGACGCTCTGGGGCATACCTCGATGCCATTGGAGTTTATGTCCAGGTACGTATTAGTATTACTTCTCACAAGCAACTCTGAAACTTGTTTATATATGTTTTATGCATTTGACCTCTTCATTATATTTTAATTCGTTTTCAATTGTTTTATAATTAACAAAATGTGTTATTATTAAGTTCAACGGCTATACAATCAAATAGCAATCTGTTGAGGTTAATTGCAGCCGTTGATTATTGTGTGAAGGAATTAAACTTGACTCATCAAATTTTGCAGTGGGATCAATGGTGGATGTGATTGATGGCACGATTTTGAAGGTCAAACGTGGTTCTTTTTGGACAAATAAAATATGGATTTGAAGCTTTATTCAATTTTAAGATGATGAAAGTTTCAAGTCTACTAGAATTTCGTATAGAGAATTATGATTTTTGAGTGATGTATGCGTGGGTAATTGTTATCTCAAAATTTTGTTTTTCTGTTTTATTTTTTTTTATTTATGAAATTCTAGAGTTGGTATTCGATTTTTATGGCTATAAAACAGTTGCCTTGTAATTTAGGGTGTTATAAAACAGTTGCTATAGAAAGTTATGGTTTTTGAGTGAAGCATGCCGTGATTTAATAATGATCTTAAAAATTTTAAAATGTCAAATTATTTTATAAGGAATCGAGCAGTAAAAAATAATAAAAAAAAATCAATGCATTAAAATAACTTATACATCTTCATTTTTTTTATAGCTTGACTTTGAATTAAATGAGCTTGAAAATTTTAAAATTTTATATGTACACGCATCACTCGTGATGTAGCTCAATATCTTGAATTTGTTGCTTGAAACAAATTCGAAAGTTTTTTAAGTTATGCTTACCAAACTTTTTTTATGAGCATACCACATCCTAACCTCACTCATATTATAGGAATCAGCTAATAGTCCCCGGACTCTAATCCCCCAAAAATTCCCAAAAGTTCATGTAAACTAATGGACCAAAGCTGGTAAACTTTAATACTAAATTCTGTAAACCAATTCAATGAATCATATAAACATAAAAAATTCTCATTTTTGTATGGTCCCCAATAACCTCCACTTTAACAACTTTAATTGCTTTGACCGGAACCACTTTTAGATCTCTGACCAAGACCACTTCTAAAAAATCTCTAACAATTTTTTAAAATTTTTAACTATGACCACTCTAAAATTCTATAAAATTATATTTGTAAAAAAAATTCAATTTTTTTCAAATTTTTTGTTTCAAATTTCCTTCTAGATGCTACTTGCAATTATTTTGAATTCTATAAATCTTATCACATAACTTTGTAGATAGTTTCATTTAATCCTATAAACTGGTAAAAAATTCAAATTTTAACTTTTTTCAAAATTTTATTTTTTTAAATTTGCATCTAAATGCTACTTTCAATTGTTTTGAATTATGTAAACCTGATCACATAACTCTGTAGACAATTTCGTTGAATACTATAAACCGGTAAAAAAATTCAAATTTTTTTTTTAATTTGCATCTAGATGCTACTTCCAATTGTTTACATGTACAAACACATATAATTGTTGAAATTTAAGTTAGCATGAGTATATTTATTATCTACATTGTAATTCTACTGTTAATTTACTATCACATGTTGAAGGAAAAGAAAAATTAAGAAAGGTGTGTGTGGTTTACTACGAGCCGTTTGTCTAGCGATTTTCCGAGCTTTCCTTATCAGAGATGCAAACAGTTTGCGTTGCTCTACTTAATACAACACTCTTTTGTACATTCAGATATATACTGCTGTACTTTTCACTTTTTTTATCTTACCAGTAAAATCCCCAAGCAAAAACTAGTTTTTTTTATCTTTTCAGTTTTCTACTTAATACAGCACTCTTTTTTTTATCTACCCATGCAATTCGCGTTAACTCTAGCTTACTTCTCCAAGCCTACCTAATCATAATTACTTTCTTTCTCATTGGAATACTTTGCATCCTCTCCCTAGTACTCCTTGTACTCACTACGCTACTATCACTTCTAGGATTTATACAGCTAGATAATCTTCCTCAATTCCAATACCAGCTTTTCTACCCATGCAATGTGCGGGATAGAGTGCCATTGAGACCTCTCAAAGACATTGATGAGTTAAGGTCTACTAGCGAACATGACACACCGGTTCTACGGGAGCTGGTTGTGTGCCATATTGGGCAGCACATGATTTCCTTTCAAGCAAAAATCCAGAAGATTGAGCATTATGAAGATTATATTTTAGCTGGAAAAGGGGAGAGGGAGGAGGTCATCACTCTGCATGTTTCATTCCCAATAAATATGTCATATATATTTTCTAATCAATATTGTACCAAAAAACATTCAGAATAACTCCAAATAGTTATCTTATTTTTCCTTTTCCACCTAAAACATGTTTTGTATTGAGAATAAATTAAGGTCCAAATTCAAAATTTTACTTCGACTTGGCATTGATGTGTTAATTATAAAATTATTAAAGGGTGATATTCTAATTTGGGTTCTTTCTTGTTACTCGGCCATGTTATTTCTAAATGATTGCTCCTTTCCGTAATTTTCTAGACAAAATGCTGTGGCATACTTGCATTGCATGGTTTGATGAGTTGACCGATTATTTTAATACAATTTTTTAGAGTTCCGAAATATTGGATTACAGGTCGTTCCAATTTGAGGCATTAGAAATTTAGAACAGGGTCGAATCTATATTTTGGGCTGGGCCTTCCTTTTTACCTGCTTGCGTTTTTCTTTGTGCAATTGTTGTTTATGTAGGGACATTTCTGAAAGAAGAAGGTTTCTTTGTGCATTGGTTGATTGAACACTTTTGAATATCTTTTTTTGTGTTTTTCTTTTGGAAATAGAACACCTTGAATTATCATTTCAATAAAATATGTTAACGACCTCTGGACTTAGGCTTCCAGTGACATTATATATGTGCTTTGTAAAAGACTACAGCACACACACTACTAGAATCCTCACTTTTTGCAAGGGTCTGAATAGCTATTTCCAAGAGTATGAAGGCTTCATGGAAATAAAATGGGCTTTTCTGTCAGAGATCTGACACAGCATACAATTTCCAAAGGTAAACCCTTGGAAAAGGTAGCGCTTGGAAATGCTTCTTGTTTGTCAATGGAAATGTATCATTTACACTCTTGGAAAAAGTTTGGCATGATCCGCCACCCACCAAAATAGACCAAATATTATATTATATGGACGGCTCATGGAAATACTTGAGAAAATGCCCTTGGAAATGTTTTTCATAGTCTGTTTATATTATTTTATTGTGAAGGCTCATGGAAATACTTGATAAAATGCCCATGAAAATGTTTATTGATTCAGTTTATATTATTTTATAGTTGGTCGTACTATTTCCAAGAGTTAGCTCTTGGAAATACTTGAGAAAATACGCATGAAAATGTTTTATTGATTCAGTTTATATTATTTCCAAATGATAGCCGTTGGAAATATTTAGATCCAGGAGACAGAAACATATCTATATATTTTATATCTCCCTTTGAATTGTCTAAATAAACAAATCAAAACAAATCACAACAGCAAGTATAACACATCCTAAATAAACAAATCAACAAAATTATTTATATAACACATGTGAACTACAGAAATTGCTCGGATATGCTGCTTATCAACCTAACATTTTACACCAATGCTTGTTTTCATTAATGAGACTTGCAAATGAAATAAATAGCAGCTATAAAATACCAAATTTATATCCTAAACTAGATGACTTGTAATCATGTCAAGAAGCACCTTTCCAAAGTCAATATGGATGGAGAAGAACCTTTCCAAGATCTGATATTTGAGGATCAGAGAAGCAATAATTAATCAAATGAAATGAATAATCTAAAAAAATAAATATAAGAGGAGCGAAACTGTCAAAACAAATATAAGAGAGAATTAATTAGTTTTAAACTCTATGTGTTGCTAACTAAAAAATAGAAAATTGAACCACAATTATGTACATTTAGTTTAGTTATGATCAGATTTATGCAAGACAATTCTCAAAAGATAATTATGAAAAGTTTTGAACAAATTTTTGTTTTTTTTTATTTTTTTTATTATAAGTATGCTGAATTTTCAGATCTATTATCCTTCAAAGACATTTAAATATTGAGTTCAATGATGAATTGTCATTTGAATTTTATTTGACATAAAAGATGTCAAAAACGAAAAAAGATAATTGTTACAGAGGAATTGACAAATATGCCCTAACTGCCTAAATTACCCTTGCATATATGAAGACTAACACAAAAATTAGAAATAATATTTCTGTAATTGTAAGATTAAGTGTACAAGTCTTTATAAGTATACTACAAATATTTGTGATGAAGAATATACAAATTAAGTTGAAAATGGACCTTGAGCAATCAATAGCACACACTTGCTAATTTTGAGTATGTAAACAACTATCAGGTGCTTCCAATTTATTTAACATTTCAACAAACAGGTTACGGGCTAACATTGGAACAGACTGACTAGTATGGAGGAGATTCAGATGCCATGTTCTATAATACTTTATAGAGGTTTGCTTCAATTAATGCAACCATGGACATTTTGGTGCTAGTAGGAAACAAAAGAAATGTAGTGGAGCATTTGCAAAAAACTAAATGGTAAAACTTGGTATATTTTACAAAATCATATAAAATATGAACCTGGAAAACTTGATGCCTTCAAGGCCATCCCATTGATTTCCTTCTCCTATCTTTTCCAATGTCACAAAGCAAATGAATCTTTAACTTGAAATTTGAGGGAGACCAATTATAATTTTCCACTTTATAATTTAAAAGAAAAAAAAATTGAGGGAGACCAATTATAATCTTTAGATTGCTAATAATTTTGTTGTTGTTTAGCCTCGTGTTACAATTAACCCTCAAATCTGTTGGTTCATAACCTAATTTGTGCAGGGCATTTCAACAAACACCTTATATGCATGACAATTACATAACATGCTTACCTAGGTGCTCTTACATAACATGCATGACAATTTCATAACATAGGCGCTCTTACATAACAAACACCTTGTATCCTTATTTAGATGGTATCATGCTTGACTACACTAACCATGCTATACAAATGATTTACATAAAGGTAATATATCAGAAATTCTATAATTGGGCTGTGAAATTCTAGTATTTTGGTTCGGGCATTTCGTCGAACACTTGTACAGGTGCATGATACGGCCTTGATATTGACACACTTCACAGGGCATTTCGTCGAACACTAATCGATCTAGAATTGAATTACTTTCATGAATGTTTCACTAACTTCGGTAACATTTCCAAAGTTGTTGAATGCTTCCTTAAGGAATTGATCATTAGTGTTGCGTGACAGACCTGTTCAAAGAATGGACATGAAGACATCAGGGACAAAGTACAACCAAAAATCCTGAAATATATATGAGCTTCAGTTGGGAATTTCAACAAACATATGGTGTTCACTGGTTTAACATTGGTTATACACGTGTTGTACAATATGCATTTGAATTGAATTGACTGGCATCAGCTTATCCCCAATTAAACGAGTTAATTAATGAGCCAATCTCAAAAAGAGCAGATCGGTGCTCATTAAGAGTTGAATGGCATAAAGCAACCGAATTAGACCAATTTCTAATTTCTAATGCTATAATGCTTAATTACGGTTTAGGGTTCTACCGCACATATTAGACCATTCTATGTACCAGTGTCTTAGAAGGTTCTCGGTTTGCTTGAGAATTTCTCCAATGGGTATGGTTTGCCCTTCGACGATTGGGTTTGCTTTGGCGTTTCCGACGATCGGCTTTCTTCCCGCTTATAGAGTATTTGAGAGGAGGAAATATTGAGGAGAAGAGGGTTTAAATTGAAGCGGACAACACATAGATTTTTTTGGTACTTCAACGTAAGAGGGGATTTTGGCAATAAATTAGCGGGAAGACTCCCGCTAGAATTTGGGCAAGCACAAGCTGCTAAAAGTAGAAAACAGCTATCACAAGTTCACAACTTATGCCGACGCTAAGGTAGGGAAAAAGAGAACGGAGCTTTTAAGTCCAATAAGCTGCTGCACCGTCCGATCTGTATTAAGATATGTGCGCATGAAAATTGATCATTCACTCACGGATATTGAAGTAGAGCGCATGCATCTTAATTTGAATCGAATGGTCAACGAGTCATCGAACTAAAGAACCATCCGGACCTCTCTAATTTCCAATGTGAAGTGTGTATGGCCCTTCGATCTTTCGATATTCCGTCGGCTTGATGGATAGGTAAATAAAAATAAAATTTCATCAAAATTTGCTGCAAGAAAATAAATTCAGTGCTCTTTAATTTCAACGGTTCCGATCGACCAACAGACGACGTGTTTACGTGCGTAACTCACAATGCAAGAGTTTATGTTCTATGTTTCACAAACTCTTGCATCATGAGTTAATGAAGACGCACGTAAACACGTCGTCTGTTAGTCGATCGGAACCGTTGAAATTAAAGAGCACTGAATTTATTTTCCTACATCAAAGTTTGATGAAATTTTATTTTTATTTACCTATCCATCAAGCCGACGGAATATCGGAAGATCGAAGGGCCATACACACTTCACATTGGATCGAAGCTCAGACACAATCAAATTTCATAATTTTTACGTTGGTTGTGTTCAATGTTTTCTCTTGATCATTTCAAAACAAATTTGGAATCATTTCACTGCAGATCGACCGTCGATTATGCACGTGAAAATGAACGGCCCGCAAATATTTGTTAAATTTGAAGAGGCAAATAATAACAAAAGTTTATCAAATTGAAAATTATAAGCATAATTTGGTCATAGAAGATGTAAATAATTTTAAAATATTTTTTATATTATTTGTTGTACATTCATTAGCTAATTAGTAAATATCAAACTCTGAGCCGTTCGATAGATAATGAATGGTTCTGATATCTTCATTTTAGAATTTGTGGGTAGGGAGTTTATTTCTCTGAGGTAACATAGTATTTCTCTTTAGATCCGACGCCAGACGATGCATATTCTTCTTTAATATTAGTGCGTAATGATGATGAGACGACTCTGATCTAAACAGAAATATCATGCTACCTTAGAGCACAAGAATTCTCCCAGTAAGTACAATATCTTTCCTTTCTATTTCTACTGGACTTGGCGAAATCTCTCCTCTCTGTACTATCCAAGCAACACAAATTGAAATTTGAAACCGCCTTCTTCAACTTCTCCCAAATAGAAGACGCACCCAAATTCAAATCTACCCCGTAGCCCACAAAGCAAGCACGAGAGAGTAACCTAGATCGGTCTCCCTTCCCTCTCACTCTCTCTTTCTTGTGCGATTTTGCACTATGCCGTCCCCTCATTGCTCCATTAACTACTCAAACCCAGTTAGGGTTTCATTGGGTCCTCAGTTAACGGCCTCAGAAGCAAGGCGGAGGAGACCAATCGAGACCGTCTTGGCACCGTGAAGCCTTGTCGAGCTGAAGTTGGAACCTATTCGGTAAATTGACTTTTTTCTAAGTTATTTCTCCTTCTCCGTGTTGTTTGAAATCGAACGATTAGGCCTTAAATTGAATTATCGGTAAATTATGAAAAGTGTTGGAGGTCATCACATTAATCTCATTAGGTCATGAAACCTTATTTTTCTTCCACAAGCTATGTATAAAGACACTATAAGTCACTGCACTAGGCTCATACTCATTAGGTTTATGCACAGCATAGTTATATGGCTTCTAAGTATCACAATTTTTGCACAACATAGTTATACAGAGGGGGGAAATTATTTGAAACAGAGAGGTTTATCCTTATTCTGCATTAGAAAATACGCAGCTTTAACTGGTAAATTTGCTACATACATTTTTTTTTTCGAATTAAGTATCTGCTAAATATGAATCCTTTTAAAGATATATAAACTAAAAACTAGCTGTCATATCTTACAAATTATAAGGCTAACATATGTTCTTTAATGAAATGGCCTAGAAGAGTACTGACAAATCATTGGACTTTGAGTATTTCAGGTTGAGCGGGTATGAAAGCACTAAGCCACTGCCACCGACACCATCTCCCCGTAGAAATAAGGGTTCAGAGTTTTCATGCATGATGAAAGAGGCAAAAATGCTTGGGATGGGTCGGGGCATTCCCTCTTTAGATGGGTCGGGGCATTCCCTCATAAATTGATTTTCAAAGTACATGCACAATTTCTCGTGTTTGCAACCAGCACCAAATATTTCAAATATTTGCATTTCGCACTCAAGTATATGCAAAAAAATTATGAGTTGCATTTAGCACTCAAGTATATAGCACTCAGTGAAAATTTTGGTGCTATTTTGTTCTATAAGTTGCTTGTTGTAAAGAGGCTTGACCTTTATTTTAAGGTATGTGTTTGGATATATAATTGTTTTATTATAGCTTTTGCTTCTTTGAACCAGCCACTGTTTGCTATTTTTTTTTTATTTCCTGACAAGCTGATTTGTGAATTTTGTGCAGAACAGCTCATAACTCCGAATTGGGTGTTCTTGATCTCTGAAATTCAAGAAAGTCATGATCTACATCTCTGCTAAGTTTCATTCTTTTCTAAATTTTCTAGCTGGGTCGAACTAGTGTTTTTGTGCAGATCAGATTATGTGCCAGCTTAAGCTGGTACCAGTTTTTCACGTTTTCTAGCATGCTGTCTTGTCATTTTTGTGTAGAACATACTGCAGATTCAATGAAGTGTTCTTGGTATCTTAAAGTTTCAAGGAGTCATGAACTACACCCTCAATTAATTTCAATTCATTTAATGACCCAGAACTATGTCAAATTTAAGTTCCTTTCATAATAGTTTGGTACCCCATGCTGTTTTTGAGCTGGAACTTGTGTTTAAGTGTTGAACTTTGAAAATTCATAATAATTTGTATAAAATCAGAAAAATGTAAGGTTTGTTCCTGTGCACTCACGAAGTTGTCCTTTATTTGGGTATGAAGCAGTTTGGCTAAATTCATTTTAGAATTTTCTGTATAATTGATTTACTGACGGACGGTCAATCTTGACTGTTTCACCATTCCAGCATTTATTGTTTTAAGTTTTGACCGTGTTATATACATGTATTTTTTTGTACAGTATTGAAACAATGTTTAAAATATTAAAATATCCAATAATCAACAATAGTCCACTCTCTAAAACAAACTCACTCACTTTCTTACTTTTACAGCAGTGAGGACAACACAGCAAGATTAAAGGAAGAGTGACTGCATCGTTCTTGTAAAAACATTTTTACAAATTTAGTCAGATCTGAATATTATTTTGTTAGTTCCAAATTAGGGCATATTTTGTGTATATATAGAAGTTCCTTTTTCACTTCTGTTGTAATATTTTTTGGTATTTTGATAAATGATGATTATACTATGTTGATTAATGTTAATTCTATGTTTTTTTTCTCTATATTTCAATGTGTTTTTTATTTTTTTAATTTGATTGAATGAGAATTGGGGAATGTAAACGGGTTGGTACTGGGTTGGTACAGGGAGGATTGTAGAATGAGGGCATGATTATATGATGCCATTTAGTTGCTCTTGGAAATACTCAGTGGGTCCCACATTCGCTATCCTTGAAAATAACCAAGTGGGCCCCATCTTAATCATCCTTGGAAAAACTTAGTGGGTCCCAGGTAGGCTAACCCTTGGAAATAACCAAGTGGGCCCCATCTTAACCATCATTGGAAATATTTAGTGGGTCCCAAGTCAGCTACCCTTGAAAATAAATCAAGTGGGCCCCACACGATTCTCTTGGAAATAAATCAAACAGGGCCAAGTGTGAAACTATTTCCAAGCGTCCTATTTCCAAGGGTTTCTCATGGAAAAAGTCTATTTCCAAGGGTAACCGTTGGAAATGACTAAATTTTTGACTATTTCCAAGGCGACTATTTGCTATGGTAGTATTTCCAACGGTAATCCTTGGAAATGGTGTTTTTTGGGCCTGTTCCATGGATAACCCATTGGAACAAGCCATTTTCTGACCCTTGGAAAAAGTTAAGATTCTAGTAGTGACAGACACAGTCCGATTATTACGATCGACAACAGAATGTTTCTCAATGCTAACTGTATCAAGAACTGCGGTCAGAAGCTGGTACAGTCTTGAGATTCTAATCTTAGTTGCGAACTATTGGAACTGATAAAATATGAGGGTAATGTGGAGTTACGTCGGAGTAACTTAGACCACCTCTCTCCTCTAATCGAATTAATTTTGGTCATAACTTAAACTATCAAAGAAGATGTAAAACAAAACAAGTAAGATGAAGGAAGCAACTTAATTTTCTGAAAATCATGACCTTAGGAGGTAGGTTGATAATTTTTTAGTGTCAATAGTCAATACCACCCTCATTTCATTTTGTAGATCCCTTCACAAATAGTTTTTGAAAAGTGGTCATACGTTGAAATTAAAATTTCTTGTCGAAAGTTATGTTAATTTGAAGTTTGAATTTGCATTTGCATTTTTTTAAATTTCTTTGATCCTCAAACCTTTTTTTTTATAAAATTAAATTAGTCATCAACAAATTAATAAACTATTAAAAAATAAAAATTATTTACATTTTTATTTTGATCGATCATGTTACATCATAACACATCATTTTTATAAATTAATTCTCAATCACTTCCGAACTATCTTCATTCTAGAAATTGCATTCTGATTTTAATTTTCAAACCATCTTCAAATATTTTTACAAATTATTTTGTATTTTTGTTATTAATTTTTTTTTGCATCTCACAAATTTAAACCACGAAAGCTCATGTGGTGCGGTTCCAACTCGGCAGAGAGTTCATAATCGCACCAATAGTTTTTATATGTGGTTGTTGTGGCAACGTAAAATAAATCAGTAGGGTACAGTTCCAACTCACACAGATATAATTTTGAAACAATTATTTATTTACCAAATAGGTTTAATTAACATGTAAAGAAATAATTTTACTTGTTTGTATCCAAGAAATGAATTGCCTTAATTGAAATCATAAGAATATATAGGATCCAACTCACCGTCACTGTCGATTAGAACGAATTCGCATGCTCTGACATGCATGTATCATATTTTGCGTGACTTTTTGGAGAATCTCAACTGTTCAAATACATTCTGCACGAATCTCAAAGTTCAAATAATACTGGCCCCTAGCGCTATCCACGAATAGGTAGCAGACACGTCGGTCACGCAAAATATGAGATATCTCGGAGGATACGCACTCAGCCTGAATAGTCACAATTGGAAATAAATCTGCTGCGGTTCCTTTGGAATTCCAAATCGCATCCTTAAATATTTTACAATGCACGAATCTCAGCAATAAGCAGCCACCATTGGATAAACAATTTTTAGGTGGCTGCTGATTTTATTGTTTTGTGCAGCCACCGTTGAATCAATAATTTTGTAAAATACTTAATAAATAGAAAAAAAAATTCAGAAAAATGTACAATTTGGTCTCCAAGCACATATTAATATGGAGAACAAGATGAACGGTTTGGATCGACCGTTTGGATTTTGAAAAGCAGAATTTGGATCGTATGTATTTCGGCCCATAGACATTCGAATGCATATTAATCACTCTCTCTATATATATATTTGATTATTGGTTGAGATATCCTTGACATAGTCAACACATTGGAGATTAAAAGCAGCTCCCAGAAAGGAGAATTAGCCGTACTAATATGTGCTATGCATAGTACCATCCATAGCCTCACTCTATACATATTATGTTTGCAATTACTTCCAAATAATGCAATACGGAAATGAAAGATTGTGAGTCATGTGTGCAGTTGCTTGACAGTGCATTGTGCAAGGAAGAGATCTGACAAGTGGGACAGTGCTCAGAGGGAGCATGCACCTTGTTGACCTGGCAGGAAGTGAAAGGGTCAACAAGTCAGAGGCCAAGGGAGAGTGCTTGAAGGAGGCAACACATCAACAAATCTCTCTCCGCCTTAAGAGACGTCATTTCCTCCCTTGCCCAGAAGAACTCTCACGTGCCTTACCGCAACAACAAGCTCACAACTCTTGCAAGACTCTCTCGGTAAGATTTCTTCAGACCTATTTTTTTTGGTTATTTAATGCTGATATTGAGTTTGGTTGAGTATAGTTTAGCTTAGTTTTCAGTTTGTTTGCTCAAATGAGAGAAATTGTATGTGCTGTTCTGGTTACTTTATGGCTAATTGCTAGATATAAATGGTGAACTTGTTAAAATGGAAGTTGAGTTATAAATTCACCATGATTTTCTTATCACCTTTCTAAAATAAATTCACCATGTTTTTCAATCATTTACGTTTGAAACAATCAAATCAAATCAAATTTTAGTAAATTTGATTCATTATAACTATTGCATCCTAATGTGTACTAGTGGGATTATGAAATCACTGTTTTTGTACCTGGTAGATTACTTTACTGTTCAATGAAAAGCACTGCAGATCCAGCTTATTGTATCATTTCTAAGCTGATCTTAGATTTTTTATCTGGAAACTCCAGTTGTGTAAAATTATTGTATTGTGTTTATTTCAGGATGATGTCAATCGTGATGAAGGGAACGAGGGCTGAGAAGAGAAAGAAAGATGATTGATGCCAAGTGAGTTAAGTTTTCTTACTAAGCTTGATTTGTTTAGTTTCATATGGATGCTCTGTTTGCTCGACTATCTGTTTTGATTCCAAGTATTTATATGCAAACTTTCTAAAACTTTTGGGGGTTTAAAATCTGAAATTGTGGCATATGTAGTCCCCTGTCAGAGGATCTTATGCTGAAAATTTAATAATTGCTAGGTTTTTGGGCTTTGTTATATTCAGTAAAACAAATCATAATTACATATTATAATATAAGGAGAAATCATGGTATGTCTGGGTATAATATATTATAATATGAGGACCAAAGCCATGGTTTATTTCACACCTAGTAGGTGTTTGTTGAAATGACCGATTGAAGAATTTTGTATGTTGGCGTGATTCATTCAAGGTTTCTGTAATGGTGCCTACAATAGTCGCTTATACATAACTGATAACAGAAACAGTTACTGCTTGACTCTGGTCAAATCAGATTAGTTGAGAGGGCATGAATTGGGATGCTGGTGTGGGTGACACTGTGATGTGTCTATCATTCTGGTATGATATATTATAATATATGGATGAAAACCATGGTTTATTTCATACCTTGTAGGTGTTTGTTGAATTGACTGGGTGAAGAATTTTGTATGTCGGCCCGATTTCATGCAATGTTTCTTGATATCCGTTGCACGTTTGGGGCTGCCAGATGTCAAAATGGGACCCCCTTGTCAGTGGAACAAGCATGACCACCCGAGGAAGGACCAAAGCGGTGTTGAAAATCTAAACAGAGCACCGAATTACGCGCTACTGAGGAGAGAGAAATAGGCGAAACAGGAAAGTAATGACCTGGCCTCCCTCTAAGAGACTACCAAATTTTTGCAATCAGACTATACCTAATACCCTTCTGAGCTGTAAGTTTGTATATTGTTAACTGAAGAATGATTTAAAAAATCTATTAATTGTTGTATACTTGTAGATTTGGATACTAATACCTGCTTTCACTCGAAGTGTTTCTGTACCAGCTTATAGAGCATGCTAAAACAGAAAGTTTTACATGGGGCCTTAGCTGTGGCATGAGTGTTGCATGTTCGCATTCACTCTATTGATCAAGCTTGCAAACTGTGTGGTGCTCCCAGTGAGACAGTAATACATATGTTGTTTGAGTGTGACTGTGTGAGAAGGCCCGAGTTGTATGATACCAATCCCCACTAGGGATCATATATAACTGATGTGCTACAAGGTACTCTCTTCTTTTCCAAATCTTTAATTTAATGTGGGAAATACTGGATGGTTACCAGTTGTGGCCGTTTGTGAATGAATGTGGTTGGTGTGGAAAGCGAGATGTGCGGGGGTTTATGGAGGAAGAGATAAATGGTTCTTTTTCAATATTAACACTATGTGTAATGGAATTTTTATCAATATTAACCTACGGGCATTTGAGACAGGGTTGATGGCACACCAGCTAGTGGCCAGTCTACCTGCTTTGTGCAGTTATTAAAATTGGGTAAATATGTGGGTTATTAAAATTTTAGATGGTAAATATTTAGTTATAGAATTTGGAGAGGGAAATACATAATTTTACCCTTTTGAGGAGAGTATAAGTATGTATCTGAAAAAAATAAAAACAAGAATTAAGTTGCATAAGCCGACCCACAACCCGTTAACTGAACATGTCGGGAGCTTGGAGAATGCACGGACGGTGTTTGACAAAATGCTCGAGAGAAATCTTATCTTATCACAAGGTCAGCCATGATAGGGGGCTTCATGTATGTGTCTGTTCATGTGCATGACAAGAGGGTGCCATGCCCATTCTTGAAGAACTAGGTAAGAAATTTGTGTAGCTCAAGGGTTATAATATCTTACCAGCCTTCAAAAATTGAGGTGGCCACATATGGGTAATTCCAAGGCTAATTTGATCCGTAATTTTTGCAACCAAAGTATGGAAATAATAAATGAACACCTTAATTATTTTTCTTGGTATTTATAGGGGAATATCTGGTTATATAACTATTAATATCTCTGGTTGGAATTATTTTTGAAATTTAGAAGTGGAAATATGATATTATAAAGTTAAAGGGGGGAATACGTAATTTTGAAGTTTTTTATGGGTATACAAGAAATTTCCCCACATTTTTATGTGTCAGGTGGCAACTGTAACTGTAGTACTTTTTCCAATATCAGTTTAGATATAAATTTTTACTGGGAAGTATACTTGGGGAGTAACAATCAGCTTAGCTGTAGGTCTGTATAGTACTTCTTTTAACAGTAGTTATTTTACACTTGTCAAGAAAAGACTAGACCAATCAACTAGACTTGCAAGAAACATATACCGGGTCTGTTAACTCACCCGGCCTGGATTCGAAACCCGTTATCTTCTTCCGAAACTCTGACACAAAAGGCATAACCATACATGATAAATTAAAACTTCTTGTTGTAATTTTGTATGATTAAAAGTTTGTTTGCTTTTGTTGTTTTGGTTTAGTTTAAATTAGTTTGTAAAAGAGGTACTTCACACTCTCTGGAATGAGATGTCACTCAGTAGAACTAGATTCTTCTACAAAAAGCCGCTGTCAGATGGGTTGCTCGAATTCATCAATGTTGTCTACAGTAAGTGTTTGAAAACTATTCTATAATATTTTATACTCCCTTCTGAAACTGATATGGCTCTGTCTCCCAACTTAAACAATAACAGGTTTAACGGGTCGATATGGCCTGAATTTGGAAATATGAAATTGCTTCATGTTTTAGATTTGAGTCATAATGGGTTAACAGGTCACATATATACCTGACTCTATAGCAGACATGGAGAACTTGGAGGTTTTGGATCTTTCTTTTAATAACTTTAACGGGTCCATATATATTGATCTGCTTCACTAAGCAAGCTTACATTTTTGTCTAAGTTTAATGTAGCACATATATAGCCGCGTAGTGCCGACGGATGGTCAAGTTATGAAGGAAAGCCGATATTGAACAGGTTGTTGGTTTTGTTAATTTTAATTATTTAGATTAGATGTTGTGGTATTGTTAATGAATAATGAAATAGTTGAAAACCACTCTTTTGGATTTTGCCAAAATGAGGGTCTGTTTTGTAAATATATATATCTTTTTCCTGATATAATTGAGGTTAGTTATATGGTGGATTTTGTTTAGTAATATGAGTAAAGTAGGTACTGGTAAGGATCAGATCAGGAATTGGAAGAGAAATTGTAATTTTGAAAGTTTTAATTTTCCTGATACATTTTTGAATGTAAAGAGAATAGTATATGAAAGAATTCTTTGTGTTAATTTCCTCATTTAGTTTTAATTAGTAACTAGTGCTTGATATTGTACTGCTTGATAGAAGCTTGCATGGTTAATAAGAAATAGAATTATTCTATTGGGGAATTTTGTTTAGTAATATTACAGTTTACAAGTCGATCTCTATGTTTTTTTTTTCCCTTTTATTACATTCAAGGTTTTTAGATCAGAAAGAAATGAAATAAATTAATGGGGAAATACACTAAAAAACTACCACCAATTAGGTTTAATTAATCTCAATTGGGTTGATGACAAATACTTAATTATAGAATTTGGAGAGAAATACATAATTTTACAGTTTTTTTAGAAGAGTACAAGTACATATTCCAAACAAATAAAAACAAGAATTAATTTGAATGTGCATGACAAAAGGAGTGAAAAATAATGTTCATACTCTCAAGTAACACAATACTTGAACTTAGATTCAGACCGTCTGATCGTAATATTTGTTTCCTTTTCCTGCTCAACTGCATCGGACGGTCCTCATTTGTAATCAAATAGTACGGTACTTGAGGTGAGATGGGATGTTTCTTGAGGGAGTACGTGTAGTTTTATGCTCTAAGAAGGCCCATTGGGCCAATTTTACCATATCACAAGTAAGAGAAATTCTCAGCTAGGTTAGTTCAATTCTAGATCTGAGACGTGTTCTATCTTCTTATTTGTTAAAAATAGATGAAATGGATTTCACTATCTAACGTAACGCAGGAAGAAGAAAAAAATAATATCAGGTATCTTTTTTTAATTGTTCTTAACACAGCATACTAACATGCTGAAAAGAAAAAACAAATCAATTTTACAAATGACTTAGGTAATTATTTGTAAAATGAAAATAGTTAACAACTTGTGACATTTTTTTAGCAATTTGTTAATTAATCTATATATTAAAAGGGTGAAGAAGCAATATAATATTGGGGAAAGCTAGCTCTAATGTTGTGTAACCTAAATACTATTTTGGAATTTAATCTGGTTATCCATGGAAATGTTGTATTTGGATATACGTGCTTCAGTAGAATAGGAAGTTGGCATTTAAAAAAAAAAAATCAAACTTTTGACTGGTTTATAAACGATTAATTGTTCAATAGTCAAATTTGAGGAATTTGATATATCCAATAATTAACGTCACTACAGAAGACAATATACAAAAGGAAAAATATAAGGGAGATGATATGAGTACCCGCACTCTCATCCCCCCATTGTACCCCCAATTTTATTTGTTCAATCTTGTCCACATTTCTCATGATTTATAAGAAATTTTGCGAATCTAAAACCACGAACGTCTTTTACACAATTTTATCTTTCAAATGAGATCCATGATGACATACTTTCGGGTTCGTCATCATACAAGTATTTATACCTCGTCATTTAAGTATTTATACCTAGTATTTTTCACATATGACACTGCTGACATTTAAAAGTATTAATATCAAGTATTACAAGTATTTATATCTATGCACTGAAGTATTTATACCTATGTGGTCAACTATTTTTGTTATAGAAAAGTTGACGCAGGGACGATTAGGGAAATGTGATGCGGAGATGTGGGGTCCACGATTGGAGATAAATACTTACAAGTATAGGTATAAATACTTGTATGATGCGGTATAAATACTTGCACAATGAGGTATAAATACTTGTGTGACGATGAATCCGAAAGTACGTCATCATGGATCTCATTTGAAAGATAAAATTGCGTAGAATACATTCGTGGTTTTAGATTCGCAAAATTCCTCATATAACGTGAGAAATGTGGAAGATATTGAAAAAAAAAAAAAAAAAAACCCACCTCTAAAAATGTGTATGATTCTTCTCCCTATGTAGTTTGAGTGGTCCCTCCATATAGTTATATCAAGTTAGACATGCAAATTTTAATATCTTAATTTGCAAGTATTAATATCTTAATTTGCAAATATTAATTTATTATCTTCCAAGTATTTATACTAGTGTTTTGAATAAATTAGTTAGTTAAGTTAGTTTATGGTAAGTTAAAATTTGTTTAAGAGATGGGGGTACAATGGGGGTACTGGAGTGTGGGGATTGAAATAATTATTCAAAATATAAATGCCCGAATGGCATTTTTTTTTTTTTTGGGACACATTATTATAATATATTTTTTAAATAATTTAGCTTGAAATTTCGAGTGATAACAAAACATATTTCTTTTTATGAAAATTTAATAATCAAACCAACACATTATTTTTGCTTTCTTCTCCATCTTTCACCCCAAGTTCTCCAATCCAGTTTTTGCTGATTATATGAATATATATATATATATATATATATATAGAGAGAGAGAGAGAGAGAGAGATGGGCTATGGTGCATTGCAATGCATGGAGGGGTTTGTGCATTGGACCATAAATCTAAAATTCAAAATTCAAATGACCGATCCAAACCGTTCATCTTGTTCTCCATATTAATATGTGTTTGGAGACCAAATTTTACATTTTTCTGAATTTTTTTACTATTTATTAACTATTTTACAAAATTGTTGATCCAACGGTGGCTGCTGATTTTACTGTTTAATGCACAAACTCCTCCATGCATTGCAATGCAACATAGCCCATCTCTCTCTCTCTCTCTCTATATATATATATATATATTTTGCAGCCGGCTGCGACATCCCAAGAAAAGTGGGCGTTAATTGTATGTATTAAAATGTTGGGTGTTTTGTTCTTTTAAAAAAATATTAAATATAGCTAACAAAACCCCATCATTAATAGGTAACTGAAACCAGGATAAAAATTTTATAATCTATGTGATTTATACTGTTTATTATATTTGTGCAGTTATATTATTTCTTGGTGACCGAGTACATGAATCCTCCAAACCTGTCCATGGTGACCGAGTACATGGAAATGGGGTCATTGTATTACCTCATACACATGACCGGTCAGAAAAAGAGGTTTACTTGGCATAGGAGGCTTAAAATGCTTCGTGATATATGCAGGTTTGTGTTAATTTTCTAAACTAATCTGAGTTCCATTGATGGTCACTGAAGTTTCAAGCTGTTCCCATTTGGGTCCTTGAAATTTCAAAGTATAATATTTTCGTTCTTTTTTTTCTAAGTGTACACTTTATCCTGTGTGTGTTTGTTACAGGTTTAAGCCAAGCAAATTAACAACCATTTTGACGCTGGTTTTTCATAACTGATTCAGGCATGCTTGGAGGCCAATGTTGAAATTTACTTTGTTTAATTTTATTTTCCTTT
This sequence comes from Carex rostrata, assembly GCF_964058835.1. Lineage (NCBI taxonomy): Eukaryota > Viridiplantae > Streptophyta > Magnoliopsida > Poales > Cyperaceae > Carex > Carex rostrata. Next base: position 11,226,755 of record NC_135929.1, read on the forward strand.
TACGGTGAAGAGAAGTGGAAATACAAAACTGATGCTTATACCTTGAGGGAGTAAATTTCAAGAGCTGATGGAATATTAATATTTTAATCAACTTTTTGCTGAATGGTTGCAATTTTCAGATAGACCTAACTAGATCATCGGGTGTTACGTGCCAAAAATGTAAAATAACATATATAATAATAAAGCATTAAAATTGGAATACGTTCTCCACAATCAGTCTAGCTAGTAAGAAAATGTGACATAATATCGTTTTTTAAGTTGTTCATTAGGTAGTTTATGCGGTAGCTAATGAAGGGACTAGGCTCGAAATTCCAGAAGGTCCACTTGGCAAGTTGATCACAGGTAATTTTAAATTGTTGTCTTTGAATAAAAAGTAAAGAAGAGGGAAGGCAAACTGTAAGTACCTGTTCTACCATGTCATGCATCCCCAGGGGATTATGGAGATAGAGGACAAGGGGCGGTGAAGCCGTCCTATAAATGGAAATTTTTCATTTTTGTCCTTCAAATTTTCTAATTTCTGCAAAAGTTAATACTATTTATTAGCTCACCTTATAAAATGAAATTACAGAACAATTTTCTAGCTCCTCCCCTGTGCATCTTTCTGTGAAATGTCAAAAATTCTTCCTGCAAAGGGTGTGAGACATGTTGATCTCAATTTGGACCTTGTTTTTTGTGATTTAGATTGTTGGGCTGAGCCTGATGAAAGAACGAGCTGTCAGGAGATCCTGACCCGTCTGATTGACTGTGAGTATACCCTCTCCTGAATTACCAGAGTCAAATCACGCGTACAGCTACATTCGGGTTTTTAGCACAAAATTTGTAAATTAACTAAATTTATATTACTTGTGAGTTTTTGTAATATATAAGCTTTCTACGAAGTGGTATGGTAGTCTTTTAGTCAGCGTATACGAAGAAACATAGCTTGTTTTTGTGTTTGAATTGGATATATATAATTATCTTTTTTGAGGTAGCAGGCAAAGAATTGGATATATTGGTATTCAATACCACATGTAGTCTGACTAATTTTTTTTTTTTTTTTGGCGGAGAAATGCCCGTAGGCTTGCATTAATCAGAACTGTTTCATTACAAACTTTGATAAGTAATGTATTAAAATTCCTCAGTTCCTAATACAAAATTAACTAGGCCTAAACATAGGATAAGTATAGCCTCTGCACTCCCATTCCCGTTCCCTGTAGTGTGACTAGTTACCCACGTGCTTCCTTATCAAATAATGATAAACTATATAAGTTGTAATTTAGAATCGGCCTCTTTCGTGATGATGTGTGATATTTTATTTTAAAGGTTGCAAAATATCACAAAATATTTTGCAGTTCCGATCACGAGTATCAGTTCTCATACAATCAACAAAGGCACTGGGCCTTTATGTGTTCCCAAACTATATTCTTCTGTATAGAGTGGTAAAAAAACATGCCGTGTTGTGCTATGATTTTAGTCTCGTGTCATGTCGTGCAGTGTTGTATTGTGATCAAGTGAACAGTCATACGTGTCACGCTATGATCAAAATGTCGAGGGGTGATCATGACATACGAATGGCCACGGTACGTGTGTCACATCGTGCCCAAACATGTTGTGTCCAGTCACATTTGATCACGTTTAACTATTCTTTTCATAATTTTTTTGTAGCAAATTCCATTTTATAACTTGGTAATTTGGTAATTTGCGTGCCTATATAACATTGTATTTGTTTATTTGACAGAAAAAAAGAAAGATGCTTGTGAAAATGCACGCAGTCCAGGTGGGGCAAAGAGACAATAACATGTGCAAGCCAAGAATATATCCGATTTCCAACAATTCAGTCTCATTTGCCGCAGCTTTGAGCAAAGCATAAAGAAAAAGAAAAGAAACAAAGAGAGTAAAGCATAAAGAAAAGAAACGATAAATATATATATGCAGCTCCGATCCTGCTATTTGTTAAATTGAAGCTAATGAGAGCAAAGCATAAAGAAAAAGAAACAAAGAGAGCAAAGCATAAAGAAAAAGAAAAAGAAAAGAAAGCAAATATATGCAGCGCTGCCTTGAGCCAAAACTTAGCTGTTAAAATCTACGCCCCTCATGATTGATATGGACTGTGCAACTATATAATAATGTTGATTTTAATTCATTATGTTTTTACCAAATTTTCCCGTAGGCGTTACATTGAACCAATAATTATTATCATACGTAGTAATAACATTTCAAGGAAAAAATGATAGGTATAACTTACATAGTTCAATTTATGAAACCTTTCCATATTACCTAACAAGTGGGCTAGGCAAACTATTATTTACCTTGGACATATAATAATACATGCGCTTATTTCAGTACATCTTCATCAATTCCGTTTTCAGAACGTGCATATGTGTTATCTTCAAATGATTAAAATATTATTATATTCTTTGCTGACAGTGTAATATTGGAATTTGGAAAGGAGAGGATGAAGAAATTAAAGAACAAAACAATTAGAATAATGTTTATATTTTATCGGCACAAATCCTATATATATAATATATATAAGATTTTCTATCGTGTATTCGTGTTTGCAGATCCATTTTTTACACAATAAAAGACTGCAGTTCTTTAGTAGCGTATAATACAACAGGACGGTTGTACAATTCTTACTTTCTTTCTTTCTTTCTTTCAGAAAAGGAGTTGATAATTTGTTGCACTAATCTTACCTTATTTCTAATTAATTAACAATTAATGAGGAAAAAAAAAACGAAAAGGATAATAAAACATTGGCTGATTGTAGTTTTTATCAATGTACGCTTGATCGATGCATATGCATGGTATGTAATAAAATTAAATTGCTTGATCGGTGTTTAACCTGGATCCATGAACCAACCTTCTCATTAGCTTCAATTTAACAAATAGCAGGAGCTAGCAAAGAGGTGAGAGAGATTTAAAAAAATGACTATTTACTCCTTTTTTAATAGATACCTTATTAATTGAGTATTATTAATTGATAATTCTTTCTTTAATTGACCGTCAATCATAATTGATATTTTTGACTGATCATAAAAAAGTTTGCTGCGAGAAACAACAAATTCATGCTTTGAGTGCGCTATTTCTCTCTTCTTCATTCAGAAATTCTCAAATCAAAATCAAAGGTAATTTAAAATATTTTAACTAATTTTATTTTCAAAGGTAACAAGTGTTAGATTCTCACATATGATGAGAGGACGGAACTTTAATTTTTTAAGCAAATATAATTATATTTTGATTTATAAAAGTCTAGCGTAATAATAAAAAATAATTTTTTACAATAATTTAAGAGGTCACTTCATTTCTTGCTTTATTTATTTTCATTTTTTTGTTTAAAAGATGAATATTGATGAGTCAGCAATTTCATTTGAACAAGAAGCTGAAAAATTTGAATTGATCGCACTACTACATAATAAGAGATTGCACATGGACATAAATGGAGGAGCTACACAGATTTCCTACCGTGTACGCTGTGAGGGTGTAGAAATCCTTGAATAAATACACACGGATATTTACCGTGCTATCTTTGCTATATTTGATGAAAAAATAATCGTGCTATATATCTTTGCCGAAATTTTATTTTATTTTTAATTTTTAATTTTTAATTTTTAATTTTTAATTTTTAATTTTTAATTTTTTAATTTTGTTTTTTTTTAGCTGTAGCTACCCAGAAAGTTACTCTGGTGATAACGAGGACTTAAATGGAAGCGAATGGGAAGGCCCAATAAAATAACCAGGTTGCCCCACTGTTTAAATGGATCCAGATTCGTTCAAGGATATAATGATACAAATTAACAATAATAGCATTTGCTTCTTGGTCACTGATGCTTCTCTCTTGAAGGTTCTCTCTTGAGCAAGAGGTCTCTCTCTCTGTTTCATTGTTTTTATTTAATCTTCTTTGAATTGGAACAAGATCTATCTCATTTGGTCTCTCTCCCATCCTCCTTTCTCTTCTCACTTTCAGTTCGAAATTTGATAATTTCAGTATTGGATGTTGACGACACAGAGGCAGATTATATATTTGACCATTGCTATTGAAGAATTCGAGCACAAATTTTAGTGCCCAGTGTTACGAGTTAACGGAGAATTAGAGAATCAGTACAAAGAAATAAATACCAGAGCTAGCAACAACTTGGAGATTCGTGAATACCTGAGGCGATCTTATCTGTAAAAACTTTTCTTTCTTGTGTTCATCTTTCAGAGTTTTCTTATAACCTTCACAATTTTTGAATTTAGTAAATCATTTCATCATTACTTCTATTAATTCTAATAATATCTAATGAGTACTGTTACTGTTATTATTGGCTTCCAATTTTTATTATTTTATTTTTGTTGTTACGACTGGTTTAACCAATGGGTAATAACTTAATTAAGTTTATGTTTCCAACAATTATACCATCAACTTTGCTTTGTCCATCGAATATAAACATATAATACTAAGAGTTATTACTTGCCCTTCACAGGAGATATTTTCTTCACAAGAGTTAGCAGAGAATTACTGAATCAGAAGATTAGATCAACAAAAAGAAATTCACGGAAAGCTAGAGCAACAACTTAGAGATTCTTGAATACAAGAGAAACACTAATATCTTACAAGGTAATATTTTTCTGTGTTTTATTATAACCTTCTCAATTTTTTAATCATATATTTTTTTTATATATAGTTACTTCTGTTAATATAGAATGAGTACCTAATTTATGATTACTACTGATGGTATCATATTTTATGAAAGTAACTATTGGATTCAAATTGTTACTATTATTGTTTCACTCATTCAATATCGAAATCGAGTTTAGTGACAAGCTATTAATTAGTCAAAGAGAGAACATTTGTATTTTCATAAATTTTGAATTATATATTAATATTAGAAATTTGTGTTACTCTCTTCTTTCACACTTACAATAAAATGTTACCTAACATGCATGAAACAATTTACATATTACATAAAGGTAGATTTCTATACTTTTGACTTAAATACGAATTTCAATTTTCCTGACAGCATAAAACACTATAAATAAGACTTTCAACATACTTCTATATTACATTTGACTACCAACATAATTCAGTTTATATTTGGAAGAATAATACCATTGGAGGATTAATAAAACAATTAGTTAATGGCATTTTTTAACCACCAAATAACAAATTTGTTTGTATTCATATTAGATTAACCGCATGCATGAGCACCATATCGAAATCTGATGAACATTTTGCAATTATATATATTGTCAGTTAGCTGTTCATTCGTAAAGCAGTAAGCCACTACTTTCTCCGAAATATTCGTTTTCACCTTGATCACGATTAGGCAAATAAGTTTCCTCTTAAGAATTCTCTAATCTATACTTTTGATATCAACAGAAAGCTAACGAGACGTGCACAAATATTGAACAGTTCAATATAAAACAAATAATGTATCATATACATGCTAAGTTTATAGAACTTTATAGCAGACTTTTTTAATCTTACAAACATGGTTTGGAAACTCGGCCGAGTGAACTCGGTATCGGTCGGGTCCGATCCTAGTTTTACCCGTCTCAAACCCATGCGGATTTTTCATCAAAACTCGGTTGAACAGAGTTTGACTTGGCCGATTTATCTGATTTTCAGGCCGAGTCAGACCGAGTTTCACCCGAGTCAAGCGAGTTTCATCTGAGTCAAACTGAGCCTCACCCGATTCTACACATTTTTTTGCATCAATTTGGGTTTACATAGGAATAGTCACGAATCTTTGGGAAGAAAAAGAGGGGTAGTCTTATTTGGGAAGAAAACGATCGAAGCGATCTCTAGAGGAAGAAAGACAAATATATTTATATTTTTAAAGAGTACCCGTTCAATTGATGGAGGATGTCAACCAACTCTCCTATGTGCTCCACTATCGATGATTTGTCTGCCATATTGAAATTCAACAACCATCATAAGAGATGGAGTTATTTACCTGTTGATGGTTTATCTTATAGACTTTCCAATTGATTTATCAGGCCTATTTTCGTGATCTCCTTCATAACATAGTGTACTGTAATCATAGACAACATTAGTTGCATAAAATGCAATGCTCTCTGGTCGATTTTCTTTCAACCCTAATCCGTTGTGTCTTCTGGTGCTTTGTCAAGTATAACATCTTCCAGTCCTTGGGCATGCAACAAACTTGGTAGAGGCTACTAAGAGATGTCACCAAACTGTCAAACTTGGCACTTTGAACCTTTAGCTCGAATACCATTTGGTAGAACAAAAGCATAACAAGCATACAGTACATGACAAAAAAAATACTTTTGAATACTTCATGGGGAGAAAATATCTCCAAGCATTCTTACAGTTACAACTAAGAAAAAAAGTTTTTAACTATTTTTCAAAACTTAATTTTCATCTAAGATGCCCTTTAAGGGTCCATTTTGTGGCATAAGATTCCTACTTAAATATCCTAAAATAAAATGTACGCCCACTAACCAGCCTAAATAACCTAGAGAGTACTCCGCTATCTCAAAATAGCCATAGACATTCTAAAATTGACTAAAATATGTTTTGAAGAAGATAAGCTAAAAACAGACCCAATGAAAAAAATAAAACTGTTGAAAATAGTACAAGGGAATATTTGTTTGGAGCCAAGAATGAATTGTCTTTTATTAATGAGCCTCTTGGGCTTATATAGAGCTTACATTTTCCTAATAAGTCCCTAGATTTCTCTATAATCTCTTTTTACCATAAGAACCCTAACAAAAATACTAATAATAAAGGTACAAATATCAACCAAGCCGTTGGTAAATACATTGGAAAACTAACAACAATCTCTACAAGAGTAATACAGAATTGGTGTTCCACATCTCTCTTCCAAAACTAATTGAAGTTTCTTAGACAATCTAAATATCAGAACACATCCAATCAAGCTTACATATCAAAAGAGGTTGAATTCATTAGAAATCACGCATCACTTCATAATATTCAAATTTGAATCATGGTTTGGAAAATTGCCTGATTCCGAGTTGACTCGACCGAGTCAGACCGGAATCGGCTGGAGACGAACCGATTTTTCCCGAGTTAACTCAGTTTTGCGAGTTATGTGCAGAAAAAAGATACAATTGACGATAAATCGAAACAATCGGCCAAATTTCCTCTATTTCTCTTGGGTTTAGAGCCAACTTAAACTGTTTTGATAGTTAAATCGAACCAATTTGTATTTTTCCATGGATGTCAAAGATAAGAGTGAGGGGGGTGTCCGATGGGCATCGGACCAAATAGGGTTCGATGAGGGGTTTAAACCGTCGGATCTGCTTTAAGATTCGCACTCGCAATTTCGCGTCTGCTTTAAAATCCGTACACACGAATCCTAAAGCAGATCCGACGGTTTAAACCCCTCATCGAACCCTATTTGTGTCCGATGCCCATCGGAAACCCCCCTCTCCCCAAAGATAATTGGGGAAAATAGATGCGACTCTGGCCAGAGAAGAAGCTTTTAAAGAATTATAAATGTTAGATAGACTGGGTGTACGTGAGGTGTACTGTTATATTTGACAATATAATTGTTTCACAGTAGACCATCTTCATATAGATAAGTGATCCGAAACAGATTGTTTTGAATTTGTAATGTTTTACTGAATAAGTGAATAGAGACAAGAGTGCATTGTGTACAGCTGTTGACACTCGACTGGTTTTTTTATTATTATTATTTTGTTTTATTTGACTACAGTAAACTAAAGGATGAGAATTCGGGATTAACCTAAAAATTTTATTGTTATGAAAATATAAATGTAGAAATTAAGAAAAGAAGTATGTCTTTTGTAAATATTAGTTAGTTTATTATTATTTTATTTTAGGATTAGATAATATAAGTTCTATATCTTTAAGTAATTTCAGCAAAAATTTGATTGTTATCATATTAATGTCTTTATTATTTGAATCAGTACAGCAATATCCTCTTTTATATTTTAATACAGAGAATAACAAAATGATTCAGTCATTTCGTCATAGCTTTTGACAGTAAAAAAAAATGTTCTGGTTATAATGCTTGTATTATATAATATTAGTAGATTATTTTAGTGTAATATTTTATCTTAACATAATTTTGTTGACAAATTATTTTTAATCATTTTTTTCTATTTGTGTAGTACAAAATAAGTTTCTACTTAAAATATCTGAGTTTCCGATCTTACTCCGCCGATTCCAGACGATTTATTCGATTATGATTCAACAGTCAAGTAATCGATTCCGATTCTGATTCCGATTTGAATTTATGACAACTTCAATTCTTGGAACTGTACTTTTCATTAATAAATATATAAATTTAGCATTCCAAGCATAAGTGAAATTATTCAACTAAATTAAGAACCTTAAATTTAGAAAATATTTTTTCATTGAAGGTCATAAATTTGATAAATCTTAGACTAATATTATCTAATTTGCCATTATATATACTATCAAAACTGTCACAGTATAGATTTTGACTAAGCATATTAATTTAGAAAGGATTTTATTATGCATGATATAATATATTCAGCCTCTAACCTCAACAGACAAAACTGTTTTTTCTTAATTAGTTCTGAAAAACCATTGCAATGAGCAACAATCAAAACGAAGCCAAGTTAAAGACCGGTGTTGTAGACTTCATTGGACCACTACTGAAACGCCTTAATAACTTAGCCAAGGAGATCAATGTTTCTGAGAACTCGCAGATGGCGACAACCATCGACCAAATTAGAACAGAAGTTTTAAAGAGAAAAGATAGTATTCGTTGCATACAAAATTGGGATTGGGAGCTAATTGGTCTCTTTGGAAAGATAGAAAGACAGATTGATTCCTGGGTTGATCATAATGAGAAATGGGTTGAAATGAAATATCTAAAGGATATTCTTTGTAAGCTTCCACAACTACCCGAGAAGCCACCCGATTTGCCTCTTGAAGTCGGAGAATCATCCAATAGAAGTTATCAAGGGAGTAAATTGTTCAAGAATTTTAAAGATCTAAATGAGTTGGACATCCACGCCATTCTTTGCCTGTATAGCCTTGGCATTTTTCCAGAAAACAGAGAACTAGAGAGGAGATTTGTGATTTACTGGTGGATTGGTCTAGGGCTTTTACCTTGGACTAGTTGGAAAGAAGCTAAGATGCGTGGCAACGAAATCTATTCTGGTCTAAAGGAGAAAGGTTTCCTCGAATCCGTACATAATGGAAAGCAAAATCAAGTAATCAACCGATGCACCATCAACCCTACAATACACAAATGGTTGTTGTCCCCCAATGCGAGTAATGTCATCTTTAGTTTTGACCTAAGTGAACACTCCAATTCGCCCTTTTTTGGGGAATGGTTCAACAAGAGAGTACATATAAATCTCTACCAGAAGTACCTTAATGCCGACAATGTCCCCATCGACGAAGATTTGCAGGTGGTTCACCTAGGAAGTTGGTGTTACACAGAAGCGAAGGCTGACAACAATGCCAATGAAACTGGGCCTAAAAAAACAAAGTCAATTGACCACATTGAGATCGAAAATCCTGACCGATTAAAAAAGTTGAGTGAAAAGAGTCAAAAGATGACCTACCTTAGCCTGCGAGGCATTTCGGGGACAGAAGAGATTCCTGAATCCATTGGGAAACTAGAAAACCTGATGATACTAGATCTCAGGTCTTGTCATAATCTGATTAAATTACCACAGCAACCAAGGTCCACATTAAAAAAAAAAATATCCCATTTTACTAGGTTCAAGAAATTAATTGGATGGGAATTACCCCAAGAAAGTTGGTTCAATAAGCTGATGGTTTTAGATATTTCGGGATGCTTTCTATTAGATCATATGCCAAAGTGGATATCTGAGCTCTGTAATTTGGAGGTGTTAAAGGGGTTTCTAGTTGGCAGAGTGGGGAAAAAAAATGAGTCATGCCAGCTAGGTGATCTTTCAAAATTGATTAACCTTAAGAAGCTGAGCATTAGAACTACCACTGACATGAGTCCCGAAGTTTTCAGTGGCTTTAATTCTCTGAACAGCCTTTTGATATTAACAATTACGTGGGGAAAATATAAGATACCAGACTACTCTTTACCAAAGAATCTTGAAAAGTTGGATATCAGATGTTATCCAGAAGATGATGTATCAAAGCTGATGAACTGTGCCGAACTGACAAAATTGAAGAAATTATATATAAGAGGTGGGGACCTTACAAAAATTCCTTCCCATGAGAACTGGAAAGTGGAGATGTTGCGCCTCAGGTTCTTAAAAAAATTGGTTTCAACTGACTGGGAAGAGGTGAGGGCCTTATTTCCGAATTTAAATTACGTGGAATATGTGGGATGTCCTTGGCCCGATAAATTCCCCAATGACGGGAGTTGTTGGATTAAGGAGAAGGCTGACAACAATCAAAACGAAGCCAAGTTAAAGGCCAGTGTTGAAGACTTCATTGGACCACTCAATATCCAGGTATTTATAACATTTATGTTTGTCAAAACTACTCTGAAACTTTTTTTTTTTATGTTTGTCAAAACCACTCAATACCTACACCGATGGTAAGAACTATAATTGCTCGTATTATACATGTAGAACTGGACAAAGCTTTTATTTCTATAATTCTTCTTTTTTACATGAGTTCAAAATCCACACACCATTTGTTTCTATATTTTTGAAGAAGTTTCGGTTTCAATAATTGAAAGATCATTCTAACAAATAATGTATTTGTGTTCTCTGTATGTAGAAAACCCCATATATAAGAAAGATAGAGCAATTTGGTAGTCTCAGAGGGTCAGTGCAAGAAATGGATCCTACTGGCATTACACGCATTGTTAAAATTAGTATTTGCCATAGTGAGGTGATTGATTCTCTTGCTATTTGTTTTGAACGTGATGGCCTCACACAATGCACCAACCGATGGGGCGGAGATGGAGGAAACATTACTGAGGTATGAGCATTCTATAGTTTGGTAATATGTGGCATTTTCTTCTTGTAAAGATCGATGAAAATCAAGTCACTGAATTTTATCTTGTAATTATATTCTTAAACTATTATCTGCATAAATTATTAACAAACAAAGAAATTAAAAAAACAAAGTAATATGTTGAGTAAACCACTTTTATTTAATTGGCTAATGTAAGTTGATATAAACAAGGGCTCTGTATTAATAATGGTCTCCAAAATCGGCCGAGTCGAACTGTACTCGGCCGAATTGGACCGATTCTCAAATATTTTAATTGCCTTGAGATTGTATTAATATTTTTGGATTTTTTTTAAGTTGGACATTAATTTCTCGGATTTTTCTTATTTTCAAGTTGTTTTCTGAGAATAAAGAAAGAGTCTTCAATCTGAAATGAACATAACGCGCATACAATCTAAGGATGAACAATGGGACTCTTCTATGGGACTTTTTTTTTCCTCATTTAGCTGTTTCCTGATTGGTTCTCTCTGGTTCAAATATTTATTTCCTCCACTCCTCATCTCCATTTTGGGTGATAATCGGGACCTGCATTTACTCTTTTTTATTTATTTTCTGATATATTTTTTTTCCCTATAGCTGTTTACTTTCATTCCTTTTTGGTTTCTTTTTCTTTTTCTTTATTCATTCCCTTTTTACGGTTCAAAAGTGGCCTTAACAATAGTTTTGAACTAATTATTTATTTTTACAATTTTATTTATATTATTTTAGTGTAGAACTGTGTTTTTGTAAAAAAAAAAAATCACAATTTCTTATCCTATTTGATTGATTTCGACCGATTCACTCAATTCTAAATCCACAATTAAGTAATCAATTCGATTATGAGTCCGATTTTGCCAAACATTGTTTCTATTGCCCTTTTGTGCCGGGTACATCAGAGAGCTCAGTATTGTTCTCTGCCATTGTACTTGTCTTCATAGCAATACCGATTTAAAATTGTCAGGGAGGACATCCGATCCCTTAATTAATTCAATTCCTCTATTTTTTGCTTGTATTTTTTTAGTATATATATATTGTAAATGGTCACTCTACTACACCAGAACTCAATCAGGCTTAAAAATTTCTTGACCAGTCCTTGTCAATTGTGATTTTATTTGTAAAGAGGAACATAAAATGTTAGTTCTGATTTATATCCATTTTATTTGAACCGATTTCTTTATACAAAAATACTAATATGAACTTTTGGTTGTTCCTCGTAAAATTTGTCTCCTAATGCATAATTAAGACATTTTAATTACTAACAAAAGTTTTTTTTTTCTGTATATAGATCAATCTTAAAACAGATAAGTACATTAAGATTGTGAAAGGATTATTTAATGACAACTATAATGGTCATGAGGTTGTGATGTCACTGACACTGGAAACAAATTTGGCTGAATATGGACCATATGGCACAGAAAAAGGAAAAGAATTCAAACTCTGTGGTCCGGACTACAGTCAAATCATTGGATTTCATGCACACTGTGAAAAGTATATCAACGCTGTTGGAGTTTATGTCCAAGTAAGTGCAACGTAACTATATATATTATCTTTTTCATAAATTACTCTTAAAGGTTTTTCTATTTCTTTGTTGAAGTCGTATCTCCAATGTAGCATAGAATCTTTTTGATGATCATCTAATTCGTCGATATTGGCACGTGAGAAAATTTGTGCACGTGCATAAATAAGGATTACTGAATGTTACTTTAAAGCCTTTAGAATTATTATGTTATATATAACGAGAGCTAATACATTGCAAAAATAGTTTTCTTAAACTTCAATATACATAATTAAAAAAAAAATTTAATTATGAGAGTGACTAAATAATGTTTTGATAAAGTTAGATCCAAACTATTTAATTTAAATTATCACAAACTTTAAAATGGACTCCATTTAATTTCAATAGTTTATAATTTTGTTTTATCAAGTCCAGTCTTTATAAAGTGAACTTTAGGTGGACCCATTATATTTCCATATACTGTTGATATGTCCGGATTTTATAAAAACTTGACATGTTAGGTATGAAGACTTTATATATTATATATACAAGAGTATAAAAACTTACACTCGCTAACTAGCATTAGTGTTCTTCTAAAATTGGTTCCAGACAAAAGTCGACAATGATTTAAAAAAACAAAACCTAGCTATCTGAAGTATTTGACATTATAAAGTATTGTAAAGTTTCAGTCTGAATTTTACCCTGACAACCTTACTCTCTCTCTCTCTCTATATATATATATGCTAATATTTGAGATTTCATGATATCTTTTGAATTTATTATTTTTAAAACACTACATGTAAAAAATTTATTATTTTTAGAATGATTCCTAGCTTAGTCACAAGACAATTGGAAATATATATAGAGTAAGGCTTAGGTGATATAAATAGCATAAGGCCATTTATGTGCTGTGGTCTCGAAAACCTATCATATAAACTTTAAACTTTGATTAAGTAGCTCAGTAAATTGGTTATGTAATGAACTTGTAGAATATCAATTTTCACTATTTGAGAATTTTTTTTTTTATTTTTTATGATTTATGAAAGATGACAAAAAATGGCTCAAAAATAAAAGAGAATTGCCAATGTTTTATGTTACTTTTTGCTATCTTTTATAAATCATAAAAATAGTAAAAAAAAAATTCAAAATTATAAAAATTAGCATTCTACAAGTATATTATATAAACAAATTAGTACCAGTGTTGTAAATAACGGTATGTGGTCATCGGACTGATAGGGTACCGCCAAGCGATTAATCGGGAATAATCGGCTATAATCGAGAATAATCCGTTGATTAATCGAAAAAATCTATGATGGTTTAGTCACCACCAACGACTAATCGGCTGATTAATCAGCCTAAACGGACGTTTTTTACAACACTGATTAGTACGATGTAGCCTAGACCGACTTAATTAGTTTACCTACGAATATTGACAATATTGACACATTTACATGAGAATTTATAGTACTCCAAAAACATAATATCAGAGGCACGGTTTTCCATTTTCCTTTAATTTTCTCGCCGAAGCAAGATCAGCCGATTTTTTTTAAAATACCCACTAAAAAAAATATTTTATTAAAAATAACCAGGTTTCAGCAAAATTTTTAAAAATACCCAAACCGCGGATTTTTTCCGCGCTCCGGAATTTTAATTCCGGGGTGCGGAAAAAATTCGTTCCCCGAAAAAAAAAAATTAATTTTTTTTCCCGAGCGCGGATATTTTCCGCCGCCCGGATTTTAAAATAATTTTTTTTTTTTTTTTGGCCCAACTTTGCACCTCTGGTTAACATATCAAAACACCTTAAAAAATCATAAAAATTTACCGAAAAGCATTATTGACTTTATAGAATAAGACTGTGAAGTTTCATACAAAATCTCAAAACAGATTGTGAGATATCGGCTCTCAAAAATTGCCCGAACTGCTGAAGGAGTGCTTCTGAGCCCAAATTTGCACCTCTGGTTCACATATCAAAGCACCTTCAAAATATATGAAAATTTACCAACTTGTATTTTTGACTTTATAGAACAATACTGTGAAGTTTCATATAAAATATCAAAATAGATCGTGAGATATCGGCTCTCAAAAATTGTCCGAACTGCTGAAGGAGTGCTTCTTAGCCCAAGTTTGCACCTCTGGTTCACATATCAAAGCACCTTTAAAATATATGAAAATTTACCGACTTGCATTTTTGACTTCATAGAACAAGACTGTAAAGTTTCATATAAAATATCAAAATAGATCGTGAGATATCGGCTCTCAAAAATTGCCCGAACTGCTGAAGGAGTGCTTATGAGCCCAAATTTGCACCTCTGGTTCACATATCAAAGCACCTTCAAAATATATGAAAATTTAGCGACTTGCATTTTTGACTTTATAGAACAAGACTGTGAAGTTTCATATAAAATATCAAAATAGATCGTGAGATATCGGCTCTCAAAAATTGTCCGAACTGCTGAAGGAGTGCTTCTTAGCCCAAGTTTGCACCTCTGGTTAACATATCAAAGCACCTTCAAAACTCATGAAAATTTACCGACATGTATTCTTGATTTCATAGAATAAGGATGTGAAGTTTCATACAAAATCTCAAAACAGATCGTGAGATATCGGCTCTCAAAAATTGCCCGAACTGCTGAAGGAGTGCTTCTGAGCCCAACTTTGCACCTCTGGTTAACATAGCAAAGCACCTTCAAAATATATGAAAATTTACCGACATGTATTCTTGATTTCATAGAACAATATTGTGAAGTTTCATACAAAAACTCAAAACAGACCGTGAGATATCGACTCTCAAAAATTGCCCGAATTGCTGAAGGAGTGCTTCATGATTGAAGGTGTTTTGATATGTTAATCAGAGATACAAATTTGGGTTCAGAAGCACTCCTTCAGAGAGAGTTCAGTTTTGTTATGTTTGAGTTTTAATTTGTTATGTTCAGTTTTATTATCTTCTTAGTATATGTTTTATTATGTTTCAGTTTTCAGTTTTGTTATGTTTCATTATCTTATGGTCTATTTTGATATTTTGTATGAAACTTTACAGTCTTGTTCTATGAAAACAAGAATACATGTCGGTAAATTTTCATGATTTTTGAAGGTGCTTTGATATGTTAACCAGAGATGCAAACTTGGGCTAAGAAGCACTCCTTCAGCAGTTCGGACAATTTTTGAGAGCCGATATCTCACGATCTATTTTGATATTTTATATGAAACTTCACAGTCTTGTTCTATGAAGTCAAAAATGCAAGTCGGTAAATTGTCATATATTTTAAAGGTGGTTTGCTATGTTAACCAGAGGTGCAAAGTTGGGCTCAGAAGCACTCCTTCAGCAGTTCTGGCAATTTTTGAGAGCCGATATCTCACAATCTGTTTTGAGATTTTGTATGAAACTTTACAGTCTTATTCTATGAAGTCAAGAATGCTTGTCGGTAAATTTTCATGATTTTTTAAGGTGTTTTGATATGTTAACCAGAGGTGCAAAGTTGGGCCAAAAAAATAATTTTTTTTCTCCAAACTCTAAAAAAAATAAAATAATTATTTTAAAATCCGGGCCGCGGAAAATATCCGCGCTTGGGAAAAAAAATTAATTTTTTTTTTTTATTCGGGGCGCGAATTTTTTCCGCTTCCCGGAATAAAAATTCCGGAGCGCGGAAAAAATCCGCGGTTTGGATATTTTTAAAAATTTTGCTGAAACCTGATTATTTTTAATAAAATATTTTTTTTTAGTAGGTGTTTTTAAAAAAATCGGCAAGATCAGGAAAACCCCTCCCCCCCCCTCGGTGGGGAGAGGGAGTCAGCGAGAGAGATGGGGGCGTGAAAATGGAGAGGAGAGGGGCCGGGGCTTCTCCTTTTTCCTTCTCCAGGATGGAGAAAATGGAGAGAGCGAAATAGATTGGTGGGGGAGGGTTGGCAGTGGCAAGAGGAGCCCTCCTCTGGTGCGTGATTCCGTGAACGGGAGAGAAGAGGGAGACGGGGAAAGAAGAAAAGGGCTGGATCCCAAATTTTTATAGATTGGAGTTAATTCCTCATTTTCAATTTCATTCAAAAATCAAAGGATAACATGGCTTCAGGATTCGTGCTACTGTGATCCAACGGTTGAACAATTTCTGAAATTCAATTATACTTTCCTTTAATTGATTATAGTCTGTTTTGCTTATAAAATCCGAATCAAAGTTCCATACAAATATTACAATTAAACTCATACATATATTTCGGACATTTATTTCTCAATTTAAGATCCAAATAATTCAATATCAAATAATATATACATATATATATATAATCAAATCTCTATACTTCCTTAACGAACGGGATTGATAAATTTTATAATTTATTCGTACGAATAATCCATATATTTATATTCTTGATTGGAACTCAATTTATTTTAGTTTAGTTAGATTCTATACGAATATTCGTTGTTATTATTTATAATTTAGTTTAATTTATAATTTGTTCAAAGTTTTGTATATTTTATTCTTACCCAATCTACAATCGAAACAAATCAACAAAACTTGCGTATGGCAATTGCTATGATGGATTTTTCATAAGTTCATGATTCCCAACGGTTTAATAATTACCTTATAAATTTCTAATTTTATATTTTTAATTTGGTTATCATTATTTCTTTATTTCCAAAGTGTTGTAATTTTGTATTTTCAAAATTATGTACCTTCAATCAACAACTCAACGGAGATTTAATTATGCGAAGGTTCGTTGTTGTATTTTAGATGTCTATAACTGCATCCAACTTTTATTAATTTTTTATTAACATTTTCATTTTGATAAGATTACATAATTCTAACGGGTCACACAAGATGTATGTTATTTTTATGAAAATTCTTATTTATAACTTTACTTTGCAATTTTATAAGTTTAAATTAAAATTGGTTTAATCAGAACCTTTCAATTTCTGTATTTTTGGCATTTATCGTTCAATTGTTTCTATTCATTGAATTTTCATTTCAGTTATTGATTATAATTCTATAATTGTTTATTTAAGTAATTCGTTAGTAAATCTTATTTTATTAGGCCTTACTATAAAATTATCTTTCAAAATTTACAAAATTTTAAATTAGTTCCGATTTTATTATCAATAATTCGTTTAAATTTATTACTAATCCTGTTTATAATAAATTTAACCATAATTAAAATTACGGGTTATTACAATTTTTTTACGTGAGGTCAAGATCATTTAAACTTTTATTTACTACATTTATTTGTGTTCTCTGTATGCAGTCAACTGGTGGTTCTATAATAGAGAAAGGTAGATTCAGCATGTATGACAATATTATGCAAGAGAAAGAAATGGATCCTACGGGCATTACTCACATTGTTAAAATTATTATCTACCATGAGAGCTATATTCATGGTCTTATTGTGGATTGTGAACATAATGACACCACACAATGCACCTACAAATGGGGCTGTAATTACGGACGCAAGAATGAGGTACGAGCCATTTGCAGACTTAGTAATAGATGTCACCTTTTTATTGTAAAGTTCGATGAATTATTTTGAAATTATAAATTCTTAAATTACTACATAGCATAGCTAGATAAATTATTATCAAACAAAATAAATAAAAAACAAAAAAATAAAATGTTGGGAGAACCATATCTAATTAATTGGGTAAAACAATATATTTTTATTTAGGCCGGGTTTTGAACGAAGAGCTCTATATTTAAATAAAATTAATAAATAAAAACTAGAGGATTGTTCTCTGCACTTGTCATCATAGCAATTGTTCTTATAAATGGTCACTCTAACAATACTACTTCAGAACTCTAGCTTCAGAAACTTCTTGACATATATATTTGTAAAGAACAACAGAAATTGTTAGTTCTGATATATACATCATTTGATCTACATTTACACGTATATCAGTTTTTTTAATTTACAAAACATCAAGATACTGAAGAGTCAGCTACGCCAAAATCTTGATAGTAGTGATTTTTAAATGTCAATACTCACTTGTCAATCTTTCAAATATTATTAAACTTTATCAGTATAAATTGCTCATGTACACTTGTGATATAAATATTTTATTATACTTGGACCCTTCTCTTTTTTCCAAAATTGGTCATCAATTTAAATGTTTATTTTGGCTTAATATATATTACTCAAGAACTTTTCTTTGAATATTGGATCAATCTGTTTTCGGTAAAAAAAAAGTCAAGCAAAGATGACACAATTAATTAGGTAATCTAACTCGAAAGTATTTAATATTAAAAAAAACGTAATAGGATAAATTCAAGGTGTAAGTTAAAAGAATTAATTTCTTGGAAAAGTATACATATTATTTACAAAAATACCAATTTTAACTTGGTTTTTCTTGTAAAATTTGTCTCCCAATGCATATATATTAAAGCAGTTTTAATTACTCATAACTTACCTAGGAACATTTAAACCTACTAACAAGCAGTTCTGTAACTGTCTGAAGTCTTCTCTTACTTGGTTCTATTTTTTTGTAGGTCAATTTTGAAACAAACGAATACATTACGTCTGTAAATGGCCATGTGAAAAGTGGTAATGATTCGATTTGTTTTCTAAGGTCACTGGTATTGAAAACTAATTTGAGAGTTTATGGACCTTACGGCACACAGTCGCCGAAAGACGATTGGAAACCTTTCGAATTTTCTTCGCCTCTCGGCGGTCAAATAATTGGCTTTCATGGATACTATAGTGATGAATACTTTGTCCAGGCTCTTGGAGTTTATGTCCGGCAGGTAGGCACAACTATCATGTTTTTCATTAACTATTCTGAATTTATTTTCTATTTCCTTGTTGTACACCGGATCTTTCATTCTGAAAATTATATTTAAATTAATATAAAGTTATGATAATTCGCATATTAGGATTCTACCCGTACTAAGAATCTATATTTTAATTAAAAAGTTCAAACAATTGATCCGAACCATTAAACATAATATTCATATGAAAATATACTTGGTGACTAAATTTTATATGTTTTCATAATTTTTTTTTCTATTTCATAATATCAGAACCATTAAACAATTGACTCCAAGTCCCCAGATTATGATTTTCCTTTGATGTTTATGGGCTCAAATTAATAGAACCATTTTCAACTGATTCAAATTGGTCTTTTAAGAGGCTCCAATTGTCAACAGAAATAAACATGGGCGACCATTGAAATAATTGGGGCTTTTTTATTTACCTAGTATGAAAATATTTTTTCTTTGTTGCCTAAAAAAAGTAGTTGTGAAAAACAAAATCTAACTCATCTTTAGTGATAAAATTTATAAAAGAGCAGATGATTATATCTTTGAGATAATTCATTGTAGTTCACCTTAAATTATTGTTTAGTGGAAAACAAATATATGGTAGTGTGAAAAATGAGGACAATATTGTTTCTAGAGTTTTTATTATTTTATTTTATTTCATTTGATCAAGATCCTTAGAACCTTTGTTTTCTATTTTATTGAAATATTGGTTTCTAATATAGAATGTACATAACATGTATTTAGTGTTCTCTATATCCAGTCAAATGGTACTATAATAAAGAAGGGGCCATTCCTTGGTGACGGTGGTATTGTGAAGAGTATGGATCCAACGTGCATTACTCGCATTGTTAAAATTATGATCTACCATGGTAACGAGATTAATGGACTTACTGTGTATTTTGAACGTAATGGCACCACTCATTGCACTGGCCTTTGGGGCAAAAATAAAGGAAAGTTGGATGAGGTACAAACATTTTTCTGCTTTAATTTAGTAATATATGTCACTTTCTTTTATTGTAAACTAAGATCGATGAAGTTCAAATGACTGATGACTTTTAATTCATAATTATGTATTCTTAAATTAGTGTTTGGATAAATTATTATCAAACAAAATAATTATAAAACAACAAAATACAAAAGTTGGGACAACTAGGTCTAATTAGTTAGTTAATTAATTGACCTAATTTGTATACACAAGGGCTCTCTGTTTTTATTTTTATTTTTGATCGGGTACTGAAAACAGAGAGCTCTTTAAGTAAAACAAAAACTGATTAAAATCTGCGAATTATTGCTCTCAGCGTTTTGTACTTCTCATCATAGCAATTAGCAATACACGATTGAAGCATTTAATGAAAAAAAAACATAATAAGATAAAATAATGATGTAAGTTGAAGGTACTTTTGTTTTCTTGGAACAATGTCATTGTTGTATATATACAAAAGTACCAATATGAAATTTTTGGTTGTTCCTTGTAAATTTTGTCTCCTAGTGAACAATTTAGAATTTTAATCATTCATAACTTACCAATTAACAGTAGAAGTTATTAAAAAATAATTATATGCATTCATAAATTACCAATTAACAGTAGAAGTTATTAAAAAATAATTATGTGCATGCATAAAGTTTTCTCACTAGTTTTATGTTTTTTCAGATAAATTTTAAAACAAACGAGTACATTAAGTCTGTAAAAGGTAATTACTACGAGTCCACTAGTATATCGAGGTCACTGGTACTGGTAACTAATTTGGACAATTATGGACCATACGGCACGGAAGAAGGGGAATCCTTTGAACACACTTCTCTGCACGGTCAAATTATTAGCTTCTTTGCATGTGTCGGAATTAATTATGTTTTCCGTCTTGGAGTCTATATCAAGGTATTTACAACATTTATGTTTGTCAAAACTACTCTGAAATTTTTTTCTAATTATTTTTTGTTATCTTCGTAAGCCTTTATTGTCAATTATATTTATTGCCAAGGTACCAAGTGCAATAATAAGTAAGTCGGTGCTTTGCGGTGGCAGTGGGGGTTCAGCAAGAGATGTGGACGACGTGTCTGCCATTTTGTATATTAATAAAGTCACGATTCGATATGACGATACTATTCATGCTCTTTCTATGCGTTATAGACTTAATGATTCCTCTTCTAAAGAAACACCACTCTGGGGCGGAGAAACAGGAAAGCTGACTGAGGTACGTACAAGATTCTTGCACCAAACATATACTCCTCTCCTGGGGAGATTTTACAATTTCTAAATATTTTTTTTCTATTCTTTTTAGTATTTCAGATACATACAAAAGAGCAAATGAACTGTTTATGAAAATTAAAAGCTACCAACAAACTGTTATTGTTGTAAATGTAACTCGGATTGTGAATAGTATGGGCCAGAGGGGAGTTTATATAACCTGATTTTAATTTCTTATAAGATTTTACGAGGCTTTGATATATTTTCTCAATCTTAGTCACGCCTCACTTCTCTGATGCTCATCCTATTTATACTAATATATGTCGGTACTAAAATTTCTAAATTTTACATATTTATTCTACCGACATTATTAATATGTCAGTACTAAAGTTTTTAGATTTTACATATTTATTCTACCAACATTATTAATATATGTCGGTTGATTTCTCTAGAGAGTACATGATATGTACATGTCTTCTAACTATGATATGTTACGAGAGTATAGAACTTTATCGGATAATACACTTGCATTATAACCGGCTATATATCTTCAATACACTACAATTGATTAATGGGCTTGGGCTTTCCGATAATTAATAATTTTTACTGGGCTCCTGAAGTCGTTGCTGTCAATTTCAACAGTTATATGCATAAAGTTTTCTATATGGTTTTGTAGATCTATTTTTATGGAGATGACTACATTAAGTCTGTGAGAGGCTATGTTGGCTACTTCGGTGACATATTTACTGTGAGGTCACTGCAACTGATAACCAAGTACGGACGAAGTTGCGGACCATACGGCAAAGAAGAAGGGACTCCTTTCGAACTCTCTGCTTTTGACGGTCAAATCATTGGTTTCCATGGACGCTCTGGGGAGTACCTCAATGCCATTGGAGTTTATGTCCAGGTACGTACTAGTATTACTTCTCACAAGCAACTCTGAAACTTGTTTATATATGTCTTATGCATTTGACCTCTTCATTATATTTTAATTCGTTTTCAATTGTTTTATAATTAACAAAATGTGTTATTATTAAGTCCAACGGCTATAAAATCAAATAGCAATCTGTTGAGGTTAATTGCAGCCGTTGATTATTGTGTGAAGGAATTAAACTTTACTCATCAAATTTTGCAGTGGGGTGTTGATGATTGATGACACGATTTTGAAGGTCAAACGTGGTTCTTATTGGACAAATAAAATATGGATTTGAAGCTTTATTCAATTTTAAGATGATGAAAGTTTCAAGTCTATTAGAATTTCGTACAGAAATTTATGGTTTTTGAGTGAAGTATGCGTGGGTAATTGTTATCTCAAAATTTTGTTTTTCAGTTTTATTTTTATATTTATGAAATTCTAGAGTTGGTATTCGATTTTTATGGCTATAAAACAGTTGCCTTGTAATTTAGGGTGTTATAAAACAGTTGCTATAGAAAGTTATGGTTTTTGAGTGAAGCATGCCGTGAGAATAGTAAGAAATTAAATTTAATAATGATCTTAAAAATTTTAAAATGGTCAAATTTATTTTATAAGAAATCAAGCAGTCAAAAATAATAAAAAAAAAATCAATGAATTAAAATAACTTATACATCTTCATTTTTTTTATAGCTTGACTTTGTATTAAATGAGTTTGAAAATTTTAAAAATTTATATGTACACGCATCACTCGTGATGTAGCTCAATATCTTGAATTTGTTGCTTGAAACAAATTCAATTTTTTTTTAAGTTAATCTTACCAAACTTTTTTTATGAGCCTACCACATCCTAACCTCACTCATATTATAGGAAGAAGCTAATAGTCCCCGGACTCCAATTCCCCAAAAATTCTCGGAAGTCCCTGTAAACTAATGGACCGAAGTCGGTAAACTTCAAAACTAAATCCTGTAAACCAATTCAATGAATCCTGTAAACATAATAACTTTTCATTTCTGTGTGGTCTCCAATAACCTCCACTTTAACAACTTTAATTGCTTTGATCGGGACCACTTTTAGACTTTTGACCAGAATCATATCTAGAAGATCTCTAACGGTTTTTTAAAATTGATAACTAACTATGACCACTTTAAAATTATGTAAACTTATATATGTAAAATAAATTCAATTTTTTTTTTTCAAATCTCCTTCTAGATGCTACTTTCAATTATTTTGAATTATGTAAACACTGTCACATAACATTGTCACATAACTCTATAAATGTTTTTTCTTTGTTTATTTTTTTTTTATTTTGAAAAATTCACATTCACTGCAAAATAGTTAGGAAAATTCAAATTCTCGATCTTTAAGTATCCAACACTTCTAAATTTTTTTTTTCTAGCTAGCTATGCTACCGCTACATTCTCAAATTGAAACTTTCTTTTCATGCAGTTCTTCAATTTTCTATTTTTAGAAAAAATTCAAAACATAAAAAAGAAGATATAAATAGAACAAAAATCATATTTTTGATAAGACGTTGCGATCCATAGCGTAGCGTCTCAACTTGCAGAGTGGTCACGTGACTTTACTATTGGTAAAGTCCTGGGGGGTGGGGCCCGCAGCAGAGAAGAAAAGAAACCTCTTTCATTCATTCATTCACGCTTTCTTTTCCGGAGACGTACGCCGAACTCCCGCTGGACCCATCCCACGCCAGAAACAACCATCTCTTTCTTTCATTAGCGTTACAAACTCACAATCAATACTAATTGCTAATACCACCCCAACTTGCCCCTCTTCTTCTACCCCACTGGAATCTCTCTCTCTACAATCATCCTCTTCTCAAATCATCCACCTTACCTTTTATTTTTCTTCTTTACAATTAATATATTGGATTGGAAAATGTCTATCAATTTAATTTAGAAAAACAAAAATCAAATAAATAATGCATTAAATCATGTAGTTTATGCAGATAATTTTGGAAATAATTGTATTTAATGATGAAATTTATAAAAGAAAAATGACAATTAAAATATAATTTTACACTATGTCTTGTTAAAATAAATTAGTTAATTTCAAATTTGAGATTGTATATTTGTGTCAAAACAAATTAACAATTTATCTCATGTATAAATTAGTATCAATGTTGTCACTAAAATTCTATTTAAAATTGCTTCCTTAATTCTCACAATTCTTCATGTTATTTCATTGGATAAAGGAGATTATTCCACCAAATTATTTACCTGTTGTTTGTGGAAGAATTTAAGCTCCTTTTTGGGTGGCGAATTAGCTGCTAATTTTGATACTACGAAATCAACATGAAGAAGAGATTCTAGGGGTAATGATTTTAACAGAACAGTTTTCGCTTCATGCAGGGCACAAACTCTATGCATGATTGTTTTGGTTCTATAGTTCGTGCGCTGCATGAAGTTATAACTCCTCTGTTAAAATCTTTCCTCGATTCTAGAGGAATGCTTCCGTCTCAACTCAGAAATGAAATGCCGGATGGATGTGATAGGGGTAATTTGGTCAAATCACATCAAAGCGAATCCCGTCCGACACCGGACCCGGTACTCTTCCCTCGTCTTTATCCACCCGGAGAAAATTAATTATTTCTTTTATTCCTTCCCGACCGGTTTCCCGGTCAAACCCTCTCAATCCAACGGCTGTGATGAGCCTCCGATCTCATATGGCCCATTGGCCCACGCTCATGCCATCACTAGCGCGAGCGTCGGCGCACGCGCAGTCCACCACCTGGCGATTACCGGTTTGCCTTCCCACCTCTATCACGTGCGTTGCACGCGCTTCCCTACCGGCGCTTCGCCGATCCCTCTCCAGTCTTCCCTTCTTTCTTCTTTTACCTTTTCTCAATTCCCCACCAAACCAAACCACGACCTAACACAAAAAAAACCCAGCCCCAGAGAAGAAGAAAACCAGATCTACCGCTTCTCCTTTAAACCTAAAATCCAAGGAGAATTAGCGTCGATCTGATGGAGTTAAGGGAGCATGCGCCACCGTCGCGGCCGGTTAATCCGGGGATGCCTTACCGGGAGGATTGCTGGAGCGAAGGGGAGACGTCGGCGTTGGTGGATGCGTGGGGAGAGCGCTATTTGGAGCTCAATCGAGGTAATCTTCGTCAGAAGCAGTGGCAGGAGGTGGCCGATGCTGTTAACTCTCGGATCGGCACTACTCGGCGTAAGATGCGTACGGATGTGCAGTGCAAGAACCGGATCGACACTTTGAAGAAGAAATACAAGTTGGAGAAGGCTCGGCTTGTTGAAGGAACTGCTGTCACTAGCTCTTGGCCTTTCTATGGTCGGCTTGATGCTTTGATTGGGGCTACCACGCCTGCTGCTGGATCTGGATCGAGTGGCGGAGGTGGAGGTATTAAGCGGCATGCTCCCTCTGCTTCTTACTCTCATTCATTCTCTCACTCGCCATCTCCGGCCCTTGCAATTCCTTTGCCTTATCAGAAAAAGGGGATCGGGATGCTACCAACTGCGTCGCCTTTGCATGGGAAGCTTCCTGCAATGACAACACTGCCAACTGCTCTTCCTGTTGATGACTCTATATTTCGAAAAGCCGCTGCTGCAGCTATGGCTGCTTCCTCGCTTCCCATGGGGAATGCCTTTATCAGAAGGACTCCTCCAGTTGCCCCACCAGTGCATTCAGGTGAAAACTCTTTTATTAGAAAAGCTCCTACTCCAACAGCTCTACCCATGGACAATTCCTTCATGAGAAATGTTGCAGCAGCGGCTTTGGCTGCGAAAGGAGAAGCGGGTGAGGAGGAAGAGGAGGAATCGGAGGAGGGGGAGGGGAACTCAGAGCCGAGGTCGGTTTCCATGGGCGAAAGAAAAAAGGGGAAGAAGAGAGGGAGCGGAGAAGGGATACTGGAACTGGCAAAGGCAATAGAGAAAATGGGAGAGATGTATGAGAGAGTGGAGGGGGTGAGGCAGAGGCAAATGATGGATATGGAGAAGCAGAGAATGGAGTTCCTCAAGGGGCTGGAGTTGCAGCGCATGGAGATGTTTGCTGATCTGAAGGTGCAAATGGAGAAGGTCAAGCGCGCCAGGAGGTCATCTGATGCTGGTGAGCTCATCGGATCTGTTGCTGCCGTATCTTTTCTTTCAAACTCTAGCTTCCTCTGATTGGTCACTTGTTTCAGGTGTTCAAGTTAGGTAAAACGTAACAACTGTTGTATATTGTTAGGCATTCCAAGGAGTTGCAAGGGGGTTTGAGTCATGTACTAGGGGGGCATTAGGGTTTGGGGAGAAATGGAGAGAGAAGGGCGAGAACATCATCAGAAGGGGTTGGTTGGGTTATTTCTGTTCTCGTTTGTTATTTGGATGAGAATACCGTAATTTTAAGTTTTGAGTTCTGACTCAGAAGCAATAGTATGGGTTGACCAGTGTAAGACCAAATTAATCACTTGATGCAATCTCTGAATTCTTTTAGTGTTTTATCCAATTTGTTCATATGCTGGCTGAGGTTCTTTTGAATTTATTGTCGGGTGATCACAAAAAAGGATGTTAGAGATGTTAACTTTTTAATACTGATATCTAAGTATATTATCTCTTTGCATATAATCTATAAACCACAAAAGGATGTTGAGCTATTTGATCTGATCCAAGTTGGAAAATTTCTTGCTCCACCATTTAATAATTGAGTTTTGTGAAGAGCAGAGCAGACTTCTTTTTCGTGTGCTCTTCAGTGACTGTGAATTCTGAATGCTTTCTTTGTGCCATCCCCATTTGCCTTGCTAGTTCCTCTTGCTCAGTAGAAAATAAGAGCTTTCTTTGATGTTATAATTTTCAAATATAAGCATGCTATTGCAATTTTAAATTCAGTACTGTACTGTGTTGTTTACTTCTTTTCTTCCTTCCATAGCAAACTTTCTTTTAAACATTTGTACTGTTATCCTTTTATATTATCTACAACTGCTTGCTCTCCTGTTGACCAATTTTATTCAGTTTGTGACAATATTAGTTCGTAGAGGAGGGATCCGCTTGCAACATTTTTAAGTTACAACATCTTACAACAATCCAGTTTTGTGATTTTCAAATTCCAAATAGTCAATTCAAACCGTTCAATATCATATCTATATTAAAATGTGAAA
Organism: Carex rostrata; assembly: GCF_964058835.1. NCBI lineage: Eukaryota > Viridiplantae > Streptophyta > Magnoliopsida > Poales > Cyperaceae > Carex > Carex rostrata. The sequence continues at coordinate 11,254,065 of NC_135929.1, forward strand.
ATGTGCTTAGAGATCAAATTTTACATTTTTTTTTGAATTTTTTTACTATTTATTAAGTACTTTACCCCGTTGTTTTCATTGGTCCAAAATTATCTAAAAACAACTGTTTTGTAAAATACTTAATAAATAGTAAAAAAATTCAAAAAAATATAAAATTTGATATTCAAGCACATTTTAATATAGAGATCATGTTGAACGGTTTGGATCGACTGTTTGGACTTTCAAAATCACAAAACCAAATTGCTGTAAGATGTTGTAAGTGGATCCCTCCCTCTAGTTCGTATTAGTGCCATGCTATGTTTACTAATAGTTCTATTTCCTTGAATTTCAGGTTATTCATAGTTAATGAAGGAAGCTATATCGAATTTATCTCGAATCTGACTGTTAAGCCTCCTGCAATATTGGAACAATTCTAGTATTAGGAATTAGTTGGCAGCAACTCTAAGTAAGTAGGTTAGATATTGTAATGATATTATTGTAGAGGATTTGCGCTTTATGTATGTGGCATGTAGAGTATCTTGTTTGATTGTTAAACATCATGAGGTAAATGATTGTTGAATCCATGCATAGCAACCTTTTGTACAGGCCCTCTTCCAGGTTTCACTTGACAGTAACGTACTGAAAACTGTCAGTGACTGATACTGAGTCTGCATCCTCATTGTTTTTTGTGCTCCAATCATGCCTCGTATCCTCATCTCCGTTTCCAAGTCCACACAATCGATCCGAACTGTTCAATATGATCTTTCCAAATTTTATATTCTTAGATCTTTTTTATGATTATTTTATGTAGGTACAAAATCACAGTTTTTGGATGGTCCAAAATCTTCTAAAAAACCAGTGATTTTGTGCTTATCTAAAAATGTTTTTCAAAAATATAAAATTTGGTCTCCAGCTAACTCTACTCTTTGAGAACGGAGATAAGGATAAGGATGTAAAACATGATTGGGGCACAAAAAGAATGAGGTATTTTAACCCTATTATTTTCTGAAATAAACCAGTCTCATTTTCAGTACACATTAAAACTGAGCCAAGTCTTGCAGCTATGCATGTTAACAAATATTAACAACTACCAGTCACTGTTTTGTTTGCTCAAACATTTTTATTTTATTTTTTATATTTTTTTTTATGTTTGTGGTTCTGGTAATGTACTGGATCCTATAATATCATCCTTTTCTTGACCATATTTCTCATTGGAAACATAAAAAATATAGAACTGATTTGTCTTTAAATATACTAAAATCGACAATCCTAATTATCCTTGTGAAATATTTATTCCTTGATCTGTTATGTACTTAAATACACGCATCATTCATAGTACATATGAACATAATTGCGTATAAAGGGAAGGGATTGTTTGATAATAATTATGTTAATAATTTGAATAAATTCAGAATAATGTTAAAAACAAAAAACTGTCGGACATATAGATAGCCTGACAATATTATTTTATACAATCTGAGTTTTGCTTGATATTGCTTCATCATCGAAAATAAAAAAATAAAAAAAAACTTGATTAACGCTGAAATATATATCAAATCTCATCATTTTAAATATACATGATATGTAAAACATGTTAAACATGCCTATAATGTCGGTTTTCAAATCTAAACTTTTGTTTTAAAAAAAGGTTCTCCTGTTATTAGAAATAGCTTGGACAACAGTTTCATTATCCTCCTAATTTTTTTTATTTTATTTACATAAGATTGTGCAAGCCAAAATTATCCTTTACATGTGTTGATCCTAGATGAAATACTTCCTCTTTGCATACTTTGAAATTCCAAGTCATAATTTTTTGAAGAAGAAAAAAATTAAGCAAACAAGAAATATTACCAAAAAAGAAGCAAATGTTGAAGACATGACAGGAGAAAGGAAAATGAGATGAAGCTTCATAACAAAAACCGTTGATTTAATTACAAATATAAAGACACTGATACTGGTACAATATCAACAACAGGAAACAGGCTGAGCCAAACATATGGTTCTTAAAAGAAATTAAGCTGTTTATAGCTTGTCACGTGGACCTTTCTCAGGGGGGAGTTGTGGGCCCTTCTTGATCGGAAGCACATCTCCCGATGCGGTGGAGCTTAGGTACGCAATGGTGGAGCCGCCACCGAGAAGCAAGAACTTGAGCAGGAGGCCTCTCTTGGTGAAAGGGGCAGCAAATGTTTGGAAGAACTTGCTCTGTATTTTATTTAAATTCATTAGAATGCTATGTTATTGTCATTTAAAAAAAATTAACTTCTAACTAAAATATTGAAAAATTTTAGTTACTGTAGGATAATTTTATTTTGAGTGAGTCTATGGTACTATGCATATTACGATTTGTTACCGTGCTACGGCTCTATATTCGAGTTTTCAAATCCTAACGGTCGATCCGAACCGTTCATCTTGTTCTTCATATTAATATGTGTTTGGAGACCAAATTTTACATTTTTTGAAATTTTTTTACTATTTTTTTAGATTGATTGAAAATCACTGTTTTTGGATGGTCCAGAATTTTCAGATCAAGTGATTTTCTAAATATCTAAAAAAATAGTAAAAAATTTTCAAAAAATGTAAAATTTGGTCTCCAACCCGAATTGCTGCTAATTAACATGATGAACGGTTCGGATCGACCGTTAGGATTTGAAAACTCGAATATAGAGCCGTAGCACGGTAACAACCCGTGATATGCATAGTACCATAGATTCACTCTTTTATTTTTATAAAGAGTTCTTAAATGTACAAGTATGTATAAAATTATAAGATATAAAGAACAAAATTGCTGCTAATTAACATGTAGACCCATCCCTGCTAGTACTAAATTACAAGAATGAGACTATTCGCGAGGGTATTTGTGAGGGTATTATCGTGGATATTTCTGTCGGTAATACCGACATACTCAGTAAAAATATTTTTTTATTGGTGTACCTCGTAGATAGTGTTCCATTCTTATAGTCAATGCAAAATGTTGCTAAAAATAATTCTAGTACCTGGAGCGAGTTGTAAGGCGAGGGAGCATCGGATCCGTACAAGTCCCATTGCCCGGTGGTATTGCCGAGGTCTTCAAGATCAAAGTAAATGCTCTTGTCACCGTACTTTGCCGTGACCGAAACCTTGTGTGACCTCCTAACAACACCAAAAGTATCAAACTCAAAAGTAAATCAATTATTGTCATTTTTTGTATTAAAGGGTTCCAGTACAATCCAGTATCTTTTCATTCTTCAATTATTGCTATAAAATTACCTTAAGTTGGTTTTGCGGAAGGAACGGCGGAGGGGCTTGACAGCGAGTTGGGTACCATGGATGGAGCTTCCGGCAAGGCCTCTGACAGCAACAGGCTGTGCAACAGCAATGGTGGAGAGAGATGCCATGGCTTGGAATTAGGGAGACAATGGTTTCTCTCTTTGAGTCTATGCTCTGTCCTTAAGACTCCACACAAATGACAAGGATTTGAAATGTCTGGTGAGTAAGATCCTATTGGCAGCTCTCACTGATCCCACCCACACAAAGGATGCCACGTGGGATGCCATATGGATAGCCTTATCTTGCTTTTGTTTTTCACCTTTGCTTCTGTTTGCTTTGTTCATGATATCTGGAAATGAAATAGTGGGATTTTATTATTTTAAGTTAGATCGTACGATAATATATCATATTTTTTTTACAAAGAAGATTTTTTTTTAATTTTAAATCGAATTGTTTCGTTTGTTTAAATGAAATGGTCGAATTAGAATAATAAGATATTTTGTTATCAGTTGTTTAATATTTTTGGGTTATTATTTTGTGTGGATTTAATTTTTATATGGATTGCATTAGATAAATTATGTAACGAACTTTAACTAGACTAAATGTCTTCATTTTTTGTGCTTCCACATGTTATTTTTAAAAACTTTAATAATTCAAAATTTAAAACTTAAAAGTCAAAATAAAACCGTTAGATGTAATCTATATTATTTTCTCTATGTGATCATAAAAAATATCACATTTCAATTTTGTTTTTATGTGAATCAATAAGTTAAAAAAAATCAACGTCTAGAAATTATCCACATTAGTATGTTTTGTACAAGCTCTTGATGACAACAAAAGCAAAATCAAAATGCCATAATTTTTTACACGTGCATAGATAAAATGATATAGATCATACACGATTTTATTTTAAATTCTAAATTTCAAATTTTGAATTATTAAAATTTTTAAAAATAAAGACATCCTGAAAGCACAAAAAATAAAACATTTGAATCTCCTCTTAAGAAAAAAAAAATATTGTTAAATATTTCCGACTACTAGTCTACTACACCTGAGCAAACTAGATATTAAAGAAGCGCGCACTTCATTGGAAAAAAAAAAAAAAAAAACCGGGCTAGAGGCGTACATATGAAGCTATTGGGCTCATTTAAGTGGGCCTAGGCCTGGTTTTGCATTAATTACACGGGCTTTGAAAAATCTTAGCCCATTAACTTACTGTCAACGAAACTTGTAACCTGGTAATAAATTAACAGGGAACAACCGTTATCTTCGTTTCTTTTTTCCTTTTCTTTTCTTCCCAATTTTTTCTGATTAAAAAATAAAAAAAAGTTTGGCATGTTAGATCCACCGACGAGTCGACCCGATACAAAAACTCAACCCGCCATAACCTAATTAGTTAACAAATCCATCTCAGTCGCCAGATCCAAATCGGTTTCTGATGTACCAGTCTTGATCTGGCATTTCGCGCGCAGTTCCGTTCGTCGTCTCCGTTGGTCGGGGTTGCGCCGCGCCGAGGCGGAGAAGATAGATAACAGATCTATGCGAGATGGCGTGGTTTGGCAAGGTGTCCCTGGGTGGGCTCCAGGATCTGGCTGGCGCTGTAAACAAGATCAGTGAGAGCGTTAAGAACATAGAGAAGAATTTCGATACTGCTCTTGGATTGGAAGAGAAACCTGATTCTGAAGAAGGTATTCATGATTTGTTATTTGCAATGCCATTGCCAATTCCTCTTCTTTCAGTTCGAGTTCAATTTCATTCTATTATATTATTCATATATTGTATACAGTGGTGGGAACTCCATACAGGTGATCTATTGTATTAGATTCTGTTTATATGGAAATGTGAAATGGGTTCTGGAGTTAAATCCTGCTTTGGGGTGCTTCTATGGGTTTCCTGTAGTATTTGATGTGAACTGTGAATGTTGCGGGTCATTGCACTGAGAGTTAGTGTACTCCTGTAGTAGTCACAGGTGATTTGAATTTTCTGGCTTAAACCTAAGAGATTTTACGGCTTGTGCTTAAATTAAGGAAAGATTTAGCAACACAAACTGAATAAACAGTAGTTGAACATAACAAGCTGTTAACATTTTATTTTTGAAAAGGATTGATTAACTTTCTCCGTGGTTAACATGATCAGGAGCATGGGGAGGCATGCCAGATTTCATGGGTTTCATGGGACAGCAGTCGGAACAGAAAGGAAATGAGGACGCTGAAGCTTCGGCACAACCGCAAACTCTAGAACATTCCACAACTGCTTCCGAGGAAGATCGTAGTGTATCCACTGAAGAAAATACGATCTCTCCTGTAAAGGACAAGGAGGAAGAGGCTGAACCGGTCAAAGATCAAGAGTCGGTGGAGGAAATAGTTGTTGCAGAGAACATTGATCCAACCGAATCTGTAGAGACTGTCAAGGAAAAAGATAATGATGAAGTAGAACAACCGAAGATTGATACTGAAAACGAAGTTTCAGGGGTCATAGGGGATGCTGTGCCAAGTCAGGAGACTGTAGAGGAGACCAAAAGCAGTGTTGAGAGAGAAGCTACCACTGAATTAGAGTCACAGGAGAAGAGTGAGGATGATGCAGGGACAGAAGTTGAACCGGTTGCTATGGAAGTTTACTCTGACATGTCTGACAAAGCACCAAGTGGTGAACTGAGACATGAGTCAGACATGTCTGACAAAGCACCAAGTGGTGAACTGAGACGTGAGTCAGACATGTCTGACAAAGCACCAAGTGGTGAACTGGGACATGAGTCAGAGGAAAACCTTACTTCAGCTGTACCAGATGTTGCTAGTAAAGAGGTGATTAGTCCTGAACTCGCTAAAACATTGGTTGATGCATCTGATGTAGAGCTAGTACATGAAGAGCCTAAGAGAGAGGACACTGTAAAAGAGGAGACGATAGAGGAGGTAGAGAAGGTTGTATCATCTCATGGTTTTACCGGATCAAATATTGAATTGGACAAGTTAAGGAAAGAAATGAAGATGATGGAGGCTGCATTGCAAGGAGCAGCCAGGCAAGCACAGGTAATAGATTTTTGGCAAAAATAAAATAAAATAAGTGAAAGCTTATTTCTTTTAATGCTTTTTAAACAAAAGGTGATAAAAATGAGATGTCTGAGAGGAAACCTTTTTTATTTCTTTTTCAGGCCAAAGCTGATGAGATGACCAGACTCATGAATGAAAATGATCAGCTGAAGTCTACTATTGAGGACTTGAAGGTAGGTACGCTCCTTATTGCTTTTCTTGCTTAATAGTATGTTAAGGCCCTATTTTGTGTAATTTGACAGGAACCAATCTGATTTAATGAACCACTTTTATATTCTGGGGTTGAATATGTTATACCAATTAATGATAGCACTTGATCAAATTAAGATGGTGAGCATAAATATTTACTTAGTAGTGCAGGTATTTGACCCAGTCTAATTTGTGTGCCAATCAATGTGTATATGTTGACATTGCTTTAGAACTGTAAAGATTTTTGTGTGTATAATACAGAGGAAATCCATGGAGTCAGAGGTTGATTCACTGAAGGAAGAATATCACCAGAGAGTTGCTTCTCTTGAAAGAAAGGTAGCTTTGTACTGTTTTTGCATCAGTTAGTGATAAAAATTGATAATGAGGTTGGCAATAGATGTCACTGCAAAGCAGGGGAAGTCCACAGATGTGAACAGATTAGTTGTAATTAGAATGTACACCTGCTACATGCTAGTACTGTGCTTGTACTGGACTTGACTTTCTGAAGGGTAATCCTTGGGCTAGACATGTTTATCTTTGGCTAGATCATGTTTGTTCAGCTGTATATGCAAAATTATACTCTGCAAAACTATCATATGATGTTATAATGATCTATTTTTTTCTTTTCTGGGTTCTCTAGATCTATGCACTAACCAAAGAAAGGGATACATTAAGGAGGGAACAGAATAAGAAGAGTGATGCAGCTGCCCTTTTGAAAGAAAAGGATGAGATTATCAATCAAGTCATGGCTGAAGGTAAGCAGAAGGCAAATTGTCGCAAACCCTAATCAATCAAGGCTCTAATGATTGTTTCATACATTAACTATGAGATTGAAAATGTTTTGTTAAAATTGGAAACTGCACTAAAAAGACTGATTGGATATCTAGTTTCAATTCCATACGGCTTTGGTTCTAGTACTGTCCACTAATTTTATCTTAATAACAACTTTATCTTTGTCTCTAAGATTCTGAACATCAGCAAATTATATTCAAACTTCTCCATCGTGTTAAGTTCTATTATTCTCCTAATACACTCATGAAACAGGAGATATCCAGTATACTATGAAGTATGGACCTATCTATGATTACCTTCCTGAACCTTTTTGTCTTTTCTTGACTGTATAACTTTGTTAAAATGCCCTAGCTAACCTCCTTTGTCACTGATAAATGGTGAAAAGGCAGGTACTATAGGCTTTTAAATAACCCGACAGAAGTGAAGGAGATCTTTTAGTGTGTTTGAAGTGCTTGTGTGTTGTAGCAACATGCAGGATGGTTCTCAATTTTGCATGGCAATGTAATATTTTGCAATTATCAAGGAGTGCATAGAAAGTTAGCCAGTATTGATTTGACAGCTATGACATGTACCTATTGAAGAGTAGTCACTTATTCGATAGCAACAACAGTTACATTGTTTCTAGGCTTGACTAAGATTACTCTGTTTTACTTTTGCTAAATAGGTGAGGAGCTATCTAAAAAGCAAGCTGCTCAGGAGGCTACTATACGAAAACTCCGAGCACAGGCATGAGACCCAACTCATGAACTGGCTTTTTCTGTGTAGACTGATGAGGCAATTTATAATTCTACATCTGTTTAAAATGAACTTTTGTTGACCTTTTCTCTTGTTCTGTTGGGACAGATTCGGGAATTTGAAGAGGAGAAACAAAGGCTTAACTCAAAGCTTCAGGTACTATCCTTAACTAAGCTAGTTCAGTACCATTTAGTACCAACAATTGTCTATTTATTGATTCTTTTACTCTCTTCTTTACTAGGTGGAGGAGGCGAAAGTGGAGAGTATAAAGAGAGACAAGGCAGCGACTGAGAAGTTACTGCAAGAAACAATAGAGAAAAACCAAGCGGAGCTGGCTGCCCAAAAGGAGTTCTATGCCAATGCATTAAGTGCAGCTAAAGAAGCTGAGGCAGTAGCAGAGGCTCGTGCCAATAGCGAGGCAAAGGTTGAGCTGGAGACTCGTATAAGAGAAGCCAGTGAGAAAGAGGCAATGCTGGTTCAGACTATTGAGGAGCTCAGACATACTCTAACTAGAAAAGAGCAGGAGGTATTTGGTAATTTATTGTTAAACATCAGTCAATTGTGTGGTCTGGGGGTTGGCAGAGGTTAAATTTTAAGAAAATGAAATGTTTGTGGAGTCGGATTATTCTGTTTGGTAGTAATATTAGCCTTGAGGGTAGCTATGTTAATTGGGGTTATTCAGACACAACACTTCATTTTAGCTCAGAATTTTCACTCTTTTCTTCGCTCTCCTCTCTAATCTCATGTGGTTTCCAATTTCCAATTTTTTGTACAGGTTGCCTTTAAGGAAGAAATGTTTAAGAGGGACCTTGATGACCTTCAAAAGAGATACCAAGTGAGCTTCTTTCTCTTTTCTTTTCTTATCGCATGACGTTTTGTTCGTTAATTTGAGGTTACTAAAACCAATGACTATTTGTATTATCACAGGCTAGTGAATTACGCTACAATGAATTAGTGACACAAGTCCCTGAGTCAACAAGGCCACTCTTACGACAGATTGAAGCAATGCAGGTTTTTTATTAAAAATTCTCTATCAGTTGAATGGTAGTTATATAACAAGTTTCACAACACTAAGAATGATATGCCCATGTTATCTCATTAATTTCCATGTATAATAGCTCATTTTCAAATGTCCACCCACATATCTGTACAACAACAACAACTAAGCCTTTAGTCCCAAACAAGTTGGGATAGACTCCATCCACATTTGTATAATAGAGAATTTACTTGATTAAATTTTGTGATACTATGTGCTATGTTTCTATTATTGTTCAATATTATTGCTACTGTATGTTAATCTGTTATCTTTAACAGGAGACAGCTGCTCGTAGAGCTGAAGCCTGGGCAGGTGTAGAGAGATCTTTAAACTCCCGCCTACAGGTCTTTGCTAAAAAAAAATAATCAGCTAATCATTTTTCTTTTTCAATAACATAATTGTTTGCATGTTGGTAAACAGTTAAGTGCAGTTTCAAAGCAATTGCTTGACTTTGTTAAGAATGGTTAATGAGAACCTGTTATTGTTTAAAAGATTTCTGTCACTCTAGCTATTGTTAGTTACCCAAAATTTTGAAAAAAAATTGAATTTTGTGTTTATGCTAATTGCCCATTATGCGTTGTAGTTATGGTCATTTACATGGATTTTCTCTGTGGACAGGACGCAGAAGCAAAGGCTGCTGCAGCTGAGGAGAAAGAAAGATCTTTGAATGAGCGCCTTTCTCAAAGCCTTTCTAGGATCACAATTTTAGAAACTCAGGTTTTGCCTTCTTCCTTCCCACTAGTTCCTACTAGTTGGTGATCTTGAATGCACTTGATACTGTTGGACTCTTGCTTGTATCTTCCGTATACTTTTTTAGTTGGTCACATTAGAAATTTTCATTCTGTAATCATATGGAGTATAACTTATTTTTCTTCTTTTTAATATTTGGAGGATCACTTGGATATTAAATTTTTGCTCATAATGTTTTTTTCTTCTCTTTTTGTGACAGATTACTTGCCTCAGAACGGAGCAAACACAACTGAGCCGGTCGCTTGAGAAGGAAAGGCAGAGAGCATCTGAGAGTAGGCAAGAATACCTTGCCATAAAGGAGGAGGCTGCAACTCAAGAAGGCCGAGCAAAGCAACTCGAAGATGAGATCAGAGAACTCAGAGCTAAGCAGAAAAAAGAACTCCAGGAATTAGCTACACAGAGAGAACTCCTAGAAAAGGTATTTTTTTTTCCTTTTATTCGTTCATATATGTTTGTTACTGTACTGTACCATTCAAGTGTCTCAGTTGCCAAATGACTGACATATTACATATATCTGGTACACCATACTCAAATTTTTGGGTTTCAACTCTTTTCATGAGGTTTTAGTTTAAAGAAGAGAAGAAACTAGAATGTAATCATATCTGTTCCCTAGTACCAATGAAAATACTTTAAATAATAAAAATTAAAATGAAACGAAAAATTATCGCTTAACAGCTTAATGCATAATGAAAACAGTGACTGGTACAATCTGGTATGTTGATAAAGTATGTTCAGTTAATGTCATCCCTAATCTGCAATTCTGTATGAAATAATTGATGAAGACAATATATATATCCATTGTGGGAATTATTTTGCTCTAGACTTTACTTTGTCCCACATCAGATCTTATCACTTTTGGAGTGAAAAGAGAAGGATTTCAAACAGAAATTATTAGGAGCTCTATGATTAAATTTGTGGGAAAAAAATCATAGTAAATTAGGCTGTTGAAGAATTTTTGGTCATCTCCAAGCAACGTGATGAATCATTGTTAAGTGCTTCCATGATAATTCGAAAAAGAAATTGGGTAGCGACTGATATCAACTTTATTTCTGTCTTTATTACAGGAGCTAGAAAAGGAAAGAGCTACCAGGTTAGAACTTGAGAAGGCTGCTTCTATAGAGACACATAAAGCTAATTATGATCCGACAAGTAATATATTTTAATTTTATTCAAACTTCCAACTTACTCATAAGATTTTTTTCCATCATTTGAACCTTTGTTTCATAGTGTTTACTGATACAATTGTAGTCAAGTGCTTGCTTCTTTGGTGCTAACTGCATAACTAAAATCAGTGCTCCTGTTTCTTGGATATAAAACTTAATTGAATATAACTGACGCTAATTGCATGCTTACTGTGTAAATATGGCTTCATTTTTCAAACATTACTTGATGTACATATTGGTTGTATCCTATTTATACATGTCTGGTATCGTTCTCAATCACAACCCTGACATCCTACTTCGCTTGTAAATTATAGGAAATATACCTATGAGAAAGCGATCCAGTGCCGGAAGCCTCAATAGCATTGAAGAGAGCCATTTCTTACAGGCATCTTTGGAAAATGACAGTAGTGCCCTTTTAGAGAGGAGAATGTCTACTGAAGGTAACATGTCGTCTTACTTTCTAAAGAGCATGACCCCAAGTGCTTTTGAAGCTACTCTGCGACAGAAGGATGGTGAACTGGCTTCTTACATGTCTCGCCTGGTAAGTGTTGCTCTCCCTTTTTATTTTTTCTTCTTTATCTTCATTGCTATTTTTTGAGAGACTGTATAGGCTCAACAGAACAAAGGTGGCGTAGTGTCTAAACCTGGATGATACTTCCTTGGTTTGGGCTCAGTTTTCTTTATTTTAGCTATTTTTTTTAGGAGTAAGGCTTGGGTGCTATGGATAGCATAAGGTCATCCATGCTACGGCTTCAAAAACCTATCATATAAACTTCAAATTTCGGTTTAAGTACCTCAATAAATTGGTTATACAATAAACTTGTAGAATACTAATTTTTACTATTTTTTATGATTTATGAAAGATGGCAAAAAATGGCCTAAAATATTGACAATTTTCTTTTATTTTTAGGTCATTTTTGGCCTTCTTTCATAAATCATAAAAAATAGTAAAAAAAAATCCAAAAATAGTAAAAATTGGTATTTTACAAGTTTATTATATAAACAATTTATTAAGCGCTTTAAATCGAAGTTTGAAGTTTATATGATATGTTTTTGAGACCGTAGCACAAATGACCCTATGCTATCCACAGCACCCAAGCCTTACTTTTTTTTTAATATTTCTCTTGTTGCGTTGCCCTCCTTTTATTTGGGTGGGGTTGGGTGTAGGGGAGGGGTTGTGTTTGCTGTTTGGTTTGGTTTGTTTTATGGTGGCATATAATGCTGTAATCCCTTCTTGATGGTGCTAATATCTACCTTTCCAAGTTCGTTTGCAATGAGACAATTCAATGATTCATTTTTGGAAAATGTGCAGGCTTCATTGGAGTCAATCCGTGATTCTCTAGCTGAAGAGTTGGTGAAGTTGACTGAGCAGGTTACAATACATCGCTTTTTTCTTATCTCATTCATTTCTCATCTCCCAACTCCAAAAATAATTTTTGAATTTTTTTTGTCTTGTCAGTGTGAAAAACTGAAGTTGGAAGCATCTGCTTTGCCTGGAGTAAAGGCTGAGCTGGAGGCACTGAGGCAGAGACACACTGCCGCACTTGAGCTCATGGGCGAGCGTGATGAAGAGGTACAATTTCTTTTGTGCAACTATGATTGCAACAAACTATTTGGGAATGAACTTGGTTTTTCATTTTGATTGATTTATCAGCTATTAATGATAAAGCAAGTGGTTCAGTTAGAAATAGATTAAGCATTTGATTGCACAAACAAACCAAGAAACACAGATTGCATTCTATTGAGGCCATAACCCTTTGGCATATAGGTTTATGAGCATCATAGTGTTAGTACGTACCTAGTAAACTAGCTAGTCTTTGGTTGAAAGATTTGCATTTTGATCGTGAATGGTATTTGCACTTGCTTCACCTTATTTGAATTTTAATGAACCCATTTCACTTTGTAGTTGGAGGAACTACGAGCTGACATTGTTGACCTCAAAGAAATGTACAGAGAGCAAGTAGATTTGCTGGTGAACAAGGTGCTTACATTTTTGCTTCCTATTTCCAAATTCTTTTTCTTCCTGTTCACCTCGATGTATATCCAGTTTAAGTGTTGATGTTTTCTTAATTAATTTTCTTGTTTGTTTTCCTAGCAGATTCAAATGCTTGGTGCTTCAGCATAAGTACAGGGTATCTTTGCTCCCATTGAATTCAAACTTCTAAAAGCTAGAGATATCTAGTCAAATTCTTGAACTTGACAATGATCAGTTGCGATTATATAGTTGTCTAGAAATTGACAGCGGATTGAGTTTTGTGCATTTCCATTCTTATCATACGAGTGCGTGTTTGTTGTGAGTTGTTGTACATGTAATGTTTTTAAATGTCTAAATCAGTAGAATAAAATTAATTTTTGTGGTTTTTGTTGATACTATTTTTGTAAGGTTTAGGATTCCGACTCTAACAAGGTAACAACTCCCCTGTCCATTCGTTTTCATTTAGCAACAATACATGTGAGAATAAGAATTCAAAAATTAAATAATACAATATATGTTAAAAATTTATTAGTTTGATCTCTCCAAGTCCTTCATTTTCAAACAAAGATGTTCATTTTTAGAAATTTGATGTTTGCTAGTGTATATAGATTTGTTTGATTTACAGCATGGTTTTGATAGATATTTTGCAAATTTTGTGAGAGAATTAGGAATGTATCGAGTAATAAATTGTTGGTGCAGAGTCTGAGTGATGAAACAGTGTCTATTCAAGGAGAATTATATAAATCAATTGATAGCAAAACGGAAACTAAAGTGGTGAGATGATTGCATTTGAACTTTGGAGCTGCTAACAGTTTTTCAGGGTAAAATTGCCTTAACACTCGTCTACTGTTAATAAAGTGCCATGTGTTGTGGAATATTATTCAAAACAAAATGTCTGTTTCAGTTTTTGAATTTGGAATTCGGATCGTCTGATAAGAATCTGTACTATTTGGCTCAATTTGAAAATTTGTGCGGTAGAATACCTGCCGCAGGGAAGCAAAAATATGGTTTTATTTTATTTAATAAAAATGAAGTATCTTAATTCTTTAATTTTAATTAGATTTTATTTTATTTTATTTTAACAAAACTATGATTTGCATGTTAGTTATTGTAAGTATGAGTTTATTTTCCCATAACACACTTTAATTAGGAGAGATTTACTGACAACGATTATGACTCCAAATAGTTGCTACTTTTAAAAATAAAATAAATTGACTAAATATTTTCTACATGTCAGTAGACAATATAGTGTCCATATTAATAGAATCTGAAGATTAGATATTCACATTTTTTTTCTCGAAAAAAATAAATAAAGTAATGTCAAACTCTACAAAACATAATTATAATTGCTATTAAACTGTTTAACTATTTTATAAAATCTCTAGCATTAAAATTCTCTTAATACAAAACTGTTGATCAGCTAGACCTCACCATAGCGACAAATGAATTATTTGGTTCGGTGAGGTGAGGTCAAAAATTCGTGATTCGGGAATAATTCGGGTATAATTCAAGAATGATTAGGAATTATTCAGATAATATATCTCAGTCTTGCAAGAGAACCAAAAAAGAAAAAGAAAAATGTTATGGGAAAATTTTGGAAAAATTTCGCGAATAATTCGTAAAATTAGGGAAAAATTCATAAAAATTGGCAAAGTATTCGGGTTTAATTCGGTCAAAGTTCAATCAACCGAATAATTCGACATTCAGTTCGGCATTACCAAAAAAACGAATTATTCGGATTTAATTCGTGAATCTTGTGACTAGAGACCTCACCACGCATGTTTTATTTTTACAAGAAGTTTTGAAATAGATGGAGTTAACGTAAGCATTTAATTTGAAAAAAATAATAATTTAAAGATGCATATTGTTAATTGGTTTTTAAAATATAATTAATTCGTCAAATGATATTGTACTATGTTAAATACTTAAATATCATTACATCATTTATATGTTTTTAAAAGCTTGATTATCTGGCTGTTGAAACTTGAATGCCATTATAACACTATTACATTAGGGTGGCAACGAGCTGGCTCGTCATGAGTTGGATTCAGCTTGAATTCGTTATGAGCTGATTCGTCTGAGTCGCGATCGAGCTGACGTTAGGAGTCTGAGTTGAAATCATCATTAGCTAGCTCGCAAGCTGACGAGCTGGCTTGTTGGGTCTGACTGAATCTTGTTTTAATAAGAATAATTCTACGAACTTTTTGGACTGAACTGAATCAAGTTGGACAGTATGAAATGCAAACAATTCAGACAAATTCACAAATTGATGTCTAAGCGAGCTGACAAGCAAGCTAAACTTCAGCTTAAACTCGTTAATTTTAAACCAAATTAGTAACAAACTGGCTCGTTAACAACTCAATTCATTACAAACTGTTAGAGAGCGAGTCAAGTACAAACCACGAGCTACTAGTTTTTTTTTTTTCCACCTCTATACTTGAATAATGGGAGAATTTCATATATACCACTCAAAAAATGTGAAATTACGTATTTACCATCCAAATTTCTGTAATTACATATTTACCATCCAAATTTCTAATAACTCACACATTTACCCAATTAATCAAAATCTGAGATTACTTAGAGATTAATTAAATTTAATATTATAAACAATATAATTAATAATTAGATTAGTCCCTTCCCCTTCTACCATCATAATTTCACTCTTTTTGACGCTAAAATATAGCCTCTCCCGCCTCCTCCTCTTCTGTGGCTGCTCTACTAAAACTCACCCCATCAAGCAAACTAAAAACCTAGAGAGAACACTTAGAGAAGATGGAATACGAAGAGGAAGAAACACCCGCACCGGAGGAGACAGATAGACCTAGATGGGAGCTCGGAGTAGAATCACCTCCAATCGAGTAAAGTCTTTAATTTTCATATTTTCTCACACAATTACATAATTGATCCACTCCAAGATGTAGTTAAAACCGTTTAGCACCTCGATATTGACGAAAATTGAATCAATAATCGACAGCACACCATCAACGCCATAGCAATAATGCATTTGTAAAAATAATCTCTTTTGTTGCTGATAATTGAAAAGGTCTACTGAAATTCTTAATTTGGAGACAAAAATTAAGAAATTTGGATGGTAAATATGTAATTACAGAAATTTAGATGGTAAATACGTAATTTCACATTTATTGAGTGGTATTAGAGTATTAACAATACCCTTAACGGGTATACCCTACCCTACCCGCCCGTGCCCGCCGCCCGGGGTACCCGTGCCCGAGCTCGGGTATGGGTCGGGTACGCGGGTAGGGGCAAAAACCGGACCGGACTCACATTTTTGGACCCATACCCGACCTTACCCTACCCGACCTTACTCGTACCCGACTACCCCTACCCGATACCCGAGTACTGTTCACTTTAATTCAAAATTAAAAAAACCGGTTCCCTCCCACCCGCCCACCCGGTGCCATCCCATCCGGACCCGACCCATACCCGGAAAACAAAACAGCAAAAAAAAAAAAAAAAAAAAAAACCAGCAAAAAAACCAGAAAAAAACTGCAAAAAAAAAAAAAAAAAAAAAATACCCGTACCCGCCCTACCCATCAAGGGTACACGGTTACGGGTATAGGACGGGTAGGGTATGGTTTTTGAAAAATATACCCGACCAAACCCGTACCCGAATACCCTTGTACCCGTCCTACCCGTACCCGAGACGTACCCGTACCCGTCCCGGGTATACCCGGGGTACCCGTACCCGCCCGACCATTAATACCCTAAGACCTAAGTGGTATATATGAAATTCTCCCAATAATTACACTGTTATCGCTTATCAGTCTGGCGGTTAGTCACAGTTTGGATCCGTTCAACTTTATTAAATCCGAACCCATCTCGTTTCTCTTCTTCCTCTTTCCTTGTCAAGTCCCGTTTCCTCTTTCTTCACCTCTCCGACGATTCAATTCGATCCAACCAAAACCCCTCATTTTCTCCATGGCAACCTCCTCTTTCCCTCCAAAACCCCTTTCTCGACCCCCCTCCGCCTCCGACCTCTCTCCCAACCACCCAGCCGCCACCACCACCGCCGCCGACGAGGACGACTATGATGAGTACATACCAATCGCCAAACGCCGTGCCATGGAAGCACAGAAACTCCTCCAGCGCTCTAAGCCACTTGCTCCCACCTCCGCCCCCAACACAAACCCTAATACTAATACTAACCCTAACCCTAATCCCACTGTCCCTCCCGACCCAATCAATCTTCCCCCTCCTCCCTCCATCAAACCCTCTCTTCTTGTCCAGGCATCCCAGCTCAAACTCGCCGAGCCGGAGATCACCGTAACGGAGCAGCTGGTGCAGCAAGAGAAGGAGATGCTTGAACACTTGTCAGACCGCAAAACCCTAATGTCGGTTCGTGAGCTTGCAAAGGGGATAACTTACACTGATCCCATTCAAACCGGGTGGAAGCCGCCGCTTCATATTCGTCAAATGCCCAGATCTCATGCTGATTTGCTGAGGCGGCAGTGGCATATACTGGTTGAAGGAGATGATGTGCCGCCACCAATTAAGAACTTCAAAGACATGAAATTTCCTGAACCGATACTGAAAAAGCTCAAAGAGAAGGGTATAGTACAACCGACACCGATTCAGGTTCAGGGGTTACCAATTGTTCTATCAGGTAGGGATATGATCGGCATTGCATTTACCGGGTCGGGTAAGACCCTGGTTTTTGTACTGCCTCTTATTATGGTTGCGTTGCAAGAGGAGATAATGATGCCAATTGTGTCGGGTGAGGGCCCATTTGGGCTCATTGTTTGCCCCTCCAGGGAGTTGGCGAGGCAGACTTTTGATGTGATAGAGCTGTTTTTGAGCCCGTTAAGGGAATGCGGGTATCCAGAAATAAGGCCATTGTTGTGCATTGGTGGAGTTGATATGAGAACACAGCTTGAAACTGTGAAGAAGGGGGTGCATATAGTGGTGGCTACACCAGGCCGGCTAAAAGACCTGCTTGCCAAGAAACGAATGAATCTCGATAATTGCAGGTACTTATTGTTACTATACTTACTTTTTTGACAGAGATGCTATGAATTATCAGTTGTTTCAATATTGGGTCTATTATCTGGTGTAAGATTTACATCACCGAAGTAAAGTATGGTTCTGTCACATTACACATTCTCTGAATTTAAACCTTTGTTCAAGGTGGAGATAGATTGGCTTCTATTGATTAATTCTGTCTCTCAATTCCATTTTGACGCAGGTTCATATTTGTCAGTTGGAATAAATAGCTGTCTAATTTGGTATAGCCGGAAAGATTAATTTGGTCATTTGATTGTGATCTTACAAAATGAAAACTTTGTTATGAGAGAATATATTGCATAATCAAGTACCATACTTGTTCTGCAGGGACTTGACAACTTCCATATTGATAATATTTTGTGATAGTAACCTCATTACTAGTTTAATGTTTGCCATTCTTTTGATTAAAATCAAATGTATAGGTAAATTATTAGATCAGGAATCCACTAGGTACGAACACAAGGCAAAATATTTTACTGTCTTGACATTTTGTTTTTCTTTTTTTACCATCAGGTACTTGACACTAGATGAAGCTGACAGGCTAGTTGACCTAGGTTTTGAAGATGACATCCGTGAAGTATTTGACCATTTCAAGGCTCAGAGGCAAACCCTCCTCTTCTCTGCAACTATGCCCACAAAGATACAAAACTTTGCCAAATCAGCCCTTGTTAAACCCGTGACTGTTAATGTGGGACGAGCTGGTGCAGCTAATCTAGACGTGATCCAAGAAGTAGAGTATGTAAAACAAGAGGCCAAGATTGTGTACCTTCTAGAGTGTCTCCAAAAGACCCCACCACCTGTCCTCATCTTTTGTGAAAACAAAGCCGATGTGGATGATATACATGAATACTTGCTCTTGAAAGGAGTTGAAGCAGTTGCAATCCATGGAGGGAAGGATCAGGAGGACAGAGAATATGCTATCGCATCTTTCAAATCGGGCAAGAAGGACGTGTTAGTGGCAACTGATGTGGCATCAAAGGGTCTGGATTTTCCCGATATCCAGCATGTCATAAACTACGATATGCCAGCTGAGATTGAAAACTATGTGCACAGAATTGGGCGTACAGGTCGGTGCGGGAAAACAGGAATAGCAACTACTTTCATAAACAAGAACCAAACAGAGACGACCCTGTTGGATTTGAAGCATCTGTTGCAAGAAGCAAAACAGAGGATACCGCCTGTGCTGGCAGAGCTGAACGACCCAATGGAAGAAGACGAGGAGGCTATTACAAATGCAAGTGGAGTCAAGGGTTGCGCATATTGTGGCGGTTTGGGGCACAGAATCAAGGATTGTCCCAAATTGGAGCACCAGAAATCGATGGCAATTGCCGGCTCAAGGAGGGATTATTTTGGGTCTGGTGGTTATCGTGGAGAAATTTGAATTTTTTTTTTTTAATCTTCCTCTTATATATTTTATTTCCTTCATGTTGTACTTCTGTACTTTATTTTTTATTTTTTTCTTTCTGTCAGCTTAGTTTGTAAATATGAACAACTTTAGGAGTTGGTAGCAAGGTAGAAGATTTTTGATGCCCTCAAGTTGTATCAATATATATGGTAATTCAGCTTCAGGAAGTGGGAAACTTGGTAGTATTTATTTTACAAAACCAAGGCAACTCTTTTTCTTTACTGTGGGGATATTTTGGTTTCAGGGAATGGGGTAAATCAGGATATTAAATCAATAAAAAATTAACTAGTTAATTCTGTACATTATTTACTGCAAATTTTGTGATGCTTTTTCTTGGATCAATTACTACAGCATAGCACTGGCATCTAGTCTTTGATCATAAAATATATGGAATCCAACCCACAAATATTTTAGAAATATTCAAATATCAACAAAACAAATTAGTTAAGCCTAAAAAATACAATCCACGTTTATTTTCATTTTTTTCACAAGATTATTATAGGAATCCCAAACAAAGTGAGGTCTTGTTTTTGGTAGATAAATTAATAAACGAATTATGAAAGCAATGAGATATTTAATTTGTTAACCAGACCCACCATAAATATGGTAAATGAAGAAAGCTCGTAGGCCGTGTAGCGTACATTTTTTTCAGGGACCTGTATTAGCAAGTGAACCACAATAATAAAAAATTTATACAATGTTTTAAACAACTCTTTTTTTTTTTTTTTTGAAGAACAAGGAGGGTCAAGCTCTCATTTATATTAACCGCAAATGGTTGCATTTGATGGATTTTCAAGTGCTGAAAACCCCATATATAAAGAGAGAAATAGAAGTAAAGAAAAAAGAGGTAAAGAAAATAAGAGCAAAAGCAACATAAACTGAAGTGAAAGAAGAAAAAAAACAGAAATTTTTTTTTGAAAAAAATCCTCCTCCAGTGGCCTTATTGTCTAGCGCCTATTGAGTTTTGAATTCTCCATTGGTCTCGAACCTCGCTCACTAATTCCTCAATTGTTTTGGATTTTTCATTGAATATCTAATTGCACCTTTCTAGCCAAATTACAAAATTACGCAACAACACCATTCCCCTTCCTTCTTTGCATATCCCGTTGTCTATCATTGAACGTATGTTCGATCCTCCTGGCAGCTCTTCTCAGTATTGAAGGTCTTTGCAGCACAATAGTAGTGTGTTCCTAAATGGCAAGAGAAAATAGTGGTTGCAACCATAGTACAATACTCTAATTGAAGATATTTGCAACACTCTAATAGTGCCTCCATAAGGCAAGAGATAATAGATGCAAACTTAATACAACATTCCAATTGAACGTCTTTGTAGAACTCTAGTAGTGTTTTTATGGCAAGAGAAGATGATAGTTGCAACTCTAATACATCACTCCAATTGAAGTTCTTTGCAGTACTCTAGTAGTGTCTCAAGATGGCAAGAGAAGATGGTAGTTGCAACTCTAATACATCACTCCAATTGAAGTTCTTTGCAGTACTCTAGTAGTGTCTCAAGATGGCAAGAAAAGATGGTAGTTGCAATCCTAATACAACACACCAATTGAAGGTCTTTACAACACACTAATAGTGTCTCCAGATAGCAAGAAAAGATGATGGTTGCAACCCTAATACAACATTTCAATTAAAGGCCTTTGCAGTACACTAGTAGTGTCTCCAGATGGCAAGAGAAGTGGGTGGTCGCAACCCTAATGCAACACTCTAACTGAAGGTGTTTGTAGCACACTAGTAGTGTCTCTAAATGACAAGAGAAAATAGTGTTTGCAACCCTAATACAGCCCTCCAATTAAAAGTGTTTATTGCACTCTAGTTGTGTCTCCAGATGGCAAGAGATGAGGCTAGTTGCAACCCTAATACAATACTCTAATTAAAGGTCTTTGTAGCATTCAAATAGTATCTACAAATGGCGAGAAGTGGGTGGTCGCAGCCTTAATACAACACTCTAATAGAAGGTCTATGCTACACTCTAGTAGTCTCCAAATGGAAATAGAAGAGGGTAGTTACAACTCTAATACAACACTTTAATTGAAGGTTTTTGCAGTACTCTAGTAGTGTCTCCAAATGACAAGACAAGAGGGTAGTTGTAACCCTAATATAACACTCCAATTGAAGGCCTTTGCAGCACACTTGTAGTGTCCCAAGATGGTAAGAGAAGATGGTGGATGTAACCCCAATACAACACTACAATTGAAGGTGTTTGCAATACTCTAGTAGTGTCTCCATACGGAAAGAGAAGAACGTAGTTGCAAACCTAATACAACACTCCAATTGAAGGTCTTTGCAGCACACTAGTAGTGTTCCCAGATGGCATGATAAGAGGGTGGTTGCAACCCTAACACAACGCAATAATTAAAGGTGTTTGCAAAACTCTCGTAGTGTCGCCATATGGGAAGAGAAGAGGGTTGTTGTTGTGAATTTTAGGGGTATTTATTTTGGACTAATTATTACACAAATGCTTTAAATTTATAAACCTAAAAACACAAAGTAGATTAAATTGCAAGCGCACAATTTATCTTTGTAGTAATGAGGTATCGATCCAAAGACTAAGGCAATTGTAACTTTTTCTTAAACTAAATTAAAACTAAATAAATTGCAAGTAATTAAAGGGGGGGGGGGGGGGTTGTTGCAAGTAACTAAATGAGGATTCAATACCCAAAGCAGTTGGTTTGTAAAAAGAAACTAAATTAAATGCAAAAGGTGTTTGTAAATCAAGATAACGAGGTCTAAGGGCTTTTGGTCTACAATCATTTGGTCAATCTATTTACTTTTGGAGTTCTCTAAATTCACGTCATGTTCTTGATGGAAATTCTAGTTCCTACAACTACCTTTCATAATTCATGATTCCATGTTAATGTACCTCTTAATTAGGGCTCATATCCACCTAATTGGGTTATTTAATAGGAAGCATCTACTACTACTACTTGGTACCGTATTTGGTTATATGATTCCGGGAGTAGATCCGAATCCAGTCAACCTTATCTATACTCTAAGATTATTTGTGTACAATGAAAGTGTTTCTTCTTTATCATACACCCTTAATGCTAAAGTATTGTCACTACCCTAACAAGGTTCGATTACCAAAACACAAATCATGCATGAGTCACAAATATATAAGATAAAATCAAATATCAAGCCAAAACAATCATCATAAAGAGAACATCCAAGTAAATAAACTAACACAAGTTCATGCTACAACCTAAGCACTTAGAGAGAAAATTAGCCTCTCATTGGTGCAATAACAAATACATCCATGATAGAAAATAAGAAATTCATACAAGTAAAATCAAGAAAATAACAAGAAAAATAGAATACACCAATTCTCAAGTTATGTCTCAGTTCTTCCTTGCAAGCTCCTCGAGATCAGCTAAGTTCTTCAATCCTTCGCGCCTTTGATTCACTTGAGAGATGAGATGGATGGAGAAGGTGATTAGGGTTTCAATGGAGAGAATTGTGGTATGAAAGTGGCTTCCTCCAAAGGGGAGATGATCTTCCTCCTTGATAGAGGTCAAATTTGTCATGATTTTCCTTATCACTTAGCCTATATTATTGTCATTTATCGAGTTACAATTGCTTATTTTTTAGAGAATTGCAGAATTTCAATGATTTTGGAGCAAAAACAGGCATAAAACACGCAATTCTGACACTTCAGCCTGAGGCGCACAGATGTCGTCATTCGCATGCTATCCAGAAGCGCTACCGCACGAATCTAAGTCAAACCGCATGCTATCCAGAAGCGCTATCACAGACGGCTATGTCGCCCTTGCTAGTTTGTAATAATCTAGAAGTCAATAATACGATAATTTATCATAAAGCTTTGTTCATGAATTGAATGTTTATCATTTTGTTGCCTTGAGTATTATTGCATTTATGGATCATTTCGAGTTCATGACTGAAATTGTGAAACTCCATAATATAGATGATATATACTCTTAAATAGTCACTGACCAAGGTAATTAGCAGGAACACTAATTATCGCGATAAGGTTAGTATGTGGATTAAAAGATGGTTAAGTTTTACAAACCACCTAACACGAGATGTCATTTTAATCACATAGATACATGTTCTAGGAACATGGTATTTGACAGACCCCGAATGAAACATTAAATAGAATTGTGTTCGTGTCATTAATGTTTTCATTCAGTGTTAAGTTTTAAAGTATGAGGTATTCATCTTTCCTACTAAGAAATGTATATGTGTGATTGTTATCAAACGCTGTCGGTAAAATGCAGTTATAACGGTAGCTCTTCGGTATACATGGCTTAGCTGAGGTAGTGATGGTTTACCAAAAGTATATTGTCCCTCGTATCTCTATACGAGCTATAGCATCACTGGGCCCCTTGGTAGAGTTAGATTATCTGCATGCGGTATAATTACAACAATAATTATATTTGATAATCTGCTCAAGATCAAGAAAAGATTAAGTTTGCAAGGATGACACACATCTACCTTGAAACTAATCTGATAGCTATGAGACAAAAGAACTGACACAAGTAAATAGTTTACTAGATCGTGATATTGTACAGTATAGCATCATCTGTGTAATTGGATGGTCATGATGTGTTGCCAGATACCACTCATGATTATAGAAGTTAAAACAGTTTTAACTCTGTTTACCAACATAACACAGATCCTATTGGGTCACACCATATAGGAGCTACTCGGAGAATCTTACTGATTAATTATAAATTGATTATAATTAATATTAAGATGGTTATAATTAATTATACGTGATATAATTAAATTATAAATGTCATTTAGAATGACAAGCAGAAACAACGGTTAATTTATAAACGTACACGTTACGTT
Organism: Carex rostrata; assembly: GCF_964058835.1. Taxonomy (NCBI): domain Eukaryota; kingdom Viridiplantae; phylum Streptophyta; class Magnoliopsida; order Poales; family Cyperaceae; genus Carex; species Carex rostrata. The sequence goes on from NC_135929.1 coordinate 11,278,228, forward strand.
GTATAAAAGTTACCGAACAACAACCGAAAAGAAATATAATTGTATATGACAATTATATATATTTGATTTGGATTTTAATTTGTTAATTATGGATTTGAATTATGGGTTTAAAAGCCCAAAATAATCAAAGCCTTAATTAAAATTAAAAGCCCAAAGTCAAAGCCCAAAATCAAAGCCTTTTACTATTCATGCCTTAATGGGCCAAGGACAAAATGGTCATTTCACACCTATGCCACCTTGCATGACACCTTAGGGTGTAGAAGCATGGAGAAGAGTGTGGAAGGGTGTGGAAGGGGTATTTTGGTCTTTTCACATATTAAAGGATGAGGTGTCAAGGGTTTTTGGTAAATAGATTTGTTTTAAGGGGTATTTCGGTCTTTTGCGAACCTCCTCAAAACACTATAAATAAAGGGGTGAGGGTAGAGAGAAAACTTACTAATTCACATGTTAATCTGATTACTTCGTTAATCGAAATTTCTCTCTTCCCCGGTTTCGGTTATTACGAGATTCGGAAAAATATATTTTTGCAAACTCTGCGGTATTTCTTGTTTTGCTTTTAAGTGAAACGGAATAACTTGGAGTCTTAAATATATTTAATCTGTCCCTATTTCGGTGAATAGTGTTTCTGCAGAATTCCGCAGTTTATAGTATTTCTGGCAGAAGAAATAAACCGCTCTCCGGCTAGTCCTGGTGGATAACCGATAGAGGTATCACACGTGTGATACTCCGAGTCGATTCCTTCCTTGGTGTAGCTCTTCTCGCTCGGTCTGCATTCCAACTGTGATTTGGAAACAAGGTATAAATTGTTATATTAATCTATTTAATTGGTAAATAGATTTAATGCTTTAGAAAATCAATCATGGAGTAGATCTGTAAATAGGATTAAACGGATCTTCTTGATTCATTTAATCCGTAGCTTAAGGTAGATGTAAAAATTTTTGTTTTACTCTTTCCGCACCTTAAGCTAAATCAATGGGTTTGAACCGTCAAAAACCCAACAGTGGTATCAGAGCACAAGGCTCTCCCGCTAATTGATTTTCTAAAAGTTATAACTTATGCAAATAAGCTGCATATACCGCGTATCGGTTTAAATTCTTACATTTGCAGCACAAGTCCAAAACCGATTAGAAATGAGATTTTCTTGGTTCGGTTTTACCGACTAAGAAAGTTAAATTAGATTTACGCTTTCTTTATGCTTTCTTTATGCTTTCTTATGAAATGTAAACTTTTACATTTCTTGGATCGGTTTTCCGACCGAGAAAGATAAAATAGGATTTTATGCTTTCTTTATGTTTTCGTTTACAAAACTTTTGATTGCGTTAAAGTTCATCTAAGAATGTGATGAAGCAATAAAGTACCTGAGTAAGAGCTGTTAATCTCCACCCGTAAAAGACAAGGTTAATGACAAGAAAAGTCTCGGCTTTTCGTCTAACCCTCTTTTGCGTGTCCTGATAGCTGGCCCAAAGGGGACTTTATCACGTTACCAAATTGCTTTAACGCTTTTAAAATGGCAAAATTTAGTGTAACTTTTTCGCCTCTTCGAAAACCTTCGGATAAGTAAAGTTCATCGAAGAATGTGATGAAGCAATAAAGTACCTTAGTAAGAGCTGTCATTTCCACACCGTAAAAGAGATGGTTCTGTCTAGGAAAGATTGAGTCTAAGCAGTCCTTGTGACCCCGATTTTTCCTGGGAGCCCCTTTTACATGTCCTAATGGCTGACCGAAAAGGAACTTTGTCACATTACCAAATTGCTTTATGGACCGAAAAGAATATCTGTTTTAAACATGTAAACTGTTTATATGCTTTAAACGGTATAGAATAAAGAACTGAGCATAGCTGCAAAATAAAGAATTAGGAACTGATAAATAATATACCTGACTTGGTCCCGTATATAAGTAAATTAGATTTACTGCTTTGATATGAAATGAATAAATTAGATTTATCGCTTTCAAGGAACCGTGAAAGAACGTGATGTCAAAGAAAGATTTGTGAAGGAACTCACCGTTGTCTTCCTGGCAGACGACTTTCACGTGTCCATAAGAATGTCCAAAGTCAGTTACAAGAACTGACTGCTTAACAAAGCTAAGCGTATCAAAGAGGTACTGATAAGAACAGAAACTAATGGAGATCACATTTCGTATTCAAGACTTCCTTTCCACGACTGCTTAATGAAGCATATGAAAGAGGTCGTTATAAAGATACGAATAGAATCACATTTAGTCATTCTAAACATATGCTAAGAAAAGAAAGTAATGGGGATCACATTCGATATTTTAGACTTCCTTTCCACGACTGCTTAATGAAGCATATGAAAGAGGTCGCTATAAAGATACGAATAGAATCACATTAGTCGTTCTTTCTGACATAAGTTAAAGAAAAGAAATGGGGATCACATTCGGTATTGAAGACTTCCTTTTCACAAATGCTTAAAGAAGCATATGAAAGAGGTCGCTATAAAGATACGAATAGAATCACATTAGTTGTTCTTTCTGACATACCCCTTTGGAGATTGCTGGCACTGTTAAGCATAAACACCAACCTGTTAAATATTAAGTAGTATGCCCTTCCCACTCTATCCTCCTCAAACCATTGTTCATTGGTTGATGATTAAACTACTCAGTAGACATCGCCTTTTACCTTTGGTGGTCGAGGGTTATGTCCGACATATCAAACCAAATAGAGTGAGGTTACTTACCAATGATTTCCAAAATAGTTTTGGGCTTGGGGCAAAGTTTTCGTTAAATACACGTGATGTTTTAACAAAACCAAGAATCGCAAAGAGATGTGATTAGCAAGTTTGCTTACCTAAGATAACTGATAGCCAAGATATGCATACACTGCCTTGGTTGTTAGTAAAATAGGGATCTTGGTCCTACTGCAAAACGGGAATAGAACAAATTTGCAGTGGGAGTTTTATTATTGGAATAAAACATTACATGAACAAAGCTAAAATCTTTACATTTAACATTGTAGTAATATGGCTAAAGAAACGTCCTTCTCTCTACGCTCCCTACTCGAAAAACAAACACGTGAGAAAAGGGAATATATCCGAAATACACTAGTCCCTGCTGAAATAGTAGAGAGCAGCTGTCAGTACTCACACGCTTCGTAAGAACTCAAAAGTTAGAATTCCTGTGAATATATGTGCGGCCAGGGGTGTCCGCACCTTAGGCCGCACGGAGCCTCTATTTTGGCTGTGAACCAAACTTCAAATGGGCATAACTCCTTGCCCGTAACTCCGTTTTTAGTGTTCAATCACTTTTCGAAAAGCTTGCGAGAAGATCTATATTTTGCTCCATTTTTTGTAATAACTTTAGAAGTAACTTGAATCTTGATGTAATTCTAAACTAAATTAAACTAAACTAAACTAAATGCATGAAAATTGGTCAAGTTATCAATACAAAATCCTAGGTAAAAGTGTACCTAATTTATGCTCATCAGTTGTTGCAATCCTAATACAACACTTCAATTGAAGATCTTTGTAGTACTCTAGTAGTGTCTCCATATAGCAAGAGAAGAGACTAGTTGCAACCCTAATACAACACTCCAATTGAAAGTCTTTGCAGCACTCTAGTAGTGTCTCGAGATGGCTAGAGAAGAGGGTAGTTACAACCCTAATACAACACTCCAATTAAAAGTGTTTGCAGCACTCTAGTAGTATCTCCAGATGGCAAGAGAAGACGGTGGTTGCAACCCTAACATAACACTCTAATTGAAGACTTTTGTAGTACACTAGTAGTGTCTCCAGATGCTAAGAGAAGTGGGTGGTTGCAACCCTAATAAAACACTCCAATTGAAGGTCTTTGTAGCACTATAGTAGTGTCTCAAAATAGCAAGTGAAGAGGCTAGTTACAACCCTAATACAACACTCTAATTAAAGGTCTTTATAGCACTCTAGTAGTGTCTCCGGATGGCAAGAGAAGAAGGTAGTTGTAGCCCTCAGACAACACTCCAATTTAATGAGGGTATTTGCAAGCCTAATACAACATTCCAGTTGAAGGTCTTTGCAACATACTAATAGTGTATTCTTTAATGGCAAGAGAAAGTGGTTGCAACCCTAATACAACACTCCAATTGAAAGTGTTTGCAACATTCAAGTAATGTCTGTAGATGGCGAGAGAAGAGGGTAGTTCCAAGCCCAATACAACACTCCAATTGAAGGCCTTAGCATCACAATATTAGTGTCTCTAGATGACAAGAGAAGAGGGTGGTTGCAACCTTAATACAACTCTGCAATTAAAGATAGTAGTGTCCCCAAATGGCAAGGGAAGAGAGAGTAGTTGCAACCCTAATACAACACTCTAATTAAAGATTAGCACTCTAGTAGTGTATCCAAAAGGCAAGAGAAGAGGGTAGTTCTAACCCTCATACAAGACTCCAATATAAGGTCTTTGTAGCACTTTATTAGTGTCTCTATATGGCAAATGATGAAGGTAGTTGCAACCCTAATACGACACTCTAATTGAAGGTCTTTGCAACATATTTGTGGTGTGTTCCTAAATTGCAAGAGGAAAAGGTGGTTGCAACCCTAATACAAAACTCCAATTGAAGGTGTCTGCAACACTTTAGTAGTGCCTCCATATGAGAAGAGAAGATGATGCATGCAAACTTAATACAACATTCCAATTGAAATTTTTTGTAGAACTCTAGTAATGTCTCCATATGGAAAGAGAAGACGGTAGTTGCAACCCTAATAAACACTCCAATTGAAGTTCTTTGCAGCACTTTATTAGCGTCTCGAGATTGAAAAGAGTAGTTGCAACCCTAATACAACACTCCAATTGAAGATCTTTGGAGAACACTAGTAGTCTTTTTAGGTGGAAGAAGAAGAGGGTGATTGTTACCCTAATACAATACTCTAATTAAAGGCCTTTGCAGCACACTAGTAGTGTCTCCAGATGAAAAGAGAAGTAGGTGGTCGCAACCCTAATGCAACAATATAATTGAAGGTCTTTACAGCACTCGAGTGGTGTCTCCAAATGATAATTGAAGAAAGTAATTGCCACCCACAAGTATATGCAGATGGGGACAAAATAGGGTATTTGCAACCAAATACAACACTCCAATTGAAAGTCTTTGCAGCACACAATGTCTCAAGATGGCAAGATAAGAGGGTGGTTGGAACCCTAATACAACACTAATATTGAAGGTGTTTACAGCACTCTAGTATTGTCTTTAGATGGCAAGAGAAGACGGTGGTTACAACCCTAATGCAACAATCCAATTGAAGGTCTTTGCAGCACTCTAGTATTGTCTCCAGATGGGTAGAGAAGATGGTAGTTGCAACCCTAATAGAACGCTCCAATTCAATATTTTTGTAGCACTCTAGCAATATCTCCAGATGGCAAGAGAACATGGTGGTTGTAACCCCTAATCCAACACTCAAATTGAAGGCTTTTGTAGCACACTAGTAGTGTCTCCAGATGACAAGAGAAGTGGGTGGTCGCAACCCTAATACAACACTCCAATTGCAGGCCTTTGCAGCAATAAAGTAGTGTCTCCAAATAACAAGGGAAGAGGGTAGTTGCAACCATAATACAACACTCTAATTAAAGGTCTTTGGAGCACTCTAGTAGTGTCTCCAGATGGAAAGAGAAGAGGGTAGTTGTGACCCTCATGCAACACTCCAATTTAAGGTCTTTGTAGCACATCTAGTAGTGTCTTCATATGGCAAGAGATGATGGTAGTTCCAACCCTAATACAATACTCCAATTGAAGGTCTTTGCAGCACTTTAATAGTGTATCCAGAAGGCAAGCGAAGAGGGTAATTGTAACCCAAATACAATACTCTAATTGAATGCCTTTGCAGCACTCTAGTGGTGTCCAAAGATGGGAAGAGAAGATAGTAGGTACAACTCTAATACAACACTCCAATTGAAGGTTTTTGCAGCACACTAGTATTGTCTCAAGATGGCAAGAGAAGAGGGTGGTTACAACCCTAATACTACACTCCAATAAAAGTCATTTGTAGCACACTAGTAGTGTCTTCAGATGAAAAGAGAAGTCGGTGGTGGCAACCTTAATACAACACGATAATTGATGGTCTTTGTTGCACTCTAGTAGTGTCTCCAGAAGACAACTGAAGAGGGTAATTGTAACCCAATACAATACTCTAATTTAAGGTCTTTCCAGCACTCTCGTAGTGTCTAAAGATGACAAGAGAAGAGGGTAGATGTAACACACATGTAGTGTCTCCAGATGGCAAGAGAAGAGGGTGGTCACAACCATAATACAACACTCTAATTGAAGATGTTTGCAGCACTTTAGTAGTGTCTCCAGATGTCAAGAGAAGACGGTGGTTGCAACCCTAATACAATACTCCAATTGAAGGCTTTTGCAGAACACCAGTAGTGTCAATAAATGACAAGAGAAGTGGGTGATCGCAACCCAAATACAACACTCCAATTGATGGTCATTCCAGCACTATAGTAGAGTCTGCAAATTGCAAGGGAAGATGGTGGTTACAACCCTAATATAACACTCTAATTAAAGGTCAATGTAGCACTCTAGTAGTATCTCCATATCGCAAAATAATAGGGTAGTAACAACCCTAATACAACATCCCAATTGAAGGTCTTTGGAGCACTCTAGTAGTGTCTCTAAATGGCAAGATAATATGGCATTTACAAACATATACAAAACTCTAATTGAAGGTCTTTGGAGAACTCTAGTAGTGTCTATATATGGCAAGATAATAAGATATTTACAACCCTAATACAACACCCCAATTGTAGGTGTTTGGAGAACTCTCGTAGTGTCTCTATATGACAAGATAATAGGGCATTTACAATCAGTACAATACCCCAATTGAAGGTGTTTGGAGCACCCTAGTAGAGTGCCCAGAATGCAAGATAATAGGACATTTACAACCCTAATACAACACTCCAATTGAAGCTATTTCGATCACCCTTGTCTCTATATGGCAATATAATAGGACATTTAGAACCCTAATACAACACTCCAATTGAATGTGTTTCGAGCACTCTAGTAGTGTCTCCAGATTACAACATAATAGGGCATTTACAACCCTAATAATACACTCCAATTGAATCTGTTCGGAGCACTTTAGTCGTGTCTCTATATGGCAAGATAATAGAGCATTTACAACCCTAATACAACACTCCAATTGGAGGTGTTTGTTGTACTCTAGTAGTTTCTCTATATGGCAAGATAACAGGGCATTTACAACCCAAACACAACACTCAAATTGAAGGTGTTTAGAGCACCTTAGTAGTGTCTCCAAATGGAAAGATAATAGGGCATTTACAACACTAATGAAACACTCCAATTGAAGGTGTTTGGACCACTCTAGTAGTGTCTCTATATGTCAAAATAAAAGGGCATTTACAACCCTAATACAACACTCCAATTGAAGTTGCTTGGAGCACTCTAGTAGTGTCTCTATGTGGCAAGATAACAGGGAATTTACAACCTTAATACAACACTCCAATTGAAGGTGTTTGGAGCATTCTTATAGTGTCTCCCGATAGTAAGATAATAGGGCATTTACAACCCTAATACACCACCCCAATTGAGTGTGTTCGAAGCACTCTAGTAATGTCTATATGGAAAGATAATAGGAAATTTACAACCCTAATACAACACTCCAATTGAATGTGTTTAGAACACTCGAGTAGTGTCTCTATATGTCAAGATAATAAGGCATTTACAACCCAAATACAACACTCCAATTGAATGTGTTTAGAACACTCGAGTAGTGTCTCTATATGTCAAGATAATAAGGCATTTACAACCCAAATACAACACTCCAATTGAATGTGTTTAGAGCACTCTAGTAGTGTCCCACATGGCAAGATAATAGGGTCGTTACAACTATAAAACCACACACCAATTAAAGGTTTTTGGACCACTATAGCAATGTCTCTATATGACAAGATAATTGGGCATTTACAACCCTAATACAACACTCCAATTGAAGGTGTTCGGAGCACTCTAGTAATATCTCTAAATGGCAAGATAATAGGGCATTTACAACCATAATACAACACTCCAATTTAATGTATTTAGAGCACTCTAGTAGTGTCTCTAGATGTCAAGATAATAAGTCATTTATAACCCTAATATAACACTCCAATTGAAGGATTTTGGAGCACTATAGTAGTGTCCCTTATGGCAAGATAATAGGGCCTTTACAACCCTAATACAACACTCCAATTGAAGGTTTTTGGACCACTATAGCAGTGTCTCTATATGGCAAGATAATAGGGCCTTTACAACCCTAATACAACACTCCAATTGAAGGTGTTTAAACCACTATACTAGTGTCTCTATATGGCAAGATAATGAGTATTTACAACACTTATACAATACTCCAATTAAATGCTTTTGGAGAACACCAGTAGTGTCTCTATATGGCAAGATAACAGGGCATTTACAACCCTAATCGAACACTCCAATTAAAGGTGTTTACAGCACACTAGTAGTGTTTCTATATGTCAAGATAATGGGGCATTTACAACCATAATACAACACTCTAATTGAATGTGGTTTGAGCACTCTAGTAGTGTCTCTATGTGGCTAGATAAGAGGGCATTTACAACCATAATACAACACTCCATTTAAAGGTGTTTGGTGCACTGACGCAGTGCGTATCGAAGACATATCCGATTCAGATTCGGATGTAAACGATGGCCACAACAAATCCATACCGATCAAAGAATTATATGTGCAACTTGAAATATGAACCATATAATTAAAACTGCATGGGTGCTGTCTTCTAATTAATTGCACAGTTTTATTATGTTGACTGGATGGAGAAAATCAAGGAGTCATTTGGCGGACTACAAGAAGCAATTAAGTTACCGACTGGATATGGATACATGCATGGACGGTCTTCCAAGAGTGGAATTTTATTGCTTTGACTGCATGGATGTTATAAGCATTAAACTTTTATTGTTTTACTTAAATTAGAATAAATAGTATTTAATATTTGCCTTGGACGACAAGGTCATGTTGGGTTTTGAGTTTTTAATTAAATAGCTTTTAATATTATTTCTTAGGGACTAAGTAATCTTTGGTTAGAAATTGGTACGGGTATTTGGTTGTAAGGACAGTTGATCATTGAATAGAAAAGTTGAGTGCTTTGTTGATTGTTTTCTTTGTGACTCTTTACTCTTTTCTTTTACCATAAAACCGAACACTTGAGCTTATCGGGCAAGATAGTATCGGGACCATTTTGTGTCAATTGGTAAAACTCTTCTCTACTACCATTAAACCGACTACGTGAGCTTAACGGGCAAGATCGTATCGGGACCGCTTTGCGTCAAGCACTCTAGTAGTGTATATATATGGCAAGATAACAGGGGATTTACCACTCTAATACAGCATTCCAATTGAATGTGTTTGGAGCACTCTAGTAGTGCCTCTATATGGCAAGATAATAGGGCATTTACAACCCTAATACAACACTCCAATTGAAAGTATTTGGAGCTCTCTAGTAGTGTATCAATATAGCACGATAACAAGAAATTTCCAACACTAATACAACACACCAATTGAGTGTGTTTGAAGTACTCTAGTTGTATCTCTATATGGCATGCTAATAGGGCATTTACAACCCTAATACAGCACTCCAATTGAAGATGTTTGATGCATTCTTGTAGTGTCTCTCTATGTCAGGAAAGCAAGTCATTTACAACCCTAATACAACACTCCAATTGAAGGTTTTTGGAGCACAATAGTAGTGTCTCCATATGACAAGATAACAGGGTTTTTACAACCCCAATACAACACTCCAACTAAATGTGTTTGGAGCACTCTAGTAGTGTATCTCTATGGCAAGATAATAGGGCTTTTACAATTCTAGTACAACACTCCAATTGAAGATGTTTGGACCACTTTAGTAGTGTCTCTCTATATGTCAGGATAATAAGACATTTACAATCCTAATACAACACTCCAATTAAAGGTGTTTGGAACACTCTAGTATTGTCCCTATATGGAAAGATAACAGGGGATTTACAACCCTAATACAACACTCCAATTGAAGGTGTTTGGAACACTCTAGTAATGTCACTATATGAAAAGATAACAGGGGATTTACAACCCTAATACAACACTCCAATTGAAGGAGTTTGGAGCACTCTTGTAGTGTCTCTTTATGGCAAGTTAATAGGGCATCTACAACCCTAATACAACACTACAATTTAAGGTGTTTGGATCATACTTGTAGTGTCTCCCGATGGCAAGATAATTGCGCATTTACAACCCTAATACAACACTCCAATTGAGCGTGTTTGGAGCACTCGAGTAATGTCTATTTGGAAAGATAACAGGGAATTTACAACCTTAATACAACAATCCAATTCAAGGTGTTTGGAGCACCCTAGCAGTGTCTCCAAAATGGCAAGATAATAGGGCATTTACAACCCATATAGAACACTCCAATTGAATTTGTTTAGAGCACTCTAGAAGTGTCCCTATATGGCAAGATAACAGGGGATTTACAACCCTAATACAACCCTCCAACTGAATGTCTTTGGAGCACACTAATAGTGTCTATATGGCAACATAACAGGGCATTTCCAACTCTAATACAACACTCCAATTGAATGTGTTTGGAGCACTCAAGTTAGTGTTTCTATATGGCCAAATAATAGGGTATTTACAACCCCAATACAACACTCCAACTGAAGGTGTTTGGAGCACTCTAATAGTGTCTCTATCGCAAGATAAAAGGGCATTTACAACTGTAATACAACACTCCAATTGAAGGTGTTTGGAGAACCCTAGTAGTGTATCTATATGGGAAGATACCAAGGCATTTTCAATTGTAATACAACACTCCAATTGAAGGTGTTGGGATCATTCTTGTAGTGTCTCCCGATGGCAAGATAATATGGCATTAACAACTCTAATACAACACTCCAACTGAAGGTGTTTGGAACTCTCTAGCTCTCTAGTAGTGTCTATATGGCAGGATAATAGGGCATTTACAACCCGAATACAACACTCCAATAAAAGGTGTTTGGAGAACTCTAGTAGTGTCTCTCTATGGCAAGATAAAAGGGCATTTACAACTGTATTACAACACTCCAATTGAAGGTGCTTGGAGCACTCTAATAGTGTCTCTATATGGCAAGATAACAGGGCATTTACAACCCTAATACAACACTCTAATTGAATGTGTTTGGAGCACTCTTGTAGTGTCCCTATATGGCAAGATAATATGGTATTTACAACCCTAATACAACACTCCAACTGAAGGTGTTTCGAGCACTCTAGTAGTGTCTCTCTATGTCAAGATAAAATGGCATTTAGAACTGTAATAGAACACTTCAATTGAAGGTGTTTGGAGCACTCTAGTAGTGTCTCTATATGGCAACATAAAAGGGCATTTACAACTGTAATACAACACTCCAATTGAAGATGTTGAATAATCTAGTAGTGTCTCTATATGGCAAGATAAAAGGGCATTTACAACTGTAATACAACATTCTAATAGAAGGTGTTTGGAGCACTCTAGTAGTGTCTCTATTTGGAAAGATAACAAGGCATTTACAACTGTAATACAACATTCTAATTAACTGTGTTTGGAGCACTCTAGTAGTGTGTCTATGTGGCTTGATAAGTGGGCATTTACAATCGTAATACAACATTCCAATTGAAGCTGTTTGGTGCACTCTAGTAGTGTCTCTCATAGGCAAGATAAAAGGGCATTTACAACTGTTATAGAACATTCCGATTGAAGGTGTTTGGAGTACTCTAATAGTATATTTATATAGCAAGATAATAGGGCATTTACAACCCTAATACAATACCACACTTTAGTGTGTTTGGAGAACTCTAGTAGTGTCTCTCTGTGGCAAGATAATAGGGCATTTACAACCCTAATACAACACTCCAACTGAAGGTGTTTCGAGCACTCTAGTGTCTCTCTATGTCAAGATAAAATGGCATTTAGAACTGTAATAGTACACTTCAATTGAAGGTGTTTGGAGCACTCTAGTAGTGTCTCTATATGGCAACATAAAAGGGCATTTACAACTGTAATGCAACACTCCAATTGAAGATGTGGAATACTCTAGTAGTGTCTCTATATGGCAAGATAAAAGGGCATTTACAACTGTAATACAACACTCCAATAGAAGGTGTTTGGAGCACTCTAGTAGTGTCTCTATTTGGAAAGATAACAAGGCATTTACAACTGTAATACAACATTCTAATTAACTGTGTTTGGAGCACTCTAGTAGTGTGTCTATGTGGCTTGATAAGTGGGCATTTACAACCGTAATACAACACTCCAATTTAAGGTGTTTGGTGCACTCTAGTAGTGTCTCTCATTGGCAAGATAAAAGGGCATTTACAACTGTTATAGAACACTCTGATTGAAGGTGTTTGGAGTACTCTAATAGTATATCTATATGGCAAGATAACAGGGCGTTTACAACCCTAATACAATACCACAATTTAGTGTGTTTGGAGCACAATAGTAGTGTCTCTCTGTGGCAAGATAAAAGGGCATTTACAACTGTAATACAACACTCCAATTGAAGGTGTTTGGAGCACTCTAGTAGTGTCTCTCATTGGCAAGATAAAAGGGCATTTACAACTGTTATACAACACTCCAATTGAAGGTGTTTGGAACACTCTAGTAATGTCTCTATATGGCAAGATAATAGGGCATTTCCAACTCTAGTACAACACTCCAATTGAAGGTTTATCGAGGACTCCAGTAGTTTCTCCAGATAGCAAGATAATAGAGCATTTACACCCCTAATACAACACTGTAATTGAATGTGATTGGAGCAGCACTCTAGTAGTGTCTCTATATGGCAAGATAATAGTGTATTTACAACCCTAATACAACACTCCAACTGAAAGTGTTTGGAGCACTCTAGTAGTGTCTCTATTTGGAAAGATAACAAGGCATTTACAACTGTAATACAACATTCTAATTGACTGTGTTTGGAGCACTCTAGTAGTGTGTCTATGTAGCTTGATAAGTGGGCATTTACAACCGTAATACAACACTACAATTGAAGGTGTTTGGTGCACTCTAGTATTGTATCTATATGGCAAGATAATAGGGCATTTACAACCCTAATACAATATCACAATTTAGTGTGTTTGGAGCACTCTAGTAGTGTCTCTCTGTGGCAAGATAAAAGGGCATTTACAACTGTAATACAACCCTCCAATTGAAGGTGTTGGGAGCCCTCTAGTAGTGTCTCTATAAGGAAAGATAACAAGCCATTTATAACTGTAATACAACACTCCAATTGAAGGTGTTTCGAGCACTCTAATAGTGTCTCCATAAGGCAACATAACAGGACATTTACAACCCTAATACAACACTCTAATTGAATGTGTTTGGGGCACTCTAGTAGTGTCTCTATATGGCAAGATAATAAGGTATTTACAACCCTAATACAACACTCTAATTTAAGGTGTTTGGAGCACTCTTGCATTGTCTCTCTCTATGGCGAGTTAAAAGGGCATTTACAACTGTAACACAACACTCCAATTGATGGTGTTTGGAGCACCCTAGTATTGTCTCTATATTGGAAGATAATAAGGTATTTACAACTGTAATACAACACTCTAATTGAAAGTGTTTGGAGCACCTTAATACAACACTCGAATTGAAGGTGTTTGGAGTACTCTAGTAGTGTCCCTATATGGCAAGATAAAAATGCATTTACAACTGTAATACAACACTCCAATTGAAGGTGTTTGGAGCACTGTAGTAGTGTCTCTATTGGGAAACATAACAAGGCATTTACAACTGTAATACAACATTCTAATTGAATGTGTTTGGAGCACCCTAGTAGTGTGTCTATGTGGCTTCATAAGTGAGCATTTACAACCGTAATACAACAATCCAATTGAAGGTGTTTGGTGCACTCTAATATTGTATCTATATGGCAAGATAACAGGGAATTTACAACCCTAATACAACACTCTAATTGAATGTATTTGAAGCACTCTAGTAGTGTCTCTATATGACAAGATAATAGGTTATTTACAACCCTAATACAACACTCCAACTGAAGGTGTTTGGAGCACTCTAGCATTGTCTCTCTAGGGCAAGATAAAAGGGCATTTACAACTGTAATACAACACTCCAATTGATGGTATTTGGAGCACTCTAGTATTGTCTCTATATTGGAAGATTACAAGGCATTTACAACTGTAATACAACATTCTAATAGAAGGTGTTTGGAGCAATCTAGTAGTCTCTATTTGGAAAGATAACAAGGCATTTACAACTGTAATACAACATTCTAATTAACTGTGTTTGGAGCACTCTAGTAGTGTGTCTATGTGGCTTGATAAGTGGGCATTTACAACCGTAATACAACACTCCAATTGAAGGTGTTTGGTGCACTCTAGTAGTGTCTCTCATTGGCAAGATAAAAGGGCATTTACAACTGTTATAGAACACTCGGATTGAAGGTGTTTGGAGTACTCTAATAGTATATCTATATGGCAAGATAACAAGGCATTTTCAACCCTAATACAATACCACAATTTAGTGTGTTTGGAGCACAATAGTAGTGTCGCTCTGTGGCAAGATAAAAGGGCATTTACAACTGTAATACAACACTCCAATTGAAGGTGTTTGGAGCACTCTAGTAGTGTCTCTCATTGGCAAGATAAAAGGGCATTTACAACTGTTATACAACACTCCAATTGAAGGTGTTTGGAACACTCTAGTAATGTCTCTATATGGCAAGATAATAGGGCATTTCCAACTCTAGTACAACACTCCAATTGAAGGTTTATCGAGGACTCCAGTAGTTTCTCCAGATAGCAAGATAATAGAGCATTTACAACCCTAATACAACACTGTAATTGAATGTGTTTGGAGCAGCACTCTAGTAGTGTCTCTATATGGCAAGATAATAGTGTATTTACAACCCTAATACAACACTCCAACTGAAAGTGTTTGGAGCACTCTAGTAGTGTCTCTATTTGGAAAGATAACAAGGCATTTACAACTGTAATACAACATTCTAATTGACTGTGTTTGGACCACTCTAGTAGTGTGTCTATGTGGCTTGATAAGTGGGCATTTACAACCGTACAACAACACTCCAATTGAAGGTGTTTGGTGCACTCTAGTATTGTATCTATATGGCAAGATAATAGGGCATTTACAACCCTAATACAATACCACAATTTAGTGTGTTTGGAGCACTCTAGTAGTGTCTCTCTGTGGCAAGATAAAAGGGCATTTACAACTGTAATACAACACTCCAATTGGAAGATTACAAGGCATTTACAACTGTAATACAACATTCTAATAGAAGGTGTTTGGAGTACTCTAGTAGTGTCTCTATTTGGAAAGAAAACAAGGCATTTACAACTGTAATACAACATTCTAATTAACTTTGTTTGGAGCACTCTAGTAGTGTGTCTATGTGGCTTGATAAGTGGGCATTTACAACCGTAATACAACACTCCAATTGAAGGTGTTTGGTGTACTCTAGTAGTGTCTCTCATTGGCAAGATAAAAGGGCATTTACGACTGTTATAGAACACTCCGATTGAAGGTGTTTGGAGTACTCTAATAGTAAGATAATAGGGCATTTACAACCCTAATACAATACCACAATTTAGTGTGTTTGGAGCACAATAGTAGTGTCTCTCGGTGGCAAGATAAAACGACATTTACAACTGTAAATACAACACTCCAATTGAAGGTGTTTGGAGCACTCTAGTAGTGTCTCTCATTGGCAAGATAAAATGGCATTTTACAACTGTTATACAACACTCCAATTGAAGGTGTTTGGAGCACTCTAGTAATGCCTCTATATGGCAAGATAATATGGCATTTCCAACTCTAATACAACACTCCAATTGAAGGTTTATCGAGCACTCCAGTAGTTTCTCTAGATAGCAAGATAATAGAGCATTTACAACCCTAATACAACGCTGTAATTGAATGTGTTTGGAGCACTCTTGTAGTGTCTCTATATGGCAAGATAATAGGGTATTTACAACCCTAATACAACACTCCAACTGAAAGTGTTTGGAGCACTCTTGTAGTGTCTCTATTTGGAAAGATAACAAGGCATTTACAACTGTAATACAACATTCTAATGGACTGTGTTTGGAGCACTCTAGTACTGTGTCTATGTGGCTTGATAAGTGGGCATTTACAACCGTAATACAACACTCCAATTGAAGGTGTTTGGTGCACTCTAGTATTGTATCTATATGGCAAGATAATAGGGCATTTACAACCCTAATACAATACCACAATTTAGTGTGTTTGGAGCACTCTAGTAGTGTCTCTCTGTGGCAAGATAAAAGGGCATTTACAACTGTAATACAACACTCTAATTGAATGTGTTTGGAGCACTCTAGTAGTGTCTCTATATGGAAAAATAACTTGGCATTTACAACTGTAATACAACATTCTAATTGACTGTCTTTGGAGCACTCTAGTAGTATGTCTATGTGTATTGATAAGTGGGCTTTTACAACCGTAATACAACACTTCAATTGAAGGTGTTTGGTGCACTCTAGTATTGTATCTATATGGCAAGATAACAGGGTATTTACAACCCTAATACAATACCACAATTTAGTCTGTTTGGACCACTCTAGTAGTGCCTCTCTGTGGAAAGATAACAGGGCATTTACAACTGTAATACAACATTCTAATTGACTTTGTTTGGAGCCCTCTAGTAGTGTGTCTATGTGGCTTGATAAGTGGGCATTTACAACCGAAATACAACACTCCAATTGAAGGTGTTTGGTGCACTCTAGTATTGTATCTATATGGCAAGATAATAGGGCATTTACAACCGTAATACAACACTCCAATTGAAGGTGTTTGGTGCACTCTAGTAGTGTCTCTCATTGGCAAGATTAAAGGGCATTTACAACTGTTATAGAACACTCCAATTGAAGGTGTTTGGAGTACTCTAATAGTATATCTATATGGGAAGATAACAGGGCATTTACAACCCTAATACAATACCACAATTTAGTGTGTTTGGAGCACAATAGTAGTGTCTCTCTGTGGCAAGATAAAAAGGCATTTACAACTGTAATACAACACTCCAATTGAAGGTGTTTGGAGCACTCTAGTAGTGTCTCTCATTGGCAAGATAAAAGGGCATTTACAACTGTTATACAACACTCCAATTGAAGGTGTTTGGAGCACTCTAGTAATGCCTCTATATGGCAAGATAATATGGCATTTCCAACTCTAATACAACACTCCAATTGAAGGTTTATCGAGCACTCCAGTAGTTTCTCTAGATAGCAAGATAATAGAGCATTTACAACCCTAATACAACGCTGTAATTGAATGTGTTTGGAGCACTCTAGTAGTGTCTCTATATGGCAAGATAATAGGGTATTTACAACCCTAATACAACACTCCAACTGAAAGTGTTTGGAGCACTCTAGTAGTGTCTCTATTTGGAAAGATAACAAGGCATTTACAACTGTAATACAACATTTTAATTGACTGTGTTTGGAGCACTCCAGTACTGTGTCTATGTGGCTTGATAAGTGGGCATTTACAACCGTAATACAACACTCCAATTGAAGATGTTTGGTGCACTCTAGTATTGTATCTATATGGCAAGATAATAGGGCATTTACCACCCTAATACAATACCACAATTTAGTGTGTTTGGAGCACTCTAATAGTGTCTCTCTGTGGTAAGATAAAAGGGCATTTACAACTGTAATACAACACTCTAATTGAATGTGTTTGGAGCACTCTAGTAGTGTCTCTATATGGAAAAATAACTTGGCATTTACAACTGTAATACAACATTCTAATTGACTGTCTTTGGAGCACTCTAGTAGTATGTCTATGTGTATTGATAAGTGGGCTTTTACAACCGTAATACAACACTTCAATTGAATGTGTTTGGTGCACTCTAGTATTGTATCTATATGGCAATATAACAGGGTATTTACAACCCTAAAACAATACCACAATTTAGTATTTTTGGACCACTCTAGTAGTGCCTCTCTGTGGAAAGATAACAAGGCATTTACAACTATAATACAACACTACAATTGAAGGTGTTTAGAGCACTCTAGTAGTGCCTCTCTATGGCAAGATAAAATGGCATTTACAGCTGTATTACAACACTCCAATTGAAGGTGTTTGGAGCACTCTTGTAGTGTCTCTATATGGCAAGATAATAGGGTATTTACAACCCTAATACAACACTCCAACTAAAGGTGTTTGGAGCACTCTAGCATTGTCTCTCTATGGCAAGATAAAAGGACATTTGCAACTGTAATACAACACTCCAATTGATGGTGTTTGGAGCACTCTAATATTGTCTCTATATGGGAAGATAACAAGGCATTTACAACTGTAATACAACACTCTAATTGAAGGTGTTTGGAGCACTCTAGTAGTGTCTCTCAATGGCAAGATAAAAGGGCATTTACAACTGTAATACAACACTCCAATTGAATGTGTTTGGAGCACTCTAGTAGTGTCTATGGCAAGATAAAAAGGCATTTACAACTGTAATACAACACTCCAGTTGATGGTGTTTGGAGCACTCTAGTATTGTCTCTATATAGAAAGATAACAAGGCATTTACAACTGTAATACCACACTGTAATTGAAGGTGTTTGGAGCACTCTAGTAGTGTCTCTCTATGGCAAGATAAAAGGGCATTTACAACTGTAATACAATACTCCAAATGAAGGTGTTTGGAGCACTCTAGTAGTGTCTCTCTATGGCAAGATAAAAGGGCATTTACAACGGTAATACAACACTCCAATTGAAGGTGTTTGGAGCACTCCAGTAGTGTCTCCAGTTGACAAGATAATAGAGCATTTACAACCCAAATAAAACACTCCAATTGAAGGTGTTTGGTGCGCTCTAGTAGTGTCTCTATATGGGAAGATTGCATTGCATTTAAAACTGTAATACATCACTTCAATTGAAGGTGTTTGGAGTATCCTAATAGTGTCTCTATATGGCAAGATAACAGAGCATTTACAACCCTAATACAACACTCTAATTGAAAGTGTTTGGAGCACTCTAGTAGTGTCTCTATATGGAAAAATAACTTGGCATTTACAACTGTAATACAACATTCTAATTGACTGTCTTTGGAGCACTCTAGTAGTGTGTCTATGTGGACTGATAAGTGGGCTTTTACAACCGTAATACAACATTTAAATTGAAGGTGTTTGGTGCACTCTAGTATTGTATCTATATGGCAATATAACAGGGTATTTACAACCCTAATACAATACCACAATTTAGTCTGTTTGGACCACTCTAGTAGTGTCTCTCTGTGGCAAGATAACAGGGCATTTACAACTGTAATACAACACTACAATTGAAGGTGTTTAGAGCACTCTAGTAGTGCCTCTCTATGGCTAGATAAAATGGCATTTACAGCTGTATTACAACACTCCAATTGAAGGTGTTTGGAGCACTCTAATGGTGTCTCTAAATGGCAAGATAACAGGGCATTCACAACCCTAATACAACACTCTAATTGAATGTGTTTCGAACACTCTAGTAGAGTCTGGCAAGATAATAGGGTATTTACAACCCTAATACAACAATCCAACTGAAGGTGTTTGGAGCACTCTAGTAGTGTCTCTCAATGTCAAAATAAAAGGGCATTTACAACTGTAATACAACACTTCAATTGATGGGGTTTGGAGCACTCTAGTACTGTCTCTATATGGAAAGATAACAAAGGTATTTACAAATGTAATACAATACTCCAATTGATGGTGTTTGGATCACACTCTAGTATTTTCTCTATATGGGAAGATAACAAGGCATTTACAACTGTAATACAACACTCAAATTGAAGGTGTTTGGAGCACTCTATTATTGTCTCTATATGGGAAGATAACAAGGCATTTACAACTGTAATACAACACTCGAATTGAAGGTGTTTGGAGCACTCTAGTAGTGTCTCTCTATGGCAAGATAAAAGGGCATTTACAACTGTAATACAACACTCCAATTGAAAGTGTTTGGAGCACTCTAGTAGTGTGTTATGGCAAGATAAAAAGGCATTTACAATTGTAATACAACACTCCAATTGATGGTGTTTGGAGCAGTCTAGTATTGTCTCTATATGGAAAGATAACAAGGCATTTACAACCGTAATACAACACTCTAATTGAAGGTGTTTGTTGCACTCTAGTATTATATCTATATGGCAAGATAACAGAGCATTTACAATCACAATACCACAATTTAGTCTGTTTGAGGCACTCTAGTAGTGTCTCTCTGTGGCAAGATAAAAGGGCATTTACAACTGTAATACAACACTCCAATTGAAGGTGTTTGGAGCACTCTAGTAGTGTCTCTCTATGGCAAGATAAAAGGGCATTTACAACTGTAATACAACACTCCAATTGAAGGTGTTTGGAGCAATCTAGTAATGTCTCTCTATGGCAAGATAAAAGAGCATTTACAACTGTAATACAACACTCCAATTGAAGGTGTTTGGAGCACTCTAGTAGTGTCTCTATATGGGAAGATAACAGGGCATTTATAGCTGTAATACAACATTCCAATTGAAGGTGTTTTGAGTACTCTAATAGTGTCTTTATATGGCTATATAAAAGGGCATTTACAACCTTAATACAACACTCTAATTGAATGTATTTGAAGCACTCTTGTAGTGTCTCTATATGGCAAGATAATAGGGTATTTACAACCCTAATACAACACTCCAACTGAAGGTGTTTGGAGCACTCTAGCATTGTCTCTCTATGGCAAGATAAAAGGACATTTGCAACTGTAATACAACACTCCAATTGATGGTGCTTGGAGCACTCTAGTATTGTCTCTATATGGGAAGATAACAAGGCATTTACAATTGTAATACAACACTCTAATTGAAGGTGTTTTGAGCACTCTAGTAGTCTCTCTATGGCAAGATAAAACGGCATTTACAACTGTAATGCAACACTCCAATTGAAGGTGTTTGGAGCACTCTAGTAGAGTCTCTATATGGGAATATAAAAAGGCATTTACAGCTGTAATACGACACTCCAATTGAAGGTGTTTGGAGCACTCTAATAGTGTCTCCATATAGCAACCTAACATGACATTTACAACCCTAATACAACACTCTAATTGAATGTGTTTGGAGCACTCTAGTATTGTCTCTATATGGGAAGATAACAAGGCATTTACAATTGTAATACAACACTCCAATTGAAGGTGTTTGGAGCACTCTAGTAGTGTCTCTATATGGAAATATAACAAGTTATTTATAGCTGTAATACAACCCTCCAATTGAAGGTGTTTGGAGTACTCTAGTAGTGTCTCTATATGGCAAGATAACAAGGCATTTACAACCCTAATACAACACTCTAATTGAATGTATTGGGGGGACTCTAGTAGTGTCTCTATATGGCAAGATAATAGGGTATTTACAACCCTAATACAACACTCCAACAGAAGGTGTTTGGAGCACTCTAGCATTATCTCTCTATGGCAAGATAAAAGGGCATTTATTAGTTTTGGTTAAATATTTATTTTTATAGTTCTGTGATGAATGGTGCATTTGAAAATCTAAGGAAAGATGCTATGATTGTTATTGAAATGGATTTTTGAAATGAACATGATATATGTGAATAGAAAAGGGTAGAATACAATAAGTGAATAGGGGCCGATATGTTTTACATATCGGAATGTATACATTGGGTCCGTTGTTCGACTAGACCCCTCGTTAACGTGACTATAGGCGAAAGCGGTCCTGTCACGGGTCAAAACTTATCAGAAAGCCTTTTAGTCTTGATAATTGAGATGATGTGTGCAGTATGCTAACTCCTTACGTATAAATACGCGGCGGGTTGTCACAAGATGTGACAATTGCAACTATGAAAGGAATATAGGAAGGACGTAACTGTGAACTTAAAACCTTTTAGTCTTGATAATTGAGACTTATCATATAACGTTTATGCGATTGTTTAGAGTGAGGCTAGGGTACCATCCCCTTACCAGTCCTACTCAACTAGGGTATTGTAACGTAATAGTGATTAACACTAGGACATGATTAGTAGCCCTCAGATTGTATTTGATACCAGTAACAGGGCGTGTACAGTTCCAACCAAACGGTATACGACTCCGACTGAAAATGAGAACCAGAACTGTACGGTTTAATACTCATAAAAAAATTATGAGATTTAGAGCATATTTTACCATTCATCAACGGCTCTTGATGCACAACCAAACAACAAAATTGAAATTTTATGAGAAAATTGGTTATTTGTCACTCCAAAACCTTGAAATTTGAAAATTGTCACTCTAAACTTTAAAATTGTAAAAATGCCACTCTAAACTTGATTAATTCCTAATTTTGCCTTTTATATTGTATTCTTTGATATTAGTCTTGTTAAAAAAATAATAATAATAATTACTAAAATACCCTTCTCACTAAAAACATAACTCCTGCTTCTCTCCCTCTTCTTCATCTCACGAACCCTAAACAGTAAATACGCCCAATCGCCTCCTCTTACTATCGCCACTTTCGCCGTGCAACGAGCCTAGGTAATTGTGATGAATCAAAGAGAGATCAACATAATTTCTTGAGAAATTGTGGAGAATTTAGGTGGAACTGAGAAAAAACCAGTAAGGATACAGTAACAGGTATAAAAGATAAATTCTCCAAAATTAATATTATTTTTCATTAAATGAATCCATAGGAACAAAAGCCTTATATAGGCGAAATGAATACAACAGAAATTAGTTAAATTTTTTTTTTTTTTTGGTTCTTACATGGCCCGTAGGCCTACAGCATTTCTTCCAGATTAAAAATTGGCTCAGTTGTACCCCCTTTTCCCAACCATACAATCTACCCTGTTTAGCTAGTCTATGTGCTATGCCAAGCTTTGGATGCTCTCTTCCACAGTGAATAGTAGCAATTTTTGGTAGATGTTGTCTCTGAATGACCCATACCTTCCAGATTTCATTGTATGATCTCCAATCGTTAATCACATGTGGATTGGTTGTTAAGGCTGACACTACTTCCTTTGAGTCTGAGAACAGCTGCCCCTCCCCTTTTGCCTTCTGTACCAGCAATTGGTATCCTTCCAACACAGCTATTGCTTCGGCTTGTGCCAGGTTCACAGCATAGATAGCTTTGGATAACCATTGAATAACTCTCCCCTCATATAACAGATAAACTCCTATCCCAGCTAAACCTCCAGGAGTCCATGAACCATCTACAAAACATGAGTAGGAGTTGTTGACTTGTCCCTCTAACCTTGTCACCACCACCCCTACTGTCATCTGTCTTGTCGGTGACATTCCCGCGATTAGGATTCTAACCTGACATGAGTCTCTCTCTCTTTTATAGAAAGCTCGACAAGCTTCTATTGACTGCCTTTTCTCACCATACACTACCTCATTTCGCATTCTCCAGACCGCCCATAACATGCTTAGAAAATCACAGATCTCTGGTTCTGACAATCTCTCAGACATGGCCTCCATTAGTTCTTTGAACCCTCCAATTATATCCTCAGTTCTGAAACATACCGCTAATACAAGCCATGCTCTTTTGGCAAACTCACAATGAAAAAGAGTATGCATGATCGTTTCTGGCTCCTTCTGACATATTGGGCATATGGGAGAAATTTGCCTGATTCTGTACGATAGAATTGCCTTCACAGGCAAAGCTCCTTTAATACATCTCCAAAAAAATATTTTCAGTTTCGGGGTAAGCTTTGTACCATTCCATAACCAGTCCCAAAATTTCTTTTCATTAGGCTGATTGGGTGTTTCCTTTAGTAGTTGATAGGCCTTCTTTACTGAGAATTGCCCATTTTTTGTGTATGTGAATAGCAGGGTGTCGGGTGCTGGGTCTGGAGCAGGCTTAATTGAATCCATTGTAGTAATAGCCAGTGCTTGACTAAAACCAAACAACTGCTGCAAGCAATCAAAATTCCATTGTCGGGTATGGGTATCCATTAAGGATGAGACCTTTGCTTGTCTCTGATTTGCCGTAAGTGCCCTCTTCATCTGCTAACTAGGGAACCATGGCTGCGAATAAATTGCAATATTATCCCCATTTCCAATTTTCCAAGCAACATGTAACTCTAAAAGTGGCCTGAGTTGCATGATTTCTTTCCACAGTTTAGAGCACCTGTTTCTTCTCTGTATTGACCAAAAGGCGCCCCTAGGAAAATATTTTGCTTGCAAAGCATTGACCCACTGAGTGTCATCTCCCCTTGCCATTTTTCACACCATTTTGAGTACCAATGCCTTATTCATTTCACACAAACTTCTCAACCCCAAACCACCCATCACTTTCGGTGTTGTTACATTCTCCTAAGCTACATATGCTAGACTTTTCTTATCGTGTTTCCCACCCCAAAAGAAATTGCGGGCAATTGCTGTTAATTTTACAATTACCTTCCTTGGCACGGTAATCGTCCCCATTGCATAGATTGGTAAGCTGTCTAACACTGATTCAATTAACACCAATCTCCCAGCATGTGTTATAAAATTAGCTTTCCAGTGGTTGAGCCTCTTCTCAAATTTTTCTATGAGATAGTCAAAAGATCTTTCACTATCCACAGCAATTGGACATCCAAGATACTTCCCGTCAGCATCAGCTTCTGTGACTTGGAAGCTATTCATGAGGATTCTTTTGCTTCCGGCTGATGTGTTTGCCGAGAACCAAACTTTTGATTTCGCTTCATTGATAGTGAGTCCTGAAACATAAGAAAAACAGTTAAGAATGGAGGTAAGGTTAGTTACCTCCAGTGATGTAAGTTTCCCCATGATTAGAAGATCGTCAGCGAATAATGAGCAAGTTATTGGGTTTGCGGGTCTTGCAATTTTAAGGCCCGAAATCAGACCCGATTTGAGGCTGTGGTTCAGTAGTCTCGCTAACGGATCCATTGCAATAATGAATAGGTAAAGAGACATTGCGCATCCTTGACAGAAGAAAGAACCCGTCTCCAGTGCCATTGACGAGAATTGTGTATCTAGCTGACTTCACACATGCCTCCACCCACTTGCAGAACCGATTAGGAAACCCATATTCTTGTAATAGATGAAAAAGGAAATCCCAATTCAATCTATCAAAAGCTTTCGCTAGGTCGGCTTTAAGCACAAAGTGCTGGTCGTCACTGAAGGGTTTCTTGAAGGTGTGTATGACTTCTCTCAACAGAATCACATTGTCAGAAATCTCTCTTCCAGGAATGAAGGCGGTTTGAGCATTGGAGATGATTTGACTCATCAGTGGTTGCATTTTTTTGGCCAGTAACTTAGAGATGATCTTGTACACCACATTGCATATGCTAATCGGACGAAAGTCAGACACTTTCGTTGGTGTATCAATTTTCAGTATTAGAACCAAATTTGAGTGCACATTTGCAGGTCTCATGACTCCTGTGGTGAAGAAGAGTTCCACTTCTTTTATGATTATTGGGCCAAAAAATTTCCATTGCTGCTGAATTAGAGCTGCATTGAAGCCGTCCGACCCCGGGGATTTCATTGGGCCGAGGGTGCTAATAGCCCAAAATATATCGACTGCTGTTGGTATTTCATCCAAGCCCGCGCATTTAGTTTGGGGGATTTTTACAATTTCCTCCCTGATGTCCTATGTAAACTGATGGAGAGTGGAAGCCTCAACTGGGGGGTCGGCTTTGTAAACTTCCTTGAAGTGAGTTACAAATTGCCTTCTTATCTCATCTTCCTTTACTAGCCAGACTCCTTCGCTATTTAGAATTGCTTGAATTTTGTTTCTCCGTCTCCTAACCACTGTGGTCATATGGAAAAATCGCGTGTTTTGATCCCCCATTAAATCCCAATTCAACCTCGAGCGTTGCAGCCAATAAGCTTCTTGAGCTGCTAAGAATTCACTGTGACTGGCTTGTAGAGTTTTAACCCTTTCCCTGACCGAATCTGTTTGAGGTAGGTTGATTAGCGCGTCCATCTCCTTCTCTATTTGTGTGACTTCCCAATTCGGATCTTTACTGCCCTTTCCCCATATCCTAACTTCTTTTTTAAAATTGCCACACAGTTGTTCCCAAGATTGCTCTCGGTTTTGCCCCGCTCTTGCACATAAATCCCCGAAATCCTGTTGCGATGACCACCACTGTTCCACCCTAAAAGCTTTTACCTTTCTTTTTGGTTTTGGTTCAGTTCTTAAAAGAATTGGAAGATGGTCACTTGAAAAATTCGGAATGTGAAAAACTTTTGAATTTGGATATAAGTTTACCCATTCAGCTGTCACCACGGCTCTATCCAGCCTTTCAAGAATCAAAATTAGTTAAAATGACTAACTAAATTGTTCAATTGCATAACAGAAAAAAATCAGCCAGTTGACGTAACTGTTTGAACTGGCACAACACCTTACGACTCTGAAGGCTATTGTTCTCCTACTTGTGGGACCCCCTGGTCAGGATCAAATGGCCGGGGCCCAGTTGCAGCGACGCAGCTTCCGATTTCCGCCAGCCCCATGTCTCTAACCGCGTTGCCCTTTTTATTCAAATCCCCTCCTTCCTCGCTTGTTGAATCTCGGTGGCGGAGGAGGAGGAGGAGGAGGAGGAAGAGGCATGATGGTAATCGAATGTACTTCGTGGTCGAATGTCTGGAGGAGGCAATGGTCTGGAGAAGAGGCGCAATGGTAATTGAAGGAAGGAGGTGATACATAAACAGGTGCATTAGTTGAATCATAAGGGTATAATCGAAAATACATAAATACGTATACCAAAATAGTATTTTTCAATAATTTTTAATAAAAATAGTATAAAAATACAGTATAAATGACAAAAATAGGAATTAACTAAGTTTATAGTGGCATTTTTACAATTTCAAAGTTTAGAGTGGCAATTTTCAAATTTCAATGTTTTGGAGTGGCAAATAACCAATTTTCCCAAATTTTATTGGTACTATATCTATATATCCAACAACAATCTCATACACTTTTTTTATTTTTCATTCTTATTTGAATCGATTTCAATATATATCATTAAGATTGTCAAGATAAGCCTTGACTGAAAGAATTGATGTTAAGAGAAATCGGTTTGAAATCAGAGACATGATTAAAAAAACTGAATACAATTGTACCCCGAAATTGTGAAATTAGCAGAAATCGTAAAATAATGAAAGGCTGACAATCTGAAGTCCTAAACACTCTGCTTGAGGTTCTTTTTATCCAAAAAAAAAACAAAACAAATAGAAACCTAGAATCACAATAATTGCACACGTAAGAGTATAAGAAAATGAAACAAAAGGCCAGTGACGAACTAGTTTTGGGAATATTAATAAAAGCAACATCTTACTGTATATGAAAATGGCAATTCCTTCGATGTTGCAACAAAATTAAATTTATCAACTGGAATTTCTCGACAGAATGTTTACCAATTTGAAATAACCAGCACACAATACTGGCAAATTATCAACAAAAACAGCAGCCAACTAGCACAAAACAAGCAACAGTTTACAACCACAGCAGTTCAAGCTGCCTTCTGATCCAGCATATAAAAACTACCCTTATTCATACGAAACTAAGATAAACAAAATATGTTGGCGGCTCCAAGCCTCCAACCATCCTCTCTCTCTCTCTCTAGAGGGCCTTGAGAATTTCATCTGCACCAGAGACAGTGAAAGCGCCACCTTCCTCAATGTTGGCAACCTTGACAACGAGATCATCGGCCAGGATAGCATAGCGCCTGGAGCGGGCCCCAAGCCCCTTTTCAGAGAGGTCCAGCTCGAGGCCTAGTGCCTTGGTGTATATACCTGAACCATCTGCCAGGAACTTCACGTGCTTGTTCTCGGGGTAGGTCTTCGCCCATGCCTTCATCACAAACAGGTCGTTCACTGCACATTTTATTTTTTTTAGATAAATGCTGGTTATTGTATTTATCTTTCTTTCTTTTTCTTAGAATAAGTGACCCAAAATCAAACACCCAGTTTCTGTTTGATACCAAAAACCCACCAAAAAATGGTAAACCAAAAACAAGAAATATAGAAGTTGGTCCTAAATTCCAACACATACTTTGACACTGCCAAAGAACAAACCTTGGTAGAAAGGGGCTGGAAAATTTTAAATCAATAAAAATACCGAAGAGAATTATCAACACAAACTAGTGGAGAATTAGTCCAAATAAAATACCACTAATGACAAGGATTTCGTCAACACCCTTGGCCTTGAGCTCCTCTGCAGTTTGAATGAAGCCAGGCACATGCTGCATGCTGAGATGTTCATATCACATAAAAAAAATTCATATCAGTCTGATGATCTAAATTATTTCATTTCAAATAAATTGGACTCAAGGTGGTGTGAGAGGAGCATATTAATATTTGAATAATTCCATGGATTGATTGCATTATGCATGTGTCTACATGAGATTCAAAACTAATGAAGAAAAAAGGTCCAAACAAGCATTTTTTTTCCCTGAAGCAGGTCGAATTTTTCAAAGACAGAATATAATGGATCAAGTTCGATACCTCTAAAGAAGTATTTTTCATTGAGGATAGATTTCAGTTCTTTGGGATACATGGAAATTTTATTTGTTCATTAATATTTAATGTTAAAATTTAAATAACAAAATTTTATTTGTTCATTAATTAAAAAATTGTTTCGGATAAGATTAATGGATGGTTGTAGTTAAGTTTGTTTCTATTTTCTTTACCTCTTGATGCAGTAGCAAATGAACTCAAAATTCTATACTTTTGGGGGATCAAGTTGTTGGCTATGCATAAAAAATATAAGTCAAATTGTAGAAAGACTGAATACAATGGATCAAGTCCAATATCTCCAAAATAGTATGTTTCACTGAGGAGAGATTCAATTACAACTATTTGGGGGGATACATGGGGAAAATATTTGTTCATTAATATTTAATGATGATATTAAAATAAGAAAAGTCAAACAGTTGATCTTCTTCTGTGTCATGAGCAATGCATATGCATAAAAAATTATAAAAATTAAACTTTGTTTGGGACAAGATGGTTGTAGT
Organism: Carex rostrata; assembly: GCF_964058835.1. Lineage (NCBI taxonomy): Eukaryota > Viridiplantae > Streptophyta > Magnoliopsida > Poales > Cyperaceae > Carex > Carex rostrata. The sequence goes on from NC_135929.1 coordinate 11,307,146, forward strand.
TCATTATGTATTATTTGCTTCACCTCTTGATGTAGTAGCAAATGAGCTCTTAAATTATATACTTTCTGATAATCAAGTGTTCCTCGTGAGTAAAACAACAAAATGGTTGTGTTATCATTCGAAATTTCAAGCTTAATTATTTAAAAAATATATTATCATAATGTGTCCCCAAAAAAAAAGATGCTATTCGGGCCTTTATCTTTTTCCTTTAGTATATTGTCTTCTATAGTGACATTTGTACCATGACACAAATATCTCACGAAAATTGGATATATCAAATCCTCAAATTTGACTATTCAACAATTATTTGTTTATACACCAGTCAAAGTTTGATTGTTTTTTTTTTAATGCCAACTTCCTAATCTACTGGAAGCATCTGTACCCAAATACAACATTTCCATGGGTAACACAACATTGGAGCTTTCCCCAATATTGCTTCTTCACTCTTTTAATATATAGATTAATTAACAAATTGCTAAAAAATGTCACAAGTTGTTAACTATTTTCATTTTACAAATAATTACCTAAGTCATTTGTAAAATTGATTTTTTTTTCCAGCATATTAGTATGTTGTGTTAAGAGCAATTAAAAAAAAGATACCTGATATTAATTTTTCTTCTTCCTGCGTTAGATAGTGAAACAATTTCATCTATTTTTAACAAATAAGAAGATAGAACACACCTCAGATCTAGAATTGAACTAACCTAGCTGAGAATTTATCTTATTTGGAAGAATAATGAAATCGATACCTCCAATATTTCCGAGTAGATCAAGCCAATACAGCGACATTAGGAAGGAATGAAAAAGAAATGAAAACGAAAATGAAGAAAAAGAGAAACCTGCAAGTGGGGGTGAAGGCACCGGGAACACCAACGAGAACGACCTTTTTTCCCTTGGCGAGGCCATGGATAGTGAGGCTCTGACGCTGATCGGACTCGTCGAACCAATCGAGGGTTCCATCGGGAAGCGTTGCTCCAACGGCGATCGGCGCCATTTTTGTGGTTTGTTTTCTTAGAAGAGAGGCGAGTTGAGAAATGAGGGGAGATATTTTGGAAAGAGCGGTGTTGTTATTTGAGAGCTCTTTTATTTGTCACATCACGTTACAATCGATGAGAAGCTAGTGTGCGATGTGCTTAGTACCGAGGTTTGGTGAGCATAACGCACAAAGTATATCGAATCAGTTTTAAATAATAAATTTAAACTGTTTAAATTTATGTGTTTCATGAGTGATATATATAAATGTTAAATTTTAAAAGTTTCAAATTTATTTACTACAAGATCAAGCGGTCAAATAAATCAATCTTTTATAAGTTATTTTATATATTCATTTTTTAATTATTTCTTTGACCACTTCATCTTGTAGCAAATGAATTTCAAAATTTTGCATGTGCATGTATCACTCATGAAGTACATAGATTTCAACGGTTTGAATTTATCATTTGAAATCGATCATATATGCTTTTGGAGTTGTGCTCACCAAACTTGCTCACCAAACTTTCTTGGTGAGCACATCACACCCTAGCTTTACTCTACAATCTAGCACTGTTTTTAACATTAATTGAAATTTAATATTTTTTATCCCGAAATTTTTATTATTATTCAAAATTAATAAATAATTTCAAATCGGAATGCAAAAGAATTTCGAAATCTTTCCAAACTGTAAATTAAAATTCCGATTTCATATAAACATTTCGCAAAAAAAAAATCCTAAAACCAGAAAATAAATTTACGGTTATTCGGCCTAAAATCAGAAAATAAATATGCGGTTTGGACATGAAATCTTGTCAAACAAAATATAGATTTTAAAATTTAATATTTTTTTGGATATTAATAAAAATTTCAGTTTTTTATCTATAATTTTAATTTTATTGATATGGTAACCTAATTTTCAAAATTAATAAGAAAACCATTTCTTATAATTGTAAAAGTTTATATAAAATTTTAAAAAAAAATATTAAACTAATAAGCAAGTTATTATCTAAACAATTAAAAATACCAATGACACATAAGTATTTATGATTTTTTAAATATAAAATGGAGATACTAAACCAGCAGAGTAAATCCCAACCAATGTTTAATTTAAGTTTCTATCCATTGACTTTTTCTATTTATATATGTGATCATGGGTGCTTCTGTCTTTTTTTTAAAAGAAAAAATTGTGAAAACTGCAAAGTTGTCAGTAGAGCTCGAATTTTCAACCTTTAAATAGCCACAATTTTTTAATCTTTTTTATAGCCAATTGTACTATCGTCCCATATTCATGAGATACTTTGGTTTACAAGTGCAATAATAATCAAATAGTGAAATTGTAAAATTAACAATTAAACACAATTTCATAGGTTCAGCAAGCTTGATAATTGAAATTGTAAAAAATAAAAAGATTATTTAACACCTAAAATAGGAAAATTCCCCTTTGTTCTCTCATCAAAGGGTCAGAGGCGGACCACATGATTTCAGGAGGAGATAACTATCCTCTTAAATTTGAATTTTAGTAAAGATTGAGATCTTTCGATCAACTTTGCTTTCTCTTAGAAAAAAAATTTGCCCTCTTTTAAATGTTTAATTTGTAATTCGAGTTAAATTTAATGTTAAAATTAAAATAAATTTTTTTGAATTATAATTGGTAATTAGAATTTTAGGTTAGAGAATCAAAAATTACAAGTCAGAATATTGAAAAATATAAGTTAAAGTATTTTTTTATGAGCACCTAATTAGTTAATAGATTTAAACTTGATTAGTTATTTAAATCCGATTTGATATTTTTTGCTCTCTCCTGACGAAAATTCTAAATCCGCCCCTACAAAAGACTGTGCGAAGAAGAATTTGTTGATAGCCCCGAAGTCCGACCATCTCATAGATTGTTTGCCCCAAGTTAGTAAATAGGAATTCACATCCCCTCAGGCAGGAGTAGACGCAGAATTTTTGTCAGGGCAGGGCAATAATCGGATGCAAATAGCTTATCGGGTACAATTCAACATAACAAAAAAAAATACCAATTAATATAATAAAAATTCTAAATTACTTGAAAAAAATCAACAATTCAACATTTATAGGGAATTTGAAATCTACATTTTGGTTCAACTTGGCAGCCTCTGCCTTTGAATTCAAAAAAAAAAAAAAAAATTGGTTCAACTAATTTTCGCTATTTGGGATCAGCGCCTATTTGGGCTCCGCTAATTTGTTTCGCTCAGAGTTTATATGGGCTCCGTTCCGTCTATTAGAATTCCAAAATGGGCTACATGGGGGCAATTTGAATTCCAGGGAGGGGCAGAGGTCCGAAAGCAGATTTTTAACACTATTTTTGAAAATCCAGCGGGGGTAGCTAACCCCCCCCCCCCCTGTGCTACAGTGGGTCTGCCCCTGCCCTCAGGTTACCTGATTGAGTAGAATTGAAACGGACGGTCTGAAATTGGAACTTTTAACTTGGCACAAATCTCAAAACACAAATAATACTTCTACTTACTGCCATCCCGAGCACTCACCGACTGAAATTAAATCTGAGCCGTCCATTTCAATTGTACTGAGTGAGGTACCTGGGAGGATACGGATCCAATAAACAGGAGGGCTTCCTTAAGGGGCAGAGTGGTAAATTCCAACAGGAATGGAAGGTCAATTGCAAATTGGAACAGTAAAGGTCGAGTATTGGTTGATATCTGGGATATATGTCTATAATAATATAGAAAAAAAAAATACTATTCTAACCTTATTACTTATTTTGTTTCTATTTCTATTACAACCTATTGCTTAGTTCAATTAAATGTAAAAAATTAAAAGTGCCATATACAAATAACAAAAATATAAATCAATGGAATAGACATTTGTATATATTTAAAAAGTCTCAAAAAATTATGAACACCAATACAAAATATTACAAGTAATTCATGTGCTCCTGAAATTATTTGGAGAACATTAAATGCTCTATCTTCCTCTCCTAATTTCTTAAAAAAAGGTGAAAAAAATAAGCATGTTTATTTTAAAGCAAAAACCAAATATATACAATTAATGTGTAGCAAATTTCTGTCTTCAGTAATTACAGCAACTATACAAGCTTTCCAGTTATCATTCCTTCTCTCTATTCTGTACACATATATCTCCAAATCATCCCCTTTTTTTTCTTAATGAAATTATATATATCTCCAAATCATTCCTGAAAATGTTCATGCAAATTCCTGCCTAGGAAGCATATGGATCAATACTGAATCATCAAAAATCCCTATTAATTAGTTCATCTTTTGTATCGCGGTACCATTCGTCTGCTTGAATTTCAGAGAAGCGTCGATAGCTCGGTTGATTAACATACAAAGAAGAATCACAACACCTAATCTTATGTTCACAAGTAACGCATGAATGACCCGTGAGAACGATCTAAAGACTCGAAGCATGTCAAATGTTACAAACATGAGCAAAACAAAACACGCAACGAGGAGGAAGAAGATGAGGAGGAGAATTGCACCGAGGATAACAACGCAACCGATGAGAGAGCCGTGAAGCAGCGCGAGGAGGAAGAGATCCAAATGGGGCACCATTTTTGGAAGAGAGATGGATAGTATGATGATGTGAACATATTCAAATAAATATTTTTGGGTAACTAATTACAGCCACACTCTTTGAATACTTGTGAATCAGGTAAGGAATATTCATAGCCTTATTAACAAGGAACAAGTGATTTTAATGTAAAATATATGCTGGATTTTTTTTTTTTTTTTTTTGCATAATATCATAATTGTCAAATTAATGAGTGATAGTACTTCTATTTGGGAATAATTAATTCAGAAAGAAAATCACATGATCCTAGTAATTACATTATTTTTAAACAAAACAATTTGCTATTTTGTATTTGGGATTTGGAAAATATAATGAAAGAAAATAACAGAAAGAAAATATAATGAAAATTAAAAATAATAACAGAAATAAATAAAAGATTTGGAATGAGAAGAACGGAATAGAAGAAATTGAAGTGAAGGGAAAAATAAAAGAATCCTCTGTTAAATAGTGAAGATATGCTTCAAAGACACAAAAGAGTGTTTAGTACAGTGGCTATGTGCTTTGGTGCATAGTTCGTAACGCCAACTAGTTCGCATAGCGCTGAGTAGCAGGTTCGGATGAATTCGGATATATTTGAATATCCGTTTCGTTTACCGATAGCAGAATTTATCTGAATCCAAATCCCGATATTGAAAAATTATTCGGATCCGAATCCATGAATTATCCGCTCTGGATAAAACAGATACGGAGCGGATTCGGATTAGATAATCCGACTCCGTTTTTACCCCTGCCAATTTGACTTTATTAAAGTTGTAGAAGACAAACCAACTAGCAATCCTGTAGTTGTGCAAAAGTTGGATAGCTTGAAAAAAATATCTAAAAAAATGAAAAAAAAAGATAATTTTTTATTTTAATTTAGCGTCGACAGCAGGATTCGAACCTGCGCAGGCAAAGCCCAACAGATTTCGAGTCTGTCTCCTTAACCACTCGGACATATCGACAATCTTTGTTGCTTCTTCTTTCAAAATTTATTTATAAATATCTAGAGACAATTATATCACCTTATTTTTTAAAAAGAGTTTTCGATATTAACTTCCAACCCCTTTCAGACACAAAGTGCTCCAGCACACTTGAGTATTGACATCCTGATGACTGATGAGTGGCCGAGTAAATATATTTATCAGGTTCTAAATAGCACACCATAGTGCTGCTATAATGTTTTCAGACCATAAAAACTATGGCGCTATCAGCGTTATTTGATGCTATTTGAGCATAGCGCCGTTTTTTCAGCCAGTCCGCTATGACACGATAAACGCTATTTGAACCTTTGATATTTATATGAAATGGTCATGTGCTGTGCTGGTACGGTGGTAACTATTAAAAAGTTCCAAGGACAACAGAACTCAGTGATGTGTTATTTAATTTGGGGTAAATTTGGCTGGAGGTTACAAAATTTTGTTCTTTATCAAATTGGTTACTCATGTTTGTTTCTCTCTAACTATTAAATTTTTAATTTGTCTCAATCCAATCAAGACATTCTATAATTTTTTTTCATCCAAAAAATTATTAAAATATATTATTTTCGTTAGTATTTTGGACGTAATGAGAATGTTCCGTTAATTGTTTGAATGGAAAAATTATAAAGTGACTTAATTGAAACAAATTAAAAATTTAATAGCTATGAAAGAACAAACTAAACTTAAGTAACCAATTCGTGACAAAGGACAAAATTTAATCACCTTCAGTGAAATTTACCCTTTAATTTAAAAAGCTTTGAAGATTGGCAATATCTTTCCCTTCACATTTTTTTGTTCTATCTTTTAATTAATGTTTTTAATAAGAAAATAAAAAATAGCTACCATATTGACAACATTCTTTAAAGAATTCCTTTTTAGATTGATATTTTTTAAATGAATTCAAAACAAAAAGTTTATAAACATATTGAATATATATGTAGCCTATTCACCTAATTTCATGTGGTTTCAATATCATTTTGTAATGCATGACAAGTCATGAAATTAATACTTTCAAATCGTTATATAGACGATAATACATGCACCAAATGTCGTTGTTTTGTATATGGTTTGATATATACAGTTGTATGTTATTTATGTAATCGCCAAAATGGTGGTTTTTCAAATTTTCTAAACTCAAAATTTGAGCTACTTCAAAGGATCCATATTCCTAGTTTATGGGCTTATGGGCTTTCTAGAGAGAGAATAAAGTTCGGTGTTGCTTATTATATAATTAATTAGGCAAGCAATACTTTTCTTCCTTTCTGCATGTGACATGTGACATTATAATTAGGCCCATTTTTAAAAGACCACATCCACATGTCATCAAATAAAAGTTTTTGGAAAATGGGAAGAGTATCAATGTATAAGAACATAAATAAAGAAAAAAAATGTGCCCATGCATGCACAAGTTGATGTTCAAATTAAATTAATATGGGCTTTTGTTTACATTTATTGTTTGCTTTGTTTCTCATGCTCTTCACACTTAGGGGTGTTCAACCGGTCGGTTCAGTTTAAACTGAACTAAATTTGTCAAACCGAACTAAAACCTAACCAATTAAAACCCAACCGAACCGACTAAATTAAAATGCCCAAACCGAACTAAAACCGAACTAAACTTCGGTTTTGTTCGGTTGAACCGAATAGAGGAATTCAATCTCAAAAAATCAAAACTCAATACATAAGCCAATACATTCATAATTTCATAGAAATGAAAATTAAGATACCATTACACACATTGTTCAATTTTATACAAATATATCGATGCTGTAAAATATCCAAAGTTCTAGATTAATATTTATTTTTTATTTTTAAGTCCAAAATAAATAAAAGAAGCAAAATAATACTTGAATTATTATATAACCGATCGGTTCGGTTTATTCGGTTTTGAGAAATTAAAACCGAACCGAACCATTTAAACCGAATTACTTTATAAAATCAACTGAACTGAACCATTTGAACCAAACAACCAAACCATTTAAACCAAAATTCTCCGTTTCGGTTCAAAACCAAATAAACCGAATCATTTGAACACCCCTATTCACACTAGTCCATATTCTTCTACAGCTCACTTAAACGGGTTGAAAATAAATGCGATATTTAGTAATTGAAAAGGATCATTAACACTTTGATATGAACATGATGTTTAAGTCAACAATGGTATAAATATTATACTGCAAAAGTGAATTTGGTAGAATGCTCAGGTTTACTGTCACAATCTACAAGATATTGTGCTGTAACCAAACCAAATTAGAAGCATCTCACCTACTGCTTAGCAGCAGTTATCATTTATCAAATTAAGAAAAACATACCATCACATGAAAAGAAGTGTTAGGTACAGCAAAAAGTTGTACATTTATTGAGTACATGGTACCAACTCTAGAAATGTTGAAAACTAAGTCCCCAAAAGCACCAATAATGAGGCTTTACCTGCCCTTTAGACCTAACCAGTATTGAATCATAGAGAGGTATCAACAGATTGTGAATAACAAAACAAATCTTTTATCTATGAACAAAAGAAACCGAAACAAATTTTAAATGAACAAAAAAAATTACAAAACTAAAAGGATAATAGACAAAAAAAAAAAAATCCTGCTCATATGGCTCGACAAAAAACATTTTACAACAGGGGCGTGTCTACTAAGGGGATGGAAAAAAAAAAAAAATGAAATAAGTACAGAATAAAGAATATAAACGGCCACGAACTCTTACTTTGTACTAGAAATTGGTTTAGTTAAAAAATACACCTCAAGTTTAGGTCCATTAGTTGTCACGGACTTGTTTTCAAGAAAACCTGAAAAATGAAAATAGAATCATAAAATTTAATTTCTTATTACCCTCTATATATAATAACTTTGTTCAATATGTAGTAGCCATATCATTTTGAACAAGGTAAAACAGCACTTCAGTGCCTAAAGCAACTACAATTACAGAACCAAATTTAACAGTTCAAACCAGATGGTGTGTGCATGCAAGTTGTGCATATAGAAACCAACAAAGTTTTCAGCAAAGTTTTCATCAAGCAGAGCACTTACAATTAAAAGCCAGGTATATGTACTATCTGACTGGTACAACAGCATCTAGGTTTCTCTCGAGAGACCAGCCTGACGGGTAATTCAATTGCGGGGCCTCCAACCGATTTCTCCACACCATAATTTTGGTACAATTAGGCCCCCCAAGACCTTCCATCTGTCTCTCATCCTCTACTAGCAGCTCTACAAACTTAGAGTCCTGGATATTAAACCAAATATTTGCATAGTTAAGTTTTTTACAGACTCGATATAAATGTGTCAATGAGAGTCAACTTAAGCTTTATGAATAAATACTGTTGGGGTTCACCTATTTGATGTTATTGTGTCAAGGGTTTGACTGGTAAAAAGATGAAGGGAGTTTGACTTTCACATTTTTTTACCCTAATTTCTATCACTGTAGAAATTACAACATTTATGAATGTCTGTTGTTGTTTTCGAAATAATGTTTCTACAAAGGTCCATATAAAAAAATAACTGTGTGCAGGTAAAAATCTAGGGTTATTCTAACTTCTATTTTTTCCTTCATCTGTGTTTTATTCTGTCGGTTGATAGCAAATCCTTGGCATTACTTCTCATAGATGATATGAAATTCTAAAAAAAAAAGGTTATGGACATACTTGCATGCTTTCCTTGCCATTGCTATGAAATATAATGGATTTGGGATGTCGGCGAAATTTTTTTGAGTCCCAGATCATGGTGCTATTGAAAGCAATACCAGATATGCTGGTACGGAACCTTCGTACTATCCTGCTATTTTGATTTGAATGCCACCCAATAACATGTTTTCGGTTACATAATGGCCCTTCTAGCAATAACCTCCTATTTGCATCTTGAAAAGTTGCAACCGGCCATGCACCGAACCCCCTACAATAAAGATTATAGGAGATTCAATAGTGTGTTGATATATATTTAAAAATACAATCATGGAAATATAATTTACAGTTGATAAAAGGATTGACAGGTCGTGAACTTGTAATCAATTCAAGGAAGGTATAAAAGGTACATCGTGAAGTTTACCAGCTTAATTTATCTTCATTTTGGGATTCATTAGTTTACCAGTCATTATTTGGGACTATAAGCTTGGTTGTTGTTGTTGTATTTTGGGATTCAGTTCTATTTTTTTAGCTAATAATGACTGAACTTGTAGTTTTAAACTTATAACACCAATATATGAAGAATCTGACTGTCTGAACCAATACCTCAGATCCAGACCATACCAAACCAAATAAAAATTCCAGAAATGCTCGGTAAATTTGTTCCTATCAATATCACATCTTCCCCAGAAAAATAAAAGAAAAACCACTTACCTAATTTTCCGCATCTCTTCGAAAAGCTCGAGCGAATAGACCCCATCGTCATCCGCAAAATAAACTATACCATTAATATGGTGCTTCTTGATATGATAAATGGCAATATTTCTCTGGCAATTTATCATCTTTCTCATGTTAGTTACATTCATCAAGCATGCAAAATGCCGATACATCATCCCTGTTGACATCAAAATACGTGCTGTATCCATTGACTGGTAGTACCGGTCCACCACAATCCACAATAGTGGCTTCGGCACTGCACTCAATGTATGTGCCAATCGGTTCAAATAATATGCTTGAAACGGTCTAACATGTGTGGTCGTCACAATGATTAGAAGTTTCCGCACATCTTTTTGGTCTATTTTAGGTAACTCGACTTTCACCGACTCTTCTCTTGGCAACTCATTACTCAACAACTCCTCTTTTGGCAAATCCTCTTTTGGTAAATCCTCTATTGGAAACTCCTCTTTTGGTAACTCCATTTTTGGTTCCTCCTCTTTCACCACCTCGAGCTCCTCCGAACTTGAATTTTGTATAATATCCGGGTTTTTGTGCATAACAACCTCTTCCTTAATTGATTGAGAGCTCTGTTTTATGTTCTTATCCTCTATGTGTCTCCCAACAACATTTAAAGTACTTGGATGTGAAGGTATATTCTCAGGAACATTAATGGAGAAAAAAGGGGTGAATCCGATAAGAATCCCGAGTATAAAACACACCACCAAATTGAACAGCGCTCTTTTCCATTTAAACCCTTTTGATCTCTGGTATCTCTGTGCCAAATTACTGTTAGACCCTGATCTCGATTTGGTATCAGGTAACCAATCCATAAGGGCAGGGAAGGAACTTAGGAGGCCTCTCAGGGCTAAAACAGTCTTTGAAGGAGACAATTTGGGAGAAGGCGAATTATCCAAAAATTCTTGGAATTGTTTCACCGACCCTTCTCTTTGTATTAAGCCGGTGCTTCGTCGAGAAGACCTCATTTTCTTTTACGGTTTAAATTTAACAGTAAAAGTGCCTAATTGCACTAAGGGTTGTCCATCAGAATTTCAAATCAGACCCAATTTGAGATCTTTTAGTTATTGATATACCGGTTGTGGATCAGAACTGAAACTCTAATTGCTCCAAAATGTCTAATCGACTGTTTTTTTTTTCACATTTCCAGAAAGCAGGTTTTGAGAAATACAAAGGTACAGATCAGAACTGTTGCATTTGAATTCAGCTTTTGCCCTCCTTGCCAAATTACAAAAACCTGTAAAGCACAAAAGAGAAAAAAAAATAGATCTACTGTTAGAAAGAAAGCATCAAGGGAGAAAAAGACTTGAATCTTAAACAAAACCAGCACCAGTGCTTTAATTTATTCAAAGAAACAGGCCAAACATACCCAACCCTATTGAATGCACATTAGGATCTAACAATATAATAAAAGATGACTTGAATTGAATAATAATACCAGTTCTTTCCATTGAAACATTGAAAAATTGCTTCAACAACAATGTCTCCATTCCCCAATTTGAAAATTCCAGAAATGGAAATTCAACAAACGGAAATACCACCGAATCATCCAATATTCAAAAAGTCACCCCAATTAAGAGGATCATAAACTTGACAATTCCAAAATCAGAAAAGAATTCCCCATCATGGCATCAAAAAACAAGCTCGGATCCCCAGAGCAACGAATTCACACAAAGAGAAAAGAGAAGGAAAGGAAATTGAAGAGCGTGTCAAGAGAGAGAAAGCATACTTGAATCGAGATCGTCGCTGGCACGGTCTCGGAGTCAAACGCGCTTGAGTCAGGGGTTTTGTTCGCTTGTCGGATCGCCTCTCTACTTGTTTTCTTCAATCGAGAGAATAAAAATCAAACAATACATACATTTATATACATAATAAATTCAGATTACGAGAGAGAGAGAGAGAGAGAGATGGAAATATAGAAGTGGCGGCCTTAGTACTACAAGTAGACAAAGGGTCAGGTGAGGTAAGAGAGAGAGGGAGGAACAGAGTAGGTCCGTTAGGCATCGGAGCTACTTTTGAGTAAACAGATCGAAGACCGTCCGATCTGAAAAACGATCTGTGCACACTAAAATTGACACAGATGCGCACTTTTTAAAGTGGAGAGAACACATCGTATGGAAGATCGGACGGTGATTGAGCCCATTAGACCAAAAGTACGTCCGATAGGCATCGGACCTACTCTTCTCTCGAGAGAATGGTGCGAGTCTTTGTGAATCCATATGCCTGCAGTAACTCAAAATTTCAGACTATATCTAAACCGTCAAAATATTTATGGCACGAATATTGAAGGTCTCCATGAGTTCCATCCTGGATAGGATGTTAACAGATCCAGCCGTCCGATTTAAACCCATCGCACAAGTGGACGCTCGATATGTGTTTATCTATAGTTGATTATAAAAGAACAGTTGTTATGTAATAAATATTAAGTTTGAAATTAAAAAATTCCTAAAATAATAAATAAAGTCTTCATGTACGATGGACTTTTTCATAATTGGTGTTATCAATTTAAAATTAATACACCATTAAAAGTTGCATTATATAACTTTTTTTATTTTTTAGAAAAAAAAAAGTTGGTATGATTTAACAAAAGAAAGGTCCGTCTTTCCATTATTGGATTAAGGAAAATATTATAAGATGCTACTTTATCCAAAAACAATTTGTAGGGACAGAAAAGGAAGCTCCGTCCTTCCTTTATCACAAAATTTATATAAATAGGTAAAAAACACCATTCCTTTATTGTTATTATTATTATTATTATTATTATTATTATTATTATTATTATTATTATTATTATTATTATAAATATATAAAAAAAAACTGCTTTTTAGATGGTCCAAAATATTTGGAACAATAAAACTGTTACATATCTAAAAAGTAAAAAAATAGTTTAAAAATATAAAATTTGATCTTCAAGTATATTTTAATATTTTAATATAATAGTGTATATTGAGTGATTAAAATTGACTGTTTGAATTTAAAAACAAAAGATGAACTTGTAAAGTAAAACCACCAACTTGTTTTTTTTTACCATCTTGTAAAAATTAATACATATGTAACAGCATTTTCGAAAATGAAAATTGAAATTTACATTCCTGATATATTTCATTTTTTTTAAAACCATGTTAAATGTGTTTATTAATTTTGAAGATGATGGGAATAGGGATGTTCATCAGTTCGATTCTGTTGAAACCGAACCGAATTAGGTAAATCAAAGTTATAATTCGGTTTCAAAAATAGAACCAAACCAAATCAATTTAGCATTGCAACCTAACCGAATCGAACCAAAGTTTTATTTCAGTTTGTTCGGTTTATTCAGTCAAATCGAAATATATTAATTATTTTATTTAAAGCAATTGATTTATAATAAACTAAAATATATTAAGAAATAAATCAGGTATTAAGAAATAAATCGGGACATTAAAAAATAAATCAAAGTATTTAAAGCAATTGATTAAAAAATAAATCGGAGTAGTCCGGACCAAATTCATAATATATAAAAGTTCAGTCGGTTCGGTTATTTTGGTTTTGAAAAATTTCAAACCAAAAAAAACAAACCGTTTAATCCAGACTAATTTGATTCAGTTCAAAACCGACTAAACCGGACCCAACAAATGCACCCTGGATGGGAACAAAATATCGAGTAAAACAAACCTTCTGCTGTGGTTGAGTAAATATAATCTGATTATCTGAATAAATAAATGGATTGCAAAATTGCATGTCGATATCTTCAATGTATGCCACGTGGCACGAGATTAGATGCATTAAATTTGTAAAATTGGTGCTCCTTCTGGTCTTCTGGAGCCTAATAAATTAAATGTAACTTTAACTGTGAAGTAGCAGAGCATTTAATTTGTTGCAGAGCTTAATTGATGGCTTTTAAATATCCAACAAACATTTAATTTCTTCACATTATTTCATGCTTTTTACCATTTTACTATTTCGCTATTTTAGTTGTGATATCTCATTCAATCAATTTTTTTTATGTTAAATTGAATGAAATAATGTTGCATCAGTCATCACCCTAGTGAAATGTACATCATGCAAAAAAATATATATATTTAAATTGTGACTTAGCATCAAAATTAGTTGGACCATGATGATATTAAAAAGGTTGTTTAGATGTGAAAATCAATTTTTTTTTCCCGGTTTTCTGAAACCGTGGATTTATTATGCGGTTTTAGAGTGCCAAAACCGTGAATTTAATTTGCGGAAAGCTGATCCAAAACCGTAAAATAAAATTGTAGTTTGCATATTTTTCGAAATCTTGTCAAACAGGATGTAGAATTTTTTTTTAGATATTAATAAAATTTTCGGGAAATGTACATCATGCAAAAAGAAAAAAATATTTTAATTGTGACTTAGCATCAAAATTAGCTGGACCATGATGATATTAAAAAGGTTGTCTAGATGTGAAAATCAAATTTTTGATGACATGTTGATTGGGATTTAAGGTGGCATTGCTACCAAATATGATGTAATGATAATTTGACAAAGAGATGTGATAACTTGACAACAAGATGTGTAACATGATATTTCTCATGCAAAATAAATAAATATAAGGAAGGATTGAAGATGTATAACAAGATGAATTTATTGGATATATACAAGTTATTTTTATTTAATACAAAGAATAATAACTCTTAAGTAAAATATTTTCATAAATTCAACAGCTTTCTGCGTTGAATATAAGCCGAAATTTTTATTAATACCATTTTCACAAAACAAAACAAAAAAAAACACCCCTAAAATTGAAGAATTCAAAAAATACTAAGGCGTCCAATTCAATCTGCGGTCTCATTCTCGGAGGAGCGCATATTGAATTGGAGGCCCCTCAAAAACCTAAGTATCAGTATATTACAGTGTATTTTTTAGATTTTTAAGAATCTCCAATTTAATTTGCAGCTCTCTAAAAATGAACTGTAGATTGAATTAGCGGCCTTGATATTTTTGAAATTCCTCATAAATTCGATAGCTTTCTACGTTAAATATAAGAGCGAAAGCATACTTGAACATCTCAAAATCACAAAAAAGGAGGAGGTTTTTGCAAAATCTCCACAAGAAAACTATACGCACCAAATTTTACCTGCTTTTGCACCAACATAACTTCAAAAAAAGATAAAGCAAGGAAGGTACATAACATACAGTTTTTTATCATTGAATGCACTAAATTCTCAGATTATTATAATGGGATACCTTTTGATGCAAAAATAAAGGCTATTAATCTTTTTGCAAATTTATACTTATCTGGTCGTGTGATATTAAAGATGTACCAGATCAGGTACAAGCAGGTACAGGAACACGTATCCTCTGCATTAATTCAAAAGGAAATATTTTGAGTTAATAAATTTTGACTGTCTGATTTTAAGAGAAATCAATCTGATCGTCTGATTTTATTACAAGAGCTTTTTAATATTGGTGCGGATCTAGTATGCATGGTTTTTAAAGCGCATTGGATGGTCCAGATGCATTAATTCAAATGATTCCATTTTGAGTTAATCAATGGGGGAGGGATCAGATGATGAATTTGTGTCATCTGCGTTAACTCAAAAGAAAATATTTTGAGTTAAATATATCTCGACCATTCGATATATTTTAAAATTTGTGCAGACTAAATCTACACTAATAACAAAGGCCTCATATGTTACCGTGCCATTTTTTCCACACTAATCTCAGGTGATGGCATCAATACCTAGGTCTAAACCCGCTTTCGATGATATCTGGTAGGCGATAGCAATTTTGACGATCCTCAGATCAAATTTGTTATATTTTTAGTTTACTAAAATAATGCTGATTTGTAATATTGGATATTTTGTATGTAGGAACAAAACTAGAAAAAAAAATATTGAGAGATTGAAATGTAAAATACATAATATATGACAAATAAAATTTGAACTCCACAATTACAAAGTTAAACCTAATCACAAAGCTACAAATACATTAATTAAAATTAAAAAAAATAATTAAATTTAACATACATAATTATTATTTTTAAATAATAGAGATGGATAAGGATCATTTGATTTGATACTATATCCACCCCTATATGCATATATATGTATGTTGCTTTATAGCCTTTATTTAGGTCTTAATGCTCTACTTTTTCTTTTTCTTTTGCTAATTTCTAGGCTCTATTTCATTTTTATATTTATGAAGAAAAAATTAAATAAGTCAATGTGAGGAGATGTATTAGTTAGAACATAAGAGATTTATTGATGGTCCCATTAGTTAGTTAGGTGGTCAAATTAAATCTCTTTTATCGTTGACACTTTTCTGAATTCTGATGCTCTTGGATTTGGAGTAGAGCACAAAATTTTGAGCGAATCTCCCTTTCAGTTTAAAAACAAAGTTGGGCCCACTAGACAGAGTTCCACTGAAGTTATCATCACAGAATAAAACAAAAGTAGCAATTTCTTTTGCTCATCATTATATTACTGTTGGCCAGCAAAAGAGCCTTTCACTAAAGAAGAAATTAAAATGGGAGAACCAAAATAAATATATAAATGCTGATTTAAAATTCGGTTAGAAGATGTTCTGTGAATATTAAATAGTTTACTAATAGTAGTTATAGCTGAGATTTCAAACGCTAGTTTTAACTTTTTTTCTCTCTTTTGTGTATATTTGTTGCTGCAGCAACAACAATCATGTCTCTATCGAGAATTCACATCCTCTAAGATTACCTGACTGAGCGCAATTACTATTAGACGGGTTTTTTAGCCTGGCGTGAATCTCAAAATTGACCCCTACAGTCTTCACAGGAACCGGATTGAGTTTGATCCGATGGGATTAATCTGATCCATCAGTTTCAATTTGGTTAAGTCAGGTACCTAGGAGGATATGGATCCCTCTATCGATATTTACACGAACATATTATTCAAAAAACAACTGCGGATTAGAATGCTAACGTCAATTGATCACATCCAATATCTCTCTATCTATTTGTGGAATGTGAATCTTTATTTTTTTGTACCTTAAGAATTTGAATTGATGCTTGTTTATATCCAAATGCATCTATTTGGTCATACCAGTTTGTTCGCACTAATTAGTTGAACCTTTTCAAAGAAAATGCATCTCATGATCTATGCAGTTCAATAAGATTTAATTCATATTTAACTTCAAAAATTAGCTATTAAATTTGGCCCAAATCATTTGGTTGTAGGACATTTCTAACAAATCGGTCTAATGCTTGATTTACATCAATATTCACGTAATATGCACAAATTTTGATACAAATTTCGATATCACATATTAAACTGATTTTGATCTAATGCTCATTAGATGCCCACTTTTTTTTTTAAAAGTACGATCTATTCCGGACGAGCGAAATCTTTCCCTTCTAATATTAACTTTATGATATTAAAAGAAATAATGTTTTGTGCATGAATTAGACCATATTTTTATGGGAGGCATTTTTGTTCTCAAAATCAATATTTTAATACCATATAATAGAGAAAAGAAAATGGCTTATCTCATTAATTTTAGCATGTGATAATTTTTATACAGTATATATGTTCAAAATTTCTTAACCCACATGATAAATTACTAAAATTTTGAAAAGTTGTATTTTCTTCTAATCCTGTGATCTTAATCAAGTGTGTATCTCCTGCGGTACCGCACTTCTAGGCAATAAAATAATAAGCTATAATTGTTTGCATTAAAAATTTGTAGGATGTATTTTTTATTTTTATTTCTTTTGCCTTTGTGCCACTTAGTACCAAAAGGTTGTTGACACTTATTGTCCCAAGCTTCCAATTCTCTTTTTCCACATGTCTCCTGATATTGATGGAGGCTGTTTAAATTAAAATATATCACAGAGATTTTCCAAAACTGTCCCTATTTTATACTTAATTGCAATGTCCCCTGTAATGTTCAATGGTTGGAACTTGTAGATATCTTCCTCTCTCTCTCCTGGTCTTTCTCTTCTGGTGAATTTGAGTGAGTTGTGATGCGGAGGAGAGAGAAACAGAGTATTTATAAGGTTTGAAACAGAAAAATATATATATATATATATATCTCACCTGACCGTCTAAAAAATAGCCGGTCATAATTTAAAATTCCAACCGCGTCATTTTTTTAGTCGGTCTGGACATTTAAAAAAGAAAAACCCAGCTAACTTGAGTATATTTCATATTTTTTATTTAATTTTGGATATTAAAAAAAATTGATCTGCTTTGCACTTTTTTCTAAAATATAGAATTTCATGTATATTTTTCAAAATTAAAATTATGTATCTCTTTTTCTAAAATCTATAATATCATATATACTCTTCTCAATTTCAAAAATCACAAATTTATTCAATTTACTTTTTCAATTAAAATTATTTTACATTTATAAAGTTCATATTTTATCCTTTATTAAAAAATAATAAAAATATGCTTGTGTGCAACTAGTTCATTTTTTTCATTCATGATGCATACACGATGACATTTATATGTTTGTGTGCACGTTAAAATTAAATTAGTTTGGATACTTTTATTATTTTCATCTTTAAAATATTCGTTGTCATTAAAAATTTACAATTAACCGGGAATTTAAATAAAATTTGATTTTATCACCTCCCCATTTTCTTATCAAGAAAAATTAAAATCCTTCCTTCACTTAGTATTTTAATTGTACATATGATATATGATGGTGTTTAAACGGTTGGTCTGGTTGAAACTGAACTAAAATAATCAAACCATCTTTTTTCTTCAGTTTTCAAAAATAAAACTGAATCTAACCGATTAAGAACCGAATCGAATGAACCGAAGTAAATTTCGGTTTGTTCCATTCAAACCTATTAGTGTCATTATTAACGAAAATTACACATGTTCATACACAAGTTGTTCAATTATATACAAAATATGTAGATGTTCTAAAACATTTAAACTAAAATGAAAAAAAGAAAGTAATGATTGAAACAAATAAAATATAAATTATACTTGAACCAGTATAGTTCGGTCGGTTCGGTTAAATCGGTTTTGAAAAGTCTAAACCGAATCGATCCATTTAAACTGAAATAATTCAAAAATTCAACAAACCGATCCATTTAAACCATAAAACCGAACCATTTAAACTGAAATTTTTCGGTTCAGTTGAAAACCGAACAAACCGAACCATTTGAACACCCCTGTTTCTACCTTTTTAAAAGCATTTTTTTTTCATTCTACATGTGACCTATACCTACTTGCATTTAAATTGAAATTTTACAAAATTTGATTGCGGTGTTTCCACATGGTGGGTGTAATAATTAATAAACAAGGAAACCTATTGCTCATGTGCTAATTATGCTTTTATAAACTAATCGAGTGCATTATTAATTCAGTTTCTTTAATTTTCAGATTTTATGTGAACTCGATTCTGAGTAGGGCTGCAAAAATCAAACTTATTCTAGTTTAAGTTTGAGTTTGAATAAGATTCGAACCAAATTTGTTTGATTTGTTTCATAATGAACTTTAATTAAATGAGTTAATTGCGAAAAAAATTTCAAATTGAAGTCAATCAAATCACAAACTACTAACTCTTTTTGGCAGCTCTACCACTCTTAGTTTTTAAAAAAAAAAATTGGATAGCTTAAACTAAGCATTGCACTGGATCTTATTTGATCATATCAGGTACCTATTTATACCTATTTGAAATGAATCCTTGATTTTGCACTGAGCCACTGGCGTTGCTCTAATTTGAACGATACATGTTAATTTGAGATTTGAACCTAAATAGTTCGCGAATCAATTTCGAATGAACTATACCTAGTTTGAGTTTATTCGAACCGAACCGAACTAATTTGATTTGTTTCATAACGAACTTCAATCGAACGAGTTAATTGCGATTTTTTTTCGAATTTCGAATCACAAAGTATGAGCTTTTTAACAGCCCTAACTCTGAGAACAGATGAAAATTAAAATTTCTAATTGTAAATGTTTACAAAAAAAAAAAAATAGAATTTCTAAAAATCACACTGATTTGATTTGTTTTAGAACGAACATTAATCGAACAAGTTAATTGCGATTTTTTTTCGAATATCGAATCACGAACTACGAGCTTTTTAACAGCCCTAACTCTGAGAACAGATAAAAATTAAAATTTCTAATTGTAAATTTTTACAAAAAAAAAAAAAATAGAATTTCTAACATGTGATCTTTAATGATGTATACTGATTCATGTTTTAAGATTTTGACTATAAATTACATGTTCACACTTTAACCTGCATGTTTCTAAATTATTTAATTTTATATTATTAAACTGAACTGTAGATCACATGGCAAAGACAATCTATTATTCTATTTTGATGAATTGGCATTTTCACATAGCTGAAATTAAGGATAATAATTAACCAGACAACACTCTGTTGATGACTTGATGAACAGCGGTTGCTGCTTTTTATATTTGTTGGATTTAATGTGACCAACATATTTGTTACCAAGCTTATTATAAAGTTACTGACAAGTGGCCAACTAGACAGAGTTCGGATTCAGTGAAGTAACCGCACCATCTCTCCGTCCGTTTTAATCTAACACGACAAAAATTGTGTGCATTCTGGATCAATTAAAGTTATTAATTTTGAGTATTTTTACGGAATGCAGTACCGCAGAGGATATTCATGCAGTACCGCATTCTCTGTATTAACATATCGTTTGATTTTATTTTCAAACTGAGCGATAACAAATCAGATCAATTCAGTCCACGCTTATAATGCACATGGTCCTTTAACATTAGTACGGATTTAAATCGGACTTTAAATCGTAACTCAAAATTTGAGTTAACTCAGAGGATACGAATTCCCGGTAAGTGGCACACACATTTTGCAACAGAAATGGTTACACAGAAATTGTAATAGAAGACTCAGATTAGATAAACACCACCGACCGAAGCCAACAGCCATCAATCCCCTGCATGTAATATGTAATGCTATGATTGACATCACACAAATATTGCACTAGATTGATCATCCCATGTGATAAGAAAAATTGAGATATATTTATTTTAGGTAATGTCTAATCATATTTCTCTATTGCAGCAATGCTACATAAATACATGCACAGCTTAAAAATAATATAGAAACAAATAAATCAATAAAAAAAAAAGAATTTCATATACAAATATCAACGAAGATTCAACGATTGAGATGAGAACAACAGATTTATTTCCCAAAATTAGCGGGGACCCAACCTTGAAAAATGCTGTTTTGATAGGTTGTGGCGCAGAGTAAGCAAATGTGTGAGGCCAAATCCATTTTGCCACTTAAAAACGGAAGCAACACGGTTGGCTACATATTTCTGTAGTAGAAAGTTATTGATTTGGTCTCGGAGAAAGCGTGGACGCCACCCTGCGAAGGAAAACGTGATTTTGAGATTTAATCAACCCACTGTGGTATACTTTTCATTCGTTACACGCGAGGTTGTACAGTCTGTGTAATTGAAAATAATGGGGAAATGGCAAAACAGATCTAAACCGTCAGCACTGCATCAAATGGGAATCCAGAGCCCTTTGATTTAAAAGGAATATAGAATCCTATCTTGTTTTACTTTATGTGAATAAGTACACTTGTAAAAGAGCACGCGAAGTTAAGTTGGGTTGAAGTTTTAACTAAACCCGGATCCAATAAGTTACGGAAGTCCGAATCCAACCCAACAACCCAAAATTCCAATCCAATTTTAGTTAATGGATATCGGCCGTCCAATCAAGATCCGGGCCAATCCAGTCCGACGTGAAATAATTGATGTCTTTTAATGTTCAAATCAACACAGCTCGGACGGTTCAAATTCATTCTACATTAACTTAAATTTTGAGTTAATAAAAGACTATATGAGTTTTAATCTAATTGTGTAAATTTTAAATAAATCAATATCATTTAACATAGAGGAGGGGTTCAACGGTCCGATCTAAATCATCTAATTCATGTCGAGATTCAGGCAAACATTTCAGATTCATGCTAAGATTTGTGCATATTTAAATTTGTACGCACAAACTCAGCGCGAATTAGTCTGATATTAGTATGATATATGTTAGAAACCCACTCCCCTCATCCCAATCCAACATCGCAATCTATTAATCCCAAATTGTTAGACTAGTCTATGCTGGGGATCGACAAAAACTATCATCAACCACTGCAAGATCATTTGTGTTGGATATAAAACTAAAGTGCGAAAGCGCATTTGAACCATCTTGAGCATGAGAGCACCACCAATTTAGTTCTTCCATAATAGCAAGGTTCTTTAAAGAGTATTTTTTTATTATGTCTTCTCCGAAGTCTCACGCTCTTATTTAAAGAGTCTTTTTTGTTCTGTCTTCTCCGAAGTCTCTTACACTCTTATTTAATACGGTAATGAGAGATGAATTCAAGATACATTTTATTCTGGAGAACCAAATTTTTATATACAATCAAGGAACTCCTTAATTGTCTTATGTTCTAATTATTCAATTCAGCTCATAATTAAAATGAATATTACATCTTAAGTTCTCACATAAAATATCCATCCTCTATATAACACATTAATACTGAATAAATTATGAACCGCATATAATTATTTTTAATTGAGTATAAAATTAACTGTATACAATACACAATTATTTTATATATTACTCCAATATAGAATTAATAATCCAACCGTCTAAACCGGGTCGGGTACAACGGGTCAAACCGCCTTGTGGGGACCAATGGATCCTAGGAACGATATCCTCTGTGGAGCTGTGCGGAGCTTTTAATCTGGTCCGTTCGTTTTAATCGGACGGACCAAATCAGAGGGGGCCCAAATTTTGAAATCTGATCTGGTCCGTCCGTTCAAAACGAACAGACCAGATTAAAAGCTCCGCACAACTCCACAGAGGATACTCTCCCATGGATCCTAACCAATCTCCACAATGAATAAACCAATTTGTCTTTCCGTTTTATATAGTCGTATATACATACATAACACTCTTTGTATGAGTCCAAATGATTAGGTAACCTGTAAAAGGATTTATATTGACATTTATGGGGATATTTGAGAAATTGATGCTCCCCTTGAGAGTGACAGTTTCTTAAGATATTATTTTGTTTTAAAATCACAATCCTTCCTTGAAACTTGAAAGTGATATATCATAACGAATTTCATTAAAACCTTGCTATGCGTTGTGCGCCACACATTACCAACCTTGTTTTATATTCATTGGAAGATGACTTAGATAATCTTTATTTTGTAATTTAATATTATAAATATAATATATATTACTTAAAAAAAACACAATCTATATTATTCAAAAAATTTGTTTATATAATATGATGAGGTTTGGTGTACAACTTACTGTATACAAGGTATCTTAAAATTTCAACTATCCGAAATTAATGATGCTATATACATAAAAAATAATACCTAAATTGCATTTTTTTGTTAGGCTATTTATATGTCTGACCGCAATTTTTTTAATTACCACCTCAATAATTTAAAATTAAACAACCATCAACTATATCTTCAAATTTCAATTTTACCACGCACACATCTTCAGAATGCACACCAAATTTTTCGGTGCACCAACTGAAAATGCGCACCCATTTTTTTTTAATTTTTGGGGTGCATAATGGGAGTGCAGACCAATTTCTTTTCTTTTTAGTTTTGTTCTATTTTATTGAAATTTTTGGGCTAAATTTTTTTTCTGTTATATTCTATTTTATTATGTGGTGTTTAGAATTATATGTACACATCAAATTTGACATTGATATTGTAGAAAATAAAATAGACTCGTTTAACAAATAAAATTTGTAGTAAATTTGAACTAAAAGTTACTAAAACAAATTATACGCACAATCTGAGCAGTATTATATACTAAAACAAATTATACGCACAATCTGATAAGCATTTTGTACTAAGTAATTTGGTGCGCAAACTACTACAAATTATACGCACAATCTGATCAACGTTTTATATTACAAATTATACGCATAACATAACATAACAAAAACAAAAACAAAAATTGATGCGCATTCTGAGAGTGCGCACAAAAAAATAAGAAAAATTTGGTGTGCATTCCCAGCTAGTGCACCAAAATTTTTGGGATGCATCTCGAAGGTGTGTGCGTAATAAGAGTTGAAATTTGAAGATATTGGATAGTGATTGTTTAATTTTAATTTATTGAGGTGGTAAGTAACAAAATTCCGATATGTCTGATAACAACATATAATTTACTTTTCAATTTACTTTTTATTTAAAATTATCAAAGATTCATTATTAAGATTGATTTCTCTTCTTTTAGTTCTTGTCTAGAAAAATCTTTCTGATGTAAGAATGAATTAGTTCTATACACTTAGGCTTTGTATGTCTGATAACAATTGTGTGTTTTTGAGATTTTTAATTAATTCGGACCGCATTTGTGATTCCCAACTAACTATATATGACAGAGTAGAACTAGGGTGTTCTTAAGTTCACCGAGTCCTTTGCTGAACTCAAATTTAAAACCTATCAGATCGACTTCAAACGATGAATCTGAACCGTTGAAATCCGTCTACCTTATGAGTGATGCGTCTACATGTGAAAATTTTGAACTTTCGAATTAATTTAGTATAAAGCCAAGCGGTCAGAAAATGTCAAAAAATAAATGCATTAAAATTAATTTATTAACCTTTTAATTTTGACCGCTTGACTTTATACTAAATTAATTCGAAAGCTCAAAATTTTCACATGTAGACACATCATTAGTAAGGTTGGCGGATTTCAACGGTTCAGAATTATCGTTTAAAGCTGATTAAATAAGTTTTAGACTTGAATTAACCATAAAACTTGATTTCTACTCATACTCATCTGACAAGTATTCCCATTCAGTCTTCTCAATTTTGGATAAGTCTGATACAATTAGAAGTTCAAAAATCAATTTTGTTCTTATATTAGAAAAAGTTAAGAGACAAATCTTAACTTTTTCCTATAAAAAAATTCATTGCAGCTGTGAGCTCTAGCCGTGACCAAATTCAAGGTCACAGGCCCAAATTGGGTTTCCAAAATGTGATCAAGCGGAAATCACATTTCATTTATTGTTGAAGCCCAAACTGAATTATCTTCCCATTGATCCCAAGAAATTTAATTTCAGGCCTATTAACTTTGTTTCTGTCTTATGGGTAAAGAGTTTAACAGAGCAATTTCGGCTTCATAAACTGCATCTTCAGGCGCTGCATGAAGCCAAAATTGCTCTCTTAAAATCTTTACCCCTGTCTAAAGGCTATTATGAAATGGGAAAGGGGCATTTCGATGGGCATCAACAGAATTTGATTTGAAATTTGAAATTTGAAGTAAATCGAACAGCTCTGACTGAGCAATGCAACAAATTTGATCTAACTCCCATCAAAACAACTTGGATATCTACATACTATAATTTAAGTTTTATTCAAAGCAGAACAACTTGGATATCTACAAACTATAATTTATGTTAAGTTTTCATTATTGACCTCTTGTTTTTCTCCAAACTCCAAAGTAATTAAGTTCAAAATTAATTTTAAGAATTGTGAATTAAACATTTTTTTAAACCGTTACAGAGATTGCGAAGTCGTGAGGGAGAATTGAACTCTTGATCTTTAGATAATTAACCGTTTCTAGACTTTTTCCTTGCCAACGGTGCTACCTAGAGGTGTCAACGGGTATGATACGGATTGAGTGAGGTATTTTATACCCGTATCCGTTATGATAACGAAAAAATATATTTAGCCTTACCCGTTTCTTCGAATATAGTACGGGTCGGATACATGGATTAAAAAGTGTTATTGACATTTCGATAAAATATTTTTCAAAAAAGGAAAAAAATATTAAATACAACTAATTTGTATTATGAAAATTTAGTAAAATACAAAACTTTATTGAATCAAGTATTATCTTCATACAAATATATATGAGCAAAGCTAGGGTGTGATGTGCTCACCAAGGTGGTTTGGTGAGCACAACTTCAAAAATATATCGAATCAGTTTTAAACGACAAATTCAAACTGTTGAAATTCATATACTTCATAAGTGATGTATGTACATATAAAATTTTGAAAATTTTAAATTTTCTACAAGGTCAAGCGATCAAAGAAATGATGAAAAATAAATATATAAAACAACTTATAAAATAACTTATAAAAATGTCCATTTTTTTTACTGCTTGACTTTGTAGCAAATGAATTCAAAACTTTCAAAATTTTATATGTACTTGCATCACTCATGAAGTACATGGATTTCAACGGTTTGGATTTGTCATTTAAATCCGATCCAATATACTTTTAGAGTTGTCCTCACCAAACCCTCTTGGTGAGCATATCACACCCTAGCTTTGCTCATATATCTATAAGATAACTTGTAAGATAATGAAAAGAAATCGTTTATCCTTATCCGTACTCAATAAGCTAACAAAATAAAACCTTCCTTTATCAGTATTTTCAAATATAATACAGATAGAATAAATAGATAAAAGGATGTCATTGGCACATCTAATGCCACATCCCCATTTTCTTGAATTAAAAATTCTTTAAAAGAATAATTTAGTTGTTTTCGTCAGTGTGTACAACTTATGTATGAATAAAAATTAATAAAATTATAAACAAATGGATAAATAAATAATAATGTGACTGAGTAAATAAGAAATTAAAATTTAATCCTTTTAGCGTAAGATAGAGGTATAAAGTTCTCATCGTTTACATGCCCCATCCAATCTACACAGCATATTTTTATATCCCAGCTTCTAATCTCAATCCTCACAAAACCATCTCAACAGTGGATTCATAATTTTCTTCAGGGAACAAAAAAAATATCGAATCGGGTTTAAATAGCTAATCGAATTTAAACACATTAACTAATTGGACACTCGATAAAAAAAATACTTTGACTTATATTTTCTAATACTCTGACTTATAATTTCTGATGCTTTAACTTATAATTCTAATTACTCGATCAGTATCGACATATCACCACTAAAACTCAAAATCCAGGTGAGCAACTGCCCCCCTTGTATAGTGTTGGTTCCGCCCCTGTCAGCGGTCGCATGGTACCACCGTACCAGTTGGGATGTTCATTGAATCAGGTTTAATTGGTCTTTAGCCGAATTGATAAATTTGATTTAAATGGTTTGGTTCGGTTGAATTTTTAAATTACTTCACCTTTTATATATTTGATTCGATTTAATCTCTCATTCTCTCTTATTTCGGTTCAATAAAACAAACTGAAATTCTCAATAAAAATTAACAGAAATGAATTTGTAAAGCAAGATTTTGCATTGATTCTTTTGCAACTGTGTTGCAGTAGATGAGTCTCCTATTTGTAGGTAACAACTCAAATCTAATTACATCAACTAACTATGATTTAGATTATTTAATCATAGTTCTAACCACCTCACTGTTGCTAACTAACATCTTAACAACCTAACTAACTAACTAACTCCATAGAGCTGTTGGTGAGTCTTCATTCACTGTTGACTGAGATACATGCTGTTACTCTATTATTCAAGACTTGGCAAACGAAATCTATGGGTGATAATTAATCGTTAGATTGCTGCTAAGAGATAAAGATGCGAACAAACCGAAATTTATTTGAATTAGTTTGGTTTTTTATATTAGTTTGATTTATTCTCTCTTATTTTTTATTCGACTGAAATGTATTTTAATATTTATTTTTATGATTATAAATGTATTTATGTACGTCTCGAAATTTAATTTCTCATATTTCAGTTCAATTAAATAAATTAAAATTTACTTTGTTCTGTTTATTCGATTGTTATTAGGTCAACATATTTAATTCAATTAATTTGAATATATTTTCTAAAATCAAATAAAATATTAATTTATCTATTTTAATTTGATTTTAACCGAATCAATAATTTGAACTCTCCTGCATACCAGGAATTCATATCCTTTCAGGTTATCGGACTGAGTACAATTGAATCGGATGGTCCAAAATTATTCTTTTAACTTGGCACGAATCTCAAAGCACAAATAATACTGCCCCCTTAGCCATCCCGAGCAAGAACCAGATAAAATTAAATCTGGACCGTCGTTTTCAATTGTGCTGAGTTAGATACCCAGGAGGATACGGATCCTACATACTAGTGCCACACCACACTACTAATATGATCCACCCATAGTCCCATACTCAGATCCGTATCCTCCCGGGTACCTGACTCAACACAATTGAAATGGACGTTTCAGATTTAATTTCAACTGGTGGGTGCTGGGATGGCATTAGGGGGCAGTATTGTTTGTGCTTTGAGATTCGTGCCAAGCTAAAAATTCCAATTTCAGACCGTCCGATTCAATTGCACTGAGTCAGGTAACCTGAGGGGATGTGAATTCCCCTGAAATTTTTATTAACATCCAAAAAAATTAATAAATTTCAAATTCTACCCATTTTTGTGTAGGATTTCGAAAATTACCCAAACTAGTCAAAATCTCACCGGTTTCCTAAATTGAGACCGGTGAGATTTTGATAGGTTTCAAGAAAAGAAACTGGTGAGATTCTCACCAGATTTTTTTTAATTAATTTATTTTTTGTATTGAAATATTAAAAATATTTAATATATTTTTTTGAAATAGATGAAATATAATATAATTTGATTTATTATAAAAATTGCGACAAATAATCCGGATCAACATTTTTCAGTCTGGATTTTTCGCGATTGTAAGAAAAATTAATATATTTTTTTGTGTTAAAAAAAATAAATATGCTTTAAATTTGAGTTATTGATCGCAGTTTAAAAGTCATTTGTAGGTAATACATAAAATATTGTGATCCTTTTAGTATATTTAATTTCTAAAAAGTTGTATCTATTTTCAAAATTCTTTTTGGATAACAATCATTAAATAGTTTAAGTTTTTATTTTTTTTCAAAAATAGATACAACTTTTAGAAATTAAATGTACTAGAATGATGACAATATTTTTTGTATTTACTTAGAAGTGACTTTTGAACCGGGGTCAATAACTCAAAACCAAGTATTTTTTTTTCCAATAACACATAAAGAAATATATTAATTTTTCTTCTAGCCACAAAAAATCCAGCCTGAAAAATATTGATCCGAATTATTTGTCGCAGTCTTTCTAATAAATCAAATTATATTGTATTCCATCTATTTTGAAAGAAATATATTAAATATTTCTAATATTTCAATACAAAAAAATAAATTTTAAATATTTCTATTTAAATAAAAAATTCTGAAAAATGAAAAAAAAATTGAAATCACAATTTTTTTTGCGGTTTTTCTTTTTGTTTTATTTTATTACAGTTTTAGACTAAATTATCGCAAAATTTTGTTGCGATTTGAATAGATTTCGAATTCCTACGCCAAAGTAGTTAGGTTTTGAAATTTTTTTTTTTTTTTTGTTGAATATAAATAAAAAATTCGGATTTATTTCCATATGATCCACCCACAGTACCATACTCAGCCTCAACTGGTACATTACATAGCACCAGTACCTTTTAAACTAATCTGGTACGAGACACCTAACCACATTTATGACTGATGCGCTCCTGTCAGTTTGTCCTGCCCACCTGTCGGCTCCAAAATTTGCTGTTCCTGGTACGAACCCTCACAAGACTCGATCTCATCGCATCTACTTATTATTATTTTACATATTCACCTCTGCAAACAATAAATATTTTGTGCTTTCATTAACTAATAATTAGGGAGACTGGGAGAGGCTTGGTTCAATGAATCTCAATAGGTCGCACGCACGAATCTTAAAGCAAATACAACAGCTCTAATCTTAAAACAAAAGACAAATGCTAACAACCACCAATCCCGTCCCAGGCGACATCCAGCCTACCAGTCTCCTGCAACGCTTTCAGCAACTGGGCCCCTTTTCTCCTTCCTCTCGCACTGCATTCCCCTTGCATCGCTCCTAGTACACTTCTCGCTACCTCTGATGGGACCTCCACCACCACATCCTCCTCCTCTCCACCTCCTCCTCCTCCGCCTCCTCCATAGATCGCTGCCAACACTCCGATCGCACACTCCCTGCCCCTCCCTGACATCCTCTCCACTGCACACGCTAATGCTTGGGCTGCTATTGCATTATTCCGCACTGCCTCTGCTCCTTCGCTAACTGTACATAGCAGTTCCAATGCTGCTAGACCTCTCTCGGCAGTTGCACCAGCTGGACCCGATGCCATCACTGCTTCCAGTGTTGCTGCTGCCGCGCCAGCTCGTGCCGCCTCGATCCGGTTTCTTTCGTTGAGTAGCAATGCTAGCAGCATCTTAGCTGCTGGTCTTGCAGTGGATGAGTCAAGCAAAGCGGCAACGACACCGAGCATG
Source organism: Carex rostrata (assembly GCF_964058835.1). Classification (NCBI taxonomy): domain Eukaryota; kingdom Viridiplantae; phylum Streptophyta; class Magnoliopsida; order Poales; family Cyperaceae; genus Carex; species Carex rostrata. Next base: position 11,337,214 of record NC_135929.1, read on the forward strand.
ACGGATGGTGGACATGGACTGGGAGGAGATGGATCGGGTGTGAAGGCTCGTTCAAGGAGGCATAATGCTTGGAGGGAATTGCCGGAGGCGAAGAGGCATTCGGCTGAGTGGTATGTTTCAGAAGGGGTAGGGAGAAGAGCGGCAGCAGAGGTGGGGCCACTTGTCAGCGGGGATGGAGATTGCTGGTGTACAGGGAGACGCCATTGAGTGAAGCTCTGAGAGGTGGAAGATGAAGAAGAGGAAGAAGAAGAAGAAGGGGCAGTGGTGATGGCAGCATTGGAGGTTGGAGGAAGAGATATAGGTGGGAGAACAGATGGCGGAGAGGCTGTGGTGAGTTGCGTAGCGGGTGGAGAAGGAGCAGAGGAGGTAGCGGGAGGAGTAGCAGTGGGACTGAGAGAGGATTGCGTGCAATTGCGAAAGATGCCGCAGGAGAAGAGAGCGGCGCTGCGTGGTTGTTTCGGTTGCGGCTGCGCGTGCTGGCTCCGGCTCATGATGGTTCAAAACTGAGAGTCTAATTATATAGAGAAATTGGAGAGAATTTGAGAGATAGATAGATAGATAGATAGATATAGATAATTGCTTTGGTTTGTGAGCGTAGAGGATAAATAGAAAGAGTAGAGAAGAGAGAGCAAGTGAGCAAGGTTTTATTAGGTTGCTTTTTTTAGTAAAAGGAAAGCAGGAGTAGTGTTGATTTTTAAAGTTAGAAATTTGAAATTCTCTGACAGACACTTGCATGTGTATCCAAGGTTGTTGGGACGATACAAACAATTTCTCTGTTACATGTAACAGCAGATCTGGATTCATTTTTTTTTTATTTTTTTTTATGTTTACTAAAAAAGGATCCCTATTAATATTAGTATATGTTTAATGAGGTTTTGAATAAAAAGAAGAGAAGAATTGAATATATGAGTCAGAGACACAGAGTTTCTTCTTATGGGTGCCGATCGAAAGCATTGATTGCACAGTTCTGTTTTCTTGGCTCCATAATTCCATTGTTGCTTTAACAAGTATCATGCATGTCTAACTAATTAAATGAAAGGAAGGGGGATTGGATACTGTTGGGGGAAGTCAGAGGTGGGGTCCAGAACCATGTGAGGGGAGAAGATAATGCATATGCATGGCTGGTTGTCTCGAAGAGGATGGAATACATGGTCCCCTTTTTTTCACCTTTGCATTCATCTTCTCTCTTTCTTTTTCTCATTGTATCAGAAACATCATGTGATCAAAGGCTTTGGTGGCTTTGGTCTGCTCTCGTCTTGTCAAACTATGCCTGTATCCTGCTTGCTACTCAGGGATGCAACTGGACCCCTCCAGCCCAAACAACCATCTCGATTTTCTGTGACGCGCTCAACACCGCCTCACCGTGTCAAGGGTCCTCACATTGTGGGAAAAATGATATGGCGGAGCCGAATCCGTCACAGAATGGAACGGCACGGCACACATGTTAGTTACGTGTCGTGACTGGCGTGTCCCGTGCCGTGATCATCTTTTGAAACTTCGGCACAGGACGACACGTCACGGCACAGCACGTGGTTACGCGAGTTACGTGTAATAGGACCATTAGATATTGATCAAATGATGAATCTTGAATAGACTAACTTAACTTATGATTAAATGGTCATGTGAATTACGTTTTATCACAGCACACCGCGTGACTTACGTGGCGTGACCATCCCTTAATATTTTAGTTACGATATGACTATTTTAGTCACGATATGACACATCACATGAAAAATTAACTTAATCACAGTATGACACCGTACAAGACCAGAATCGCAACGTATTAATTACGGCACAGGATAACACGGCATATTTTTTTCCACTTTATCTGTGACATTAATTGTCCTTCATGAGAGTCTTCTTTGTGATATGTTTCTTTCTAATTGGTTGATTGTTTGATACTCTTCTGAGTAGTCTGAATTATTTGTCTATTTATAATTTGAAATTTACGAGGTTGAATTTGATAAAAATAATTTCCAACAAGAAATGTTTTAGGGAGAATTTCATTTTCAAACAAATATTCTATTAATAAAGGAAAAAGCTGTAAAATTTTATTAAATGAATATATATTACACATAAAATTTATAAGGTTTGTGAAACATAAAGGGAAATTAATCATTTGTGGACCCCCAATTGCTTGTAACCTTCTAAAATCCATATTGGTGCAGTGGTTGGAATGGTTTGGAGTTCAACTTTCAAAATTCAAATTTACGGATTGTTTGACAAGTGAAATTACTGGTGATTTAAATATTTCAATGTGCTTCTATATAATTGAAAGTATTTCAAGATGAATTAAGATGAAGTAAAATAACTATTTTTATAAGTGAAATAAAGTTAAATCATCAGATTTAATAAAAATTGATATTTTTATTCTTATCACTTCACTTTGTAACATAATACATAAGAATAATTAAATCATTTTATTCCATACTCCATATACTTATTCCACTATTAGAAAAAAATAATGTTTAAAATAATTTAGCATTTACTTTGCTTTTTCATGCATAATCACATTGTAAAATTATAGTGTTAAATTACCTCACTCTAACAAATTAACCTAATAACCTTACAACTATGGCTGCAAATGAATCAAATTGAATCGAACTGAACTGGTTCAAAATTGAAGTAGGGTTTCAAACTGAAAAAGGATAATTCGAGTTTGATTCGGTGCGATTCTAACCAGTTTCAAACCGAACTAGTTTGAAATTGAAGCTGGGTTTAGAACTAAAAAGAAGATTTTCGAACCGAGTCAGACTCAGTTCGAATCAATTTCAAACCAAATTGGATTTTATTCGTTTCGGAACTGAACTGATTTAATTTGTTTCGAACCAATTTTTTTTTTTTCCAAATCAAACTCAATTAAATCACGAGCTATGAGCTTTTTGTACACACCTACTTACAAATACACACACTCAATATTCTTACAAACTCAATCGAATCCCGTAGGCGTTACCTAAATTTTTTTGTATAGTACAATAAGTCAATAACACCTTCTAATACGAAGAATTACAAGGCAGAACTGGATAAGGAAGACATCAAAAAATTAAAAGAAAAAAAAATGGAAAAAATAGAAAACAGTGAGCTTCAATAATTAAGATAAACTGATAATCAATGGCTTGGTCACTCAACCATAAATTTAGCTGCTTACAAATGATCATTGTTCACAAAAACAAGTTGCATGTCTGTTCAGGATCCAAGGTGATACAACAACATCAGGCCCATTACAGGCCCATTACTGGCCCATTACTGGCCCATAAACCCAATTTATCTCTGATCCCCATCTCCTAGTTCCCACAAATAATGAGATAATGCCTGATCCTTCCTGATGGGTAGCAATAGCAGCACCAGTGTCTCCTCCTCCTCCACCTCATCATGGCCAGACCGGATTGAAACCCTCTCTCACATCCTCACACACCAAACCCTAACCCCATCTCTCCATTCCCAATTCTTCGTTTCTCTCCATGCACCTTGCTTCCTCGACTGGTCCTTCCCTCCTTTCATCTGTGACTCTCCAACTGCTCTCCCCTTCTGGTCTCTCTCCTTCTTCTTCTCTCGCGCTTCCCGACTCGGCTTTCCTCACACTACCTGGCGCTCTCTCTGCCCCTTCCAGCAACCCCTGCCTTGCATCCTTTCCTCCGGTGTTGACCCTCCGCCTCAACGCTGGGGCCCTCAGGAGCTCAGAGAGTACGCCAGGAAGCGGATCAGGAGGCCCCGGCATGGACCGCGGGTTCCCCAATTGCTCCTGTTCCTGGTCCCGAATCTTGCGCTGCTGTCACTACTGCTGATGTCAGACGGACTGTGGCGCAAACCCGATAACTAGCTACCAGCCTACCAGTGGTTTATTCTGGTAAAGGAGAGAAATTAGTGGTGGCTCTATTTTCATCTTTGTTTAGAAATAAGTGGAGTGTCTTGTGCTTATTTCTTATTGTATTGTATCATAAAAACAAACAAAGAAATGGAACTGATGTATATTTTTTTCGTTTGTCATTATAGTATAAAGTATAATCACAACTATTGAAGTATGAATGTATGATTGCTTAGTATTTTTTTTTTATAAGCTGCAGGTGCAATACAATCACAGATATTTTCATGTCATATCTACTGTCATGTTAGAATTAAAACAACATTATCAAAAGGGGATCAGTATTAAAATTTTTGAGAAATGTGCTGATAATTATAAACTTTACCATTTTTAATATTTGATTAGCAAAATTGTTTGAGATCTTTCTTTAATTTGGATTATTGTGTAGTGTTTTTAAATGCAGCCGCATACAGTTTTGAATGCGGCTGTATATGTGGTCCATGTTATTGCTCCCAATTAAAATAAAAAAGCACAAAAAATAATTTTTTTGGGAAAGACTTGAACTCATGATCTACGAAAGAGAGATATAGAGCACTAACACTAGGTTAGAACAACATTGCATTATAAATTAGTTTTATCTTATATACATTCCTTTAACAACTCATAGTAAAACTACATATATACTTCTACATTAAAATTTACATATGCGGTACGCAGTGGTCTTCTGCATGCATAAACAAAACTGTATTTAAAAACACTGACCGTAAGAGAAAACAACGTTGAAATTCAGTAACTGTTGCATGGTTGTACCCATATGATTTGTTCTTGTATATTAATTTTAACACCTATATATTTATTGGTGAACATAATTGCCTCAGTCATCAGAGCTTATGGATCGAGTTAGCTATAGATTAAATTTTATGTTGCAGTAGAGATAGAGAGAGAGAGGCTAATTTCTTGAATTCAAGATCCAGCTGAGGGGATACTCCCATTTCTTCTTCTTGTAATTACAGTAAATTGGCTCAGGAGAATATCAGGTTAGTTTCAACCGTTCATTAGTAAGTTCATCCAGCGGTTGAAATGACATTGTCAAAACTGTCAAAGTTTTAATTGTCAAGTGATTTTCTTTGACCCGATCTTGGTAGGCACTCCATAGTGACAAATGAATTATTCGAGTTTGATTTGACGAAGTCAAAAGTTCGTGATTCGAGAATAATTCAGATATAATTTGAGAATGATTCGGAATTATTCGAACCAGCTCAGTCCTACAAGGAAGAAAAAAAAAGTTTTTGAAAAAAAAATCGCGAATAATTCTTAAAATTCGGAAAAAGTTGGTAAAATTCATCAAATAATTCGGTGTTTGATTCGCCAATACCAAAAAAACGAATAATTCACAAATCTTGTAACCATGAGAGTTTCACTACCAAGCTTTCAACAACAAAAAAAAGTTTGACAGTTTTTACAAGTGTAAACATTATTCAGGCGAGATGTCAAATATAGCCTATGACAAAATGGAACATGATTTTGATTGGATGGCAAAATGGAAAATGATTTGATTGGACAGAATACACAGCTAAAATGGGCCTACAGGACCAAACCGTTTTGGACAGAATACACAGCTAAAATGGGCCTACATTTTGGAATGTAATGAATCAAATTCTTGTGTGATCCTTGGCATTGAAATTAATTGCAAAAACAACATCCCTAGACTAGACGGATCAGTATCCTCCCAGGTACCTGACTCAACACAATTGAAATGGACGGCCAGATTTAATTTCAGCCAGTGGGTGATCAAGATGGCAGTAGGGGACACTATTAATTGTGCTTTGAGATGCATGCCAAGTTAAAATTTCCATTTTCAGACCGTCCGATTCAATTCTACTCAGTCAGGTAACCTGAGGGGATACGAATTTAGACTAGACTACACCAACAATTTGCATTTCACTAGCAATGCTGCTGCTTTCAAGCCCTATAATTATCCCATTCAACAACCTAAAATGTAAGACTAAACAGAAAATGAAATGAACTCGACAAAATTAATGTTCTCATCCTTGATTGCAAATGAGGTTTACTTAGCAGCAATTCAATACGAAGCGAGCAATCAAGAGACACCGCTTGTAAACAATCTCAAACAATGGGTTTGTATTGCCTTTATCTGGTTTTGTTGGAGCAATAAAAAGCACAAAACCAGTATTGATGCAAAATATTCGCTGCAAGTTTGGAATGGACAATAAAAAAAGTTATAGAAAGGAAATTCTGAATCTCGACTTCAATCGATCCAAGACAACAATCTAGGCCATTAACAACCAGCATGAAAGAGTAACAAGTCTCAACATGAAAACTCCAATTTTTAATACTTTCATTAAGGCAAACAATGTACCGGCAAAGAACTAGGTTTCGAACCTTGGTGCAGTTTATTATTGTTATTATTCTTTGACAGTGAAAAACTCATCATGCTTCATCTTTTGAACTGAACCAAACTCCACAAGCAAAAAAAAAAGGAGCAGAACAAAACTAAGAATTGGAAGAACGAACAAGGATCCTGCGGAGAATGAGGGAGCGGCATGACGGGCAGTCCTTCATGCCCTGACTCTCGTGCATTTGGTTGCAGCTGACGCACACAACCTGGTGAGCGCATGGCAGGAACACCACTGCCATCTCCTCACTCAGGCACATCACACACTCCCTTTCCCTCTGCACCTCATCCTCCCCCGGCCCCACCAGCACCCCTCTTTCCATCCGGGCCTTAAATGCTACAGCTGCCCTGTTGCCATTGCTGATGCCATTCTTTCCTTGGGCCAGGCGAGACGCATAGCTCCTGCTGTCCGGAGGGGCCCATCTGGGAGCAGCCATCTTAGAGGAGACATCTGCTGAGCGCAGCTGCTGGATCTGTTGCTCCAATTCCCGGATCTCGCTCTTGAACCGTTGCATCTCATTTTCTGATTTCACCATCAGTGCATTCTCCTCGGCTCTTGCTGACATCTCTATATGCTCTTTTTCCTTTTTCTGAGAGTTCAATTGTGCCAGTCTGTCACTCTTTTCTTTCTCTTCCTTCTTCACACAACCCTGTACAATTTGCATAAAAAAACCTCAATAATTTACCAAATTGAAAAACAACTCGCACTCCTCAATCTAACAGAATCAATAAAAAATAATAATTAAGTCCAAGTCCCAAACCTATAAAAGAGATAAGAAAGTAAAGGACCTGCAGATGAAGGAGATGCTGTTTGAGCAGATGCAACCGGTGTTGCAAGTGAGATGCCTTATCCTTCTCATCAAGCAACTCCTCCTTCATCAGATCCCGCTCCGACTCCCATGTCTCAAATTTCTTCAGGCTGTTCATTTCATTCTTCGACAGCTCCCGGCAGTTGGCCGCTGACACCGCAGCCTGCATCTTAGCAGCCTCCATCTCATGGCGCAGGTGTGCATTCTCCATCTCAAGGCGGCGAGCGGCCGCATTAGCTTTCTCAACTTTGCCACCAGCCTTGGTGATGGCCGCCTCCATCTCGGCCAGCTTCTTCTTGGTGCTCTCCTCAAGGCTCTTCCTCTCCTCATGTAACCGCCCCTCCTCCTCCCTCTCCTGCCGCAGCACCTGCAGCTCTTCTTTGTCTTTCACCAGCCGTCGCGTCGCTTGCATCACCTTTTGCTGTGCCCAGTCTGTCCAGTCCTGTATCTGCGCCTGCAGTTCTCTCATGTGCGGTAACAGCTTAGCCGCTACCTCATCCTTTCTGTTCTGTGGGACCCAATCCTTCCATGACTTGCCCCCCTCACGACCCGTATTGCCCGGCTCAACAGCCTTTCCGGTGGTTTTTGTATCTGGGTTTGCTTTTGCATCTGCATTCACATTCCCATTTGCAGTACCCTTCACATTTGTACTTGCAGTTGCAGGGCCAGTTGACTGAAGTGACAAAGAGAGCTCTGTGTCTGTAGTAGGTGCAGCAGATGGGGTAGAATTGCTAGCAGTGGGAGCACTTGTACTGGTGTTATTTGTACTATTGTTTGTGCTGCTGCTGGACTTTGTTGCATGGAAAGAAAGGTCGAGGACCGCATCTTTACGTAAGACGCCACCTCCAACGATCTTGCTTAGTTTAAATGTGCTCTTTACAGTAATACCAGAAGCAGAGTCAGATGCTGTATACTTGCATTTCCTGTCCAGGACCAAGTTACCCGGTACACCATGCTTGCATCCTTTAGAGGCTGCTTTCGACCCCAGGGCCCGCAAGCTCTTCTCAAGACTAATCGACTTGTTCCTAAGCATAGAATCCTTTTTTAAATTACCCCCACTTTTCTTACCTCCTTCCTTTAGGGATTTACTATGGTCAGAAGAGTTAGGGTTATCATCAGGCTTTAGATTTGAAATCACACTCCACACATTACTTGGAATGGAAGGTGGCCTTCCATTCGGTACAGTAGGCAGACCTAGCACTTTAGGCATCTCACACTGTGCATTACTCTGAGAACCGCTAACATTGGTTTCATTAACTGGGAGTGTAACAGAGCTGCTGCCAGATTCAATGGGGTTTGAGGGGTCGTAATCTACAGTACAAGCACGAGGCACACTCATATCACAGATGAGCAAGCACCACATGGCATCACCTCTGCTAAAGAAAGGCTGTGATTCGGTAACAAGAGCAACCATTCTTGCAAGAACACTCTTCTCCGTCTTCTCCAAATCCTCGTCAAAGTTAGAAGACAAATTCAACTCTTTGTCGCCTCGAAGAACTGCCAGGGCACTGTCCACTAAGGCGGAGAGGGGCTCTTTGCTGTTGTCACGGACCCCGGCAGTCAAAACAGCATTTCTGGCAGCATCCTCAGGGTACCCATAAGAGGAGACAACATTGATAGCATTCTTGAAAATCATATCAATGTTGCTAATCAAGATCTCCTCTAAACGGGTCTCGGTAAGCTCGCTCCAATCGGCATCATTGAACCCGTCTTCCCACTCCAAACCCTCTTCAGGGGCACACATCAGGTGTTTGCACATGTCGCACATGCTTGCCAGGTGTTCCAGGTTGAAACTATCTGTCCCCTTTTCATTGGAGGACGGGCCGTAGTTGGGGCAATCCGTCGGCCGGAGCGGGTAAACGGGCACAACCGAATCAGGACTCGACTGGTCCGTGCGAAACTTTCTCTTGTTCCGGGTCATTTTATCTTGAATTAACAGGGAAGAAGGGACAGTGTTAGTTGCTCTTGCCACAGCGCTGGCCATTCAACCTCTTTTATCTCTACTTCAATTCAGGTTTTGTTTGTGTTAATTGAAGAACAGCTGAACAAAATCCCACTGAAAATTATATAAAAATTGATAAAAAGAGGTAGGAAACCAAACCTGACAAATATCAAAACTAAACAAGTCGGTCCAGGGATAGTTGAATCAATCTTCCTGTATAAAGTAAAATTGAGAAGCAAAGAAAAACATAAATGAATCCACTGAGTATCAATCTTTAGACTCGAAAGGGAAATCGCCACCAATATACCACTGATCAAGAACAAATCGACGAGGTTAGATTAGACCCAGTCAGATAGAATAACAAACAGTTCTGATAAACAAAGAGGGCAAGATCCTTATTGTACCAATTAGAAGCGGAGCAGTAAACAACGATGGAAAGGGAAGATCGCGCGTACCTGAATTGCTAAATGGCAACAAGCGGAGTTGCGAGTTGTGATTATTGAATCGACGATCGACGGGCTAGAGAGAGCGCGCGCGAGCGAGAGAGAGAGAGAGAAGGGTTGAAGGAGAGAAGGAGACGAAAGAGAGGCTTCGGCTGGGGAGAGATCACCACAGCAGACCACTTAGCCCTATGTCTGTGTTTTCTTTGCTTTTTTTTTTTTTTTTCTTTTTTTTCTTTTTTTTCCTCTTATTTTTCTTTTATTAATTTATTTAGCAATATTCATTGATTTCTTTCCATTTTTATTTCATGTTGTTTTTTTTTCATTATTATCTTCTACCAGTTCTAAGGGTGAAAATGAATCAAACCAAATTGAACTTAACTCAGTTCGAACCAATTTCGAACCGAACTGGTTCGAAACTGAAAAGAAGAATTCGAGTCTGGTTCGAAACTGAAAAGAAGAATTCGAGTTTGATTCGGTGCGATTTGAACCAGTTTTGAATCGAACTGATTTGAAATTGAAGCATGATTTAGAACTAAAAAGAAGAGTTTCAAACCGAACCAGTCTCAATTCAAGTTTGATTCATTTTAGAACCGAACTGATTTGATTTGTTTCAAAACAAACTTTTTTTCGAATCACGAATTACGAACTTTTTGTGCACCCCTATCTTCTACCACCCGTTGATTCATACTTTTGTTTATTAGGAAAAAAAAATTATGGTTTTGTTGGAATGTTGGTGCACCAATAAGTGTTTATTTAACTCTCTAATTCTACATCAAATACTATATTTGTTTATTCATATCCATGCTGAATTTATGTTTTAAGTAAAAATTTAAATAGCATTTATGACGTGGAATGACTAAAAAAATGATGCTATGTCAATATAGCGCTTTTATAGTGTGAAATAACGTACTATAATACCGATAGTGCCATAGCTTTTATGGTCTGAAAATACTATAACAGCTCTATAGCATTGTTATTTAGAAAATTAATTCAAAGATTGTGAGCAAAAAGATTATATTAACATTCTAAGATCAATTTTCAATTTCTCATATGTAGGATTGTAAAAAAAGCTTGTAACATATGATTCGCTCGAGATTAACTCATAAAAATTATAATTAGTTCGTTTAATTTTAATTTTGTCATGATAGAAACGAGTTCAAACTTTACTCAGCTCAGGGTTACAGAAAGAAAATAATTTTTATTTTCTATTATTTTATCATCTCCTTTTGTGTTCACTGTAAAAAAAAAAATGAAACTTTTATGTGTGGTTTATAGCAAAAATATCTTGTTAATAAATTGGATTAACTCGACTCGTTCTACCATAAACCGAACTCAAATTTTGTCTAATTCAACTCGAACCGAACTCAAATTTTGTCTAATTCAACTCGACTCGATTGGTAATTTGGTTGACAACCATCCATAACATATTAAGCGATTATGTCGATTTCGCATTCATGATTCACCAATATATCTCACAAAAATAAAAATAAAACATAATTGATAATAATTAATAGTTTAATACAAAAAAATTCTGGTGTTAAGATTTATATAGTGGCTTATAACTTGAACATCATCATTGATGTATGTAGAGGTGTTCATTGGTCCGATTTATTCGGTTTTGGGTGTTCATTGGGTCCAGTTTATTCGGATTTGATCCAGACCGAATTAGTTTGGACTAAACGGTTCGGTTTTTTTGGTTTAATGGTTCAGTTTGGTTTATTTCTTAAAACCAAATTATAACTTTGGGTCGGTTCGGTTTGAAAATTTTCAAAATAGAATTAACCGAACCAATCGAATTTTTATATATTATGAATTTGGTCCAGACCGCTCCGGTTTATTTCTTAATCAATTCCTTTAAATACTTTGGTTTATTTCTTAATACTCCGGTTTATTTCTTAATATACTTGGGTTTATTATAAATCAATTGCTTTAAAAATATATATATATATAGTTCAGTTTGAACCGTACAAACCGAAATAAACTTTGATTCGTTTCGGTTCGGTTGCAATGCTAAATCGGTCCAGTTCGGTTCTATTTTTGAAACCGAATAGTAACTTTGATTTGTCTAGTTCGGTTTGGATTCAACCGAACCAAACCAATAAACACCCCTAAATATATGTTGTTGATTTTCGATACAGTACAAAAACAAGGTAAACTGTCAGGGGCGGATGCAGGATTTCTGTCAGGGGGGGTCAGTAATCAAATTCAATTAGCTTATTGGATTCAAACCCATTAGCTAGTAGGATATAATTCAACATAACAAAAAAACATACCAATCAATATAATAAAAATACTAAATTACTTGAAAAAAATCAACAATTAAACATAATAAAATACAATCAATAATTCAACATCATAATAAACCATTAACATAACATAAAACATAAATTACTTGAAGAAATCAATAATCCAACATAACAAAAAACAATTAACAATTCAACATCATAACAAACAATAAACATAACAGCAAAAAATAAGACAATCTTACATGATAAAAATAACACTTCTAATATCCTTTTACATATTAAAAAACAACACTTCTAAATGAGGATTCCTCGATGAGCCTTCATGTTTTGAAACCTTTCCATGATTCTTTCATTTCCTCAGCGCCTCCTCCGCTAGTTTCCAATTTGGGCTCCGCCAATTTAGATGGGCTCCCGCTCCAGACTGACTGTAGATAAATTATATTGGACCATAGAGGGGCAAATTGAATTCCTGGGAGGGGCAGAGGCCCAAAAAGCAGATTTTTAGCACTATTTTTGAAAATCCAGCGGGGGGCAGTTGACCCCCCCTGTGCTACAGTGGATCCGCCCCTGTAAACTGTAATATACCGAAATTTTTATTTATACCCTTTAAAAAAATTTTAAACACTTCAAAATATGAGGAATTTCACATTTATCCGGGCCGTCAAGTCAATATACGGTCTCATTCTTAGGGGGGGGGGGGCGCATATTAGCTTGGAGACCCTTTAAAATTTAAATATATTTAACATTATGGTATATTTTTGGACTTTTGAGGAGTCGCCATGCCAATGTGCGCCCCTCCAAGAATGAGACCACAGATGAGCTTGACGCCCTGGGTAGATGTGGAATTATCTCAAAGACGTCAGAGTGTTTTGATTTATTTTTATTATTATTATGGTATAAATAACAATTGGTGTAATATATTCTTAAATTTATTTCATTAACAAATTTAAGATAAAAATATCTTCTTTTTTGAGTTTATCATGTAACTGAAATTATTTTAAAAAAAGGTCCTTTTAATGAGTTCCTAAATTGGAAAAAAGGAACTAACCACAACAATTTTAACTGGATGCTTTAAAAGAAATGTTCTTCGTTTGTTTTGACTTTTGCTTTGTTTTGTGAATCTATGTAAACAAGAATGTCCATTTGTAAAGCTCGTAGTTTTGAATGAGAGTGTTCTTCGTTTGTTTTGAATTTTAACTGGTGCACAAAAAGCTCGTAGTTTGTGATTCAATTAAGTTCGATTAGAAAAAAAAAAAAAATTCGGTTCAAAACAAATCAAACTGGCTTAGTTCTGAAACGAATCAAATTCAGTTCGGTTCGAAATTAGTTCGAATCAAACTCGAACTGATCCCGGCTCGGTTCAAAACTCTTCTTTTTAGTTCTAAACCATGATTTAATTTTGAACTAGTTCGGTTCGAAACTGGTTCGAATCGCACCGAATCAAACCCGAACTCTTCTTTTTAGTTTGAAACTTCCAATTTCGAACCAGTTCAGTTCGAAATTTATTCCAACTCGAACTCAAACTGAATTAAGCTCGATTGGATTGGATTGGATTCGCTTATTGTAAGACGCGGGTTGAAATCTTACAACATGTTTAAATCTTCCAATTAGGCCATTACAGGTTTGGGAAATTTCATGTGTTTCATTAGAGGCATATAGGAAGATTTTATCTTTCTAGAGGGCCTTAATTTGCTTTGTTTTTATTGAAGGCAAACGGTTCCGCTTCCCTGGAGGTGGTATGATGTTCCCAAGTAGGGCCGATGCTATATTGATGATATAAATAAGTTGGTGTCGCTGACTGATGGGAGTATTCGTACTGCACGTTGCGGGGTAATAAAACTTATTTTTTTAATGTATGTATGATACAACTGTAAGAACTAAAAGCTGACTGGTACCAAGTTGAGCTGGTCATCTTTAATATAATTATGAACCTGTGAGGAATTATTTTTTATTGCTAACAACTTGGTATGGTACAAGCTGACATGATCATCCGTGGTACCATCGTCTTGGTACTGCCTAGGCTAGGTTGTTTAATTTACAAGCTGGTCAGTAAGGTGCCAATGCCTTGGCTCTGTAAACTTGGTTCTACAATTCTGGTACGGCATAGCTATGTCATGTAACAGTACAACTGTACTCTACCATTCTCTAGCAGTTAAATTGTAAATCTAAAATACTTTTATTATAGTATAAGTGGCAAGTTGGGGAGCATATTTGATAAAGAGGGATATTATGACAATGTCGTTTGCACCAAGAGATTCACATGAAGCACAGGTCTAATTTGCATTGGAACGAGGTGTGCCAGCTATGATTGGTATCATGGCGACATATAAGATACCTTACCCAGCTCGGGCCTTTGACATGGCACACTGCTCTAAATGCTTGATCCCTTGGAATAAATATGGTACACTTTGATTATTATGCACAGAAGTTAAAATAGTTAGAAGGATTCTAAATTCTAAATTCTAAATTCTAAATTCTAAATTCTAAATTTATTTTCAAGATATTTGACTAAAATACTTCATGGTACTGAACTTGGGTAAAAGTTGCAACCAACATTAGTGTTGTGCACACATGAAAGAATAGCTCTATGTTTATGGTTGTAGGTCCTCGTACAATGTCTTTCAATGATAATGCTCTATTTATAATATTGTTGATGTGCAATTTTATTTCATGGATTCTATTTATAACAGATGGGATTTACTTGATAGAAGTTGATTGGGTTCTGAGGCCAGGCGGGTACTGGATCTTGTCAGGTCCTCCAATTAGATGGAAGCAATACTGCAGAGGCTGGGATAGAATGGAATAGGATTTGAAACAAGAACGAGATGAAATAGAGGATCTGGCAGCCCGGCTCTGCGGGAAGAAGGTTGTCGAAGAAGGAGATCTTGCCATCTGGCAGAAGCCCATGAATCACGCTGAGTGCATTAATAAAAGTTATAAGATAGATAGCTACTACTATATATAAAAGTTCCACAAAATGCAACATCTATAGACAGATAGTTACTACTATATATAAAAGTTCTGTTTACATAGGTTGGAAAGAGAGAACAAATTTATACTTGCATGAAAGAAGTCTGTAGTATCAATTCGAAAGAAATTAAAGTATGTAATGCCTACAATCGTGCTTTTGCTTCAAATAAAACAGTAAATTTCTTTTTTGCTGGTACCGTTTACTGGTACTGTTTTTTAGAGGTGTCTCTGCTAGTAGAAGGATGTAATGACTTTTATTATTTAATTCAATATATTGTCCAGCAGGCTAGCAGCTGCTTTCAGCATTACAACAAAAAAAAAATCAACGAAGTTTTGTTTTTTGTTGCTGTGATGTTGGCGGACAGAGAAAAAGTCAGTAGAAAGAGTCGGTAGAAAGAAATCAGCGATCGCTGATGTGGCACTAATATGCAATTAAAACTACTTGCACCGATGGAGGGGTTTTGAAATTACAATTGAAGTTAATTTCAATTTAACCAGCGACGTGTGTTTGCAATTGCAAATTAATTGCACCAATGGAGATGTTCTAAACCATGATTTAATTTTGAACTAGTTCGGTTCGAAACTGGTTCAAATCGCACCGAATCAAACCCGAACTCTTCTTTTTAGTTTGAAACCTCCAATTTCGAACCAGTTCAGTTCGAAATTTATTCCAACTCGAACTCAAACTGAATTAAGCTCGATTGGATTGGATTGGATTCGCTTATTGTAAGACGCGGGTTGAAATCTTACAACATGTTTAAATCACGACATAAGAAATTTATGTCTCGTCTAAGCCGCCAAACGCATAATATATATCAACACTCTTAATATTATATTTACATTTCACAATTTCAAAATAAAAATCGAATGTTCCATTTTTTTTTTTGTTTGATCGTTAATTTGGTTAAGACAATCTAATTATGTAATGTTAGGTCATTCTATTGAAAAAAAAAAATCTATTTAAGTCTACATGCAAAGGAATTACATATTTAGTGCAGTGATATAAGTTTTTGTCTATCTGAAAATAGACACATATTCAATTCTTGATAATAGCATCTTGTTCTAAAATTTTTTATTATTTTTTTAGATTTATTAAAAATTGCTGCTTTTTATAGTTCAGATTTATTTAAAAACAGTGATTTTCAATAAATCTAAAAAAAATAGTAAAAAAATTAAAAAAAATGTAAAATTTGATCTCCAAACACATATTAATATGAAAAACAAGATGAATGGTTTGAATCGGTTATTTGGACTTTGAATCCGGTGATTTATAGTCCAATGTACAAAAAAAGTTATACATTGCAATGCACCATAGCCCAACTCTCTCTCTCTATATATATATATAGACACACACATGTACGGGAGCTAGACCCTAATAAAAGCACAAGTAAAAAAAATATTCACATAAATTAACAACGGCTCAAAATTAGTTAGTAACAGATGACATAGCTAAAATAATCAAGAGACCTGCCAAATGCCAACGCAGTAAAACAGATGTCGTAAGTGACATCTACCATCGGTCGAACAACTGCACGAGATGGCATTAAACCCTAAACGGCATCAAATATCAAACGCTGTATGTAGAATCGCCATCGATTCACTTCCAAAGTAGATCTGATGGTGTTTCTACATTAAACGGCTTATTTAACGACTGACAAACTATTACTCCTATCGGTTCCTGATTTTCAACAAATGGCGTTGGTGCTGAACGCCATCGGTTTCCACCGATGGCATATGTCTGTGCATTTTCTATCGGGTCGATAAGCATCGGTTCGGAACCAAATGGCATAACGCGATTGCAACTGATATATAATTTATTTTTTGTAGTAGTGTCGGTTCAAGCCATTGGACCTAAATTTCAGATTCGCATGTGATAATTGTGTGACAATCCGGTTGGACCGCATTAGATATTATGCTAGCTTATATTAGAAAGTAGAGAGTGGTGGTTATTTTTGGAAGTGGGCTGGTTGGAAATTTTAAAGAGGGGAAAATAAATATTGGTTGGGCTGCAGATTTTGTCAAGTAATTGGGCCCGATTGGATCTCTATTGGTCTAAATTTGTTGTGCCCTCATAATTGATTTGATTATACTATCTGTCTAATATTTCTGCTAAAACGTCCGCAATTTGTCTATTAAATAGGTTGTTCGGTAAAAATGCTAAATAATGTCTGTCGAATAGCCTAGCAAAGCGGACATAATGGTATGAAGTTTTTCATCGGAAAGAGAGATCTCTAGACGTCATTACCAATAGTTACATTTTTAAATTTGTAATATGGGGGAATTATATATATATCCGTCAAAAACTTCGAAATTAAGTATTTCCACTCTAAAGTTCATAATATCATATTTATCTTTCTAAATTTTTGAAACTTACAAATTTACTCATTTTATTGTATTCATTATTAAAACTCGTTTAAAATTTATGAAATACCCATTTTATCCTTTATTAAGAAAAATAAAAACTATGTAGTATGTTTTACAAAAATGTCAATTTTGGAGGACAAATGAGTCATTTATCTACTTCTGATGCATACATATCGACCATCTAAGTAAATATCACATTTTACTTCATGCTCATATCTCCGAAGTCCAAACAATATCTAAACCGTTCAATATACTTTGGGTAAGACTAAGGTGCTATGGGTTGCATAGAGGGCTACGGTGCTACGGCTCAATATAATTCAAACGGTCGATTCGAACAGTTCATCTTGTTCTCCATATTAATATGTGTTTGGAAACCAAATTTTACATTTTTGAAAAAATTTTACTATCTAGAAAATCAGTTGATCTAAAAAATTCTGCACCATTCAGATATTTGATTTTTTACCTATCTAAAAAAATAGTAAAAAATTTCCAAAAAAATATAAAATTTGGTCTCCAAACACATATTAATATGGAGAACAAGATAAACGGTTCGGATCGACTATTTTGGATTTTGAAAACTCTGAATATTGAGCCGTAGCACCGTAGTCCTCTATGCAACCCATAGCACCTTAGCCTTACCCATATACTTTTCATATTAAAATGTGTTTGAAGTCCAAATTTTATATTTTTAGAATTTTTTTGTTATTTACTAAATAGGTAGAATAGCATTGTTTTTGAATAGTTCAAAATCTTTTAATCAAAAGATAATAATTATAGAATGGGCTATGGTGCATTGCAATGCATGAAGGGGTTTGTGCATTGCAATGCATGAAGGGGTTTGTGCATTGGATCATAAATCTAAAATTCAAAATCCAAATGGCCGATCCAAACTGTTCATCTTGTTCTCCATATTAATATGTGCTTGGAGATCAAATTTTACACTTTTCTGAATTTTTTCTACTAATTATTAAGTATTTTACAAAATTGTTGATCCAACGGTGGCTTAACAAAACAGTAAAATCAGCAGCCACCGTTGGATCAACAATTTTGTAAAATACTTAATAAATAGTAAAAAAATTCAGAAAAATGTAAAATTTGGTCTCCAAGCACATATTAATATGGAGAACAAGATGAACGGTTTGGATCGGTCATTTGAATTTTGAATTTTAGATTTATGGTCCAATGCACAAACCCCTCCATGCATTGCAATGCACCATAGCCCATCTCTCTCTCTATATATATAATTTGATTTCCAAACATATTTTAATACCGAAATTATATTTCATGACTTTATAAACGACAATATAAATGTAAAATAAATGTAAAGTAAACTTTACTTGGTAAAAAGTATATTAGTCCAACTCATTACATTATTATATGCGATGTTAGTCTTTCGGGCAAAAATATAATATTATATATGGAGCGGAACGCTTATCTCTTGATATCTCGTTCATTATTTGAATTGTATATTTGAATTAAAAAAGGAATTCATAGGGCGAATAACGGAACCACATCAAGGCAATGCCACAAAGAGAAAGTAATTAAAAACAAATTAGGTGAAATTAAGTGCATTAGAAAAAAATTAATGACCTTAATTTCACAAAGAAGAAACTGATAATGTAATTATTTTTTAGAAATTTTCATAGAGACTGCGAAGTTGTAGGAAAAATCGAACTCTTGTAACTAAAAATTCTATGATTTTTTTTTTTTCTAGTCAACTGTGTTTATCATTGGCAAATATTTCCCCAACCCATCTGCATTTGATCTCATTGGTGAAATTGAACAGATAGCTATTGATATTTTTTAATTTTATTTTAGTTGAACACATCCAATTACCATCAAAACAGTACCCACTAATTCTACCTCAAAAGTCAGACTGCAATTAATGTTCTGTAAATATCTTACAGGATAGATAAAATCAATGAAATCAAATCCACTGCTATTTTTTTTTTCTGTGAACAATAACTTTGCTATTCTTATTTTTTTTGAATTCAACCATTCAATTATTTTTGAGAATGAGTCTCAAAGCAACTTTTTTCACTGTGCACGCATCTCAAAATAATTCAATGACTGAATTTGAAAAAACAGAGATAACATGAATACTGTTCATGCACAGGAATAACAGCAGATTTTGATCCAAAATCAATTGGGCAAAGAAAACACTTCATTCAATTCTATGCTTGAAAGGAACAACTGTTGAGTTGATAGATGCAGTGTCCCTGCCAACAAATCAGGCAACTAAAATATCTGCAAAGAATATAGGGGCAGTCAAAAGTCAAAACCATCCGATCCAAATCTTCATCAAACATTTTTAATTTTCAAATAGATTTGACGTTAGTGGAAATATTAGCACTCCACCAGTTATGAGAATTTGTATCCTCTGCATTAACTCAAAAACATATTGATTATCCAATATGCTTAAAGATTCGTGCGGATTAAATATGCACTAATATTAAAGAGCCCCTATATTATAGACAGGAGTCAGATTAGCTCCATTTCAAATTAGACGATTGAAATTTATTAACTCAAAAGATTCTCTTTTGAGTTAATGCAGAGGGCTTTTGTAAGGTACAAATCAGACACCTAAGCAGAATTTTTTTTTTTTTGAAAATTCGGATAAATGGTACACCGGGTAGTCGCTACTTGAATTTAAAAAAAAAAAAATTCTGATAAATTGAGATCATATTGGATATAATTGCAATTTAGCTCAATAATTTACATAATTTGGAAATAGAACTCAACTTTTGTCTTCAAAAGTTGAAGGCTATTTCATTTGTTATTTATTTTTGTTAAAACCAAACAATAAAATATAGAGAACAAAAGGAAATAACAGGAGGAAACTCTTGATGGCAACAGAGAACCCTTAAAACTCTACAGGGCTGTCAACAATGATGTCATTTGAAATAGACACAAGACATTTCATCAATAACAGAGCAGAAAATTCACTATATATTAATATATATATTGACGTTTCGAAAAGAATAACGTCTCAGACTGGTAATTAGATGTGATGCACACCTAACAATCCCAATATAATATCTAAAGGAGCTTCTTCCTCAAGAGTCAAGACACTAGTCTCTACCTCTCTAGCTAACTGGTGATACTCTTATGAGGTATGCTGGAAAATTCTCTCTCCAAACCATTTAACATTTTTTTTTTTCGACAAAATATTATTTCGCAATTGTATGCTTTACTTTGTGACGTCTCACAATCTTTAGAGCAAAAACTTGAAGAATTTATAATGTTTCTTTAATTAGAAAATGATCTGCACACTGGTCTTACTAATTAATTTCATGGAATATCCTTCTACTAACAAGGGGATCTTTAAAATTTTGTAGTCTCAGGCTTTCAACATCATTTGAAAATTTCCAAAGCTTATATCATTGAAAAGTCTGTAAATTGTCACTTTTTTTCCTAAAAAACTTCCACTGAATAATATCTTTCAACGGTTTCACTTCACTAATTGGATTCATTTATGGAATTTTTAGATCAAATTTTCTTTTGCAAGCTGCAAGCAACATGACTTTGCCAAAAGAGAACAGCTCAGGGTCTTTCAAGTCGAACGAATTGCACGGTTCCATTGGTAATTGTAATCAAACAAACTACTCACAAATTCTCCCTGAAAAAGACCCAAACAACAACCTTTCTCTGATCCAACAAGAGAAGTCTGAGATACTTATAGATCCAACGCTAGACTACATAAGCCGGTATTTATTGGAGGAAGAAATAAATGAAAAGATTAATGGTTATCAAGAGGAAGCTCTCAGAGCCATGGAGAAACCCTTTTATGATATCCTTGGGGAGAAGTATCCACCTCCACAAGATAATCAATTGATATCAAAACAATCAAAGGTAAATCCTGGTTTCACAACTTCTGATTTAATAGATCACGTAGTTCCGACCTGTAGTGAGAGTTTGGAACAACACCCATGTATAGAGAACTTGTTGGCTATTATTGAATTTCAGAGAGGTGTAGAAGAAGGATTGAAGTTCCTTCCAAATCAGAATAGCTCATCGATTAATTTGCATGTGAGTAATCTTTCACTTAATCCAACGAAGAAATGTGATAGGAACTCACTACAGATCAAATCGGAGGAAGAGAAAGAAAGTGATTTGCGAAATAAGTCTAAGGGTAAAAAGAATACAAATGATGCAAACTTGGACCTTTTGGAGGGGCGAAATTGCAAAATACCCATGGTCAATAATGAAGAAACAATTAGAGATGAGATGTTTGACAAAGCACTACTATACCAGAGGGGAAACTGTCAAAAACAAGAAATAGCCAGCCCAAGAAAAATCAAGGAGCTCAAAGCAAACTCATACAGTGAGAATCAAAACCAACACAACCATATCAATCTCGAAACACACCTCATCTCTTGCGCAGAGGCGATATCTATCAATGATAACAAGATTGCTAGTGAACTTATAAAACAAATAAGGAAGGAAGCATCTCCTATTGGCGATGGGATCCAAAGGCTTGCATGCATTCTTGCTGATGGACTAGAGGCACGCTTGGCTGGTACAAGAAGTGCAGCATATCGTCAATATGTCACAAGGAAAGTATGCACCATCGACTATCTGAAGGCCAATTATATGTGCTCAAGGGTATCTCCCGCTCCCCGACTTGGATATCATTTTGCTAATGAGAGTATTCTCAGTGCCATAAGCAATGCAACAAAAATCCATGTAGTTGATTTCGGCATTACTTTTGGATTCCAATGGCCATCTCTAATTCAATCACTTACAAAAAGAAAAGGTGGGCCCCCGAAACTCCGAATTACTGGGGTAGATTTGCCTCAGCCGGGTTTTCACCCTGCTGAAAGAATCAACGAGACAGGAAGGAGGTTGGAAGATTATGCTCGTAGTTTTGGAGTTCCTTTTGAGTATCAAGGGATTGCGTCACATTGGGAGTCCGTTTGCATTGATGATCTTAGTATCAATGATGATGAAGTGCTTATAGTTAATACTATGTATAACTTAGGTAGAGTAAGGGATGAACCTTTATTACACAGCAATGATCCTAGGACTAAACTCCTCGATCTGATTAAAGAGATCAAACCGAAGATTTTCATTCAAGGAATATTCAATGTATCCTTCAGTCCCTTCTTCATCGCACGGTTTAGAAATGTTTTGTTGCACTTCTCCAGGTTCTTCGACCTGCTTGACACGTTGATCCCACGAGACTACAAGCTTAGGCAATTAATGGAAAGAGAAATGTTGGGTCCTTCTATAATTAATCTGATAGCATGTGAAGGGCCTGATTTGGTCGTACGACTGGAATCCTACAAGCAGTGGCACATGCGAAATTTGCAGATCGGCTTTGAACAGCTTCCGGTCGATCCAGGTGTAGTGAAAGAATGCCGTGAAATGGTTAGAAATGATTATAACAAGGCATTTTTTATTGAAGAAGATTGCAATTGGTTCCTTTGGGGTTGGAAGGGTAATATAATATATGGTGTTTCATTGTGGAAACCTAAAGTAGAATAAGCTTTGAGGTTATCTTCTAGTGTACGGAAACTTAAAATTTTTGAGTGAGTCTATGGTACTATGCATATCACGGGTTGGTCCGTGCTACGGCTCAATCAAATTTTACATTTTTTGAAATTTTTTTACTATTTTTTTAGATATTTAGAAAATCACTTGATCTGAAAATTCTGGACCATCCAAAAACAGTGATTTTCAATAAATCTAAAAAAATAGTAAAAAAATTTCAAAAAATGTAAAATTTGGTCTCCAAACACATATTAATACGGAGAACAAGATGAACGGTTCGGATCGACCGTTAGAATTTAAAAAAAGTCAAATATTGAGCCGTATTACGAGCCAAATCGTAATATGCATAGTACCATAGACTCACTCAAAAAATTTTAATATACTTTTCCAGCAAAGCACTCATTTATGTACCAAAATGTATTACTGTGAATTGAACCACTCTACCAATTATGTTTTTAGTTTTCTTCTCGCTACTTTTCCTTTTATTATTTGTAGACTAGGATTTTAACATCCCTTAAGAGCAATTGACATTTGAAAAGGAAAGCTAATATACCAGAGCTAGCCCTTGAGGAACACCCAAATTAACCAAACATGCGCTGAGAGCATGCATGTCATGAACCAGTAGACTATGGAAGAGAGACAGTAGAGGAAGACTTAACTTATTTCATTCAATTTGTCACTCTAATTTCTTCCAGTACTTGTCACACTATTTATCCTAAAAACAACTCGTTAACTACTCTTTATTTTATATCTCATTTATTCTAATTAATTACTATTTAATTCTAAAACATCACGTAACATTTTCTATGAGAGCAGCTTTTATTCTCTTGGATAAGAATTAACAGCTATCCTTAACATACTAAATGACATGCCAAAAAGAAAGCATTTACCAAAATGCAAGGGGTTGGAATCCTCTGCTGTGCTCCCCCACTGCTCCCTTTGTAAGGTACAAAATCTGGGACCTAAACAGAATTTTTTTTGAATATATTCTGATAAATTGACATCAAATTTGATATAACAAATTACTTTCTATATGCTATATATGCTGTCACTCAAACAACCTTTTTATATGTCATGCTGACCTGAAAAAGATTTTTATCAGTTTCTGGTTGTATCAAGATATATTTGCAATTTAACCCAATAATTTATATAATTTGCAAATAGCACCCAGCTTTTGCCTTCCGGTTTTGCCCAATTTGCACAAGAGAGGGGCAGGATGGGATGGTTAATTAATTACATCTATCCTGTTTCATTTTTTTTTTTTTGTTGGAACTAAATAATAAAATACAGAGAACAAAAGAAAGTAATAAGAGAAAATTGTTGGTTGCATTTGAAAGACGTGTGGTGGAAGAATTTCTCTAAAATAGTAAAAAATACATGCCATATTGACTTAGAGTCAGTTGGAAAAGTTTACTACATGAAGTCAACAGAGACCTTTGAAAAATCTATGGTATTATCAGTGATGTCAGTTTAAATTGACATTTCACCAATACTAGGAAGAAAAATCAATATGTTGACGATCTAGAAAAGTTCCAAACTACTCAATATAATATCTAAAGAGCTTCTTTTTCAAGCATCTACCTGATGATGCTCTTTTGAGGTACGCAAGAAAATTATCTCTCCGAATTTTTTTGCATTATTTTTTCTGACAAAAGTGGTCTGAAATCATTGAAAATCATCAAAACTAGAGCAAAAAGGAGAACTAATAATATAGGGTGTTTGGCACCCTTTCCCACCTTTTTTTTTTTCTTTTCTCCAGATTTTAGAAACAAAAAATAAGTTTTCATTTTTCAGACATACAATTTTCAATAAATTTAAAAAAAAATAGTAAATTTTTTTCAAAAAATGTAAAATTTTGTCTCCAAACACATTAATATGGAGAACAAGATAAACAGTTTGGATCGGTTATTTGGATTTTGAATCTGGTGATTTATAATCCAATGTACAAAAATACCTATGCATTGCACCATTTTTTGAGGAGGGATCGATTACACCATTTTTTGGTGACACCGAATTACGCTCTCCATTTTCAAAATTTACAAAGTTCAAACAGTCAATTCAAACCGTACCCGTACCCGTTTAAATAATATATATATATATATAGAGAGAGATGGGCTATGGTGCATTGCAATGCATAGGCTATGGTGTACATTGGACCATAAATCACCGATTCAAAGTCCAAATGACCGATCCAAACCGTTCATCTTATTCTCCATATTAATATGTGCTTGGAGACCAAATTTTACATTTTTTGAAATTTTTTTTACTATTTATTAAGCCACTTTGAAAATCGCTGATCCAACAGTGCCTGTTTGGAACAGTAAAATCAGAAGCCACCGTTGGATCAGCAATTTTCAAAGTGGCTTAATAAATAGTAAAAAAATTTCAAAAAATGTAAAATTTGGTCTCCAAGCACATATTAATATGGAGAACAAGATGAACAGTTTGGATCGGTCATTTGAACTTTGAATCGGTGATTTATGATCCAATGCACACCATAGCCTATGCATTGCAATGCACCGTAGCCCATCTCTATATATATAGAGTAAGGCTTGGGTGCTATGGATAGCATAGAGGCCTCTATGCTACGGCTCAATATTCGAGTTTTCAAAATCCAAACGGTCGATCCGAACCGTTCATCTTATTCTCCATATTAATATCTGCTTGGAGACCAAATTTTATAATTTTCTAAATTTTTTTACTATTTATTAAGCCACTTTGAAAATCGCTAATCCAACGGTTTTACTGTTTTGTGCAGCCACCGTTGGATCAACAATTTTGTAAAATACTTAATAAATAGTAAAAAAATTCAGAAAAATGTAAAATTTGGTCTCCAAGCAGATATTAATATGGAGAATAAGATGAACGGTTCGGATCGACCGTTTGGATTTTGAAAACTCGAATATTGAGCCGTAGCATAGAGGCCTCTATGCTATCCATAGCACCCAAGCCTTACTCATATATATATATATATATATATATGAGTAAGGCTATCCTACTTTGCAAAGCAAAGGGGCTGTTTTGCTTTGCGTTTCAGATCGTCGGATCTGCTTTAGAAATAGTGCAGATCAATCTGATCTGATTTGAGTTTTTGTCGCTGAAATGAGATGCAAAGCCCCTCCAGTTAACATGACCATCCAGTAAATACAAACCCCAACCCTCCCTCTCCTCTCTCACGCGTGTCCCATATATGGCAGTGAGCAAAACCTAGATCGCACCTTGAATCTTCTTCCCCGCTCTTTTCTTCTCTCGGCACCAACTTCTCCAGCAACAAGGGCAACCCCGCTCCTCTCTCTTGATGAATCTCTCTACATGTAGCCCTTTATAGAAAAATTGTATTTTTGTTTTAAATTCAGCGACCCTCTAGCTTTGGCTTCTGTTTAAATCTTCTCCCGTTCAAAGCAATTTTGATTTTCTTTGGTTTTAATCTTTATTTTGAAACCAACAGCGCGCCTAATGTGAACTATTTATGGTGTTCAAGCTGTTGTCAGTTTGGGCAATTTTAATTTATTTCGTGCCTATTAGTTAAAGCAGCTGCTAGTTTAGATAGGCGATTTTAATTTCTGGGGTTCAAACTGCTACCTTTGATTTTAGTCTATCCATGCTTTTTAAGATTTGCCACGTTGACAGCTGCTCAACCATTAGATAAATGCAAATCTTAGTCTCATTGATGTAAAAGAAACAAAAAATAAAGGCAAACGCAAAGGCCCTTCCATACATATATCTCTCTGGTTTTTCATCAATGTCATCATGTGATATAGATGTTCAGATTGTCAGCATGCTTTGTTCAGATTGTCTTTTGTTTAGACTGTCATTTTCTTTAATTAAATCTCCATTTAAACTCTTTTGTGGATTTTAATTATGTTTTCCTTCATGTCTGAAATGAGAACCTTTCTCTGGCAAATGCGTGTTGTTGAATTCTAGTTTGCATCTATTGAATGTGTGATGTTTTTTTTTTAAACTTGAATTCTGGTTCTATCTGTTATGATCTGTTATTAAAAAAAATCTGAAATTGGGTGATAGATGTGTGCTAAATCTGAAATTCTGGATTGCCATCTGTTATGGTGATGTTACATGTTGCAGAAAATGAATATCTGTGATAGAGATGAAAATGAATTCACAAAAAAGAGGACGTTACATGTTGGAGAAAATGAATATCTGTGATAGAGATGAAAATGAATTCACAAAAAAGAGGATTTCACAAAGAATTGAGAATATAACAACATCAAAAAATTCAATACAGGACAATCATGGTTTATGTCTTTTGAGTTTTGATGATTGAAATTTTGGCACGGAATAACTAAAATTTCACTAAAAATGTCAAGTCCTGAAAATAACAAATAATTTAGATGTTCAATGCATTACAAAATTTCACATAAAATTGCTATAAATTTTAACAAAATTTGAGAGGAAAAAATTGGTGAAGACTCTCCCTTCCAAATCCAATGCATTACATAATAGACAACATCTCACATACCAAACAATTTAGATGTTTCATGCATTACTTGTACAAGTTTTGAAAACCTAGAATAGACTCTCATAAAATAACAAATATTACATAATTTAATAAAATAACAATCATCAATAACTTAACAAACATCCAGTTCATCTTCTATACATTGTCCTCATCACCGTCATCTTCAAATAATCTTCTATACATTGTCCTCATCACAGTTCATCTGACAAGCCCGTGCAAGAGGTTTACCAGTATCTGACAAACTGGCATTTCACCATGTTTTACTATCTTTTTGTTTTCCTGTTATTTTACTATCAATAAATGGGGGTTTGATCCCTATTGTTACTAAAAAAAAAAAAAAAACACTACCTGTGTGCTTTAGAAAACTATAAAAAGACACTCCATCCATTCCCACTCTGTGTATTAGTTAGAAAAATAGACACTCCAGCCTTCTGCAACCATGTCATCCTTAGGAAAATTTCTGAAAATATAAAAAAAAAGATGAAACAATGTAACTACAGGTTATTTAATTTTAAAAAGAAACCTTGTAATTATATTTTTCTTTTAAATCAAAATTGGCAATCAATAGCAAGTCAAAATAAAATTATGAAAGAGAGTTCAATCTTACTTGTAGTCTATACAGAAAACCATAATTCTTCTTTCTGCTAATCTTCTTCTCAAAAGTGCACCCCATTCTTGGTAACTACAGAGAAAAAGAGGAAATTAACCACTAAAAAATTAAGAATATTACCACCCTATACCTTGCTCTCCATTTTGCTATTTAATTTGAACAAACACCAGACGTAACCTCAATTGGGGTTTGAGCGCCTTAATCTGTGAACTATTTGTAATGATACACCAAATATAACCTCAATTTCACAACCAACTTGATCAAATTTGTCAATTTATTAAAAAAAGTGTAAGATAAAAAACAAGACCCAAAACTGGAGAGAAAGAGCAAGGTGGCGCTGTCTTGTAGGAAGTGATTTTGTTACTGGAGAAGGAGAGGAGAGGAGAGGGAGGCACGGGATTGGATGAGCTGATTTAGGTCTGGGCAGTGTGGAAAATACGCGACAGAGAGAGAGGGGGGTTGGGGTTGCACCGAGAGTAGAGGAGCGTAGCACCGAGAGATGGTTGCGCCAGGAGAAGGGGACGCCGGAAGAGAAAAGCTTGTGCGCGATTTAGATTTTAGGTCTGGCTGAGAGACGAGAATACGCGGGAGAGAGAAGGGGGTCGGGGTTTGGGAGGGTTCATTTACTGGACCGTCCAGTTAATGGAGAGAAAAATTTTGAAGTTCAGCGACAAAAACTCAACTCAGATCAGATTGATCTGCACCGTTTCTAAAGCAAATCCGACGATCTGAAACGCAAAGTAAAACAGCCCCTTTACTTTGCAAAGTAGGATAGCCTTACTCTATATATATATATATAGCACCCAAGCCTTCTCTATATTTATATATAGAGAAGGCTTGGCCAAAAATGAATAGGAAAATAAAAGAAAAATTCGCGAATTTTAAGAATTTTTCCGAATTTTACGAATTATTCGCGAATGTTTTTCAAACTTTTTCCAGAATATCTTTTTTCTTTTTGGTTTTTTCTTTTTTGCTTTCTTGCAGGATTGAGATCTGTGGTGCAGATAATTCTGAATCATTTCCAAATTATATCTGAATTATTCTCGAATCACGAATTTTTGACCTCGCCGAACTGAACCAAATTAATTTATTTGTCACTGTGGTAGCAAGCTACTATCACGTTGTAAGTCCATGCCCACATATCAAATATTAAATTAAACTGATAAAAATCATAATATTTTAGTTCTATTGAAAAATCATAATATTTTGGTTATTGGTGTTTGCTCTGGTTTTTTTTTTAATTTTTAAACAGGACAGATGAACCGATTGAAGTAATTTTAGATATAATACAGAAAATATTGCAACTATTTTCTGAAGCTGTCTCTATTTCCTAGCTCAATTTTATGAATTTCTAAAAAAAAAAATATAAAATGATGCTCGTTATCTAAGTAATTGTAATATGTGTTAGAAAATTTAATAAAATTTATGAGATTGTATTTGTTTTATGATTAACAATGTTGATTTCATAATAAATTAAATTTGTCTTTGGTGCATCACATATCACATTAAAAAGGTTGGCCACCTTTCTATTCTTGTCAAAATGCTGTTAATTTTATCATAATATATATATGATGCCTTAAATAAATATATGGAGGACATTTTACTCTGGTTAGTTTTGACCCAATCAAAATTAACCATCAAATCGGTTTCAAATAATGAATTCAAATAGTTCAAACTAATCTCCTACAAAAGATTTTTATTTACATATATTAATTTTTTAAAATTTTGAATTCATTTAGTATCAAGTTAAACGTTACAAAATAAATTAAGTTTTTTTTAAAAAAAAACAATACATTAAACAGTGCATACAAATCTTTCGTTTTTTGACAGCTTGATTTAATATTAAATTAATTAAAAAAATTTTATACATAAACAAATTAAAATCTCGTTTGAACAAATTAAATTAATTATTGAAGCTTATCAGATAAATTTGGACCAAGAAATGCTAACTTTTTTTTATCTGCTCAATGTCTCTTTTGTTCACCAATTACTTTTGACCCGCTATCAGCCTATCATTGCAAAAAAAAAAAAAAATGACCCGCTTCACTTTTAGTCGCGGCTTATTGTCAATGAAAATCCCAAAATAGTTCAAGCCACATGGCATCCGAGTACGATTCCTCTGCGATATCTCATATTTTGCGTGACCGACGTGACCGGTGCCGATTCGGGATAGAGCGGGGGTCCAGTATTATTTGAGCTTTGAGATTCGTGTAGAATGTATTTGAACGGTTAAAATTCTCGAAAAAGTCACGCAAAATATGAGGTATCTCAGAAGTGCGAATTCAGTGAAGCTGCGCGTTAATAGTTGAAAAAGAAAAACTAAAATTGAAGTTAAAAATGGAGACAGATGGGAATGGTAGCATGGAGGAGAGCAGGAGCAAGTTGCTTCTTTACTTGAAGCTGGCCTTTCTGGCAATGGAGCCTTCCAATTGCCTCCTCTCCTTAGCCATGTATGTAACTACCTTCATGCTCACGGTCTTGGCGAAAACCGTTTGATGAAATGCCTGCCAACTGTTTGATGAAATGCCTGGCTGTTTACCTAACTCATTTCAATTTCCAATTCTGTTACCTTCTCGGTCTTGACCTGTTTGATGAAATGCCACCTTCATGCTCATGGTTCTACCTTGTGAAAACCGTTTGATGAAATAAATGCCTGCCAACTGTTTGATGAAATGTCTAACTCATTTCAATTTCCAATTCTGTTACCTTCTCGGTTTTACCTGTTCATGCTACCTATGTAATCTGGCCCAACCAGTTATGTACCAAAAATGTTAATACTGAATGCAGTTAGATTAAGCCCATTTGGACCTGATCAAACGCTCCATACACCAATTTGGTCACCATTAAGGTTCACCTGTAATCTCAGTTTTGATAATTTATTGTAAGAACTAGTTTCATCTAGCTTTCATTTACAGAGAAGCTGGGGGAGGTTGTATTACACCACAAGTTCAGAATTTTATTGTTAACGACTGCTTTACAAAAACTGTAAGTAGTATACTGCTTATTTTCTATTCCAAAGTATCCATTTTATTTTTTATTTTTTTTGATAAAAGTGGCATGGGCCACCAGTTTCATTAGAAACTAAATTGTTCTTTACAAAATGTGCCATGTTGGCAATTACAGTACTCAAAAGCATAACAGTAGCTAAAAGGCTAATTATCAATCTGATTGTTAAGCAATCAGAGGATGAGCAACACTAATCAGCAACTAAGAGTTAGGATGACATGACATACAAAACATACAAAACATAGAGTTGAAAATGCATAACAGATTAAGCAAAGTATAGGTAGTAGCTAATTATCTAGTGAACTTGTAGCTAGTGATGAGTTGGCAGTGGGGTTGTGCAGGAAGGCGTCATCCATAGCTTCAATCTCCTCTCTGTCTCTAAGATAGTCAGAGAGGTCTGACCCCTCTAAACCATGAATAGGATCTTCCTCGGAATCCCAATAACTGTTGTCCCCCGTGGACGTATCGGTCTCCGAGAGGATTATAATAGTGCCTGCCTGATGCAAATGAGTGAAAAGTATCCATTTTATAAATTCACTTTATGAGTAAATAGAGTAATTTCAATTTTTTTTTTTTTTTTCCTTTTGAGCATAGGAGCTTCTGTGTACAAATTTCCTATACACTGATAATTTACATTTCAATATTCATGAAGACGAAGTAAGAAAGGCATGATTCAAATTAAAACAAAAATATGGTTCTTACTTGATCATGGAGATTTTTTATGTTGACCAAACTAGCCAATTTGTAGAAGTAAATAAATATTGGTTATCAAAGTTTTTGTTTGAGATTATAATTTTGTTTTCAAGTGATACTAGTTGAATTTTTCAAAGTTCATTTGCTTGTGATATGCAGATGAAAGAAACAAGGATGAATAACCAAGCATATATCAAAGGAATTCTAAAGAAAGTTATAGCTAATGTTGAATCATCATCAGTCTGTGCGGAAGATTGTTTGTACGAAGAACTGTCTCATTACTTGACTATAGGTGAGGTAAATTATGGTCCTGCTGTCTAGTGCTAATCTACATCATTTTATTTATTTGTTTGAATTTACCTGAAATGTTTCGTGATTTCTATTTTGAACAGGAGGACCACCAGAGGAGAATAACATAATTTATAGAGAGATATCATTTCTTTCTTCTGATTGTAAGCTCATATTATTATGTTGTTTCATGGATATTTTTTTTATTCTTTACCAAATCACGGCCAATACTTGAACAATTTGTAAATCATACCCAAAATTTCTTATATTTGTATCAGCACTTATTTTTTTATTAATTGCAAATTTTATAAACTGACAAAAGGTCAAGGGTAGGTTAAACAAAAGAATGGTTAAATTGCTGAAATCTAAAATCAATATTCCGTTGAGCTATAACTGAATATTTGAGTTTAAAAAAAAAAGGTCTGGAGGCTGTTTCAGTTTGGTCTTAGATACATGCAACGGTTATTAGGATTATGGCACAGTTGTCCAGATTTGACTAAATACACTTTGTTTTTTCAATATATAGTCTAATGGGTCATGCTATTAGCAAGTGATCCAAATAATGCTAATAACTCAGTACTCGTTCAAAAGCAATACAAGATTTGTGTTTTATTTTGCAGAAGAAATATTTCGATTTTCTGTATTTGTAAGTTGTAACTGAGCACTTTCTTTCCGCAGTAGGTAGCGAAGATTGTTCAAATTCAGTAAATTTAGTGGCAGCTCTGCGTTGTTCTTCAAATATACTTGAAGGTGACACTGGGTATGTATTTTGCTCTTTTTATGATTTTTTTCCTCATATGCAAATGACTATTTTAGTCAAACACTTGACTTTACTATGCGCTTCCTATGGTTGTTCTGTGGCCGTTGTCACAAGTTCCTCTCTTTATTAATTTTTATTTATTTATTTTAATTTCGAAACACATTTACCTTTGCAGTTGCTCTCTTTGGCCATCAAGTCTTTTCTTATCTGAATTCATTCTATCACATCCCGAGATGTTCTCCAATAAATCTTGCTTTGAGGTGGGTAATTCATTTGAATTTGTTGTTTATTGTGTTTGGTTCAGTAATTGTATATAATAGGGAATTCTGCATATTTTGGTTAACTAATATTATCAATTCAAACCTTGTTTGCACTGTTGAAAGCACAACCCCGGAACTCATATGGGGTTCTGTACTTCTATTCTTCTTATTGCATTTTCTTTGCATCCAGTATTTGCTATATCCTTTGGCTATGTTTTGATTTGTGGTGTTCTCATATCATGATGTTAATTAGGTTGGTTCTGGTGTTGGCTTAGTTGGCATAGCTCTTAGCCATGTCGGAGCATCTAAGGTATGAAGTGACCGAGTACCGACTTTTATTTATTCATTTTTTTTCCTTAAATAAAGTAAGCAAAAGAACAAGAATGATCTTTCCTTCTCTTTTTTTTGGTATTCTTTATTGCATTTCAATTTTTCTTCTATTTCCCAGGGGTTTAGATATTTGACCGATCTAGATACCTTTATTATTTCAGTATTCATTACTACTTTATGGAATCACAATTCTTGCTTTAGGTGACAATTATGTCTCATCATCAAGGTTATTTGAGATTTTTTTGCTTTGCACATCCAAAACTGCTAATGACTCTTTAATAGTATAAGATCCTGTCACAATTTGTCAATTTTGAAATGTCTTGAGCCTCGGGTAGTATAAGAAAAAGGTTAAAAAATGAGGTGGAGGTGTTAAGCTTTTTCACATTCAGGTGTTGAGTAATTGTTCCACAGGACTTCCTTTACAGTATAGTTTCATCACCAAATTTGATGCCTAGGACATGAGAATATCAATCATGAACAAAGAAAGGCATGAGAGAAAGGCAGCCAATAAATGATTGTGAGGCTGCAATTATTGACTGAATGGGGCATCAAAGGCCTCTTCCCTTCCATTTCCTTGCTTAGATAGTGTCTAGTCCTGCTGTGCCTTCTTGTTGTCTTTTCTTCTTAGTGTTTTTTGTTTTTGTTTTTGGATAAAAGAGGTACATGGTACCACTTGTTTGAAATTCTATTGAAACACACAGTCACCTTGTATCAAAACTTTTGACTCACAAAAACAAATAAAAGCTCAAACCACAATATTAAACCTCCCAAAAGTCTCAGCACACTTCATTGTCTTATACCGCTTCCATTCATTGTACCTTTCTGCTAAAATGTAATACTTCAATACTATAGTGTTTGCTTAGCATTTAATTTATTTTGTACATCTTTTCCTTTTATTGTTTTTAGTAAACATCACATTGACCCAGTATAATTACCGGTATAAGAAAAAGAAGTTCACATTCTTATATTCATCTTTTCCCCCTCAATGATTAAAACAGGTGACACTAACAGATGGTGACATGTCCTCTTTAGCAAATATGAAGGCTAATCTGGAATTGAATAATTTGTGTTTCGATGCTGATTCCGACCCCATGCACCCTTGTGCCCAAAAGGCAAGTAATTTTCCTTAAACCTGCTGTAATCATGCATTGTTTAAGAGTGCAGTGAGAGGTAGGCTTGGTTTGATGCTTTTTTGCAAATTAGGCCCAATTTTTGCTTGATTTGTTACATAAACAAACAGAAATACTCTCTCCTCTCTAGATGCTTTTGTCCTCATATTGGTAATTATAATTTCTGTGTTATTTGCAAATAAAACCCAAAGGTTAAGTTGTCAAAATTCTGAAATTTCCTCCTTTTTCATATTTACTGAAAGTTGATATTATCTGCAAGACTGCAAGTACCTTAAAAGAAGTTAATTCCGGTAGATAAACGAGAAATGACTTGTGTAGTTGTGTTTTCTCCAAACACTATCAAATTGGTGCCACTATTACATAAAATGTCGTTAGTTTTGGCCAGGTTTGGTTTCACTGATACATGTTAGCAATTTCCCAAAATGCTCAATATCTAGGGTTCAGGTCCTGTCTAGTTGACTCAGACAGGTTATTCCTGATCAGAGTTTGCCATCCAGAAATGATATTTTTGTTTAGTGCTATAGTCCAATTCTACCGCAAATGTTAGCACTGTGAGAAAACTTTAATTATGTGAATCATTCTTGGGGCTTGATAGGTTGAGTGTAGGCATCTGGCATGGGAACTTGCTTCAAAGGTGGAGCTCCAGGATCAGCGACCTGATATAATGTAAGTACAAAATGTTGTTTGGTTTTACCTGACATGTATTTTAGAATGCCTCTTTTGAGCACTTTTTTGTTTGTGTTTGCTTTTGGGCCGGCTATGTAATCAACCAATAAGATGAAGGTATCTTTGAAATAATAAGTGGACAAAAATTAGAATGAAAAAAAAATATAAATATAGTTCTGGAAATCTTAGGCCATCCGGTCCGGTTGTGACCAGTTTTGAGTGATGCTATCAGCTGGTGCTGTGGCTATGGGGAGCCAAAACCTCTGTATTGTAATTTTTTTTAATTCAATACCGGTAATGCATGTATGTGCTTTGTTGATAGATGGCCTGGCCTAACATTAACATAACATATTTTGAGGCCTTTGTAAGTGAAACCAACTATAGAAAACAATACATTGTCGTACTATACTATATGTCTATATTTTATACAACCTCTTGAGAACAAAAGGCCTTTGTAAGTGCAATGCATGTTACTCTAATCTTGTTTTTGTCTGTATGCACAGTTTGGGAGCAGATATAATTTACAATCCAGAATGTATACCCGATCTTGTTCGTGTTTTTTCCATCCTACTGGACAGTGATTCTTTTGGGGAAGATAAAAGAGAAGCTCCAACTGCATACATTGCAACGGTTATTAGAAATCTGGATACATTCAATTACTTTTTAACTGTAGCTGGTAAATCTATGTTATCAGTTGTTGATATCACAGCAAAAACCCAGGTCCCAAATCTTCTCCCATACATGCGCTCCTACGATCGATCAAGTGTTCATCTTTTAAGGGTTTCATTGTTGTCTGAATGATTTCAATTCTTGGTTGTATGATAATGTAAAAATATCTGCTCATTATTGTCAATTCAGTAAGAACATTGCATTTTTGGAGGGTAAATTAGAGGTAGCTGTTACTTTTTTCAAAAGAAAAATGCAATTTTAATTTGTTATTTTTCCTTCTACAAACCCAATTTTGGGCTCAGCCCATGGATCCTTCAAAGGAAACAAAGAAAAAAAAAAAAAGAAGCAATCCTAAATAGAAGCTACAAAGCGCCTCTGCCTCTAAATATATAATGTAATACAACAGATTCCTTCAGTATTAGCTTTATCTAAATATTTGTTGTAATATTTAATGTACTAGTGCAAATGTTGTATGTGCTGGTATGAAATTATGTGTAACTAACTGGTTTGTTCTGATTAATGAAAATACCTACGGGTTTTAAATAAAAAAAAAGTTATCTACAACTTTCATAAAATATATGCATACAATAGAAACTAAATAAGAAAAATAGAAATTATGCAATTTTCAACGATCAAATATGCTTGTGGCTCACAACAGGGTTGGCCACATTGCAAGTGCCACATAAGATATAGGTTGGACTTGGACCACAAGTGCAATTTTAGTAATAGGAACGAGAATGGCGTGAGTAGTTTTAAATTTGAATTTGAATAATTAAAAAGGGGTAGAGGGTGGAGCATGAGAGAGATGTATGTCCCCTTTAAGGAGTTAGAAAGGTATGGCTGACTCATCCCAATATTATTCTTTCATAGCTCATAAGTTGAAAAGACAACCATTTTTTTTATTAATATTAGTTGTCATCTCTATAATTAAGTGGAGGGGAAAAATGGCGGCTATGTAATATCCATTTCAAATTCATACTCTGTAGTAATTCAAATTTTTAGTTACTACACAAAAAATCTGGACCGTTAGATTCGAATTGACACGAATGTTAAAGAAAATTCATGAACTTCTAAGTTGGTCTGGATTTTGATCGGACAGTCCATATTTCAAACTCAAATTTTACGTTGTAGAGGTAGAGAGGGAGTATGTGGATCAATTGATTTCTATTTTTTTTATTATAAAACTTTTATATTTATGTATGATTTTCTATATAATTTAGTGTAAAATGTCAAGAAATTATAAAATTGATTCTCATTTTGTGCACACAAATTTTATATAATTGACCTCGATATATATTTGACCTTTATATATATTTGATCTCCATAATTTGAAAATCTAGCTCCACCCTATCTGTCATAGTAAAAATTTAAAATCAAATATACAGAAAGTTGAATTTAGAGGTGCGTGCCTACATATTCAGTACATGTATATGATCCACTTATATTTCTTCTAAAATTATTGTTAAAATCTCTACAGTGTGTTAAAGTTTGAATGTCATAGTTATATTTTTTATGAATAATGCAACGGTGTTTGCAATATACAAAGAATTAGTTTTGATTCTAATCGTTGATTTTTGCACATGAATTTTTTTACTTGTTGAGATTCGCGCATGGAACGAATAACAGGTTCTGTTATTCTTTTGGATTAATAACAGAAGATGTATTTCACTCCCATGGGACCAATGCAACGCACAAGGAAGGAAAAATTAGATCGAACGGGATTGGAGCCAATGCGGACCCCGCTTATGATCGATGCACGGGTCCTTTAATATTTGTGCATATCTTAATCAGACGGTGCAGATCTATCAACGCATGGTGAGTTAATGCAGACGAATATGAATTCCAGCGACGCAAGGGTGCATGTGCAGTGAGCCTGGATTCAATCTAGACAAGTCCGGATGCAGCCCTCATTGCATTTCTTTTATGGCACCCGTTTGTCTCTCAAATTAACTCACTATACGAAACACTGCACGGACAAGTACATAGAGAAACTTTTGATAGAAATGAAAGGCTTTATTTGGTTAGAGCATCTCCAATCCAGCAATTGAAATTAATTGCTAAATTAACAATTATGAAAATTTTAAAAATTAAGCAATCCACTCTTACATTGGTGCAATCAACCAAACAATTGAGAATTAAACATTTGACCAATAAGAATTTAACATTTGGCCAACTCATCTTTAGAAAATGATTTCTTATTAAGCAATTCTTTCCAACAATTGCTAGAAAAATACCAAATAATCTAGAAAAATACCAAATAGTGTAGAATAATTTAGAAAATACCAAATAGTCTAGAATAATTTTAAAAAAAATACCAAAATGGTGTAGAATAATTTAGAAAATACCAAAATGGTTTAGAATAATTTAGAAAATACCAAATAGTCTAGAATAATTTAAAAAAAATACCAAAATGGTGTAGAATAATTTAGAAAATACCAAAATGGTTTAGAATAATTTAGAAAATACCAAATAGTCTAGAATAGTTTAAAAAATACCAAAATGGTGTAGAATAATTTAGAAAATACCAAAATGGTTTAGAATAATTTGAAAAATACCAAAATGATGTAGATTAATTTAGAAAATACCAAAATAGTGCAAAATAGTTTAGAAAATACCAAATGGTCTATAATAGTTTAGAAAATACCAAATGGTGTAGAAAATTTAGAAAATACCAAAATAGTCTAGAATAATTTAGAAAATACCAAAATTGTGTAGAATAATGTAGAAAATACCAAAATGGTGTAGAATAATTTAGAAAATACCAAAATGGTGTAGAATAATTTAGAAAATTCCAAAATGATCTAGAATAGTTTAGAAAATACCAAATGGTCTTGAATAATTTAGAAAATATCAAAATAGTCTAAAATAATTTAGAAAACACCAAAATGGTCTAGAATAGTTTAGAAAATATCAAATGGTCTAGAAAATTACCTTATTAATGTAGAAAATTATTCGATTAATTTAGAATTTTTTTAGGAATCTCTTTTCTTTTCGGGTCCCTTTCGGAGCTCTGACTGTCTGATCGATCGGATCTGCGATTCAGGTTTTTATATTTATATTGTTTTAATTTTAATTTAAAATATAATTAATTAGTTCATTTTAAATGGTTTAGAATATTGTCTTATTAATTTAGAAAATACCAAAATGGTGTAGAATAATTTAGAAAATTCCTAAATGGTGTAGAATAATTTAGAAAATACCAAAATGGTTTAGACTAATATAGAAAAATTCAAGATGATTTACAATATTGTTCGAATTTTGTAGTATGGCAGACGAAGTACTTAAGCATAAATTTAGCTCATTGTTGTGGATAGCTCATGGCAATCATAGGGTATCTGAGGCGTCTAAGGAGATAAGCATTTACTTATTTCGTTTTTCATAACTAATCAAATTATATTGTAATTGATTTTTTTTCTTACTTTAGAGTAAGGATATTTTAACCGTGAGACAGTATCGGCACAAATGCGAGTATGACGAGAGGTACGCACCGTTTTTAATTCGAATAGGATCCGACACGGACACCACCTGTAGTGGATCCTACTGACGGACCGCGACGTTCACAGCGTGCTAGGGTTGACACCATGTATATTCACAGCGTGGCCAGTAGGATTTATAGATTTTATCTTGTTATTTGTGTTATACTTTTTGATATTTGATTTACTTGTAGGACTACTCGTATATTTAATTAATTGTTCTAAATTTAAATAAATTAAAATTCAATTTATTAAATTTAATTAATTTAAAATTAAATAATTATATATTTAAATATTTAAATAATTAAAAAATTAAATACTTCTAAATTTAAATAATTCAAAATTTTTTCCGGATTCTAAAACCGGATAAATTTTTTCCGAATTTAGAATTGAGTTTCCGGAAATTTTTTTTCTGGAATGGGTATTTTTGGAAAAAACCGACTGAATCGGATATTTTTTGAAAATTAATATAAATTTTGGATATTTATAAAAAAATCGGTCCGTACCCGGTATGTTAGATCCGATTCGTTACGATGCAGTCAAACACTCTAAATTTTATATTTATTTTTTGGACACGTGTTAGGTGGTTAGGCCCATAATAAAATTCTCCCTAAAAATTAATTGTTATTGTATTTGTATCTATCAATTTATGTTTATCTCATCCTTTTGCAAATCTTGTTTACAACAATTGAATTCCATATCTACTAATAATGTAGCGAATATTTCACTTCAGTCCCTCAAGTCCTAAAAAATTAATGTTTAGCCCATCAAATATTAATTATGGCCCCTTCAACTTTAAAAAAATTGACCCTTTCTATAATGTCAAAATTTATTCAGATACATCCCTGCAAAGTAATTATATTATTTGTTTATTAAAAATTGAAATTTAACTTATCAAACTATTTAATATCCACAAAAAATCTACTATTTAAATTTCGAACATGTAACTTTTTATACCGATAACATTATTTTTGATGTTAGATTAAATGTTAATTCTCAAGTAATTATATTATTCACCGAGTACTTCCACAAATAGACAAAAAAAAAGCTCGTAAGTGAGATAACAATGCCAACAAAAAAACAAGATTTTTAAAGATAAAAAACCTGTTATTTATTTTGTACAAATATTAATAAATTGATATTTTTTTAACATATAAAAAACTAATTATTCTTGAATACTATCCCTATCATACTTGAAGCACGGACTTGATATTTAATTAATTATTTTTTAGTTCCGAACTTGTCACTAGTTCCAACTTCCAACACAATAATTATACAATCATTTTTTCTTTGTTAGAAGCAATTAATTTATCATTAAAAATGCATAATTATACAATCATATTTTTAATAAACGTATTAAAAATTATTAGTTTATAGTAGAAACTAAACGATCAGTGTTTACAAATATATTATATCTTATAAAAAAAATACAAATTTTAGACACATTTAAAAGTGAAAAAAAAATTCCTAAAATAAATGTCATTGGAAAATGTTCCAATTAGTTGGTTTAGTGTACATGACCAATGCAATCTAATAAAGAGATTTAACTAATTATTTTTTTGTTCCGAACTTGTGATTAGTTTCAACTTCCAACACAATAATTATACAATCATTTTTTCTTTGTTAGAAGCAATTAATTTATCATTAAAAATGCATAATTATACAATCATATATTTAATAAACGTATTAAAAATTATTAGTTTTAGTAGAAACTAAACTATCAGTGTTTACAAATATATTCTATCTTATAAAAAAAATACAAGTTTTAGACACATTCAAACATTTAAAAGCAGTGTTCTAAATAGCGCGCTATAGCGACGCAATAGCGTTTTCAGATCTTGAACGCTACGCTATGAGATAAAAGTTTGCTATTTCAGTGTTACAAATACAATATTTCTTACAAAAAAAAATACTAATTTTAGACACATTTAAAAGTGAAAAAAAAATCCTAAAATAAATGTCATTGGAAAACGTTCCAATTAGTTGGTGTAAGGTACATGACCAATGCAATCTAATAAAGAGACTTATATATTATATATAGTTTAGCTTAGCTAATAAGGTTGATTAACATGTTGACGGATAAGATTTATTATATATATTTGATACGATTAGATTTGCAAATAATTATTTGCATTTCCCCAAATGGTGTCTAGCTAAGCTCTACTTAACCTCACTACCTATGACCTACTTTTTGACTTGATTAACGAAAATTACGTTACTTCGCATGTGGAAAAATAATTTTTTTTTATCTCTCAATGGCTATATATGGGATCAAATTTAGTTTGATGCTATATCAAGACAGTTTGATATGTGTCGTGATTCGTGCTAACAGTTAAGTTAAAATGCTAAATTGGATGCACGAAACTCGATGTGAATCGAACAATTCATACTGAATTTGATCTGATACCTATTAGACTCTCTTCACTCCCCTCCCTTTTAGATTAAGAATAGCAAAAACCCTTTTCTTTTTCAAAGAATAAATGTATTAATTTAAAATAATGTTTTTAAGTTTTAATGTATAAGATCGCAAGTTTAAAATCTAAATGAAAAATTTCTTATGAATACTTAAAAATGAAAGACTTATTTATTATCTTTATCTTAAAAAATATTTAAATAATTATCCACAAATATTTATCTAAATACAATTTTACTCACAAATAAACCTAATGCGCCATTCCAATCTTTTCGATGGATTTAAGATTTTTGTTTGGTTCAGTCTAACTGGTTTTAAACCGGATTAAGTAATATATATTATGTAGTATTTTTATTTTAAATATTTGGTTTGGATAGGGGACAAGTTTCAATTATTTGGTCTAACTGATTTAAGAAAAATTCTAAACTGAACCGAATCGAATAATTAAACCGGATATAAAAAATGAACTTAACCGATACATTTAACCAATAAACTCGAATCTTTTAATTCTAACTCTCTTGGTTCGAGTTTAAAACCGATTAAATCAAACTCAATGAACACTCATATTTATATTTATAAATATATAATGGTGAATACTTACTTTTTTATTTTTTTAAAAATAGTTAAATAATTATGCATGAATCCTCCCAATCTTTCCTAGGATTTGCATGAAGTTTTAAAATTTAAACTAAAAGCAAATTTGACATGCCTAATGATGCAATTATAAAGTATAGCAGAACAACAAAGGAACAAAATCTCAAGAGATTGTATGGCATATAGATATAGTATAGTACTTATAAAATTTTAAAAGCATGAAACTAAATTAACCAAAAGTTACTTTAAGACCCCCTTTTTAATTAAATTGTATAAATAATTAAAATGTTGTCAGGACACACCGACAACTTCCCTTCTTGCCTCATCCAACTTAGATACATTGAACCAATTAATATTCAACAAATTAATAATTAAGGTAAAACATTTTTTTATTTTATGAGAAAATTAATTAGTCATCACGAGTGGGTTGTCTCTCCATCATACATTGAACTAGACACTTAGAACATAAACATGACCCCCTTTTTGTGACATTATGCATTTTTGTTTTTTATAATGGTAATAATTTATCTCATCTATCTATCTGTGTTGTCCCTTTTGGAATCTATTCCATTTATTCATTAAAATTTTCATTGGTTTTTTTTTTTTTTTGAACATCTAAATTAGTTGATACAATGTATCAGATGATAGAGGTAGTCATTTAAAACTTTGTTCTTATCAAGATGACTTTTTAATTAATTTTAAAAATGAAGATGCTATAATTTTTTTTTAATTAAAGAATTATGGTATACTCTAATATTTTTCAAATGTTATTCTTTAACATTGAATTGCGAGAGCTCGTGCCATTGTACTAAATTTGCGGTTCTGAAGATGCTATAAGTTAATTTTCATTATTTTTGTAATAACTGTGCATATAACAACAAGGACTTAGAATTGCAATGACAGGTGTTGCCTTTTATATTTTAATTTTTAAAATTTATGTTTTATAAGACTTAGAGGTTGAAAAATAAATTATATATTTTTGTGCATTTATTTTTCAACAATTTTCTAATAGATCTTTTGATATCATAGTACAAATTGAACTCGAGATTTTTTTTAGAACGTAAATGTTTTCATCATCAACTATTTCGAAAAAAATTAAAACATAAGTATTTTAATAATCAAGTCGTTCAAAACCAATATTTTGAATTTACATTTGAAACCGATTCAATAAACTTTGTAATTTCACTAATCTCTTGATGAAAGCAGAAACAAATCCATGCCATTATTTATAAGAATAGAACAGTATCCGCGAGAATAAAAGTGTTTTTTGTCGACGGTATCATTGTAGATTGTCACACCCCGCGGCCACGGGTCGTAACAGTCCCCCGCCGTAAGCATACAACGCCGTGTATGCTTACAAGGCTACTCACATTTCAAACCAAACAACAAGCAATTCAAACAAGTTTCTAATATATATATCAGAGTACACAGTCTGGTCAGCATATAATACAACAAAAGTATCTCATCCGGATACCAACCACGAGGCCTACCCTAAATCTATACAACAAAAGATATCTAGGGTCATATACTGGTAAGCTACTAAGGCCTACTACTCTCGTGCCTCTCCGGAATCAGTCGCACCAATACCTGTAAAATAACGGGGAAGGTGGGGGTGAGAATAAATTCTCAGTGCGAATTTGCCACATTTGAATTATTGGACTTGCAATCA
The DNA here is from genome assembly GCF_964058835.1 of Carex rostrata. NCBI lineage: Eukaryota > Viridiplantae > Streptophyta > Magnoliopsida > Poales > Cyperaceae > Carex > Carex rostrata. Next base: position 11,380,737 of record NC_135929.1, read on the forward strand.
AACTCTATATTCAATAATGAAACCCAAACAACAACAATGCAAACAGTTATATAAGAAAACATAAATAACAGAATGCCACTACTCGACAACAGTTAATCAACCTGAAACACAGTTTACGGAATTTCCAAGATGAATCTCAAACACAACATATATTTTGGCTTAACTCGATTCCTAACTCAGTTCAGTAGGGCTTGTAGCAATTACAGATGTTCTTTCGAGCTGAACCTTTATCAAACCCACATCTGTAGGGTTACTGACACCTACAGATGGCCAACCGCTGGACCCTTTATCTGACACCCATCTGCAACCGCTTGGCTTAACAGTTTATTAAGGTCTGGTTCAAATCATGTAAAGAAAATCCACTTTAGAATCGTTTCCAATATTCGTCATATTCAATCGACCGTTCAAATGCATTAACACGTAGGAAAATGCTACCGAGCCATAGACGTTACACAAGTCAACCACGATTTCCAATCACACATCTCATAACATAATCACCCTCCCTCGTCCCAACCGGTACTGGGAATATCGAGGGCCGTTCACCTAAGGCCATTTAGGATCCTGGGAATCCAAGTCAGCATACAGCCCGACTTGGCAAATTCATTGGATCCAAGTGCTTAACTTCGTAAATCCATTCACACACATATCAATTCCACTCGTGGTGACTTTAAATCAAAATCAGATCACAATAGATCGACATAACCTATAACCATACCAGTATGCAAATCATTCAATTCAGATCAATTCGAGTTTAATTTGATTGGGCTATGCAAATGCTCTACGCAATTCAGTGATGCAATCAATGATATTCAACATGACAAACGAAAACACAGTTTAATTCCTGAAAATAAAGTATCAAACAAGTCCAAGAATCCCGCACCTTAGTATGACGAGCGTACCGCTTAATTTAAGGATCGGACGTCTCGTATTGTCTCGCAAGTTCTTGCTCGACCGAGCCTACACCTATATTATACGTATACTTGGTTTAATTTGGATTCAGTGGTCCATACGTTTACTTAGGGTTTGTACAGTCCTAAATCAATTCTTATGTTTTGGTATCGATTCTTTTCGGTTCTTTCTTTCTTACCAAAATCTCACATAACGGTACACAATTCCATCTAGGCCCTCTAGCCTTATACTATTTCACTTTGGTAACCATCAATCACCGTTTCACTACTTTGGTTCTCGGATCAATTCGATTCACCGTTTGGTTAACCCTAATTTGGTCAAAACCTCAAATCAGCCGTTAAATGTTCTAAAAATTCACGATCAGGAGGCAACCCTACCGATTACAAGTCTAATTGGTCGGGTTAAACAAATCAAATCACGATTATGCCAACTTTCAATTTTGGCACGAAACCCTAGAAATCAGATTTCATAAATCGAAAGAAATCGGGAAAAAGATTGGCAAACAAACTAGTAAGGAGTGTAGAGGAACTAATCCTCGAGCAATTCGAACACAAATCTCGGGTTTAAAACGAGAATCTGAGAAATCGAGAAAATTCGAGGTTTCGAAAGCAAAAAGGAGAGAAAGAAATACCAAATAGAAGGGTTCGGAGAGATCCTCGGCTGCTTTCTCGGTTCCAGACTCGATTTCTCGCAACAATCGGGAGTCTGAAAGAAACGGAAACTCACGGGCTCTTTTCCTTCTCTCTTGGACGAAAATAACTTAAAAATGGGGAAATGATGAAGTGAGAGAGAGAGAGAAGGTTGGATTTGAGTTTTAGGGCAAAAATCACCCTGAGTGCGGATGCCCCCATCCGCACTGCGGGTGGCTTGACCCGCACTCGGGACTTAGAGAGTTTTCAGACCAAAATCAAGAAAATCCGAGCCTAGTGCAGATGAACCCCACCCGCACTGCGGATGGACCCTTACCCGCACTGCGGATGGACCCCATCCGCACTCACTACTTAGCCGATTTTTGGACCAACACAGAATTTTAATGGGTGCGGATGCACCCCACCCGCACTGCGGATGGACCCTTACCCGCACTGCGGATGGACCCTTACCCGCACTGCGGATGGACTCCATCCGCACTGAGCCTATAAAGTTCCGAAATCTCGAAATTTCGACGCGATTTCAATTCACAATTAACTTACTTATTTAGGGAAACCTTAATTAAGGTTTAAACTTCCATTTTATTAACACAATTAACTTGATTCTTTCTTTTAAATCATTTTAATTTAATTGTAAAAATTTCGTAACGTAACATTTCTCCCCCCCTTAGAATAAAGTTCAGTCCTCTGAACTAAATTGCGTACCTGATTCGTTGAATAGTTCCGGGTACTTCTCACGAATGGTTTCCTCATGTTCCCATGTTGCTTCCTTAGTCGAATGGCGTCCCCATTTGACCAGGACAAGCTTAATCGTCTTGCTCCGTAGTTGCTGTTCTTTTCGGTCCAATATCTGCATTGGCTCTTCTTGATAGGACAAGTCACCTTGGACATGCAGGTCCGAGTGATTAATGCAATGAGAAGGATCTCGTACGTATCGGCGCAATTGTGACACATGAAACACCGGATGAACCCGGTCCAATGCTGGTGGCAATGCAAGCTCATATGCCACCGGTCCCATTCGTCTCAAAATCTGAAACGGTCCAATATATCGAGGACTCAACTTGCCTGATACGCCAAATCGGTGTACACCCCTGACGGGTGAAACTCGAAGCCACACATGATCCCCTTCTTGAAACTCCAACGGTCTTCGATGCACATCCGCATATTTCTTTTGTCTCTCTTGGGCCGACTTAAGCCGACTCAAAACGACTTTCGTCTTTTCGGCAATCTCTTCTAACATTTGAGGCCCGGTAGGTGAATACGTACCTGCGGGTCCCCACCACAGCGGTGTGCGACACTGCTGTCCTGTAAGTGCCTCTTGTGGTGACATTCCGATACTCGAATGGTAGCTATTGTTGTACGCAAACTCTACCAAGTACAAGTGGTTGATCCAAGATTCTCGGAAACTTAAAGCACAGGATCGAAGCATGTCCTCCAATGTTTGGATTGTTCGTTCGGATTGACCGTCGGTTTGCGGATGATGGGCTGTACTGAATCTCAGTTTCGTGCCCATGGCTTCTTGAAAGCTTCCCCAAAAGTGAGACGTAAATCGAGTGTCTCGGTCAGAGACAATGTGCCGTGAACATCCGTGGTATTTAAATTGGTATTGCAAGAACAGGTCAGCCAACTCTCTTCCGGATGTCTCGATCCGGAGTGGAATGAAGTGTGCAATCTTCGTCAGCCGATCCACTATCACCCATATGGCATCATATCGTCCAACGGTTCTCGGAAATCCAGTCACGAAGTCCATAGTGATAGACTCGAATTTCCGCATGGGTATCTCCAAAGGTCTTAGCAGTCCCGCCCTCTTTCGTCTATCCGCTTTGACTTGCTGACAGATCTGACATTTCTCAACATAGCCTTGTACGTTCCTTTTCATCTTTGGCCACCAAAAATATCGCTTTAAATCTTGATACATCTTGACTTCACCCGGATGAATGGTATACCCCGAGTCATGTGCTTCTGACAGAATCAGATTCTTCAATCCTGAGTCATTCGGAACGCATATGCGGTCATGGAACCGCAGAATACCATCTTCGTGGAGTTGAAATGGCGAGTCTGCCTTTGACTCGAAATGTTGTCGGAATTTCTGGCACTTTGGGTCCTCTTGTTGTGCTGCTCGAATCTGCTCGTGTAACTCTGGTCGAACCTCGACCGCAGCCAAGATAATCGAGGCAACTGTAGCTGTACCTGCACTATTGCTCGCTCCAATCAATCGAGATGAGGTTTCCAATGCAAACTCACGGGATGCACCCACGTGCAGATTCATTCTTCTCATTTCTTCGAGGAGGTGTGTCTCGCTGGTGATAATCGATGCCAGATTGATCTGACTCTTCCTGCTTAGCGCATCTGCTACCACGTTTGCCTTTCCGGCATGATACTGGATATCCAGATCGTAGTCCTTCATCAGTTCCAACCATCTCCTCTGCCTCAAATTTAACTCCCTTTGAGTGAAGATATACTTCAAACTTTGGTGATCCGTGAAGATACGGCACTTCACTCCATACAGGTAATGCCGCCAAATTTTTAAAGCGAAGATCACTGCAGCTAGCTCCAGATCATGGGTCGGATAATTCTGTTCGTGTGATCGTAACTGCCGAGAAGCATATGCTATAACATGGTCCTTCTGCATCAATACACATCCCAAACCAGATCCGGATGCGTCGGTGTAGACGGTATACTCCTCGTCGGTGATGGGCATGGCAAGAACCGGTGCAGTTACCAACCGATTCTTCAACTCCTCAAAGCTTTGATCTTGAGTGGCACCCCACTCGAACTTCACACCTTTATGCAAAAGCTTCGTAAGGGGAGCAGCTAACTGTGAGAATCCCAGTACGAACCTTCTATAATATCCGGCTAGCCCCAGAAAACTGCGAATCTCCGTAACTGTTTCTGGCCTCTTCCAATCGGTCACCGCCCGAATCTTTTCTGAATCCACGGCCAACCCTTCACCTGATATCACGTGCCCAAGGAAGGCCACTTTCTCAAGCCAGAACTCACACTTCGAAAACTTTGCGAATAGTTGATGATCCCTCAATCTCTGTAACACTATCCGCAGATGTACCTCATGCTCGTCACGTGACCTTGAATATATCAGGATGTCATCGATGAACACCACCACAGTTGAATCCAATAGGTCGTGAAACACTCGCTGCATCATGTCCATAAATGCAGCCGGAGCGTTCGTTAGCCCGAACGGCATCACCATATATTCGTAATGCCCATAGCGCGTTCGGAAGGCTGTCTTCTCCACATCAGTCGGACGTATTCTCAGCTGGTGGTACCCCGTTCTCAAGTCTATCTTGGAGTAGATCGAAGATCCTTGCAGCTGATCAAACAAGTCATCGATTCGGGGTAACGGGTATCTATTCTTGACGGTCACCTTGTTCAATTCACGGTAGTCGATACATAACCGCAAGGTACCATCCTTCTTCTTCACAAACAGCACCGGAGCACCCCATGGAGATGTGCTCGGTCTAATAAACCCGCTTTCCAGCATCTCTTCTAATTGGGACTTGAGTTCCTTCAATTCTGCATGAGCCATACGATACGGACTCTTTGAAATTGGTGTCGTACCTGGTACCACTTCTATGCCAAACTCCACTTCTCGTTCCGGTGGTAATCCGACTATTTCTTCCGGAAACACATCCACGAACTCCGACACCACTGGAATCGTATTCATCTCAGGAACTTCCGTATCAGTGTACACTATTGCTGCCAGATATGCAGTGCACCCTGAATCGATCAGGTGCCTAACTTCCACAGCCGAGATGCACGGTATCAACCCTCCAACCTTCCTACAGTTCAGCATGCACGACATACCACCTTTTGCGGTCACAAAACAAATCTTGCGGTGCGGACAGTCGATCGTTGCGGCATGTCTTGTTAACCAATCCATCCCCAATAGAACGTCGTAACCCGTGATCTCCATAACCAACAGGTCTATCTCGAGATCCCTTCCATCAACTCTGACTTTTCGGTTTCGGCATATGGTTATTTTTCGGTCAGTCGAACCGAAAGGGGTTTGGACACTCAAGACTTGGTTATTGGTTTCAGTTGACCAGTTATACTTTTCTACCCAAGCCTTCGATACAATGGAATGGCTACATCCAGTATCTATCAAACAATAGGCACTCTCATCCGAGATAGAAAGTATACCTGTCATCACATCAGCTCGAGAATCAGATGGTTGCGAGCCTTCACCTTCCTCCAGAGCCCTCGTTGCGTCATATGCAACATCTGCTATGCCGAGTGCGTGGGCAGCCACTCGACCTCCAATCCTGCCTCCGCTGGTCTGTGACGCACCTCGACCACGGAATGGTGGTCTACCAGATCCACGTCCCATGGGCCCTCTGCCACCGCCGTTCCTCTGGAACCCTAGTGCCGCATTCGGGCACTCTCTTGCCCAATGCTCCATGCTGCCGCAGGTGTAACACGCTTGGTTGCGGCGTCTGCAATCGATCTCAGAGTGTGCTTGGTTGCATGAACGGCACCACACAGAAACGAAGCCCGGCCGGAGTACCGGTGCTGCTATCTGCCTCGGAGGGGGTCTAGGTGCCATAAACTGTCTCGGGGGTGGTCTAGCTGTCGACGGTCCTCCCCTTGACCTAAACCGTCGGTTTTGGTCCTCCCTCTGCTTGACATTTCTCTCTGTCATCTCCGACCTCCTTCTCTTGCTGTGCAACTCCACTTGCTCAGCGTGATCCATCATGGCCTGCAACTCAGTAGCCATAGGGGTATCCACAATCATCGATATCCCTCCATCCAGTCCATCCAGGTACTGCCTATGGTATCTCACCACATCAGTCTGCATATCAATCGCGTACCTGGACAAGGCAAGGAACTCATTGTTATACTCCGCCACTGCTCGCCCACTCTGCTTTAAGTCTAGGAACTTCCTCCGCAGCGCCTCTCGCTGGATGTTACTCAAAAACCGTCGAGTGAACTGCAGTTCAAACCACTCCCACGGAATCTTGGCCTCCTCCCCGACATAACTACGTCGGGCTCCATCCCACCAGAACCTCGCACCCTCCTCTAACTGCTGCTCTGCCAGCTCCACCATATCTTGTTCTGGTGCTCTACATAGAACTAGCTTCGCACTCACGCTCGCGAGCCATTCTTCAGCAGCGGCATACTCACCAGTGCCATTAAACCGAGGTGGATTAAGGCGCATAAAGGAGTCGTATAACCTCCTAAAATCTTCCGGACCTCCTCGGGGAGCCTCCGGTGCCACCTCACGTCTTTCTGCTTGGCGACCTCTCTCGTAAGCCGCGATCAACCTATCGTCTAGATCTCAGTCCCGGTTCTGCGCACCTCCAGGTCCAAGATCAACTCTCTGGACCTCAGGCCCTGCAGATCCGGCCTCGCTCGCATTAATGATCGGTTCGTTCAGTGGGTTCCTGGTTCTAGGTCGTCCCCTACCTCGACGTCCTTCCATAATTCTTAAATAAGAAGAAAATAGTCATTAGATTTGCATATACTTATCTCATAGAACGAACAAGTCGTTAGCCGTGACGACCCGAAGTATAACGTACCCCACTCACGTATCCTATCAGTCTGGTTAGGGTTTAAACCTTGAGCTCTGATACCACTGAAGAGAGCTGTCACACCCCGCGGCCACGGGTCGTAACAGTCCCCCGCCGTAAGCATACAACGCCGTGTATGCTTACAAGGCTACTCACATTTCAAACCAAACAACAAGCAATTCAAACAAGTTTCTAATATATATATCAGAGTACACAGTCTGGTCAGCATATAATACAACAAAAGTATCTCATCCGGATACCAACCACGAGGCCTACCCTAAATCTATACAACAAAAGATATCTAGGGTCATATACTGGTAAGCTACTAAGGCCTACTACTCTCGTGCCTCTCCGGAATCAGTCGCACCAATACCTGTAAAATAACGGGGAAGGTGGGGGTGAGAATAAATTCTCAGTGCGAATTTGCCACATTTGAATTATTGGACTTGCAATCAAACTCTATATTCAATAATGAAACCCAAACAACAACAATGCAAACAGTTATATAAGAAAACATAAATAACAGAATGCCACTACTCGACAACAGTTAATCAACCTGAAACACAGTTTACGGAATTTCCAAGATGAATCTCAAACACAACATATATTTTGGCTTAACTCGATTCCTAACTCAGTTCAGTAGGGCTTGTAGCAATTACAGATGTTCTTTCGAGCTGAACCTTTATCAAACCCACATCTGTAGGGTTACTGACACCTACAGATGGCCAACCGCTGGACCCTTTATCTGACACCCATCTGCAACCGCTTGGCTTAACAGTTTATTAAGGTCTGGTTCAAATCATGTAAAGAAAATCCACTTTAGAATCGTTTCCAATATTCGTCATATTCAATCGACCGTTCAAATGCATTAACACGTAGGAAAATGCTACCGAGCCATAGACGTTACACAAGTCAACCACGATTTCCAATCACACATCTCATAACATAATCACCCTCCCTCGTCCCAACCGGTACTGGGAATATCGAGGGCCGTTCACCTAAGGCCATTTAGGATCCTGGGAATCCAAGTCAGCATACAGCCCGACTTGGCAAATTCATTGGATCCAAGTGCTTAACTTCGTAAATCCATTCACACACATATCAATTCCACTCGTGGTGACTTTAAATCAAAATCAGATCACAATAGATCGACATAACCTATAACCATACCAGTATGCAAATCATTCAATTCAGATCAATTCGAGTTTAATTTGATTGGGCTATGCAAATGCTCTACGCAATTCAGTGATGCAATCAATGATATTCAACATGACAAACGAAAACACAGTTTAATTCCTGAAAATAAAGTATCAAACAAGTCCAAGAATCCCGCACCTTAGTATGACGAGCGTACCGCTTAATTTAAGGATCGGACGTCTCGTATTGTCTCGCAAGTTCTTGCTCGACCGAGCCTACACCTATATTATACGTATACTTGGTTTAATTTGGATTCAGTGGTCCATACGTTTACTTAGGGTTTGTACAGTCCTAAATCAATTCTTATGTTTTGGTATCGATTCTTTTCGGTTCTTTCTTTCTTACCAAAATCTCACATAACGGTACACAATTCCATCTAGGCCCTCTAGCCTTATACTATTTCACTTTGGTAACCATCAATCACCGTTTCACTACTTTGGTTCTCGGATCAATTCGATTCACCGTTTGGTTAACCCTAATTTGGTCAAAACCTCAAATCAGCCGTTAAATGTTCTAAAAATTCACGATCAGGAGGCAACCCTACCGATTACAAGTCTAATTGGTCGGGTTAAACAAATCAAATCACGATTATGCCAACTTTCAATTTTGGCACGAAACCCTAGAAATCAGATTTCATAAATCGAAAGAAATCGGGAAAAAGATTGGCAAACAAACTAGTAAGGAGTGTAGAGGAACTAATCCTCGAGCAATTCGAACACAAATCTCGGGTTTAAAACGAGAATCTGAGAAATCGAGAAAATTCGAGGTTTCGAAAGCAAAAAGGAGAGAAAGAAATACCAAATAGAAGGGTTCGGAGAGATCCTCGGCTGCTTTCTCGGTTCCAGACTCGATTTCTCGCAACAATCGGGAGTCTGAAAGAAACGGAAACTCACGGGCTCTTTTCCTTCTCTCTTGGACGAAAATAACTTAAAAATGGGGAAATGATGAAGTGAGAGAGAGAGAGAAGGTTGGATTTGAGTTTTAGGGCAAAAATCACCCTGAGTGCGGATGCCCCCATCCGCACTGCGGGTGGCTTGACCCGCACTCGGGACTTAGAGAGTTTTCAGACCAAAATCAAGAAAATCCGAGCCTAGTGCGGATGAACCCCACCCGCACTGCGGATGGACCCTTATCCGCACTGCGGATGGACCCTTATCCGCACTGCGGATGGACCCTTATCCGCACTGCGGATGGACCCTTACCCGCACTGCGGATGGACCCCATCCGCACTCACTACTTAGCCGATTTTTGGACCAACACAGAATTTTAATGGGTGCGGATGCACCCCACCCGCACTGCGGATGGACCCTTACCCGCACTGCGGATGGACCCTTACCCGCACTGCGGATGGACTCCATCCGCACTGAGCCTATAAAGTTCCGAAATCTCGAAATTTCGACGCGATTTCAATTCACAATTAACTTACTTATTTAGGGAAACCTTAATTAAGGTTTAAACTTCCATTTTATTAACACAATTAACTTGATTCTTTCTTTTAAATCATTTTAATTTAATTGTAAAAATTTCGTAACGTAACATAGGTACTCCTGTCGGTAATACCGATACGCTCAGAAATAATACGTTTCTGTAAGTGTATCTTCGAAAGTAGTACTTTTTAACTTTGTGGATATTCTCCCATACTTATAGGACCATAAGTGTTTTAAAAAAAAAATAATGCTAACAAAAGAAAGGACATACTTATAGGGCCATAATTGTTTTTTTTAAAAAAAAAAAATGAATGTTAACAAAAGATAGAGTAGGTAGCACCGTATATATAATGAAATTGAAGATGTCAATCATATACAAAGCACAATATATAATGGACTTAAAGATGCCAATCATATATAAAGCACAATATATAATGAAAAGAATTAATTATAAGATTAGATATATAGCTTGGAGTGGTACATCACCATGCATGCATGCCTTATGGTCTGAGACTTGTAGCAAGAGATCCCAACACCACATTTTGTAGTGCTTGTTTGGAATATTATTAGTATAAAAACATAATGGGAAGCTTCCTACTTCTCTACTCCCCTAATTAATTTAATGAGTTAATGAATCTCAATTAAAAAAAAAGGAGATAATAATTTAGTCACTCTATGTACCCTCTATGTACCCTTTCTTTACTTTGCAAATTAATTTAATGGTAGGCCCTCCAAGCCAATATTAATGATGTATTATTTTAGGATTTGGTTAATAAAAATTAACAAGTGATTGATGTATTCTTTACTTTGTACAAAAGTGATTGATGCTCTGTCCCTAAAAATTAACAAGTGTTCATTAAAGTAATTTACAAAAAAAAAAAAATTAACATGTGTCCACTTCAGATTAAATTAATCCGGATTCTAATTGAACGGTCCTGATCTAAACACAAATATTTCTTTACCTCAGAGGATAAGGATTTCATTAATTAAAGCGTGCCATTTCATCTTGTACTTCATTTATAATATTAAATATCAACCTTATAAAAATCAAATTTAAACAAGTTTTACATTTAAGAGAAATTCAAACAAAATTCACATTTTTTTTTAAATTGTCTAGATTGATATACGATGCTCTCTAAGTGAAATGACTACGATCCTTTGGATCAAGTCCCAACAATTAAACGAAAAACAAATAATGTGCCTGTAATTAACCGAACTTTTTTATTTATACCATATTAAAAAGGAAAATAAACCAAAAAAAATATGTTTTAGAGGATTTTAAAAAATACCAGAACCGCCAAGTCAATCTACTGCCCATTGTATGGCAACCCTCCCAAAAATCTAAAAATACACCGCCAAGTCAATCTACTGCCCATTGTACTGCCCATTGTATGGCAACCCTTCCAAACTAATCTGTTGCCTCTAAAAATGAGGTTGCAGATTGGCTTGGAGGCTCTGGCATTTTTCGAAATCCTCATAATTTGAGGTATTTTTTATTTAAATATGATATAAATAAAAATTTCGGTATAATTAAGTAGCAAGTCACAGAGAAATCTTGACTAAATTTGTTCTTATTTTTGTTAGTCAGAATTGTATACTTGTTATTTTTTTTTGAAATCTTGATAGTGGCTGATACTTGTTACTTTTCAGGAACCATTTATTATTAGTTTATTACAAAATGTGAACGTAAAAAGTAACCATTTATTATTAGTTTATTACAAAATGTGAACATGAAAAGTAATTATTTATTATTTATTTTTAGTTTATTACAAAATGTGAACGTAAAAAGTAACTATTTATTATTAGTTTATTACAAAATGTGAACGTAAAGAGTAACCATTTATTATTAGTTTATTACAAAATATTAACGTGAAAAGTAACCATTTATTATTTATTATTAGTTTATTACAAAATGTATGAATGTAAAAAGTAACTATTTATTATTAGTTTATTACAAAATATGAACGAAAAAAGTAACTATTTATTATTACACAACAAGAATGAGACACTTTTTGCGAGAATAAAAAAATGACTTTTTGTGACGGACTACTCTCATTGTTCAACTTTTTTTTTTTGCGACGGACGACCGTCGTAAATACGTTTTTTCCCTCGCAAAAAGTGTCTACTTCGTTGTAGTGTTAGTTTATTACAAAATGTGAACACATGCTATTAGCTAATGCTAGATTCCGCTGAAGACTTTGACTATTGACTTTTCTTTGGGAGTTGAACTTGACTAGTAAAAATCAACTTTCAATTAAGTACATACTCCATGTTAGATTGCAGCTTAAGTAGACCTCACTTAAACTGTCAAATAAGAATAACTTACAACACGGGTGTAGGCAGGATTTGAATTAGGGGTGGCAAACATTTATTGACTTTCAATTAAGTACATATGCCATGTTAGATTGTAGCTTAAGTAGAGGAATAAAAATTTATTCCTCGCTTAAACTGTCAAATAAGAATAACTTACAACACTGGTGTAGTTAGGATTTCAATTAGGGGTGACAAATTTTTTTTGAATTATCGGATTACCAGGTTAGTGGGTACAATTAACTTATGTACTTGATTCATTTTAATCAATCTCACCAAATTCTAAATCATATTTAAACAAAAATCAAGAAAAACATTAACACTCAACAATTTTAGTCAATTATCAGTTGCAATTTGCAATTTAATTTATTTGATTGGATTGTAGTACTGGATTGTCAAAGAACAGTGGTAGGCAATCTAATTTTCAAGAGTAGGCAAGCCAACATATTTATACTACTTCATAGCCGATTTTAAAATTTCAGAGATAGACAATTGCCTGCCCCTGTTACATGGTGGTTCTGCCACTGATTTACAATAATTTAAGATAAAATAAGGACTAATTTATGATGAAACAAGTTAAGTTATTTTCTTAGGTGAATTAATTTATTCTGCAAGTGCAGTTAATCTGTTGTTTGATGGAAATTTATTTAATTTCCATTTTCTCACTCCTTAATTGATTTATTAAGTCATGATTTAATTAATAAGTTCCAATCAAACATGTAATAATAGTTTAGAACATCTTAACTTGAAATAAGCAATTTAATCCTTATTAATTTTAAGTAGACATAAAATTAGATTACCAAGGAATTACCTTATTCTTTAATCAACTAATCTAATCTCCTTTTAAACTCTATCCATTTATATTTAAAAAATAAAAATAAAAATAAAAATAAAAAAGAGAAGTAAACCTACCCCAGCTTATCTCCTCTCCGACAAGGAAATCATAGAGAAAACAATTATTTCGTGGATCATGCACCTCTCAATTTTCATTATACTTTATATCCCAACCTAAGCCCATCTTATTTGTTTTCCCTATCTCATGCCAAAATGATTTGCATCTCCAAATTCACCCCATTTGAGGCTCACTCTGTTATTGTTTTTTTTTTTAATTAAAAAAAATGTTTGAATGGTAGGAAGACCAAATCCTAACATTTAATACGAAAGGTTAAAATAACATGACATGCAGTAAATTATGTTTTTCAATCCCGTCTACAGAGAAAATTGAGTAAACATATATATAAAAATAGAAAGATTTTTACGATTTGATTTGTATCTTTATGTTGTTAAGATTTAAGAATTGATGTCAACAACTGTTGAAAATTTGGCCATTTTGTTAATGGATTGTAATGATTCAATTTTCAGTGAGGAAGGTTCAAATGTCTTCATTTTTGTGCATCTATCGTAATACTATTTTTAGAACTACAATAACTTAAAATTAAAACTTACATGTCAAAATAAAACCGCCATATATGATCTAATATCAATTTCTCTATGCGCACATAAAATATTACAACATCTCAATTTTGTTTTGATCAGTAACAAAAGCTTGCAAAAATATACCAATGTGGATAAATACTGGACATTGATTGTTCAACTTATTGATTCATATAAAATTAAAATTGAAAAAATGAGAAATTTTTATGTGTATAGTGAAAATAATATAAATGACATCTAAAAGTTTTATTTTGATATATAAATTGTATTTTTTTGTTATTAAAATTAAAAAAGTTGAGACATGACAAAGGCGAAGGCTAAAAAATAAAAGCATTTAAACCCTTCTCATTTAAGTTTAAGTTTATACTAACTTTTAATTTTCTATTATCTATATATAAATTAGTTTCAGTTAACTAAAAAGGTAATATACATATTAACGTAGGAGCATTAAGAATTTTGCACAAATTCACTTTCTAAATTTTTTGTGGAATAATTTTCGACCAACCAGAAACGCAGTGGCTTGTGGCATTGTTTCTGAAAGAATTTGGTGAAATAAACATATTAGCGAAGTTACAAATTACCTGGTATCTGAACAAAAAGACCTTCATCATAAACTCCAATAATTTGAAGTAGGAGATCCTTATCAGCCCTATGTTGGAAATATAATTTGCCATAACTACCCCAAATAGCAATATCTAGTGGTCATCTTGACACGTGAATCGAATATACAAAAGTAAGCTTTGCTCAATTATATTGAAGTCATCTTAGTCGTGTCGCAATTGGGATCTTTTGTGGCAACCAACATTATTGCTTTCCTAGCCATGTCCATATGCAATTATGGATCATACACATTATCAATTGTTTTTTATTGACAACATTTTGAGATCTTAATAAAAGGATGGTTAATTTATTGACTTCAAACCTCATTCTTATTGATTATTATTATCACGATTTTTTTGATTTATTCCATAATTTGTCAAATATACAAATGAACAAGGTCAAAAGTATTTAAATAACATATGTTATTTTGTTAAATTAGAAAATTATGTCTAGTTAGGCAACAAGTAAATGTGTATTTTTTTTTTCAAAGAAAGCGTCTCAAAATATCCCAACTCTAATCTCTCAAATCAGTCCCTAACAATTTTGACAATTATAGTAATAAATAATTAATTCACTACACTAAAAGAGAGAGAGCGAAAAAACATCTCGCTACTAAAAAACGCTACTTATATATTGTATATTATACATGTTTTTTTCAAAATTTTCATTAAATCCGTGTCTAAAGTAAAAAAGACGTACATCTAAAAATGAAACCCAACATTTATACACGACTTTTAATAATGAACCGTGTATAAATGTGCCCCAACATTCATACACCTGCGATTCTTTATTAAACAAAACTGTGTACAATTGGAACCAATTGTACACGGTTCTTTAATTAAAAAATTTATATGAATAATGGAGCATATTTTTAGACGTGCGTATATGAATAATACAACAATTGTGCACGGTTTTATTGTGTATGAATGATCCGTGTGTGATGAAAGAAATATAAAAAATTTCACACTTTGGATTCATGTATTTCTGTTATAATGCATCTCTATCTACTTTTTGTAAGGCATTTCTATCATTTCTAAAGCATCTCTTCCTTGTACATATATTTCTCTTAGATATATCTTCTAAACATGTGAGGTTAGGGGTGAAGAGTAAGGCAATGGAGATGATATCTTCACCGGAAAGACGATCATAGATGAAGAAGCTTCAAACGGACGTAACTCATTGCTTGAGTGTCCGATTTCATCGTACTATCCTAATTCAGAAAGTTTGCGAGGAGATCTACAACATTTGTTTTTAAATGAATAATTGTATTTTTTAGGATCAAAAAGCAAAGGGAAGAACTTCAAAATTTGAGGTGAAGTTTCGATTAATTTTTTTCCTTTTAATTTTTGATTTTGTCATTCTTTACTATATTTTTTCCTTAGGCATTGTTCATGTTAATGTATAAATTTTATTTTTGTTGCATTTTTATTTTTTCTTACTTAGATTGTTGTTCATGTAACAATTTGTGTAATGTAATTGCAAATGTTGTTTATATTGCTAATGTAGTGTTTTTAGTATGTGTTTTTTTTAGTTTTTTTTTTAATTATAGTTTTTTTAAAATTTAATTTAGTGTTTTTGGTATATTGGTAAATGTAGTGTTTAATTTAAACTCAGATCTAGGGTTTCATTGGTATTGTTTAAAAAAATGAATTATACATTTTTTTTTTAATTATAACCATGTATGGATTGGTTTTATTGTACACATATTTAACTTTAAAAACTGTGTATGAATGTTTTGGCAAAAAAATGGGCGTTGTTTCGGGACAACATACATTGTTCTACAACCGTAAATAATTTACTGACCCTTTCATACATGACGCACACGGATATAGTTAAACATACGTATTTAAATGTTTTAATAATTTACTTGCATGATGTTACATACGTATTTAAAATTTTCTTAAAAAAAAATAAAGAATAAGAGTTAATGATTTTGTCCCAAAAAAAAAAAGAGGATGGAAGGGCGAAAAAAGGTATTTGCTAAAAGAAAAAAAAGATACAAGTTATACATGGGAGATATTAAAATATTTGCTAAAAGAAATGGTAGAAAGGTCATAGGAGGCTAAAAAAAAAATGGCATTAAGTCAAAACGCGTGAGGAAAAAAAATTGAGCAACGGTGTTAGGGAAACATTTTTTTTTTTTTTTTTTTTTTCTACTCTTCAAGAGTCTATGATTTCAGTTGATTGCCACAGTGGCATGAAGAGTCTCTGATTTCATTGTGGTGAAACCCTAACCGCTACAAGCTAGATATTAGGTGTAAATAATGCTATGCCATGTATATATATTTAATTATTCTTTGCATGCTGATTTGTTAAAAGCAGTTTTCTTTGAAATAAGCGGCCACAAATAAACCCACGTGCAGCGAGGCTTCCAACGAAGCTTCTCTTGATATGTAATCACAAAAAGGATACGCTCAATTAATCATTCAATACTCAAATCTTTCAAAGCTTTCATACAATCATATTCGTACCTAATTAATTGTCACATAATTGTATCTCTTTAGTTGTGTACCCTCGCGCGTACAGTAATGTTGAAGCCACGCTAAAAGTTGTCCACGAAGATTATGTTTTGGATACAGCTATTATATTATGAGGAGGAGGATTCAAATGTCTCTATTTTTTGTGTTTCTATTATGTCTTTATTTTTAAAAATTTTAATAGTTCAAAATTTATATGTTAAAATTCAAAATAAAACTGTTGCATATGAACTATATCATTTTATCTATGCACGTATAAAAAATTATGACATTTCAATTTTGTTTTGGTTGTCATCTTGAGCTTGTAAAACTGCATACTAATGTGGATAATTTCAAGACGTTGATTATTTAACTTATTGATTCACATAAAATCAAAATCAAAATGTGATAAATTTTTATGGGCATATAAAGAAAATAACATAGATCACATCTAACGGTTTTATTTTGACATTTAAGTTTTAGACTTTGAGTTATTCAAGCTTTTAAAAATGGAGGCATTTGAACTCTCCTCTTATATTATACACCCTCTATTTTTTTTATTAAAATTAGAGAATGAAATTAGTTATGTCATTATCGGCTTTGTCGTAGTCTTTGTAAGTTACTTTGTTTCTATATGAAACGGGCCTTTGAGCCTTATTTCCAAAAAAAAAAAAAAAAAAAAAATCTGGCTTTGTTGTAATATGTCAGTGATATGATACGGTATGTAATCACGGAACGTGACTCGCATATTGTGTGACATGATCATTTGAATGTTATGCCTCTCTTTGTTCGAAAATCACACAGTACGTCACACAAATTGACATAATCACGTCATGTCATGTCCCGTGACACATTATTATGTTATAAATTTTTTTCTAACATTGTTTCTTTATTTTTATTTATTTTGTAAATTTTTCATATCTATTTAACATTTTTTCCTAACAACAAACTAAAAAATAAAAAAAAATTGTTAAACGTGACCAATCACATCATGTGTGGTTACAATGTGAAAACACGTCATATTACCATTTGTATGAGATGATTTTCTTCCATCATTTTAGTTACGTTACATTTTTTCTTCACTAATTTTAAACCAAAAACATAAGTTTTAAATTTGATTATATATAGGAGTAGAACTAGGGTGTTCTTAAATTCACCAAACTCCTTTGTGAACTTTAAAATTTATCAGATTGACTTCAAATGACGAATCCAAACCGTTTGAAACTGATATACCTTACGAGTGATATGCCTATATGTGAACATTTTAATTTTTTAAATTAATTAAGTATAGAATCAAGTAGTAAAAAAAATGTTCACTTGACTCTATATATATTAAATTAATTATGAAATTTAAAATTTTCGCATATAAATGCATTACTTGTAATTAAAGTAAATTAGTTTCAACGGTTTGAATTCGTTGTTTGATATTAATACGACATGTTTTAGAATTACATTTACAAAAGAACTTGATGAAATTAAGATCACACCCTAGTTCTACTCCATATATAGACATATATGATAAGATATTAGAAGAGATATTAGATTTTTACTTGTCGATATACTCGTTCAATATCATGAGCAGCCTTATATATTAGAAGAAGAAAAAATTAGTAACAATTAGTAAATATTTATGACCTTTGAATTATTAACAATTAGTAAATTAGATTTTTCAAATATATAGAAATTAGTGTAAATATACACAATGCATGAAATTATTTGTGTTCAGGGACATTATCAATTATGAGGTTTAAAAAGGGTAATTGTCAAAATTCAAAACTTTATTTTGGGGCCAATATATTTGTCACAAATTAAAAGTGTAAGAGGATCTTCATTTTGTAAACATTGTATATTTAATTTTATAATAATTGCTAGAGATTAGGCTCATGTGCTCACAAAGTATATGAGATTTCCTATGCTAGCTTACAAAAATTTGATCATATCTACTCATCGTTTTGTATTATATATACCAGTAAAAGTTAGCTAATTAAGCACTCAGTTTGTTAAGGATTACAACATATAATATGTTACTTATAATTAAACAATCAATTAGGAGGAGCCAATTTCTTAATTAAATTTAAAATAATTAATCTAGTTATTATCAGTCCCAAACAAATTAATTAATTATGAGTAAAACTAGGGTGTTCTTAAGCTCACCAAGGTGTTTGGTGAGCTTAACTCCAAAATATATTATATCGGTTTCAAACGATAAATTTAAGCCGTTGAAATTTATCTACTTCACAAGTGATGAATTTACGTGCAAAGATTTAAGTTTTCGAATTATTTTAGTATAAAGTCAAACTGTCAAAATTAGAAGGTTTATAAATTAATTTTAGTGCATTCATTTTTTTAATAATTTTTGACCACTTGACTTTATACAAAATTAATTCGAAATTCTAAAAACTTTACAGGTAAATTCATCACTCGTGAAGTAAATCGATTTCAACGGTTTAGATTTATTGCTTGAAGCTAATCTAATAGATTTTGGAGTTAGTTCATCAAACACCTTGGTGAGCTTAAGAACACCTTAGTTCTAGTCATTAATTATATATAGATAATAGTTGAAACCAAGAAGACAAAACACCAATCTAATCCATGTGTGCTTTTATGATGCAACAAAACAGGTGTGACTAAGAAATTAACATATAAATAATGAATGCGTATCCTCTGCATTAACTCAAAAAGGAATCTTTTCAGTTAATTAATCTAAACCGTCTGATTTTAAACGGAGTCAATTCGGCTCCCGCTTATAATATAGAGGAGCTTTTAATATTAGTGCGGATCTAGTCTGTACGAATCTTGAAACAGATTGGATGGTCAGAATTCATTAACTCAAAAGATTCTCTTTTGAGTTAATGCAGAGGATACGAATTCATAAATAATGGTATCCAGAGTGTACTCGTATCTCATGTTGATTATGTGATGGATTACAATTGGCACTCCCAAAAAAAAAAACCTGGTTAGATTTATATTTAGAGTAAAAAATATATTATAGAAATATATATTCTCTGCAGATATTGATTGCCAAATATGTGCACATGAGCATCATTTAATTCTCTATATATGATTCTGATTTTCTTTAAATCAAGAGGTACACATGCAAATATGATGGTATGCAGAGTTTGTTTGCAAATTTAAAAAAAGATCTTCATACATACACACACACACACATAATATATATATATATATATAGAGTACGGCTAACGCGCTTCCTCTAGCATATGGGCCGAAATGCTTCCGGTGGAAATTTGAAATTTCAAAATCCAAAAAGTCGATCTGAACCGTTCATCTTCTTCTCCATATTAATATCTGCTTGGAGACCAAATTTTACATTTTTCTGAAATTTTTTACTATTTATTAAGCCACTTTGAAAATCGCTGATCCAATGGTTTTACTGTTTTGTTAAGCCACCGTTGGATCAGCGATTTTCAAAGTGGCTTAATAAATAGTAAAATTTTTCAGAAAAATGTAAAATTTGGTCTCCAAGCAGATATTAATATGGAGAAGGAGATGAACGGTTCAGATTGACTTTTTGGATTTTGAAATTTCAAATTTCCATCGGAAGCATTTCGGCCCATATGCTAGAGGAAGCGCGTTAGCCGTACTCTCTATATATATAGAGCTGGGCTACGGTGAGTTGCGAAGTAAAGCGACTATTTTACTTCACGCTCATATTTTGCGATTTTAAAGTTCAAAACGTCGATCCGAACCGTTCATCTTGTTCTCCATATTGAAATGTGTCTGGAGACCAAATTTTACATTTTTTGGAATTTTTTTACTATTTATTAAGCAATTTTGAAAGTCGCTGATCTGATGGTCCAGAAAATTTTACTGTTTTTCACTGTTCACAGCAATTTTCAAAAATGCTTAATAAATAGTAAAAAAATTTCAAAAAATGTAAAATTTGGTCTCCAAGCACATTTCAATATATATTAAACATCTAACGGTTCGAATCGATCGTTTGAACTTTCAAAATAAAAATACGGCGTGAAGTAGAAACGCGTTTTACTTCGCAACTCACCGTAACCCATCTCATATATATATATATATGTTCTTAAATGTGTTTATTAATTAAGTAGTTAATTAAATGGCGACTAACACATAATACAAAACAATATATATATAGGGTATTGCTAAATCGCTGTTTTTATTAAATTTTTATAGCATTGACAAATAGCGGTTTTTAAACCAGCTTAATAAATAGTAAAAAAATTCCAAAAAATGTAAAATTTGGTCTCCAAGTACATTTTAATATAGATTGAATATCTAATAGTTTGGATTTGTTGTTTGAACATCAAATACTAAAATTTGACCCCGTAAGCACTTAGGTCTGAGTGTTACCGGTAGCAATTTAGCCATACTCTCTCTCTCTCTCTCTCTCTCTCTCTCTATATATATATATATATATAGGAACCTGCTAGCATGCTATGTGTAGAATAGAGGGCCTCCGTGCAACGGCTCAATATTCGACTTTTCAAAATCCTAACGGTCGATCCGAACCGTTCATCTTGTTCTCCATATTAATATGTGTTTGGAGACCAAATTTTACATATTTTGGAATTTTTTTACTATTGTTTTAGATTTATTGAAAATTGCTGTTTTTTTATGGTCCAGATTTGCTGAAAACAGCGATTTTCAATAAATCTAAACAAATAGTAAAACAATTCCAAAAAATGTAAAATTTTGTCTCCAAACACATATTAATATGGAGAACAAGATGAACGGTTCGGATCGACCGTTAGGATTTTGAAAAGTCAAATATTGAGCTGTTGCACAGAGGCCCTCTATGCTACGCGTAGCATGCTAGCATATTCCTATATAAATGTATGTATGTGTGTATGTATGTATGTATGTATGTATGTATGTATGTATGTATGTATGTATGTATGTATATGTGTGTGTGCGCGCCTATATACAATATAAATTAAACAAAGTATTGAGCCAATTTCATGTTCAATTAATTAATGTAAGAAAACATGAATAAATATTAACAGAACAAAATATTGATTTCCAATCTCTTGATGATTTCCAACAAATTAAATGAGACGCTTTCTTGTCTAAACTTTCTAAAGTGTTAGAATATACTATACTTGAAGCAAAAAAAAAGAAGGAGAAGAAGAAGAAAAGAAATATACCATACTAGTATTTAATATTTATATTGCAGTGCATTTGAGTGCATATGTGGTGCTGAGTAATTTGCATAGCGTGCAGGTAATATTCTGTATTATTTTATTAAGAAGAACCTTAAGCATGTTTGACAAATCAACAAAGTGTGTTTTAGTTACAGAATCAACCTGTTTGCATCACATGGGAACTCATAATAAGTATTATAATAAATAAATAATAAATATGGCAACATGCAAACCACACAAAATAAAACTTAGAAGTTAGAAAAGCCATATATAAGAACAGGATCATAAATCTAATAAATTATAGTTGAGGGATATTTTTACAGCTTTGCAAAACCTAACTTTTGGCAAAACCTTTCTATTATATTTATTCTTTGTTTAATCATGATGAAGTGGCAAAATCTCCTTACTTATGAAACCATGTTAATTGGAGATCCATCACTTTCACTTTAAAAGGGAGATATTGGCTCTCAAAGGAGAAGATATTGGTGTCTTTCTCTTTCTCTCTCTCTATCATCACTTCTTGACCTCCATAAACAAAGGTTAATTAGCTAGGTCTAGCTATTCTGATCTATTGAGAGTTGAACCACCTACTACCTGCAGCACAATATACAGAGAATTGAAGCTAGAGAATTAAGAGAAAAATAAATTAAATTAATTAAAAAGATGGATAGGAGAAACTATGGATGGGGTAGTAGCAGTAGCAGTGGTGGTAGTTCTTCAAGGAAAGGGAAGAAAGACAAGCAAAGGCAACCGCAGAGAGGACTCGGGGTTGCTCAACTGGAGAAGATCAGACTTCAAAGCGAGATGGCCGAGTACCAGCTCCCTTCAATTCAATCTCCTTTTAGTAACCTCAATATGGTATTTATATTACCCAATTTATAATTTGCAAGTATTTAAATTTTACTTCAAAATTGTTTTGATAAAGCAAAACTATATATCTTTATTTTTTGCCTTAATTGAACAGTCTGATGCAAGAGTTCCAGTACCAGTATCTTTACCCCCTTCTCAAACTTACAGTACTGCACGAACCACTGTACCTGTAAGTTCATCTTAGCTTAGAGAAGTGTCTTGCTCAAACTTAAGCAATATATCCAATATTAGCATGTTAAAAGTAATATAAAGATCTTACCTCAAAGCTATAACTTATAACCTAAAATTTGTTATCTTTTTTACTAGAAATTTTATATATATGTTTATTTCTCTGTCATTATTTACTCTCATTAATTTTTGCTAGAATTACTTCATGTTCTAATCTCAGCTTCAATTTACACAATTTAAATCAAACTAAACTGGAAATGAAATAGGACAAGGATCTTTTCATTATTCTCATAATCTATATTCTAGTTTTCAAATAGGAGATATATACATCTATGTTTGTTATAACTGCTTCCTATACTGAAAGGGTTAATTTTGACTTAAAAGTTAAAACCCTAAATTCTTATTTAAGTTCTGGAGAAAATAACCTTGTTTCCAATCGAACCGCATTTCATGCATCGAACAATGTCTCAAGAATATTGAAGGAAACTCATTTCAATTAATAATTATGTAGTAAACTTCAAAATATATGGTCCATATATCATTTTCTTCCTATATATGTTTCATATGGAATTTCTCTATTTTTCATGTTTTAGATGTCATTTGGAGGTGCAACAAGAGGAGCATTCTACAATGAGGCCCAAGCTACATCTCCTACAGTCAGGTAATGCTTATATTTGCAAATACAATACTGAACTTCAAATATGCTTCCAATGTTTTTATTTGCAATGCAATAGTACAATAAATTAACTTAATTAATGTGCATTTCATGTTTCTTAGGCCTTTACTGAGTGCACCTTGTAATACATATCAAGCCACCGTTCATGGGCAACCTGCTGTCACACTACCACTATTCGAGGGAGATCGGGAGGTATGTTAAAACCCAATATAGTTTTTTTATCACATTTTTTTGTTCTATGTTTCATAAACCATCTCTCTTTGTATGTTCAAGTTATGAATCTTATGATATCCTTTTCTTTCTGTTATGCATGTGAGCAAGGTTTTAGTTGCATGAACAGCTGTTAATTTCTCATGAAGACTTGAAAAATTATACGTATATTACCATAATAATAGCAGAATTACATTATTAGTGACTTACAGAAGAATTGTTTTCTTGTGTTGATTAGGATTTTGTACAAGCAGATTATGACAGAAGATGGTCAGTAGAATCACGAAGCCTGAATTCGGACTCGAGCGATACGCAAGATTTAGATCTAGAACTGAAATTGTGAAATTTAATTGTGTGCAATTGAGATGCCTCAAAGTTCTACCAGCTTGTCTCATAACTGTTGAAAGAATTGATACTTGTTGAAATTTGGGCTGCCTACATAAAACCATGTTTGGTTGCAAAAGAAAATCTCTTCACAATGATACATGCATAATCACAAAATGAAGCTGATATTTTATGGCAAGAATTGCATTTTATAAGCTGGAATAGAAGTACTTTGATATATATATAATATATATATTGGCTTCAATGTCCTAGTTTTTGGTAGAATGAGATGCAATGTCAAACATTTTACATCTTCTGTGTAATTATTTTAGTTGGGTTTTTTCTTTCACTTCTTCGTTTGTTAATTAAATAACATCTACTGGAGCTGTGCAATGAAGAAATGAACTATGGTGAAATGAGAGCTCATTTAATTTGTTTTCTATTTGAAGAGGAGAGTGTGTGTGTGTGTGTGACTAAAAGTTAATGTATATATGTACATGAAGTTAGATTAATTTTGTATTGGATGTAATATACTAATTTTCATGGATTACACTCAGCTAGCTCCTCTAATTAGTTAATTAATGATATTAGATAGATTCTGTAAGCTCATTTTATGAAAAGGCATCAGAATATATATATCTTCAAAAGGTGTAGAAATGTTGGATAATGCAGATTTGAATTACATTAATTACTTTCAATTTTGGTGTTCATAACTTCATATAATGTAGGAGTAGGCATGATGCAAAAATTGATTGTTCAAAAGCATCTATGAGCTTTTGATTGTATATTGGCTAAAGCTAAAAGTAAGATTGTGATCTATATCTAATGATTGATGTTATCACTATAAGAGAATGATTTTATATTAATTTTATGGTTCATACTTTTGAAACTTTTGCATGTATATTAATTCTGTACAACTATTGACCATATATAGAACATATATAGAAGCTGTTATATATACAAATAAAACATTGCAATTAATATCTAAAACTGTGTGAAGCATTCTAGCTAGCTAGTATAAGTTTTGCAAAATAAATTGATCGAGTTCACATTTCTCTTGTGCTAAGTGTTTTAATTTCCATCAGATATGTTCCACTTGTTGCATGATTTTTCTTCATTATTTTTACTGTTCATGGAGCTCTTTTGTTTTCATGAATATTCTTAGTGCAATATATGTAATTTTTGTCATAAATTCTCCTTCTATATATACATGTAAAACATGGCCAACACCACCAATTTTCATTAAACTAAAACATATATAATTACAATTAATGTAAATAAAATTAAGATAGAGCTCGAAAAATATAAAATAATAAAAAAAATTCCCCAATAGCAAACTTGAAAACAGAACCTATACTAATCTTGTTCGACCCCGGTCGATCGACCAAGCATCAACTAATTAATTACATCTCAGATTAGTTGAATCATAGAAAAACAAATCATCGACGTGGTAGCACCTTGGTCATGATATATATCTTATAATTATTGCAAAAGTACCTTAATCCCTTTTTGGTTTAAAAAAAATATGAAGTTGGTATATTTTAGAAGCTGTAATTAATGAAGAGGAATGCCAATTTGTTAAGCTAGTTGCATCAAAATATACTATTGGTCCCTCTACTTGCACTAAAATATAATTGGTTCTTATACTATTTACTATATGAGCTTCATTATTTTGTACTAGATTTGTACTAGATTTCATGAGTAAAGCTAGGATGTGATTTGCTCACCAAGAGGATTTGGTAAGCACTACTTCAAAAGTATATCGGATCGACTTCAAATGTCAAATCTACACTGTTGAAATCCATGTACTTCATGAGTGATGCATGTACATGCAAAATTTTAAAAGTTTCGATTTTATTTACTGCACGGTCAAGCGGTCAAAGAAATAATAAAAATTGAATATATAAAACAACTTATAAATTAATTTATAAAAGGTTCATTCCTTTGACTGCTTGACCTTGCAGCAAATAAACTTGAAACTTTCAAAATTTTGCGTGTACATGCATCACTCATAACGTACATGGATTTCAACGGTTTGGATTCAGTATTTGAAGTCGATCCGATATGCTTTTGGAGTTATGCTCACCAAACCTTTTTGGTGAGCACATCACACCCTAGCTTTGCTCAGATTTCATTACTATATGAGCTTCATTATTTTGTAGCTAGGAGAAAATTTTACTTTTTTCCCGGTTTTGAATTAAAAACTATGTACATCCGAATCAAATTAATTACAGCATTTGAGTATATATATATAGCTAGTATAGTACACTATAACAACAGAGTTGATTTAATTTGTTGCACTCATTAATTATTAAGTAAAAGCTGCTTAATTAGCTTGTTCTGTTACTGATAACCCCCTCAGATTTAATATTGCAATTTCATATTTGGTTTAAACTGAAAACCATGATAATTGGTACATTAATTATTATTTGCTTACAATTTAAGAAGCAAATTAAGTTGAATAGAAAGTAATAAAATGGAGATGAAGGGGTGAATTGCAAAGTTAGACTTAATTATCATAATTTCTAATTAACCAACTTTCACCACTTGCTTCAACTCTTCATCAAATAATTAATTAATACAACTATATATGAGAAAGGGGAAGATTCTAGAACTTAATTGAAGCCACGTACAAATATGCCTGGCCTGGCCATGCATGCAAAGTAAACATGCATTTGAGCAAGTGGGGTTGTTAGTCCAGTTATTGCAAAAGGAGCCAACTTGCATGCAAGTCCAGTTGTTGCATGTATATATGTATCCAAATTAAAGCCCATTTTGCCTTGTGCCCAACCTGGATAGCAGCTATGATGCAATTAATTATGTCAAATGAAAGGATATACATCTGCTAATATATATGTCTTGAAAAAAGTAGTATGAACACCAAATATATATATGTATATGCCACTAGCTTGTCTTGAAACAAATGTAGTTTATTGTGTATGGCAAAGTATAACATTTCTCAGCTGATGAAAAGGACAATACACAACTTGGCAGCATGGCTCAGGTATTCCAGCTGAGATTGTTCCAACTTATCATATTCTGAACAAAACATTAAAATTTGCAAATATGTCTTCTACATTTGTACAATTGCAAATTAAACAACCTGTGTTAATTTCAGTAGACCACTATATATGTTCATTGAGGATGTTATGGTTATGTTGATATTTTAGTTTTAAATTTTAAGTTATTAAAGTTTTGAAAATAAAAATAGAAATAATGGAGGTATTTATACCCTCATATTGATTTGAAGAGGTTGAGGGTCAAGCTAATTACTAACTGTTTAATATTTATACATGGAGAACATACAACTTTATACATGGAGAACACTGTCTTTTGCCATTAGATCAATGACCGATTTTCAGCGTATGTATGTATGTCTTTTTCGAACTAGGACCTTTTTTTTAGGGGTGGACATGAAAATAATCATTATATTATGAAAATTTACTGAATTTCTATTTATTATTCATATTATGTAATCTAATGGGTTCTATATTAATAAAAAAAAATCATGTTGAATAAAATCCATGGTTTTATAATTTTTTTAATTTAAAGGTCTCCAAATGGCCACGTATTTTAAAGGAAAAAAAATGTAGCTTGCATTGCTGGCCTCTCTCTAGATCCTATCTGGTCCAGTATAAATGCACTATACACAATTTTTTTTTTTAAAGATTATTTTTTTTTTCCTCTAATAAACTCCAATTGGTACCAACGTGCAAGAAAAAAAGATAATGTTTCTATTATTTGAAAATTCTCATTGACTTTTTCCTTTCAAATTAAATAAACTGTTATTGACTTTTTGCAATAGATCTGTTAAAAAAAAATTCCATAAAAATGTCAACTTAAGATACTTTGATTATTAATCTACAAATTTTAATACACAGCTGCTGCCTGTTGATGAAGTTGTCCTATATATATATATATAGGTGATGACTGTTTATATCTTGATCAAGTACAATACAATTGGTTCAAGATCAAATAATTGCACTAAAGCCCAAAATTAATATAAGGCCCAAGGCCCAATATCCAACAAATTAAGTCTGTTGCTTGGGCCTTCAATTACTGGCACTTGGTCAGTGATTAAATGATCTCAATTTATATAAATGCATAACTTATTAAAACTATGGCAATACGGTTATGATTTTACTTTTCTAATTTTAATAATGATTTTCTCCATTGTTATATAGCATCAAATTAAATTAATTCCGTTGTCAATACATCCTTCTCCTCCATAGAACCAAATATATTTGAAGCTGCAGAGAAATATATCAAAATTAGATACTGACAAACTATCAAGTGACTGGTGAAAAGATTTCTATTTCTTTTGTAGCAAACACAGCTGACTCCAGCTATTTAAAACAGCATTGCTGCCTTGTTAGGGGTAAAATTGAAAGGCAAACTGTCTAACAGTATTTTAATCTGAGATGGCAAAATTAACTGTAACTTAATTAGCTGTTGGGAACTTTGAAAGAAACATTGAGTTTTGGTAGCAGGAATACTGACCACCTTCTAAATTTAGAGAAATACCGTTGGAATTTAACCACACCAATCAACACATTTGCCTATTATAAGATGAGCATGGTTTCAATTGCCAGAGAAGAAAAGGGAGAAGAGGGGATAGAAATAGGGAAAGATAGCTAACCCCAATTGAACAATTAATTGGGAATAGTTATCTGAATTGATATATAGTGATCAGTGACATAAATCAAAACTTGTATCGATTCGATTTAATCCATGAAAAATAAAATTCCTCGTATGGCTTCTCCACTACAAACCGCCGTTCTGGCATTTGTGGTGCTCCTCGTGGCAGCGCCGCGACCCGCAAAAGGTTCCGAGTTTTTCCCGTTTCCATTTGAATCTTTCAATCCCACACCCGGTGAAGACTTCGCCGATAACCCTGGGTACATGCCGAATCCTGAACCGGAACCTAAATATAAATTTGACCCAAAGCAGAGCCAGCTTCAGCAGCAGGCAGCAGGAAACTCCCTGTTGATGCCAGTCCCCACCAGGACCCAGAAGGTAAATTGGACAGGTGTCGTGGTCCCACCGAACCCGGCTGATGGCTTTGCGGGTTCATACGAGATAATCAGCAACAATACGGGGGTGAACTGCATGCATTTGGCAATTGCAAAACACGGAAAGGCCATCATGATCGATACTGTGGCACTAGGGAACTCTTTGCTGAAGCTGCCAAATGGCAACTGTCGTAAGACCTCGAATGCCACCAACGCTAAACTAGATTGCTTTGCTCATTCGGCCGAGTTCGATTACAATACCGGCAAGATACGTGAGCTTAAGGTCTTGCTTAGTCTTCATTTCATTTGTACAGTACAAATTACCATAGTGAATTTCAGAGTACATTCAATTATTATGATGCATTTATTCTTTAGAGTAACTAAAATATTTTTAAAATAAGAAATTAAAATTGAGATGTATTAATTTGATACAAGCTGTACATATTTAGAACATATCTACAATTTAAATGATATGTTTAAATATATATCTTATGAGTAAATTTACCATATGTATGCTAAGATAATTAACATATTGAAAATTTGAAATTCAAGCAATGGTGCGTATTTAATTAGTTGTATCTTTGATTTCCATGTAGATTGAAACGGATCCATGGTGCTCATCTGGTGGGTTTGCGCCAGACGGGACGCTGATAAACTCTGGAGGGTTCGCGTTGGGAGAACGATCCGTGCGGTGGCTTAAGCCCTGTCCTACTTGTGATTGGAGTGACTATCCAAATGCTCTGTTTAAGGGAAGATGGTAAGTAAGAATTAAAATGTGATATGTTGATATTAGCCACATCACTTACTCAATTCATGGGTAAGGGGACGGTTCAATGCCTGGTTGGAACTGTTCGATCCCGTCAAGATTCGAGCACCATTTAGATTCAAAAAGTGAATTTTAATATAAATCATTGACACGAACTTTAATGCAGATTAAATGGTTCTACGGCTCCGGAACAAACGTTTTGACATTAGCCAACCTCCATCTCTCTCTCTATATATATATTTATAAGCACATACTCAATTAATTCTCTTAGATTTTAATGTTGTGTTTGATATGCAGGTATGGTACTCAGGTAACACTGCCAAATGGTAAGGCGATGGTGCTTGGTGCACGCCGTGCTTTCAGCTTCGAGCTCATCCCGGAACAGGGAAAGATGAATCGAGGTGTCGGTGTATTTTGGTTCTTTAAAGAAACAACAGAAGACAGTGAGAATAATCTCTACCCGTTTGTCCACCTCATCCCCGATGGCAACTTGTTTATCTTCGCAAATGATCGTGCCATCATCATGAACCCGACCACTGGCAAGATTGTACGCGAGCTACCGAATTTGAAAGACGGGCTTACGTCACGCACCTATCCTCCCTCAGGCATGTCTGCGCTCTTACCCATTGATCTACGTAAGACTACGCCTGGCCAGCCAATTCAAGCCGAGGTTCGTCAAGTCCATAATTAAGGCATGACTAAGGCATGAAAAATATGAAGCATTTGAACCCTACTCTTCATTCATTATTGATTGATACATTGTTCTTTCATCAGGTTATCGTCTGTGGTGGCGGTTACAAAAAATGCTTCAAAGACGAAGCTCCTAATGGCAGGTTCCCCGATGCACTAAAGGATTGTCATCGCATCAGCGTCACCAATCCCGCTGCTCAGTGGGCGAAGGAGGACATGCCGGCACCACGTACCATGGGCGATTTCCTCATCCTTCCAACAAGTGAACTGCTCATGCTCAATGGAGCTAGCAAGGGTTGTTCTGGCTGGTACATAATAAATTTAAACCTATAAAAAGAAATCTAAAACCAGTACAAAAAAAAAAAAAATTCAGATTTTTTATTTTTTTATTTTTATGCTCAGGACATTTGCCAGATCTCCAGTTCTAACCCCCTTCATATATAAACCAAACGAACGGATAGGCCGACGGTGGCGA
Source organism: Carex rostrata (assembly GCF_964058835.1). Lineage (NCBI taxonomy): Eukaryota > Viridiplantae > Streptophyta > Magnoliopsida > Poales > Cyperaceae > Carex > Carex rostrata. The sequence continues at coordinate 11,411,562 of NC_135929.1, forward strand.
GCACTAAAAGCGACGAACCTTGTAAGGATGTACCACTCGACAAGCGCCGTACTTCCTGATGCAACTATCATGATTGCGGGTGGCAACACGAACCAGAGGTACGACTTCAGAGACACCACAATGTTCCCCACTGAGATGAAAGTCGAGCGCTTCACTCCTCCTTACCTCGAACCAAAACTAGCAGCTGACAGACCGACAATCTCCGAGAAGTCCATCACCGGTGGCATGAGGTACGGCCAACCGTTCACCTTTCAGTTCTCTATGCCGAGGGTGCCTGTAGATCAAGCCCTTGTGATGGTGACAATGTATGCACCACCGTACACAACTCACGGGTTCTCAATGAGTCAGCGATTGTTGATTTTGAATATCACGCAGTACCGCAAGGGAGCGCCGACTCAGGTGACAGTAACGGCACCTCCGACCGCTAACATTGCACCACAGGGCTATTATTATCTTTTTGTGGTGGCTGGTGGGGTCCCCAGCAAAGCAGCCTGGGTGCAAGTTGTGTAGAAAAGTTTGTTCCCAATTATCTCAAATGGTTTTGGTGTCTGGTTTGGTACCAATATAAAGACTTCTCAATTTAAAAAACAAACAAACAAATGTAGTTATACCGTTTTTCCTCTTTGGGTATATATATATAATATATGGCATCTTCTCACATTTTTTGTTTGTTTTGTGGCTTATTTATTTTTTATTTTTTTGAGAGAGAAATATTGTATTGACCTCCTTTCATGTTTTCTTTAATTAAACGATTATCAGCCAGCAATAAACTAAATGCAATTAAGACGTACAAATGAGAATTAAACCTAACCAAATTACCAAATTAAATTAATTATAAACTGAATGAAATTAACCACATTTTAAATTGTTTAAACCGAATTAATATGAAAAAAATTCAAACAAAAAATAGAAGTATTAATATGTCAAACTACTAATATAATTTTTGAGAGAGAAATATTGTATTTTACCAAATCAAATTAGTGTTTTTTTTTTCATTTCTAGCATATTTAATTCATAAAAGGTGAAGAAAAAGAGAGGTAAAGAATATTGTTATACAATCAATATCTATACTATAAAGTATATTTTTTAATGTTGGTAATTATTTTTGTCAATTGTCACGGTTTAAAAAAATATTACGCAATAATTCTGTATGCAATGATCAATTATACATTATGAGCATGTAAATTCAAAATAATCCCCTTTTTGACCTCCTTACAGCTAGAAATTGCCCTCATTTTTAAGTGTGAAATTTTTGTCTAAAGGGCTTTGAATAAAACCTCATTCAAAGTCAGTTGTAAATTGTCCGATATATATTAAAATTTACATAGATAGTTTAAATTTACGAATTCATTCAGAATTATTAAGTTTTAAATATACTTGCATAAATTTTAAAGCAAATCAAATAATAATATCCAATTTTAAATAAGATTCCGTGCAAAAAGGGCCCAATTTTTGACAAAATTTAAATCCGATTTTTATCCAAACATGGCAGCTGCTGCCACGTGTTTTTAATTAAACAGAAAAAGTTTTTAATTAAACAGAATCATGATGAGACTTGCTTCTAGAATATCTCTTCGTTTTACTTGTGTAAAAAAGTTGTTTATTTTATTTTATCTGTGTAAGGGATAGATTTAATTTTCTTGTATGTTTTCTAGAATAAAGTAAAAGCAGTCATGTTATAGAAAAATTTGTGATCGACATGAAATAAACTGTGCAAATTAAAGATATATTTATAATACTCCATAGATATATTTTATAATACTCCATAGATAAATTTTTTTCTTTTTCATCTCGGATGAATTATTTTTTCACGACAAAAACTGTGCAAAAAATTTTATGTAGTCACACACAATGACAAAAACTGTGCAAAAGATATATGCTCAATACACAGTAAAATTTTGTCAGACTAGTCAAGCCCAACAGGCCAGGCCTCTAAGATGGAAAAAACTACAAGCCCAATAGAATTAATTAATACTCCCTCAAACGAATTCGCTGTTGGATTGGTCAATTGTAATATTGATGGGCTCAATTCTTGTAGGCCCAGTGTGGAGGCGATTTTACAATTAATGTACTAGTTTAAATGCATGTGTTTTGCATGTTACTTTTTTTTGGGATAAAATGCTAGTTGTTACTTAAAACCTTCTTTTATCTTATATATTATACATGCAAATATGCAATTAATATTTTGTGATGTGGTACAGTTCTCTGCATTTGGTTTGAATAGTTGGTGAATGTGTTTTGTGTAGTACTGGATGGCGTTCTAGACTTCTAGTTTTGACTTTGTTTCTTTAAACCTAGCTTCCTCAACCCCATGGTTAACCTCTGTCTCTGTGTAGCACCAACTACCAATTTGAACCACAAGCAAGTTGGTCTGGCTGCTAATCTCCTTGAAATTGAGATACCTCTTGTCTAGATTTAGTAATACTTTACTATCATAGAAGTGCCAAGTACCTTCTCTTGCTTGCTTAGAGAAATTAATTGTAGCCATGTTTCTCACAGATAGAGAACAACTGCTTATGAAATGTTGGTTCAATATATGGTGCAGCGGTTGATTACTTGATTATGCTCTCTTGTATGTACTGGTATGAGGATGCCATCGTTTACCAAATCAGAAAAGAAGATTTCAGTATTTCACCAAACTAATCAGCTGTTCTACTTCTATGTCCCTCGAAAGGTACAAGCCCCAGACCAATCCACCAGTAAATCACTAATCTTTTCTTCAATACAGTGTTTTCAGCAAAAATGGTAATTAAGCCTATATCGGTATAGCCTCAGAAAGGGGTTCAACGACTTCAGATATTCTAGAAGCATGGAGCCTCCGTTCTCTTGATTACTTCTATTTGACGATTCCCCGATCGACTTCAGTTATTGTGATAGTGAGATGTGGTGTAGAGTAAATTTTATATAATTGTGGGTAAAGAGAAACTAAGCTACATGTACCAGTCCATATGGTATGCCAGAAAGATAGTGATGAATGATTACCAGGTTCAAATATAACACTAATTTTACCTACATTTTCTAATTTCATAATTTCTTTCCAAAATGGAGATAAAGTCAATTGGTTAGACATTTGACCAGACTTGTATTGAATAACAGTTTTCCATAATCCTTGATAAGAGTTGTATTAATATTTCGACCACCAATTCAACAATAAAGATATGTTCATTTATTAGAGATTTGGGATAATTTATGTGCTTCTAATTAGCACCCCTTTATGTATGGTTCTTTGTTTGCTTTCCTATTTCTATGTACCTTTCAGCTTGTACGAAAGTTCCATATATACTTTGTTCTTTTCCACTTATAGATTAAATTATCAGACTATGCAATGAATTTTTAGGATAATAGTTAATTTCAGTTACTTAATTTTATCTTTGTGTTTCTCAGCTTAATTGAAGGCATTAAAACAAGAAATCAATATTTGCTCTTTGATCTGTTGCTTCAATTGATGTTAACGTTTTGTAGTGTACCGAAGCTGCCTGAAAGAAATTCATGCATTGTTTAATAATAAATCGGACAGGTCATTACTCTCATAACCCCAACTTAAAATATATTTAATATATTATAATACTTATTTAAAACAACTGATTAATTAAAATTTAAATCAAGCAAAATATTTTAAATTAATTAAATAGAAAAAAGCAATTTAAAAAATGAGGAATTATGAATTATTTGTAACTAAAAAACAAAATAAATTAAAATTTAAAACAACAAGCTAAATATAGATAAGTTAATTAAACATAACTAAACTAGCAGTGAAGATGCAAGATTATGAAAATTTTGGACAGACTAATTTAATCTAACACATAGGAAAAAATCAATTAAGATGAATACAATAGCAAAATTATTACATTAATACCTGGCTGGTCATCTCCATTAGTTGTTCTTTTGCTTTTGCTTTCTTATTATTTTTTAGTTCGTTTCTTGTCTTTCCCTTTTGGAAGTTTTCCTAGTTCTCTTCACCAAAATACATAAATTTATTATTTTTATCTAATGGAAATTATGACCATTCTTTCATGATTTTCCAGAAATTAGTCATCTCGAGTATTTAATTTATTAATTCTCTAGAACTATTGTAGTACAAATCTGAAAATTAATTTGGGGACATTTCTTAGAATTAATTGTGGTGAATTTCATTAATTTTTTATTTTTGAATTTACTAGGAATTATGAAATTTATTTGACAAATCTCAAGGATTTTAGCTTTTGGGGTCAATTGGGAATTTTATTTGAAGAAGATCATGTAATTAATTGAGTAAATTTCAAGAAATAGGAATTTGCTTCTCTTTTTTAGTTGAGTAAATTGTATTAATTTTGAGGTCAATTGGGAATTTTATTTGAAGAAAATAATGTAATTAATTGAGTAAATTTCAAGAAATAGGAATTTGCTTCTCTTTTTTAGTTGAGTAAATTGTATTAATTTTGAGGTCAATTGGGAATTTTATTTGAACAAGATCATGTAATTAATTGACTAAATTTCAAGAAATAGGAATTTGCTTCTCTTTTTTTAGGGGTCAACAATTGTATTCACAAGTCAGAAGGTAATAATAAAAACGATGTTTATTATAATTAGGCGTTGTCTTTTAGGAATCAACAGTAGGGAGTCAATTAAAATACTTTGGATTGAAATTCAGTTATGCATACTTTTTTATTTGTATATTGTAATCTTACTACAAAGAAAAAAAAAACTTTTCTTAAATTTTCAAATACAAACAAAATGTATCTTATTTAATGGGCACAAAAGTTAATAAAAAAAAGTTATGCACAAAATATATTTTATTTTATGCGCATGGAAGTAAAAAAAGGAAAATGCGTAATACATGGATAAAATTGAAAGGAGCCCTACAAATTGGGCCTACACGGGCCCATTTGCATCGGTTTGATACCTTGGCAGCCCAAAACTAATCACATCCCATTGAATAAAAGTATTACTTGTAAAAATATTACAAAATATTAAAAAAAATTACAAATATCGAAAATTGATTATTGACATTTAATTAATTGTATTAAATTGTTATTGTCATTTTATGTTTACTTAAGTGGACCGTTTCGATTTCAAACGTCTGGAAAAGTAAATACATAACTATTGAAATAAAAAAAAGCAACTCAAATTTTCGGACTCAAATTCAACCTAAGTGAACTGTTTTGGTTCAAAAAATACTTGTAATGGCTATGCACACCTGATAACTCTTGTAAATCTCTTTGCTTGCTTTTCGAAATATGGTCATAATACAAAAAAAAAAAAAAAAAATCGAAGTTTGCTATCAAAACTTACGTCGGCTTAAAGTCAGAATTTTGCTATCAAAGCTTATGTATGAAAGTAAAGAAACAAAAAAAAAATGTCTGATATTTTTCGTAATTAGGAACTTATAAAAGATGTTTATATATAAGCATCATCATACACAAAATCAAATATGTTCATATATAAGCATCGATCGTCATACACAAAATCAAACATATACATATAGACAAGCATATCATTATACTCAAAATCAAAGATGTTCATATACAACCATCATCATACGCAATATCAACAGACAACATAACCCTACTATGAAAAAGAAAAACAAAACAAAACATTTGATTTGTCTTCAAAATGAACAGCTTGTTTTGTTTAAGCCCTCCTTTTCTTTTTTTGTCAGAAAAACATGTCAACACATTCTTTGATAGCAATGATGGATTTAATTAGAAGCTCTAAACCTTAGTTATTAGATAAATAAAGAAAATCCATAAGTAATGGCGAGTTAGAAAGCATTTACTAGCACAATTGAAAAGGAAAATTAAATATTTCAAATGGCTATAAGATACATTGGTAAAGGAATTAAATAGAAATGAATTTCCGTTTTAATATATTTTAAATTTGGGTATCAGAATGCGGACAAGATTTAACATTTAAAGTTCCTTTGATAAATTATGATCGTTGTTAATAAGAGTAGCATAAATTGATACTCAATAAATAATAAAATGAATCAAAAATTGCTTTACAAATTTGTTAATCTAAATCAAGCATGAAAATAAATTATTCGTCAAGCAAAAATCAAGTGGCCAATCATATCTCGTGCTTTGGCATTATGAAAACTATTGCAAGAACAATTACGAGAAGTTAATTATGAAGTTGCTTAATTAATTAATTAATTAATTCGTCAGAAGTGGACCCGAGGCAGCTGGATGTAGATCAAGTGCACCATGAACAACAAAATATCATGTGATCAACCGAATTAATTAAACAAAACAAAATGAATACAGCTCGGATCAGCGTGCCTGGAGTTGGCTTACAATGTATCCGAAATATTCCCTCCATGTGAATCATGTGATTCTGTGAATGCTCCTCGATCGGATAAGTTTATAGATGTCAAGTTGAAAGACAGATCCTGATTGATATCTCCAGTGCCTCGGTAATTCGGAGGAAATGAAGCATTCATTAATTATGTGAAGTTGTGAACAGTGAATCTGTGAGGGCGCGTGGGGTCTACTCTGCTCGCCACTTGGAATTGTCAGTCAACAAAGCTTGTCTTTAATCGTAAAATTTCTTAATTTCACTCCATTTCATAAGAAAGGATAAGTCCAGTTACTCTCTAAAAACACATGTGATGTGATGGATTTCTCTTCCCCCAGTGCTGGTTAATTCGTAGAAAACCAAGAACATGAGTCCAAGAGACAGCGAGGCAGGGGACCCATCTATCGTGGCAGGGGACCCATCTATGGTGGAAATTTACCCTTCATATTTATAAAGAGATTGCTCATTCTATTGTTCTCAGACCTATACATATATTCCATTCTCATTCTTAAAAAGCCCCAGTAACTCCTTATCATTAATTACTCAGTAAACATTTTATACAAGAGATGGCTGAGACTATCGTTAACCTTGTTCTTGTCAAGCTGGCCGATGCCCTAGTTCAAGAAGCACTCATTCTTCACGGGGTACAAGAGAAGGTCAAGTGGGTTCAAGACCAGCTCGAGTGGATCCAGTGTTTCTTGAAAGATGCAGAAACAAAAAGCCACAAAGATAACAGGGTAAAAAAATGGGTGAATGATGTTCAAGAAGTTGCGTATTTAATAGAAGACATATTAGAGGTAAGCATTTCCATGAACCTGATGGCCAAACACAAAATAGCTAAGAAAATAGACCAAGTTCAAAAGAGGCTCCATGAAATATCAGAAAACACAAAAACCTACGGCATAATAGAAGGTCTAAATGAAACTAGTAGTGTGGTTGAGCAGCATACAAGGCCATTCGTTAATCCTGACATAGATGAATTGGAGGTTGTCGGCTTAGGAGTTGACATGAAAACGATTGTCGACCAGCTCATTGATACAAATATTACGAGGCGAGCTGTGATCTCAATTATTGGAGCCGGTGGTTCAGGAAAAACTACACTCGCAAAGAAGGTGTACAAAAGGTAACTCAACAATCTTGCAAGTTCTTCGACTTAGAAAATGTTTGTTATACGTATAAATAAGACATATTAGAGACTATAAAGAGTTTATTTTTTAAATTGGTAACTTTCCCCTGAAGAGAATAATTAATGTTATTGGCTAATTAAATACTGTTGTTTACTCTAAAGTGGTTGTTTATAGAGATAAATTATCGCAAATTAAATGTATGATGTTATTTAGGTGCTCAATGAAGTTTCCCCACATGAAAAAAAAAGAACAAAAACTTAATTACGGATAATTTTTGTTATGACTCAAACTATCTACTTTCGTAAAATCTTAACTTATGTTAACTTCCAACATGTATGGGATGTTAAGTTGTTGTACATAAATCATCTAATGAATTTATTTGATACATTTCATAGTGCTGAAGTTAAACGCCACTTCGACATCTCCATGTGGTCAACTATTTCGCAAGAATACAAGTTGATAGATATTTTGATTAAGATGTTAGAAGAGATTCAAAAAGTTGAAACGGATGAGCGGAAAAATGGCGAACAGTATTTCATTGCCAAGCTTAACAAATGCCTGAGCGAGAGAAAGTATCTGATTGTATTGGATGATGTTTGGTTAAGCAATGTCTGGACAGATCAACTTCAGTCTGCTCTTCCTGATGCTCATAATGGAAGTCGAGTGTTAATTACTTCTAGGTTAGTTTGCTATTCATTTACTGTAAAATAGTGTTACAATAATTAATGACGGGATGATTTGATATTCTTTATTTTTGAAAATATTACTAATCTTCAAAGAAAAATATTTAATTTGAAATCCAACAATAAAGACATGATCAATATTATCCACATAATGCTTATAAATATGGTACCATTTGATATATGTTTTATCGTACATCAAAACTGTGTCATGTCAAGGTCTGAAGTTAAAATTAACTGTCCTTAAATGCATCTTCAAAAAAAATTTGAATTACATAAAATCAGATTGTTACACTAACTATATATCCAATAATATATCTATAATTTTAATTTTAATTTATTTAAATTAGGCTCGAGTTTGAAAAAGAAAAATTAAGATTGTCAAAATAACCATTGTGAAGTGATTCCTTCTAATAAAATATGTTTCTTGTATTTGTGTATTGATTATTATCAGGTTTAATAATATTGCTGAAGAGATGGATAGAATATCTAAGCCATATATGATACAACCCTTAAATGAAGAAGAAAGCAAACAGCTATTGCTGAAAAAGATATTTCCTAATCAATTTGCAAACGAGTGCCCCAGTGATTTAATTCCCCTAGCAACTCAATTTTCGAAAAAATGTGGTGGATGGCCTCTACCATTGGTGGTGCTTGGCGGATTCTTATCAAGAAAAAATCCCAATTACATTACATGGGATGAGGAGATGCAAAGAATGGATTGGCAAACTGATTGTAGCAACTTCACGGGTGTTATATCAACCAGTTATGAGCATTTGCCAATAGCTCTTAAGCCCTGCTTCATGTATTTTGGGGCTTTTCCTGAGGACTATCAAATCAAAGCCTCAACTCTGATTCAATTATGGATTGCCGAAGGTTTCATACGACAAGAGAGGACAAAATTATTGGAGGATGTTGCTGAAAGCTACTTACAAGAACTTGTGCAAAGGTACATACTTTATCTCTTCTTATATTAATTATCATTATACTATCTTGTGAATTGCAATTACATATAGTTTTTGCAGTTTTTTTTTAATAGACATGGTTGGTTCATTATTCTATGCATCAAATCTGCATTATCATATTGGAAATGCAATTATGTCAAATAAATTTTTATGTCATTCTCTAAATTATAATAATTTTAACCAAATTTAGCAATCATCTTCAAAATCTTGATGGGGCTCGGTTCTTCTACAATTGCATGGAAATTGGAATCACCATGATACGTCCATAACATAACAATTTGAAATCCATGTACTGTAATGCAAACCCAATAATTGTCATGTGACGACTCTAGTTTGAAGTATTGAAAACTAAAGTAGTTTGGTTGGAGGATGTTTATTTTTTAGACATTTAGACCTCTGTTTTTCAAGAACTTTGGCAGCCACTGTTAAGCCTCTTCTCACATTATATTAATTTGGAATTCTTTATGGAAAACATTCCAGTTCTAGAGATTTTCCGGACGGCCTAATTTAGGGGTTATTTATGCAATGCTTAATTCGCTTGTTATATTAATTTGGAATTAAATTTTTGTTTGACCGACTAATTGTGCAAAACTAATGGCAAATTCCACACTATATTTAAGAAAAATGATAGTAGTTAATTATAATTACAATATTATGTACTTGTATTCTCAGGATTCATTTGTTCATATATTTCTTTCTTAATTCCACACAGGTGCATGGTACAAGTCTCAAGTAGATCTTGTACAGGTAAAATCAAGTATTGTCATATGCATGATCTCCTGCGCGACCTAGCCGTTCAAAAGGCCAAGGATGATAATTTTCTGACAGTACTCTCAAAGAATGACGCCAATCTGAGTTGTCACACTTCCACACGTCGTGTTGCACTTCACAACTACAGCAATAAGATAAGAGAACATGCTTTCACAAATCTTCGTTCTTTGATAAATTTCGGAGATGTACCAAATTATAATAGGTTTGGAACACTGCGAGTTTTACACATCAAGGACTTGGAAGATAATAGGTGGAGCAATTATTCCAATCATTTGGGCTTGGATTATTCCCCGACGGCCTTGAAATACTTTGGGCTTGAAAATAGATGTTCTAGGATTAATGCCCCTTTTAGTTTTTTTAATAGATATCCTTTAACTTACATGAAGAATATACAAACGGTGCGTGCACTGGGTTGTACAAGTCATGAAAAGTTGCCACGGTCCTTTTGGGGTAACCAACAGTTGAGGCATATCAACCTCTCTTTTTGTTATAATTGCAGATCAGGTGCTGTAATGGGACCACGAACAGCAGTAGACTTGCCAAATTTATTGACCTTGAAAAATGTGAGAGTTAGGCAAGACTGGGTTGTAAAACTGCCTCACTTTCCCTGTATTCGTAAGTTGGGGATTGATATACCTGTAGATGTTGCATGGGAACCATTGATCAATTTGTTAAGCAACCTAAATTATTTGGGTTCTCTTCATTTAAGAATATTAGGAATGGACAAGCATTTGCAAATCACATTTCCAGATTGCATCTTTGCCTTCAAAAACCACAACCGTTTGCATTCATTCAAACTGATAGGGGGCACATATTGGCGCCTGAAAGAAGTTATTGATTGTACCCTGTTCCCACCGAATCTCGTTAAGCTAAAACTTTGTCTTATTAGTTTTGAGGAAGACCCGATGCCCCAACTAGAGAAGTTGCCAAAGCTCAAGGTACTCACACTAGATGGAGAAATTAAAACTGAAAAAAAGACGATGATCTGCTCCAGGGGAGGCTTTGGTTGCTTGCAAAAATTCCATCTTGATGTAAGATTGATCGAATGGAAAATAGAGGAGGGTGCTATGCCCGTCCTCAACCAACTCATCCTGGGAGATCCCTTTTGGTACCTGCAGGTTCCTGACTTGCAATATCTGCCCAACATTCTAGAGTGCACTGTACTTTGGATGGATGCGATCACATTAAAGATGCGAGAAGAATACCAACGGAAAACAAAGCATATTCCCTCTGTAATCTTTAAGGGTACGCGGTAATTGAAGCTTCCCTGGTTGTCCAGTTAATTTAAATATTCATTATATATAGTTGGCTTGCTTGTTCAATTTGGACTTCTATGTTTTTCTTACGTTTTCTGCTTCTTAGCACCACTTTATAAGCTTCTTTCGTATGTGTTTGCTTTCCTATTGATATGTACTATATATCATTTCAGCTTGTACGAATGATTCCATACTTTGTTCTTTTCCACTCAGAGAATAATTGAAGGACTTTAATTTGCCTAGATTAAATTATGAGATTATGCAATTAATTTCTAGGATAACAGTTCAATATAATTCGGCTACTTCTATTATTCGGTTTTTCACCTTAATTGGAGGAATTAAAAAATGAAATCAATATGAAAATACTAACTATCTAAAATATATATATATATATAATAATAGAGGAGGGTTCAAATGCCTCCATTTTTTGTGTCTCCACCATGCCTCCATTTTTAAAAACTTTAATAACTCAAAATTTAAAATTAAGAAGTTAAAATAAAACTGTTGGATATGATCTACATCATTTTATATATGCACATGTAAAAACTTATGGTATTTTAATTTTGTTTTGGTTGTCATCAAGAGTTTGTAAAAAACGTACTAATATAGATAATTTCTAGACGTTGATTTTTCAACTTAGATAATTCCTAGCCAATTGTGCTACCTCCCCTTTCTCTTACCTAAAGTCTCATAGATCAATAAATTACACAAAATTAATTAAGAAATTAAAATATTCATATTAAACCAGTTCAAAGTCCAGATTGTTATTGAAAGTATCTTTAATAATATCATAAACTATATTTTTCCATTCAAAATAACCTAAGCATATTCATAGCATAAACTATATATATTTTTTCTATTAAAGAAACATAGGCATTATGGAATAAACTATCTATTTTTTTTCTATTTAAAATCAAAATCAACCTAGATTATGAAAAAATTGATCTTTAAAATTAATTTTCAGTTTAGGCCTTTATATAAAAGCTTATGTAGCATAGCGTGTGCTATAGCACGTAGCGTGTAGCGCATATAACGGATTGCTATTACCACTGTAACAGTCGTAGTTGAAATAACGGACTTTTATCCCATAGTAAAAATAGTAAAAAAAATTCTAAAATAGTAAAAATTATCATTTAATTGTTTTTGTCTAACCTATCTATCCACTTTGTTTGTTCAGCATTAATCGTCGTCAGAGTTATATTTCAGTAAATAGTACATTGTATTAAAACTAAAATCAATGTACCAGTTTATACCAGTAAAATCAAGAAGATAGTACAGTTCAATACCAGTTTGTACCAGTACAATAAATGTACCAGTTTATACCAGTACAGTTTAAAAGAAGAAAAGAACAAAACCTAACTATACCTTGGGAATGGTGTCGGGATTGAGCTTGTTCAGAGCATTGCAGAAAATGATACCGTTATGCAACCCGAGAGGAAACTCCTCTTCTGCCGACTCCTCAGGTAGGTCCCACGCTGCCACTACCCTTACCATTCGTCTCAGCCAGGTCGCTGCCTCATACCTCCTAGAAGCTGTCATTTCATACATACTTGCTTTTGCACTTTTATATGAAAATCTATGTTGATCGATCAATATTTGACTAATACTAATTTTTGCACTTCTATATATCTATGTTGATCAATAAGCTCATCCGATTCTGATTCAATACATCTTCTACCACAGATGCAACCGTCATAGGATGCAACCTCATCGATTCTGATTCAATACATCTTAGATAATTCTTCTACTTATGGAATCTTTCTATTTGTAATTATCTCTCACTTTACTTTGAAATAAATAACAAAACCTCCAATTTCACTATGCACTATAGATTATAATGACAGTATCTAGAAGTTACAATCCCAGATTAAAACCCTAGATTTCTGTGGCAGAAACAAATTCCAGAATAGAAGTGAGCTTCTAAATTTTCAATCTTTAGCTAAATTTTCAAATCCCAAAACATGTTCATGAATGTCCCTCCTATCTAATTACAAAATCAAAGAATGAGCAACAAAAGGAAAACCAAAATCTCAACGAAAATCCAAGCTCAGTTTCTGTCAGATATTTGGTGTAATTATGCAAATTAGTCCCTGGTTTTGTTTTATTTATATTTGTGAAATCATGCAAGCTCATGACATTAAGCTCCCATTGGGAAATCAAGTTCACCTATATTATCTACATAACTTTGTCTTTATGCTTATCTGCATATTTTCTCCAAAATGAACTTTGCAGAAGATATAATTGGGAATCACAAGGCAACCATACTAATCCATGATAATAATTTTGTTATTGTTCCTTCATCTCATAGCATCTTTAGCTAAAATTGAGAGCAATTGTTCCCCATTTTAAGACTCATTTTTTATCAATAAAAGCAAAAGAATCAGAAAAATGCAAACAATTGTTTCTCATCTTCAAATCCTTACTGCAACAACGCCTTTATAGCTCACTAAGACATTAAATCAAACACTGGCGCCTTATAATTACTAAAACAAATAGTAGACTTATTGCATAATATTAGTAGAAAATTACCTGATCAAACATACACTATCAGATCTGATTCCCTTGAGATCCATATGAAATGAAACAAATCAAGCTTAGTAAGAAAAGAAGATGAGATCAGATGAGCTTTCTTTCTTTCCCTTCTCTTCTCAGCCTGTCTGTCTATGTTCCCTTCATTTCAAAAACAAGATTAGAAAAGTGATAAGAAACGATGTAAGAATATTAGAAAAATTTAGGTGAGGAAATTGGGGATAAGTAACTAAATCTGAAATGAAAAGTTTCACTTAGACATTTCATCGAACAGTTTGTGTGCATGAGTAATATGAAAGTATGTACTTGTTCACAACTGCCTTCTTCTTCTTCTTTCTTCTTCAAAATCAGTTAATAATCTTCACAAATAGAAAACAATTGGAAAATCAGTTGAAACATGCACTATCAGATTCAGATCTGATTCACATTTTTGTTTTGTTTTGTGGCTCATTTTTTTTTTTGAGAGAGAGAGATATTGTATTGACCTCCTTTCATGTTTTCTTTAATTAAACGATTATCAGCCAGCAATAAATAAATTAAATGAAAGACGTACAAAATGAGAATTAAACCTAACCAAATTACCAAATCAAATTAATTATAAACTGAACGAAATTAACCACATTTTAAATTGTTTAAATCGATTTAATATGAAAAAAAAATTGAAACAAAAAATAAAAGTATTGACTTGTCAAAATACTAATATAATATTTGCTAATATTTCAGTTTATTTAATTTGTCAAAATCAAACTGTAAATTAAAATCTGAGGTCATGACCTGAATTAATTCAAATTCAAATTGAATAGAACCAAATAAACAAAAAAAAATCGTTTACTCGAATATTAATTCGGATGAAACCGAAAAAATAACCGACCGTTGAACACCTTTTCCTGGTTGAAATAGATTATCGGGCCCATTCTTGTTTAGTCGGGCTTTAGGTTAATCCGACCGGCTTGCAATTATCTAAACGCTAAAGCCCACAGGCCACAGAATCGGAGGCGGTAAGAAGCCCAATTCGGGTCCGCTGTCCGACGATCGCATCAAGATTCCCGTGCGCTTGATCTGCTTCTCAATTTGCATCGAACTTGGGATTGGTGATCAGTCAACACGAATCTTGATGTGGATCGAATGGGTATGGGACAGGCCCCAACCCCAAGGATTGGTGATCCGTCCCGCCTCTCCTTCGTGTTTCTTGCCTCTGTGCCGCCTCTTCGCCTCAAAACACACACTTTCTTCGCCTCAAGGTATAAAGTTTTGATTTGCCGATAAAATCCTTGTTGGGTATTTGAATTTCTAGTTTTTAGTGCATTGGTACCAGGCAAAATCCATCTTATCTTCTACATTTTCACAAGGTCAGGTCAGTGTCTTTTGATGGGTATACATAAAAAATTCCCCATAGTTTAATTAAATAGACTTCTGTATCTATTTTAATAGTTAATGAAATCTAAATTATTTTGCTTTTCCTCCCCTTCTCCTAAAACCCTTGAAGAAAACAAAACCCCTTTTGAAATCCGATTCGCTCTCCTTTCCTCGCTCTCAATCCAAAATCATGGAGTATGTTAATCCCCTCACTGGACTCCGCATCGACGGTCGCCGTCCCACCGAAGTACGCTTCTCTCTATTTCTCTCTCTCTCTCTCTCTCTCTCTAAGTTCACAGGTAAATGAACTAAGTTGACTGCTGTTTACTGAAGAGATTTTGTTTATTTGTATACAGATGAGGCATCTAAAGGGAGAAATTGGAGTAGTATCTAAGGCTGATGGGTATGTTATGTAACCAATCTAGACCCAGCAAATATAATTTCTATATTTGTATTGTTTATGATGTCTTTAATTGATAATGGCAGATCTGCTCTTTTTGAGATGGGAAACACACGAGTTATTGCAGCTGTCTATGGTCCCAGAGAGGTTTGAATTACATCTGTTTAATTTTAGGTTTCAAAATTTGTGCTACCATTTTGCTTCTGTTTTTATAAAATTTCAATAACTTGCGGTATTGTAAGGTATCAGTTTCTATGCTTAACTAAATGTTTAGGCTGGTAGTGTAAAAGTTTGGAGGGAGAAAAGGTGAAAAAATTGATAGTAATTTTACAAAGATTAACCTTACTAAGTGAAATATTCTTCCTTTCAGATACAAAATAAAGGCCAACAGATGAACAACAATGAAGCTCTGGTACTGATTCAAATGCTTTAAATCTTATACAATTTTATTTTACTTTTTACATTTTTTTTCCTCTCTATATTTTTATTTTGTGAAGTACATGCATGCAGGTGCGGTGTGAGTATAGCATGGCCAATTTTAGTACAGGTGATCGGACTAGAAGGCCTAAGGGCGATAGGTTTGTTCTTTCATATCATTTTATGTTTAAATTTTCATATTTTTTATCTTACCTTAAGAAAATCATGTCAAGTTCAATGCTATAATGTTGTACCTGTATGTCTTATTTCTCAGTTTGTTTTGCATGCTTGTAGCGGGAAGCTTTTGTTCTGTACCAGTGTAGATCAGTATTGCTGTACTAGGCAACTATTACAGCCGTACCGGTGGCAAAACTCAAATTGTTGTACTTAGCTCAAATCATTACCTGTATTTTGCAGAAGTTTAAAGTATACCATGTTTGTGCTACCAAAACACAAAAATAATTTATTGGTGAATCTAGAAGACATTGATATGGATCTAAAAGAAAATGTCAGAATCATCTCTTAATTTTTTTAATATAAACCACAATGCATTTGTTGAAAACAAGGAGAGAATGTAATGCCTTTTCACAACCTTTTTTTTTTGTTCCTGGGTATGCCATCTATTTTTGCCACACTTTATGGGATTTGTAATATAGTTCGGATTTTTTTTAGGGCTTGTATGTCAAATCAGCGGGTATCTCTAGTAGATTGGGTCAATTTTATATTATTTTATTTTTACTTTTGATTTTGATGTGGTCCATGCAGGAGATCTACTGAAATATCTCTAGTTATTCGCCAGACTATGGAGGCATGCATATTAACGAAATTAATGCCACGTTCGCAAGTCAGTATTTTTATTATGGCAAGTTAGAATTTTTTTTGTTTTAGTAGCAGAAGTTTTTTATTACAAAAATTTTCTAAAACAATGTGTTGCGTTTCTTTTGCAGATTGACATATTTGTCCAAGTACTTCAAGCTGATGGTGGTAATGTGCCACTGTGGTCTTTTTGTTAGATAATATATTGTGTTTGATGAATTCTTTCCTTGTTTGTATACACCTTTACCATAAAGAATCTTGCTTATTACTTGTCTTGAGGAGTGATCATACCTGCTTTATAATATGTGTCAAAATTAATCTTGTGAGTTGTGATGCATATATTTCTTTGGTATGCCTCAAAGTAGTCAAGTTTTTTGTCACTGATGCAAACATAGCTTCCTGTGGCAAGTATGTCAAAGATCAAGTGTTGGTAGCTAATATGTATATACTGATCAGTTAAAGCCAATAACAACTGGTATACACCTGTAGTGTGCAGATACTAGATAATCCAACTGTTTGTACCAGTGCTGTCATTCTTGATTTCTATTCTCTGTGACAACATAAATAGCTGCTTGGTATTTTTTAAACAGGAACGAGATCAGCTTGTATTAATGCTGCTACACTGGCACTTGCTGATGCCGGTGTACCGATGCGTGACATCGTCACCTCTTGTAGTGCAGGGTATCTTTGTACTACACCTTTACTTGGTACAACATTCTAATCACTCTTTTGGCTTTTGCTTATTTGTTCATTGTTTTGTGTTACCCTTTTCTTTTCTTTTTTTCAGTACTGCATTTCAATACTGTTTGATTACTACCAGTACCAGAATGTGCTCCTTTTGTTTTGTTGCTACTAATTCAGCCCAATTATATTAGAAACGCCCTGAACTGTACCATGCCAGACCCTTACTGGTATGTGCACAATTTCTGCATGGATTTTCATATCCCTGATAACTTACTGTAAAAGATTATGTGGACTTGCTTACCTTGTGAAAGACAGATTTGAATTACGCTGAAGATAGTGCTGGTGGGCCCGATGTGACTGTAGGCATACTTGCAAAGATGGATAAAGTTACTCTACTGCAGGTATTCTCAAGTTTTCTTATATATACCAGTAGTCTTAACTCAGCCTATTACTGGTACCATTTCAAATTGCCATATTCTCTTAGTATTTTGTAGCCTTGAGAAAAAGCCCGATATTCATCATTTGCTTTTCTTGTAATTATAGTGATGAATTATTTCATTTTTTTTTTCTTTTAGATGGATGCAAAGTTACCATTGGACACATTTGAAAATGTGATGCAACTAGCAATTGAAGGGTGCAAGGCAGTTGCACAGTACATTCGAGAAGTAATTTCAAGTTTTCTTTTTTATGTTTGTTCTATTTTTCTGAAAAAAAAACAATATTTACTTTTTCAAGAAATATTGTTTTTCCTCAAAACCCCTGTTATTCTTGCTTGCCTTGTTTTTTATAATGTGAATATTTGATGATGTTTTATATCTGGCAGATTCTGCTAGAAAACACAAAGCAGCTCGAATCTCGCCGCGGTTCTTAGATGAGGTGCAATTCACTAAAACAGCATTCAAGTTAAAATTAATAACGTTCTAGATTAGTTTGCAAAAGTAGTATTTTGCTTGGTAATAATGAATTTCTCAACATGATTAAACTTGAATTTAGGAAGGATACTTATTCCTTACTTGCAATAGGTTTCAACATGCTTTTCCCAAATACAAACCCTAGCTATCTACTGAGACTAATTTAATTCTACAGGCGTTATTTTGAATCTACTACTTTTCAGCTTTTGTTTGAAAACTAGCACTTTTTTAATTGATAATGAATATTGATAATTTTGAGATGAGGAAAAAAAGTTTCTTAAAAATGGTGCTTTTCAGGTTTCGGAGCGAGGCAATTGTACATGCTTCCCAATCCATGAATCTTCTTCGGGCAATTTTGTTTTTTTGTTTTTATTGAATTTTATTGAAGCATGGTGGAACCTATAAATTGTTTAGCCTTAAATTTTATACTTTTTAGATTTTGATTTTACTATATTTTTAGATAGAGATGATTGTTTTTCTTTGATATGCTGTTGATTATTTCTGCATGCACTTATCTTTTGTTATTTTATATTATGTTATGATCAGAAAGATTGTTGCAACAAATATCCAACAATAAAATGTGGGTCGACATTTTCAATCAATCACCAAAAAAGAAATCACTAACAATTTTTGTTAGTACTAGCCCATCAACACACACTTCACTCACACACCCCCTCAAATTTGTACTCAAACCCAGCCCATGAAATTTCAACTCTAGTCTCTACGATGAACTACCCAGCCGAGTTTATTTCAAAACACTGGTAACTCTGAAAGCAATTTTAAAAGATTGACATGGCAGAATTACATGCATATCTTGTAATCAAACAAAAGTTGACAATAAACTTCAATAAGTATCTACTTCTGTTTCTTTCTTCCACCCCTAAATACCCATCTAGAGAAGCCGATGACACTACTAATCATTTCAAAAGTATCACGACCCTTTGAAATACCCTCCCGGAGTTCTCTCGCGGCTTTAGCTACTTGTGGTGTCGGTCTCTTTGTGTTCTCCATTGGACCATTTTGCCCCTGCACCATTACTATATGAAGTAGTGTTATAAGAACTATCTATAGTCTAAATTCTCTATTGAAAAATTAAAGTATATATGTACCTTGTGGGGTCATGCTGGTTAACTGGCGGAACTGATCTTCAGCAACACGAAGTGGTCGAGTTGAGCTTCTAACGCCTTCTGTAATCTCTTCACTAGATATGTAGAATAAGCAAAAGGATTTGAT
The DNA here is from genome assembly GCF_964058835.1 of Carex rostrata. NCBI lineage: Eukaryota > Viridiplantae > Streptophyta > Magnoliopsida > Poales > Cyperaceae > Carex > Carex rostrata. The sequence goes on from NC_135929.1 coordinate 11,430,980, forward strand.
TGATAAAGACACCACTAATTAAGTATATACAATTTGTTCCGTGATGAAAATTGAAATAAGTCAAAGCCGAGTAACTACTATGCCAGAGGTGTCATACAGTATTTTACACAGTACACACCTTATGCTAGAGAATTCGATTTGTTACGTGAAATTTTTTTTTAAAAAATTAAGCATTTAATTTGAACAAGTCGCAGATGAAGCCTTCTGAGAAAATTATAACACTACCGGCTAGTTCAGAGAAATTTTCCACAAAAAATCTAACAAGCACTTTCCAAAACTAATTCTGCAGATCTAATTCCTGAGAAAATTATAACATTCCCTATTTACCAGAAAACCCCATGACATGTACATAAAGTACAAAATGTGTAATTCATGCAATTCTACCAAATTTGGGCCAAATGGTTTGATTTTGTTACTAGAAATATTAAGATATCCAACCACATCAAAAATATCCACCAAAAATTGAGAGGAGATTGGATAGCTCACCCGAGATCACTGAGTTCTCTGGTTAAGTCACTAATCTCCAGCCCTGACTGCCGGACCGATGCCATTGTATCAGGTAACCCTTCAACAGTCATCACCTCTAATAGCTTTTCAACAGACTCTAAAGCTTTCCTAAAAGCCTGTTTTGTGAAAAACAAATAAATATAAAAATAAAACACAGCAAAGTAGAACTTCCGATCAGGCCAATCCAATAGAGAAATAACAACTAGAGAAAATTTTAGTTGGAAAAGAATTAAAATTGACAGAAAATTACAAACCAAAAGGGTCGGAATTGCTGAAAAGAACAGCCACGATGATGAAATTGCAACCTGAAAAGGTCAAACCATAATTTAAACAGACAATCACACACTCCTGATTCCAGAAAGAATGAAACTTTTTGGCACGAACGAAATCATCAACAAAATGAAAAAAGAGAGAATGCGGTGGTGACATACCACGCATGCAGTAACGTTGAGAAGGAGAATGTCTGGGGCCGAGGTTCCACTGGGCGAATGGAACAGCCGGCAGAGATCCGACAGTGGAGGTGAACTCAGGAGCATCGATGGCGGTGGAGAGGTCGGAAGAGTGGGAGGAGGCGACGGCGAGAGAAGAGAAGGGTCGAGTGTACTGGTACTGGAGAGTCCGGTTACCAGCAGCGATTCTAGTCACCAGTCGGTGGATTCGGATATGCTTGAGAGGAATCAAAGAAGGAGAGGCCGAGGAGGAAGAGGAAATGGTGTGGTGAAATTTGTCACCAGTATGCTGAGAGGGAAGCGCCATGTTGCTAGGGCTGCTAATGATCAAAGGTTCGGCTAATCAGGCTCAATGAGAGAAGCAAAATGACTCGGCTCTATCTTGGCTCTAGCTCAGTTCGGCTCGACTTATATAAACACTTGGCTAGACTCGGTCCGGCTCGCGAGCTAGCTCATATTTTAAATTGATGTTTGTATACTGAAAAAACATCTCGTTAGAGAGGCAACAATTGTGAAGAACAATAAGTAGCTTTTGTCAGACCCAAGCAAATACTAATAAAGGGAATCCTGAACTCCTAGCAACTGGCAGATTTATGTAAAATTTAACAGCACCGACCTCTTTTTTGTTTTAAGTAGGTTTGTACACTGAACTGGAATTTTCATTTGTTATGGAGGATCCAAGCAAACAAATTTGGATAAGCATACTACAATTACCTTATATCCAATAAATTTGATATAATTTATTTAAGTTCAATTAAAAGATTGTTTTTACCAATCAGTATAATTCCTATCTGTAAAATTATTCTTAAATATAAAGATAAGGTGTAATACATTATACAGTACAATAGAAGTTACAATGCATTTATTCTTAAAAAAAAATACAAATTGCTATATACATAAATGATGCATAAAGATAGCAAAATTTAATGAGGTACGTTACTACTTTGGTTTCCAGGTGCAAAGACCATAAAGTATTCTTCCTTTCCATCCCTGAAGAAGCCAGTTATTTTCTTCTTCTGCAAAGAACCTCTTTTCATCATAAAATTTTCCAAGGGTTTCCTTACATGACTTCACAATGATTGGATCCAGTGGTAGTTGTTCAAACCCGGCTCGCACTATCCTCTGGTTCCACATTTTATAGGTCTCGGGTCTCTCTATCCGAGTTGTCCCCTCACATGCTATTAGATTTATAGCGTCACGAGCAAACATATCTCTCTCTATGATTTGCCTTACCTTATCATCCCGTGGGATTAATGTGTCCAGTAAATCAAACATTATTTCGTACATTGACATGACCTGTTTGAAGCGTGTGACGAAGAAGGGACCAAAGGTCCAATTAAAGTTTCCAAAAATGAAAATATGTGGTCGAACATGTCGTATGAGTTTAAGAACTTTATCCCTCGGGCAATCTAAGTCAGTTGTGTCATCTCCAAGCTGCCTAAAGCGGTACATGCTGTTAACTATCAGCACTTCATCTGTTTTAATTTTGAAATCATTGACACCAATGGTCTCCCATTGAGACGCTATACCATGGTACTCAAAAGGAACATTGAACATTCTAGCATACTCCTTCAACCTCCGCCCGGTCTCTTCTACCATTTCGGCAGGACGAAATCCTGGCTGAGGAAATTCTATACCGGTAATCCGAAGTTCTATGGCCCTACCCTTTTGGTTAGATAAAATTTGGATTAGAGATGGCCACTGAAAACCAACATTGATACCAAAATCAATTATATGCAGCTTTGAAGCTTTGTCTACTGCTTTGAGGATAGTTTGATTAGCAAAATAGTTAGACATTCCTGAAAACGGAGCTGCTATCATAAACAGGCGATGAACCTTTAAAAAATCGGTGGTGGAAATTCGTTTTGCAACAAATTTATTGTAGGATTCACTCCCAGTAACTGTCAATCGGGCCTCAAGCGCATCAGCAAGCACATGAGCAAGCCTTTGATTCCCATCTCCATCAAGAGAAGATTGATTTCTTATCTCTTTTATGAGTCCTTGTGCAGTTTGTCGATCATTATCAGCTATTGAATGAGAACAATGGATTAGAAGATCTTTAACATCAGAAACCTTATCTTGGATTTTATTTTCACTGCATGGGTTTGTTTGCATGATTTCCCTTAGACCAACAACTTTTGTGTAAAAATCATGGTAAAGGAGCACTTCATCAAAAGTTGCATCTTTGGTTGGTTCCTCTACATTAGGTGTTGAGATTTTGCAGTTGCGCCCCTCTATGAGGTTCAAATCTTGGTCATTGAATTTCATTTTACCCCTCGGCCTGTTTATCTTTGAAAATTGATTTTCATTCCCTTCATTGTCTATACTGACCTTAACCCAATCAACACTTCCCTTGTTATCAGCACTTGGAAGAACATTTGTTCCTTTTCTCGCTACTTGGTTGGAGCCCGAAACAGATACTTTTGTGCAAGAACCAATTTGATATTGCAAAGGGGAAAAGCTAAAAGTAGGGTCTTTTTCTGGCAACTTATTGAAGAGAAATGGATATTCCTGGCCAAGAATATTATAAAAATCTTTTTCCATGGCCCATAGAGCAGGGTCAATAATATCCTTTTCATGAATTTCTTCTTCCAATAGTATTTTGCTCAAGTAGTTCAAGGTTGCATCAATCATAAATTTGTTGTCTGTGTTGTTATCAGAGACGCTGTGCAATGCATCTTTGTTTTCTAAAACTACATCATTCGAAATATTCTCCATTGGTTTAATAAGAGGATACGACCTACATACAGAATTGAACAAAAAGATATTTTAGCCTCAGATATTGCTACTTTATATGCAAATCAGATGTCTGATTGAGGAACTTAACAGAACAAGTGGCAGACATAGAGGCACTGCAACCCCTCGCCCTAGCTATTTTTTTTTTTTTTTTACCTGACTCAATTACCCTTAACAGACTTGTTTTAACCACTTACTAATATCATGCCCGCAATACCTACGTGAATATCAACAGTTAGATGCAAAAATAATTAAACCACTTGGCTTAGACGATGTTTATTAAGAAATTACGCGCATTCATTTCTACCTGTAAGTAAAACCTAAGGGTTAACTACATGGAGTAAAAGCTGGTGGCACAATTCCATGAAGACTTGATAACAGCCAACTTCCCAGTAAAGAGTGAAATCAAATGCAATTTTTTCCCCTAACTATATTCAATTCAATGCCAGTAATATTTTCTCAGTTAAAGTTTACGAATTTGCTGGTACAAGCAAATTTCCTCTTGCAATTACAAATTGGGAAGCACATAAAAAAATATTAAATAATAGCAAGAGCAATATAAACCTGAATATACGCAAGAGTGGTGTAATTGGAATATGCGAAGCCGACTCGTGGTGGGCTGCACAACTTTGTTATTCTTCCTTTTGTTCAATATCTGACAGTAAAACAACAGTAGAATTATAAGATAATTAGTAAATATACTCATTGACAACTTGTATCTCAACAGTGCTATGTGTGAGAACATGTGGAAAATTTGAGAGACAGCATTGTAGAATATACTAGATGAAACATGCAATTAATTCTATAGTGGAATTTAGTTCAGATTTCAGCATGGTTTGGTGCGCTAAATTGGAGAAGGTAGCAAAAGTGTAACATGTGTATTACTGTATAGGTGCTTCACAGTTGCAACTCAAACTGTTGGTACGGATTATCAACAGCGAGTAAAATTTAAAAATTTGATAAAAAAAACCTCTCCCATAATGTTAGTGTTGTGGAGCAATTTTATTTTTCTTGTAGGAATAGAAACAGTATGAAACATCACAATGCAAATTGAAGTCAATAAAATAAAATGCAAGTTGAATTTTATGCAGTTTTAATATCGGTATGGTACAAACACATGACACTTATTAGATTTGACGAGTGCTATGACGTCACAAAATGATTAAATCTCCAATTCACCACGTGACTGTAACTATTGCCTACCCTCACCTCCTAATTTAAGATTAATAAGGCTTACTTGAATTTGGCAAAAGCATAACATTTGGAATAGCAATAAGCTGGGTTGTTTTAATCATTTCATATACATGAATTCATTCTTAAGAGAATTTGAACTCCTTGTAAGTACTCATTCAGTAAGCAAGGAACTAAAAGTCCTTGATTATGTGCTTATATAACAGAATTAAACTACATATAGTAGTGATAAAACAACTGCTCTATAGAGCAAATCCCAGAAATTAAAAGGAGTGTTGTTAAGGTCATATTTGGCTGTATTTGGCTGGGACTAAAGTTTGATTAGGACCATCCGAAAACAGTGTTTTAGGTTAGTAACAGTAGTTCTGGGCATGTCTATAATATACTGGCTGATGGTACTGCACAGAGCTCATCCTATTTGAAGACATTTGTACTGATAAATATTGAACAGCAGAAGGAAGAACTTTGGTAAAATGAGACTGGTTACATTGATGGCCACATAGCCTATCAACTATTTGAAACTGGACCTGATTTCGATTCCATACTGGTACAACAGATGGTTTACTGATATGAGAATCAGAGAATGGTTGGTTGACAACAGACTCCGTTTAGAGGGTCCCAGTGAGATGCAAATAGTCACGCAAGTGTCTCTTGTAGGACAATAAGCCAAAGTGAAAGTGTACATATTGCTGGGAGGGATAGAATTGGGTGACAACAGACAGCGGAATTTGTTGGAATTAAATTTCAAATTAAGATGTAGCGTTTATCATTTTCATTGTCCTTGTACCAAACTGGACATAAATAGGACTTTATGTTCATACCGATCCAAAAGGTTTTAGAGATTAAATTGGATGTGAGGTGAGTGAGTGAGTCTACTAATTCAAACTAATAAAAACCTAGACAAGTTCTTAATTGGAGACCTTTTGGACAAAATCTCTGAAATGAGAGAAATAACGAAATGAACGCACCTGAACTTGGTTAGGATAGGAGGGCGGAAGGATCGATTGCAGCCCACAGCCTGGCAGAAGCACAAAGTGGAATGAAAGTTCAAAGTCGGTAATCCGACGAGAAGGAAGACCTCACAACGTTGCAACGTGGCACGCGCTAGATAGAAACAGCGGACAGATGGCGGCCAACTGCGGAATGGAGAGAGAAAGCGATTTGGGAATTTTTTGCTTTTTTGGAAGAGGCACACAGCTACTGAAGGGGAGAGGGGGGGTGTCCGATGGGCATCGGACCAAATCCCGTTCGATGGTCTGTTTAAACCGTCAGATCTGCTTTAGGATGCGCACCCGCAATTTCGCATCTGCTTTAAAATCCGTACACACGAATCCTAAAGCAGATCTGACGGTTTAAACAGCCCATCGAACGGATTACAAAGTTTTTTGTAACATATGAATTTTTTTTATGAAAATTGCATAGCGATTCATATTTATTTGATCTAATAATTATGTTGTATTATTTTTTTTCTTTTACAAAAATATGATGTATTGAAAATTTCTCTTATTCTAATGACAAAATTGTATGACAGTAATTGAGAGACAGTAAGAAGCAATGTTAAACTACTATAATTTCATTAATAAAATATTTATTCACAATAGATTAAATGACAGTAATTTTTAAATCTTCTATTTTAAACTACTATAATATTCTAATTTTACTAATATAAACTCTTAATCACCCTAAATATTTAATCCCATCTCACTTTGCGACCAGATACGTTTCTTCGACCGCTACCATATTTCAACAGAGAGCTTACTGAATTATTTTAAATTAGTCTAAAATACTCAATTATTCAAGAGTATAATTCTCTAGAATGTTCTAGAGTATAGTAGTATGTATAGGTGTATAAATATTCTAGATATATATAGAATATACTAAGTTATATACATTCTAGAATAAGCTAGCTTGCATAGGAAATGCATGCTTACGGTCATGCACTACCCGAAAATAATTGACACCTGCATAATCATCATATTTCAAAATTAAGGTTCAAGCATGCACTACATATGGAAACGCCTACATGCTTCAAGGTTACCCACCATACTTACCGTTTTGACCTACAACTTATCAAAGATGTTACTTTAAAAATTCACTAAATTCACACAAACTTCATTTACGACAATCTCATATTTAAACATTTCACTTCAATCATGCCAAACCCATTTCTATTCAAGATTATTTTAAATCGAACTCCTATTTTGATCCAATTGCTTCCTATTATATCATACCCCAGATTTAGAATATATATTCATGCATAATCTATTTGCAACCAAATAATAATTCTAAATTTAGCTACCATTTGTAAATTTCAGCACCATTCAAGAACTTAATTACGATTAATTAACAATCAAGCAAATAAGCAAACAACAACAACAAGCAATATAATTGACAAGAAAACAACAACAATAAAATTAGTTCGAGGGATCTGAGAATAACTCGAAATCCGCACCTGCTAATGATGGGCATGATGTGACTCAAGTCAGGTTCACTCTTCTCCAAGCATGTTATAAAGACCAAGCCTACACTAAAGCATTGTAGTAGTCTTCATTCTCTTTTAAGTTTGAGCTTGTCTTTAATTAAAATTGCATACTTAAGCCCCTTTATCTATATAAAATTATACGCATAAAAAAAAAGGAAAATCATGGAACACATGTGAACCGAAGTGGTCTTAGAATTGTCATGCTTACTAAAACATAAATATGTTTCTTCTTAATTATTCAGATTAATTTCGAAAGGCCTAATATATATATATGGATTACTTTAAGAAAATGTCCCAATACAATCAATGGATGAGAGACACTCTAATTTGGACTAATAAGAACAGAGAAGATGAAGTACCGGAATCAATCCAATATAATCGTTCGACAGCGGCCACGAGAACAAAAACAATCAATCTAACAAGCCAACGAGTTTCTTCTTCTCCATCTTCTCCTCTATCTTCCCCATTTTTCATTTTCGTGATCTTCTAAGTTTTGAGGGAAGGGGCGGTTGTGGCAAGTGTATTTTATTTTACTTTTTAGATTAAAATTTAAGGTCATCAATTATTTTCCTTTAATGAATTAGTTGAGAATAAGCAAAATGAGGTAAAGAAAGAGGGTAAGTGAGTTTGGTGAAAGGAGTGGATGACATGTGTCCCCATACTCATGATTGAATTATTAATTGATTTGATCAGTTTTCTTTTTTTAAACGTATAACCTGACTTGTAAAATATTACTTGAGTTTATAATATAGTTTAACAGGATGCTACAGATCACTTTGAGTTAGTTTTTTTTTTTTCAAATTTATTTACAAAATTTCAAACATACTTTGATATTTGAGGAGGGATCAAGTTAATTACACCGGTTTTTTTGACACATCTTGACACTGTTTTCGTTCCGTCGGATCTGCTTTGAAAGTCGCACTTGATATTTTCATAATTTCTAATTTTGTATAAATTCCTATTTTTTGTAGTATATTAATTACGAAGTTTTAAATACAAGGTTTATAAATACTTTAGCGAATTACTTATGACTATTATACGTATTTCACTTCTAGTTAGATAAATTTCGAATAGCTTAAATGCTAGTATGTTATATATTGAGATGGGCTATGATACATTGCAATGTATTGACCTGTTGGTGCATTGTAATTTTTGACCGTCGGATTTGCTTCAGATTTGTGCGGATTAATTTATTGATCAGCGACATTTTTTTGTTAAAATTCGCTTCCATTAACTGGAGAAATCCAGTTCCAACATCTTTCTCCTCCCCTGCACGACTCTCTGAGGAGGGAAAAAATAACTAAGCCGCCCTTGTCGCCGGCGGCCGGCCCCTCACTGCACCTACCTTTAACCGTACCGCTCTTTGTCTGTCCTCTCCCCGTGCCGCTCTCTCCTCCGACCTCTCCCCGCTCCACTCTCCGTCTGTCCTCTCCTCGTGCCGCTCAACTTCCCTTCCGAACCCTTTGCTTCCGATTTCCCTATCGCTGATCCCTTTCCACTCGCTCCTTTCTTTACTGGGTCTCTGGATTTTGCACTGGGTCACAAATTTGTCAGATTTTTATACTGGTACACTTTCGCTTCTCCTTGATTTTGATTTGAACTCAGGAGTGTAATTGGGGCATATATGGGTCTGTTGAAAGAATTTATGTTGAGAAATGTATGAAATCCTAGAAATTCAGGATCTGTTGGGCAATTCTATTGTGTATTTTTCTAATCAAATTTGTTAGTTAAATTAGAGAGACTTAAAATCTCAGTTTCTAAAAAGTATTTACATATATTTTTTACATACTGCAATGCATTTTATATTTGACAGATTAGCATATCTATTTGGTAATTTTGACATGTACTGACTAACATACCTATGAATTCTAATTTGTGTTACTCTTTTGAAATAGCTAAGAGAAGACATTAATTCTAGCACAAGTTCATCAGATTTGTAGAGTTATGAAGATATAGCCAGCCACAAGGAGGATGAGCATGGGCAGAAAATCACTGTAGTTGCAATTCAGATTTTAGTCTGATATTTTCTTGTGAATATAAGATGGATGTTTTGTGAATATTTTCTTGTGAATATAAGATGGATGTTTTGCGAATTTTTTTGAATATTTTCGCTGATCAGCGACTTTGATCCGCGCAAATCTTTTATCAGATCGTGTGGTACAGATTATAATGCACAGATTGACCAATACATTGCAATGTATAATAGCCCAACTCGTTATATATTTATATATATTTTTTTATAAAATTTGGAGTAAAATGTCACGAAATGATAAAATGACCTCCGATTTTCTACAGGAAAATTTTATATGATTGACTTAATATATATTTGATCTCATAGTTCGAAAGTTTGGTTTCGCTCTTGACTTTACTAACACAACAATTATTGTATACAGCTCACATAGTTTCTAATTACATCCTTCTAATTGTATTATGTTACATCATAATCACTGTTTGGTAACAATGGTCAATCTCCTAACTACCATCTTAACAGTGCTCAATAATCACTGTTGGCTTGTCCAGGCAGTTAGGAGATTAATCTCTGTTGGCCAAATCAAACATATCTTCTACGTTCAAACATGCATGATTCAGACAGTTTATGTATGCATGTTTCTTATGTTTATTGTGCTGACAGATCATATATTCATAATTCAATTCCAATGGTATAAATTTCTGAAATTGATCAAGGTAGAATTAATAAAACTTTGACGGACTTATATACATGCACATTAAAAGTACTAATTAAGATGTTCTCATTCAAAATCATAAAATATTTGAATATAATTACTTTTTGAAATTATATATGTATTATAGACTGATTATTATTGGTTTAAATTTTTAGGCTGAAATTGTTATTACTTACTACACATCCATCTCATGCATGGGGAGAACCTACCTTGTTCTTTCTAAAAATTAAAAAGAAAAGGAAACGGTCACTTTCTCAGCTGCCTTTTTGGGTAGACAAATCGAAAACAAATTACTACACCGGGTTCAAAAGCGACTTGAAAAGTATGCTTATTGCTTGGATTTTCCGAGGGCTCACTTGTTACATCATTGAGAAAAATAATAGACGATTTACAAGGTAGCCGACTTAATTAATTAATTACTTCTTCAAGACTCACATGTGATCGGTCACCAGTGACGTCAAATTATTGTTTCTCACACGGTCACACCTTAATTTTATTATTTTTAAAAATTATTTATTATGTAATGTAATCAGGAGAGTCTTATATATATATTTCTAATTGGTTTCAAATTATGCATAAATGAAACTACATCAGAATGAACGAAAATGGACTCAAGCTGGCTTGGAAGGTCTCCTTAATAAATAATTTTGTAGAAATAAAAATGTCTTCTAGCTAGTAAGACATAATTGGTTTGGAATAAATTTAATTCTCTAGAGAAAAAAATTAATCTGTATTATATCCGACAACTAATGTCTTAATTTAACATTAACTGAACTTTAGGACATTATTAAGTGATTTATTTAATGACATGGATCTGGCGAGTTAAATTCCCACAAGTCATAACTAATATCTGCAATATTATATTAGTATTTTGAATTCGAAATTCAAATGATGATTGGTGAGTATTTTATTGAATATTGAATAACATATTGTAGAGTTTGGCTAATATAACACCAGTGTCATTTTAACCTATATAACACCAATTCTAAAACCTATCAAATCGATTTCGAACGACTAATCCAAACCGTTCAAACCGATTTACATTACGAGTGATGCGTTTACATACAATTTTTTTTTATATTTTCGAGTTATTTTAATATCAAATCAAGCGGTAAAAATATTTTAAAATGAATGTATTAAAATTAACTTAAAAACTCACACTTTTGACCGCTTGACTTGATATCAAATAAACTCAAAAACTTATAAATTTTACATGTAAACGCACAACTAATGAAGTATATCGGTTTGAACGGTTTGGATTCACCATTTGAACTCGATTTGATAGATTTTGGAGTTGGTATTATATAGACTGAAATGACACTGATGTTATATTAGTCATACTCCATATTGTATCCCAATCATTGTGAATATGCACTAGTGGAAAAACAGGAATCAGGATCGGTTATATACACATATCAGTATCGGAATCCAACCGATACTGATGAAGGCGATACTGATACTATCTGGATCGGTTTTATATTTTTAAAGAACCGATCCAAATAGAAACTATTAGGATCGGTTTTTTAATAAAACCGATCTTAATAGTTGTTATCTAGATCGGTTTTTGACTATAAAACCGATCTTGATTGTATTTCAGATCATAATTCCAAAAAAAAAAAACTTTTAGGATCGGTTTTTATTTAAAAACCGATCTTGATAGTACGTATCTGGATCGGTTTTTATATAATAACCGATCTTGATAGTATTTTCGAATTTTTTTTTAATTAAAAATTACATATCAAGATCGGTTTTTATATAAAAACCGATCTTGATAGTACGTATCTGGATCAGTTTTTATATAAAAACCGATCTTGATATTTTTTTTCGAATTTTTTTTTAATTAAAAATTACATATGAAGATCGGTTTTTTTATAAAAACCGATCTTGATAGTACGTATCTGGATCGGTTTTTATATAATAACCGATCTTGATAGTATTTTTGATTTTTTTTTTAAATTACATATCTAGATCGGTTTTTGAATAAAAACCGATCCAGATACGTACTATCAAGATCGGTTTTTATATAAAACCGATCCTGATGTTTTATTGAAGCTAAAAAAAAAAATTTATTTATTTGACCAGCTTCCATATATATTTTGCTGGCCAGCATCCTAAATTATTTTTTTTTTGCACAGTAAGAAGGAATAATCAATTAAATATCATATACACATTCTAAATTAATTATCATACACATCTTAAACTATTACAAAAAATTCATGTACTTCATACAAAGTTTTGTGAAGCATTACATATTATAATAAGAAATTTAAATCCAAAAAAAAATTAATTAACAAACATACAAGTGACTAATTGGGCTATTTCTTCAATTAACACACATTTATGCAATATACACATTTATGCAATTAATGTAAAGCACAACAATAAAAAAATCAATAATTACCTCTTTTGCAATCATATCACTTGAGATTAAAAAAGACCCTAAAAACAAAAACAAATGTAACAATTAGATGGAAAAACATTTTCCAATAAAAAATACAAAAAAATGTGTTTTAAAAGTATAATAATGAGAAAATTAGATAAAGCTAATACCATGATAGTTGATCGGCCGGATGATTAAGTAACTTGAGAGAGATGTCCTCAAAACTGTAAAACAATATACAAACACCATTAATTAATTTTTGAAACAATAAAACAAATTAAAAACTGGCACAATTGAGTCGGAGGTGCGAGAGGCTCGGATTTGAGAGGAAGAGACGGAGAGAAAGAGAGAGAGAGACACGGAGGAGAGGGAGAGACAGAGACAGAGAGAGAGAGACAGAGTACTGAGGATTTGAGAGGGAGATACGGAGACAGAGACGCTAAATTGAAAATGAGAGGCGCGAAATGAAAATAAGAAGAACCCTAGCTAAGCTGGTTATATAGGAAGTTATCATTAGGATCGGTTATTTATAAAGAACCGATCCTAATAGTATCAGGATCGGTTTTATAAGAAAAAAACCGATCCTGATACTAATTTTTTTGTATAAAAATAGTATCAGGATCGGTTTTTTAGCAATAAAACCGATCCTAATACAATTTTTTTTTTTCAAAATTGGTTCTGTAAAAAAAAAAAAAAAAAAAAAAAAAAATCAGGGTCGGTTTTTTATAAAAACCCGATCCTAATAGTATCAGGATTAGTTTTTTATAAAAAACCGACCCTGATTTTTTTTTTTTTATTTTTTTTTTTACAGAATCAATTTTGAAAAAAAAAATTGTATCTGGATCGGTTTTTAGCAATAAAACCGATCCAGATAGTTTTTTTCTTTTATTTGGAAACTCTTTTCATATGGTTATGTTTAAATAAATATAAAAAATTACATATTAGAAATATAAGTTAATTATTTAATAGAAATTTTATTTAATTTTCAAATTCTACTTAAATAATATTAAACAATCATGCATGATGCATCAATGACTTGTGCCATATAATAATATACATAGGACTTGAACCCTTGTTGTGTGGGGTTGTGAAGGAACGAATACGAACATTAGCATTTGGTCGATCGGAACCGTTAAAATGAAAGAATGTCATATTAATTTCACCATTATAAAATTTGATACAATTCGGGATTCATTTACTAGTTCATCAAAGCAAAACAATATAGCAACATCGCACGGCCGTAAATAGTTTACGTTGGATCTTAATATTATTTAATTAGAATTTGAAAATTAAATAAAATTTCTATTAAATAATTAACTTATATTTCTAATATGTAATTTTTTATATTTATTTAAACATAACCATATGAAAAGATTTTCCAAATAAAAGAAAAAAACTATCTGGATCGGTTTTATTGCTAAAAACCGATCCAGTTACTATCAGGATCGGTTTTTAGCAATAAAACCGATCCTGATACAAATTTTTTTTTTCAAAATTGGTTCTGTAAAAAAAAAAAAAAAAAAAAAAAAAAATCAGGGTCGGTTTTTTATAAAAAACCGACCCTGATTTTTTTTTTTTTTTTTTTTTTTACAGAATCAATTTTGAAAAAAAAAAATTGTATCAGGATCGGTTTTATTGCTAAAAACCGATCCTGATAGTATCTGGATCGGTTTTTAGCAATAAAACCGATCCTGATAGTATCTGGATCGGTTTTTAGCAATAAAACCGATCCTGATAGTTTTTTTCTTTTATTTGGAAACTCTTTTCATATGGTTATGTTTAAATAAATATAAAAAATTACATATTAGAAATATAAGTTAATTATTTAATAGAAATTTTATTTAATTTTGAAATTCTACTTAAATAATATTAAACAGGAGATAGGTACTATTTGACATTGACATTTCATTAATGTAATTTTGATGAAAATTAATGTAATTTATATTATTAAAATTTATGTGATAATATAATTAATTATTTGACATTGATATTTCATTTTGAAGTCATTTTGACTATTGAATTTTTTTATACAATCATGCATGATGCATCAATGACTTGTGCCATATAATAATATACATAGGACTTGAACCCTTGTTGTGTGGGGTTGTGAAGGAACGAATACGAACATTAGCATTTGGTCGATCGGAACCGTTAAAATGAAAGAATGTCATATTAATTTCACCATTATAAAATTTGATACAATTCGGGATTCATTTACTAGTTCATCAAAGCAAAACAATATAGCAACATCGCACGGCCGTAAATAGTTTACGTTGGATCTTAATATTATTTAATTAGAATTTGAAAATTAAATAAAATTTCTATTAAATAATTAACTTATATTTCTAATATGTAATTTTTTATATTTATTTAAACATAACCATATGAAAAGATTTTCCAAATAAAAGAAAAAAACTATCTGGATCGGTTTTATTGCTAAAAACCGATCCAGTTACTATCAGGATCGGTTTTTAGCAATAAAACCGATCCTGATACAAATTTTTTTTTTCAAAATTGGTTCTGTAAAAAAAAAAAAAAAAAAAAAAAAAAAAAAAAAAAATCAGGGTCGGTTTTTTATAAAAAACCGACCCTGATTTTTTTTTTTTTTTTTTTTTTACAGAATCAATTTTGAAAAAAAAAAATTGTATCAGGATCGGTTTTATTGCTAAAAACCGATCCTGATAGTATCTGGATCGGTTTTTAGCAATAAAACCGATCCTGATAGTATCTGGATCGGTTTTTAGCAATAAAACCGATCCTGATAGTATCTGGATCGGTTTTTAGCAATAAAACCGATCCTGATAGTTTTTTTCTTTTATTTGGAAACTCTTTTCATATGGTTATGTTTAAATAAATATAAAAAATTACATATTAGAAATATAAGTTAATTATTTAATAGAAATTTTATTTAATTTTGAAATTCTACTTAAATAATATTAAACAGGAGATAGGTACTATTTGACATTGACATTTCATTAATGTAATTTTGATGAAAATTAATGTAATTTATATTATTAAAATTTATGTGATAATATAATTAATTATTTGACATTGATATTTCATTTTGAAGTCATTTTGACTATTGAATTTTTTTATACAATCATGCATGATGCATCAA
Organism: Carex rostrata; assembly: GCF_964058835.1. Lineage (NCBI taxonomy): Eukaryota > Viridiplantae > Streptophyta > Magnoliopsida > Poales > Cyperaceae > Carex > Carex rostrata. The sequence continues at coordinate 11,446,527 of NC_135929.1, forward strand.
TGACTTGTGCCATATAATAATATACATAGGACTTGAACCCTTGTTGTGTGGGGTTGTGAAGGAACGAATACGAACATTAGCATTTGGTCGATCGGAACCGTTAAAATGAAAGAATGTCATATTAATTTCACCATTATAAAATTTGATACAATTCGGGATTCATTTACTAGTTCATCAAAGCAAAACAATATAGCAACATCGCACGGCCGTAAATAGTTTACGTTGGATCTTAATATTATTTAATTAGAATTTGAAAATTAAATAAAATTTCTATTAAATAATTAACTTATATTTCTAATATGTAATTTTTTATATTTATTTAAACATAACCATATGAAAAGATTTTCCAAATAAAAGAAAAAAACTATCTGGATCGGTTTTATTGCTAAAAACCGATCCAGTTACTATCAGGATCGGTTTTTAGCAATAAAACCGATCCTGATACAAATTTTTTTTTTCAAAATTGGTTCTGTAAAAAAAAAAAAAAAAAAAAAAAAAAAAAAAAAAAAATCAGGGTCGGTTTTTTATAAAAAACCGACCCTGATTTTTTTTTTTTTTTTTTTACAGAATCAATTGTGAAAAAAAAAAATTGTATCAGGATCGGTTTTATTGCTAAAAACCGATCCTGATAGTATCTGGATCGATTTTTAGCAATAAAACCGATCCAGATAGTTTTTTTCTTTTATTTGGAAACTCTTTTCATATGGTTATGTTTAAATAAATATAAAAAATTACATATTAGAAATATAAGTTAATTATTTAATAGAAATTTTATTTAATTTTGAAATTCTACTTAAATAATATTAAACAGGAGATAGGTACTATTTGACATGGACATTTCATTAATGTAATTTTGATGAAAATTAATGTAATTTATATTATTAAAATTTATGTGATAATATAATTAATTATTTGACATTGATATTTCATTTTGAAGTCATTTTGACTATTGAATTTTTTTATACAATCATGCATGATGCATCAATGACTTGTGCCATATAATAATATACATAGGACTTGAACCCTTGTTGTGTGGGGTTGTGAAGGAACGAATACGAACATTAGCATTTGGTCGATCGGAACCGTTAAAATGAAAGAATGTCATATTAATTTCACCATTATAAAATTTGATACAATTCGGGATTCATTTACTAGTTCATCAAAGCAAAACAATATAGCAACATCGCACGGCCGTAAATAGTTTACGTTGGATCTTAATATTATTTAATTAGAATTTGAAAATTAAATAAAATTTCTATTAAATAATTAACTTATATTTCTAATATGTAATTTTTTATATTTATTTAAACATAACCATATGAAAAGATTTTCCAAATAAAAGAAAAAAACTATCTGGATCGGTTTTATTGCTAAAAACCGATCCAGTTACTATCAGGATCGGTTTTTAGCAATAAAACCGATCCTGATACAAATTTTTTTTTTCAAAATTGGTTCTGTAAAAAAAAAAAAAAAAAAAAAAAAAAATCAGGGTCGGTTTTTTATAAAAAACCGATCCTAATAGTATCAGGATCGGTTTTTTATAAAAAACCGACCCTGATTTTTTTTATTTTTTTTTTATTTTTTTTTTTACAGAACCAATTTTGAAAAAAAAAAATTGTATCAGGATCGGTTTTTTTATAAAACCGATCCTGATAGTATCAGGATCAGTTGTTCTAAAAAACCGATACTAATAGTTAAACTATTAGGATCGGTTGTTTAGAACAACTGATCCTGATACTATCAGGATCGGTTTTTCTAAACAACCGATCCTAATAGTTTAACTATTAGGATCGGTTTTTTAGAACAACCGATCCAGATAGTATCAGGATCGGTTTTATAAAAAACCGATCCTGATAGTTCACAAATTAGGATCGGTTGACTAAAAAACCCGATCTAACTAGTTTTTAGGATCGGTTTTGTTCAGAAAACCGATCCAGATAGGTATTAGTATCGGTTGTTTCATATAACCGATCCAGATAGGCCGATCCTGATTCATGTTTTTCCACTAGTGATGGTTTTCTTTTCTTTTGTTTTTCTTTTTTTTTGCGTGTTAAAATCTATATGAGATCCAAGACGCAATCCATGTACAATCCGTACCTAACCTTTTTTTTAATATAAAAGTGGGATCAAGCGTACTGAGAAATCAGGAATTTTTTAGATCAGTGTTTTAAAATGCGATTTTGTTCATGCATGCGGAAGGCCACTGCATACCGCATATGCAGATTTTAAAATAAAAATTCACGTATATATATATATAGATGGGCTACGGTGAGTTGCGAAATAAAACGCGTTTCTACTTCACGCCGTATTTTTATTTTAAAAGTCCAAACGACTGATCTGAACCGTTAGATGTTTAATCCATATTGAAATGTGCTTGGAGACCAAATTTTACATTTTTTGGAATTTGTTTACTCTTTATTAAGCATTTTTGAAAATTGCTGTTTTGCTGTGAACAGTAAAAAACAGTAAAATTTTCTGGACCATCAGATCAGTGACTTTCAAAATTGCTTAATAAATAGTAAAAAAATTCCAAAAAATATAAAATTTGGTCTCCAAGCACATTTCAATATGGAGAATAAGATGAACGGTTCGGATTGACATTTTGAACTTTAAAATTGCAAAATATGAGCGTGAAGTAAAATAGTCGCTTTACTTCGTAACTCACCGTAGCCCACCTCTATATATATATATATATATATATATATATATTCATATTCATATATTTGAATTTATTTTCACATAATGACATAACCAATAATAGTTTTTTGACTTTTTTCACATAATATAATTTCTAGTTAATTATATTTCAAATTAAATTAAATTTTCTAGGGATTGAAGAGCTATATTTCGAAATATATATAGGTTGGATGAAGAAAAATTATATCTTTATAAAGAAATAAACAGAGCAATTCACAGACATAGGGATTTACGTGGTTTTGCCTATAGCACACTCCACGGAAACTCAACGCACCCAAATATATATTAGATTATAGAATTCTCATTACAACACACACACAGATATTTTGTTATATCTAAAAACGAAATAGAAAAGGCTCTCAAATAGGTGAAGAAAGGAGCCAAGAATAGAAACACAGGATAGGAAATAATGTATACAGGGAAATAACATAATGAGTAGAATCAAGATTGATTGTCCTTCCAAATTCCAGTAAAGAACAGCTAATACATTATGCAATACTATATCTATTTTTTCTGACAATTGCAGACAATAAAAAAAAAGGTAGTATTACTAAACATTCCGTCCTAACATTGACCGGAAAAGGGGTAAGAAATATTTTTCTATATATTCCTAACTTTGAACTTTGTGGTTTCTTGTTCTCTTATGAATGACAAATAAATTAGATTAAATTTTTTTTTTCCTATCTATTTTTCAAAAAGAAGCTCTTTTACCTAAAAAATAATTTAAATTAGAAATACAAGTATTAAAAAAAATCAAGAGAAGCATATTAAGACGTCAGCAATGATGTCAGCAATGATTCAGTCATCAGAGAAGTGTTAAACCCACACGTACTCTCATCCGCTATATAAACCTTTGTGCTTCCCTCCATCTCTGCCATTGCCACCGCCAATACATCCAACCCAAAAAATCTATCTGTTTCTCTTAACCCCTAGCTAGCTCTCTCTTTTTTTGAAAAACTAGCTACAATGGCAGCTCCAAGAAACGAGAAGAAAATAGCGCCGGAGGAGGAGCACCCCCGTAAGGCCTTTGGTCTGGCTGCTCATGACTCCTCAGGTGTTCTCTCTCCTTTCCCCTTTTCCAGAAGGTTCGTCATCTCTCTCTCCATGTTTCTCTCTAGATACATCTCATCTTTGATGTGTAATTCAAAATCAAATTAAATCTTTTTCGGATTTGAGCTCTCAGTATAATTTGTACTTGTTAATTTTGATTAAATACTCTCCTTACTTGTTGACTTGATAAACATATTGATTTCATCGAAAAATATTTTTGAACCATATAAAAAAAAAATGTTTTCTTTCTTATTTTCTTTCTTAGCATTGTTGTGGAAGACGTACAAATAAAGAATTGTGTTTTTGCGACTTTAACTTTGCAGCTTACCATGCTGCAGACAAAAATGAGAATCATCATGTCCCCACTCCTCACACGCCACACAGATAAACAGCAGAAAAATAGTTTACGGAAAGTCACAGTTGCATATTGCATTTAATTAGTCTTGCCTATGGGCTTGTATTAAAAAAGAAACTATTAGTAGTCTTTTTTTATTATTATTAATTACTACTTATCATCATTTAATTTAAGCTTTCTTAGTTAACCAACATTTCTCTAATTTATAATTTAACAGGAACAATGGAGACAATGACGTATCAATAAAGATATTATATTGTGGCATCTGTCATTCTGATCTCCACAGCTTGAAAAATGAATGGCAGAATTCCATCTACCCCATCGTTCCCGGGTAAATAAAATATAATAAATTAAGTTAATTTTTAAATATATAACTTATAATTTCATGACTCTTTCTTTTAACATCGTAGAACTTCCTTATTTTTACAGACACGAGATTGTAGGTGAAATCATTGAGGTTGGCTCTAATGTTAAGAATTTCAAAGTTGGGGACAAAGTGGGGGTGGGTTTCCTGGTCGACTCCTGCAACTCTTGCCAAAGCTGCACCACTGGCTTCGAAAACTACTGCCCGGGAATGATTCTTACCTACAATTCTGTGCACCCAGGAGATGGTACCATAACATACGGTGGCTATTCTGACATGGTAGTTGTGAACCAGGACTTTGTGATTCGCATCCCAGAGAGTCTTCCACTGGACAAGGCGGCCCCACTGCTCTGTGCTGGTATTACCGTTTACTCACCGATGAAGTATCATGGGCTTAACACGCCAGGACAGCACTTGGGAGTTGTGGGTCTCGGTGGTCTAGGCCACGTGGCTGTCAAATTTGGGAAGGCCTTTGGAATGAAGGTGACAGTTATCAGTTCCAGCCTGAGGAAAGAGAAGGAGGCGATCGAGAGGTTGGGTGCCGATGCCTTCTTGGTTAGTAGCAATGCCGAACAAATGAAGGTAATTATTATCTTTTTAATATATATATGACACATGTCTGATTTATTTTCCTGTGTAAATAATTGTGCAAAGAATAAAAATAAAGGAATGTTACTGATTCAATTCATTTGATCATGATCTTTTACTGCAATACTTTTAGGCTGCTATGGCTAGCATGGATGGAATAATTGACACTGTTTCTGCTACACATGCCATCCCGCCTCTACTAGCACTTCTCAAACCAAATGGCAAGATGATATTGGTCGGTGCACCCGACAAGCCCTTGGAGATCCCCGCCTTCGCTTTAATTTTTGGTAATTACATTTTTAGTTTTTATTCCTACAAATTAACTTCTTCAATTTACTGCCAACTTGTCATTTCAATTAGCATGCATGGTATTGGGTATATATGTTAAAGTTGTCTTTATATAAAATTTCCAATTTGTCTCTATTATTTAAGTTTACTTTTAATTAATTAGTCATATTTAATGTTAATAATAAAACATCTGTTGTACACTTGTATTGTTACAGGAGGGAAGACTCTGGCTGGAAGCATTATTGGAGGAATTAAGGATACACAAGAGATGATTGATTTTGCCGGAAAGCATAATGTAACAGCCGACATAGAATTGATCAGTGCTGATTATGTGAACAAGGCGATGGAGCGGCTTTCCAAGTCAGATGTCAGATACCGTTTTGTCATCGATATTGCCAAAACCTTGAAGTCAAATGTTTGATTTAGTTGTTCTTGCATTTGAAATGAAATAAAGAGTTGGAAGTGATGGCCTCAGTTATGTTATGGTACCAAATAGCAATGTTACATTTTTATATTACGATGAGTATGAGTTTGTTTTCTTTTATAATATTCTTGTAGTATGTTGAAATGTGCAGTTTTATTTGCAATTGTAATAATTAAGAATGAAAGATATGAAAAGAGGATGGAAGAATAAGGAATTGCTCGATGGTCTGACAATATATTTTCATGGATTCACTAAAACAAGTACCATTATATTTCCCTATCTGATACTCTAGAAACTATATAGAAATCATCTCTTTTTCTTTTATTTAGAAATTGTTGTTTGCAGTCCTAAGAATCAGGGCCCTATAAAGCCCAATAAGCAAGGCCCAATTGATATATATTTTTAGAACTCTCGGTTTCAGTTGTTTATAATTTTTACATCAAGTAATTTTCTACCTATTTAACAATAATATATATATTTTTTAAATATAAAAATGTGATGTCCAGACACAAGTGATGGACGGTTCAGATGCAATATCCCTTTCCTTATTTCCATTTAATTCCATTTCACTTTCCCTTTTATCTCTTTCTTTTTGGAGAAATTCCGAGAGCACTGCTCTGCTCTGCTGTAATTAAAAAAGTGAGCTGTTAAAATTAGTCAAAATAGGGTATGTATTGTTAACTTTTCTATTTGTTTTGAACTCAAGGCCTGGCCCATCTGGTCAACAAGAAAAGTTTTTCCATGAAGGAACGAACAATAAAAGGTTAGTTTAGTTTTGTATTCCGGTCTATATTAATAATTTTAATTTAGAGCTTGAAATTTAAACTTTGAGCCTGCTACTAGTTTAAAAGGCAATTAAACCATCTCTTAATTACAAAGAAGGGTAATAATAGTAATATTAATATGTGAAATTTAGATATATATACCCATCTCTTATGCAGTTATGCTTTATAGAAACTCTAGGGATACTTTTGTTATTTTTACATATTGTGTGGACTATTGTGTAACTTAGAAAGTTGGTAATAGAAAGGTGATGAGGCGTCACCGCGTCAGAGAGCACCTGATTCTCTGTACCCTCTTTTTCTAAAAACTCGCTTTCTTTCTTTCTCAATGGGTATCAGATCACTTCGATCCAACTTGATTAAGCTTTTTTTTCTTACCTCAATTAAGAAGAGAAGATATAGCTGGAAGTGAAATCTCCCAAAAACGCCAAAAGAAAAAACATCTGTGAAGTCGTTGAGTTGGCGGAACCGCTGATTCTTGCTGAAATTAGCAGAGTGATTGAAGTTAGCAAAATGCTGAAACTGAAGTGAAGTGCGGACCTGGAGAAAGAGGCTGTGCGGTACCTTAAGCAGGTGACATTCTCTAAATTTGTGTTTTAGAATTGAGAAGATGAGTTCAGAAATTACAGATGATAACCCTCGTCCGATCACTAGAACTGAAATTGGGTCTGGAAGCAGTACCAATTCTGCCCAGGTTGTGTACCATGGAGACCTAACATCTATTAAATTTAATGGATCAAATTATTTGGATTGGTCAAGAACTGTTATTATAGCATTACAAGGACGAAGACTGCTTGGGTATGTTAATGGAGAAATAAAAGCACCTACTGAAACATATGCAAAGTATTCTGATTGGAGGGCAACAGATTATGGTGTTAAGGCTGCCATAAACAATACTATGTTACCCGAGTTGGGAAGGAATTTTTTGCAAGTAGCAACTGCAAGGGACATGTGGTTAGCTATTGAAGCAACATATTCTCATAAAGGGAATGATGAAAGATTGTTTGAAATCAAAGATAGTATTCGAAAATGCACTCAAGGAAACCGTTCAGTGCAAGAGTACTACTCAGAACTTCAAGGATTATGGAATGAACTCAAGGCATGCGAAAAACCTTGCCCGAATTGTGTTGGAGCTGGAGAGAAAAACAAGGTGTTTGATTTTCTCATGGGATTAAATTCTGAATATGAAAGTGTGAGGAGTATGGTGTTTGCTCAACTATCTCTTCCACCAATTGGGTTAGTATATTATGCTGTCCAGGTTGAGGAAACAAGGAAACGAATGATGGAAGTATCTGTTGGTGAAGCTGAAAAGGTAGGAATGGTGGCAGAATATGGACCGATGAGAGGTCGAGGTAGAGGTTTTAACCAAGGAGGAAGAGGACGTGGTAGATCCTCAAGTGATCGTGACAAACTCAAGTGCTCTCATTGTGGCAAAATGAGGCACACCAAGGAAGAGTGTTGGGATATAGTTGGAAGACCACCTCATATTGGAATAGGTAAAAGGGCCTTCAATGCTGGAGAAGTTGCGCCTCAGACAATAGTAAGGCAAGGATACCAAGACTTGATGAGTTAATATTTATAATAATATTAATATGTGAAATTTAGAGATTTCCCCATCTAAATTGAAAAATTAGTTATTTCTCCATCTATAAATATACCCATTTCTGAATTTTAATACTTAAAAATATAATTAATAATACAAAGAAACTAAACAGACTATTTTGCCCTTAATCAAAATTAATTTTGTGTCGCTCTCTCCTTTTTTAAACTATAATTTATAATATCTAGCTTATCTTTTTATTTTAAATAAATGAAGTGGGAAAACTGGCCCACCCGCCACCTCCACCCCTAACTCCACTGCCTCCACCGCCACCACCATCAGAGCGACCACTGACAGCAGCACTCCTTACAAGACAACTAAATCAAAGATCCTCTTTGGGCCCTATGAGATAGACACCACTGTCACCACTGACCCCTCAATCACCGACCAATGGATCTGTGACACCCGTGCATCTCATCCCACCACTGATGGAAAGAAAATTGTGGTGGGCCTTGATTGCGAGTGGAAGCCCAACCGTGTCCGCCACCAAGACAACAAGATAGCACTTCTTCAACTCTGCATTGGGAACAGGTGCTTGATATTACAGTTGATTTACATGGACTCCGTTCCCGATTCACTCAAGGCATTTCTTCTTGATGAGATGATTATTTTTGTAGGTATGATTAAGACCAGGATGTTGGTTGTTTGAGATTGAGCAATTTTTATTTTTAAAGCCAATCAAAATTAGGTCAGTCTGATGGCTTGACATGATATGATAGATACAGCAAAACACACACAAAAAAATGCTGGTAAATTTGGCACAAAACACAAAAAGAATGTAACATAGGATTAGTAAAGTATACATAATGCAAGCACCCTATTTAGAATTTATTGAATAACTGTTGCTTTGCTAAAATTCCAGGTGTTGGGGTTGGTGGAGACTTGGCTAAACTAAGAGGTCACTACGGGCTCAAATGCACCAAGTCCATGGACCTACAAAAACCATGCAATGCATTTCTGGGAATAGAAACAAAGAAAAGCATGGGTCTGAAGGGTTATGCCCGAGAGGTTCTGGGTTTTGAATTGGAGAAACCGAAGAATGTAACTCTGAGCAACTGGGAGCAATGGAATTTGAAAGAGATGCAAATTTGTTATGCATGCCTTGATGCATTTATCTCCTATTTGCTGGGTTCCAAGGTTTTGGAGGCAATATCTGATTGATTTTTTTTTTCGGTTCATTTATTGCATTAGGACCTGATAGAAAATTTACTGTAGGATAGTAAGCTGAAGCTCTTTTGTGAATGATGAGACCTTCACTTTGGTTTCTGTTTCTAGTGATTAGTGAACTTGACTGAACAAGGAGACTTCATTCTCTCCAAAATTGAATATTTGATGAGGTTAAACATGTTTCATTTGATGGGCCCTATAAAGCCCAATAATATGTATTTTTTAAATATAAAATGTGATCTCCAAACACAAGTGATGGACGGTCCAGATGTAATATCCCTTATTTCCTTGTTTCCTTTTAACTCCATTTCACTTTCCTTTTATCTCGTTCTGGAGAAATCCCATGAGCACTGCTCAGCTGGAATTAAACAAGTGAGGTGTTAAAATTAGCTAAATTTTTTATTAATATTCAAAAAAATATTAAATTTCAGAATTTACACTCTGTTTGACAAGAGTTTGAAAACTGTCCAAATTGATTCTTTTTCAGAAAGTTAGCTAAATTTGCGGTTTTAAGGTTTTTTTTAATTAAAAACAGAAATTGTTATAATTTATTTATTTTTGTATTAAAATATTAGAAATATTTTATATATTTTATTTGAAAATAGATGAAATACTATATAATTTAATTTATTAGAAAGACTGCGGCAAATAATCTAGATCAATATTTTTCAGGCTAGATTTTTTTTTGCAGTTGTAAGAAAAATTAAAATATTTCTTTATGTGTTATTGAAAAAAATAAAAGTGTTTTGCATCCAATTTATTGATTTCGGTTCAAAAGTCACTTCTAAATAATTACAGAAATATTGTGATCCTTCTATTTTAAAAAAAAAACAAAAAATCTCTGACATTCTCTGACAGAGGAATACTTAAAAAAATTAATTTTTTTTTGTCATGAGAGAACTAAACAAATTGAGATTGATTGTAACCTAGTTCGTGAAATTCAAAGCAAAAGATATCTCCACTTACTTTGTTCCTACTGAACACCAAGTTACTCATATATTTTCAAAACCCTTGGGTCATGAAAGGTTTAATCTTTTGTTATTTGTGTTATTAGGCAAAAATCTCAGCTGGATATTATTAGATTACAAGAGCAACTATTTGCTGTACTTTTCTTATTTTTGTGTATAGAATATATGATAGGATTTATGTCTATATTTGACCAAATTGTAATAGTATATATGAATTCGTATCCGCTCAGGTTAACTGACTAAGTAGAATTGAATCTGACCGTCCAAAAATAGATTGGTACGGATCTCAAAGCACAAATAATCCTGCCCCCTCTTTCATCCCGAATCCCGACCTGCTGAGAGTAAATCTGAGCCGTCCGTTTCAATTGTGTTGAGTCAGGTACCTGGGAGAGGATACGGATCCATTATATATACAGAGAAGGTTGTAAACTTGTAATGCAAGATCCTTTTCATTCCCTTTTAACTTTTTCTCAGAAAGGATAGGATCGGGACTAGGGTTTGGCAAAGAACGGAGGAAAGAGAGAGAGAGAGAGAGAGAGGTTCTCGGGCTCGGGACTAGTAGGAGAGTATAATGCCGAGGACCCGTAAGCCTCCGGGCATGGACTCGGAGTTGAAGAAGTTGAAGGAACAAAAAGTGCTTTCCTTCTTGTCCGAGTCTTTCACGATGGCGGAATTTGCTCATCGTTGTCGTTCTTGTGATGTCGAAATCGAAATAAATCCCTTTGATGTATGGGAGGGACACGCGGAAGACGTGTACCTGGGTTGCATAGCCCGAGAAAAGGATTACTATCGCGTGAGTCACTTCCGCTCTTAAAAAGCTTATCAATTCATTTCTCAGTAGATATATTGATGAATATTTGGCTTTAATTATTTATTTATTTTTTAGTCTTCTATAGGCCTTACTTATAAATCTCCCGCAAAGGAGATTGATGACTTCGACGAAAAGGGATGGATCCTGCGCAGAAATCCGGGTCCTTATAACGACTACGAGCGCCTATATGTTGGGAACATTATAGTAATGACACTTAATTTCTCAACTCTTTCAGTTCCTATAGTATATATTATGTTTTAGAGGGTTCAAAATCAAAATGGAATATTCAATTTAGATTCCATTACTAATACTCCCTAGAATAGAATTGCTTGCTTGGTACTTGGTAGGGAGCAAATATGTTCCTTTGTGAACAAACCAACCATAAACATCTTTCCATCATAAACTTACTGTTCCCTTATAAATTAAGTATAAAACAAAACTGAAATGGAATAGCAAACGTCCATTTTGACCGAAACAGAATTCTAAAAGTCGTGCTATAATAGAATAATTAATTGTAGTAGAACAAGAAATATATAACTCTATATGTACGAGGAATATTAGCAATAAATACCATCCGTTTTCTGTTTACCTTTTTTTTCAGTTTTGCGATGGCGAGCTAATTGGTGAATATTACAATCTTTTCCTTTCTTATGACGCCGATCTTGCTTTGCGGAAATGTTACAAGCTGTTACGATCCTCAATTACGGTATATGCTCTCTACATTACCACATCTTTTGGAAATTTGTTTTTTTTGCTTGAAATACAATCAAGCCGATCGAGGGTTCTTTTTCTTTTATATTGTTAGGACATTGACTAGATTCAATGAATATTAATTAGTTTCTTACAAATATAATTCAATTGCTTTTCATGGTTCAGTGGGAAACAAGTTGGTCAGCTGCACGGAGAATAGCCAATGATGCTATAACGGAAACGGAACGCCAGCACATCGTACCTAATTTATTGACTAAGGTCATTAAGGTTCATCTCTTTTTCTTGTTTATATTTCTTTTCATCATCTACTTTGTGGAAATAATGTTCATTTGTCTGTCTCAGGAAACACTGAATTTGAAGATAAGTGAACAGGAGAAGAAAGAGCGGGTACCAATATATATTAAGGTCTTCCAGGAAGTTGTGAGAGAAAAGGTTCTGTTTTTCTATTTCTTTTATTCTATGCTTTTTTTCTGGGGCTTGATAATATTTAAGCTAATCGAATGAATGTACTTCCTTCCATCGATCTAGAGGGATTTCAAGGAAGTGATGATTGAAATTAAAGAGAATGATGCAGCCTCCTTCCCCCTTTACACTGATATAATCGAAGGCAAGCTCAGGAGAGGAGAAAACCTGGAATCTATGGGACTTAAATATGCTGTAAGCTTTTTTTGGTTATTCGTTATTTGTGTTTAATCCTTAACTGTAAGCTTTGTTACCTAATCTTTTCTTTTCAAGATTGATGATGTCGAGAAATACATCAATGCTGTTACCAAGGTATATTCTTCACCGTTTCATATGAACAAATTGTTCTGCCTGTAATTTTTATAATTAACTTTCTATTTTCTTTTTAATTTTCGTCGTAATGCAGGGTGAACAATCGGAGGAGGAGCTTATACCCAGATACTGTCGTGAGGTGATTTGAAAAATCTTTTGCATTTGTTTATAATTTTTGTTTTGAGAAATCTGCGATGAATGACACTGATTTGTTATCAGAACGACCTATCGGTGCATACATATGCTGACTACCTTGAAAAGAAGATTCAGATGGCTGTGAAGTTGCGTATCATAACAAATATAGGTTGGCATTGTTCAAAAACGCTTCTTGGATAATTCTTTATGGATTGGAAGTTTGTGTTTTCCTGATTTTACCTTCATTTTATTGTGCAGTAGGCAACAACAACAGCTGTCACAACAACAGTTGTTTGGTATTTCAGAATCATGCATTATGAGACTTGCTTCTAGAAATCGATGGTACTGACAGGTCCCGTCCATGTGACAGCTGCTGGTTTTCTTTTTGGGGTGGCTGGGTTAGGAAAGTAGGAGCTTAACAGTTTCTGTGGTTGGTACTGATTCAATGACCTGTTGGATGAATATGCAGTACAGTACAGTACAGTACAGTACAGGTGTTTCTTTAATTACTTTAGCTCATTATTTGGAACTGTATTCATTATCGATCGATCTTGTTTGAATGACTTAACTAGAAATGGATGGTACTGATAATATATACTCCTATTCTCAAAGAAATAGATGGAAATGTATTGTCATTTCACTTTTTAAGCATCTGTTATTATCTTCGGATCTTGTTTGAATGTTGTATCATTTTTTTGTAATTATCATTTTAGGTTAAAATATGTTCCAACTTGCTATGGTAATGGTATATATTTAAAGTAAAAGCAGTCATGTTAACAACTAACAACATTTTTTCGTCATATTACAACTTTTTAAAATAGAATTTTACTAGTAAAACAAATTGGCTTTTTAATAATCCTTTGCAATTAACTACACTTAAGAAGAAAGATAAAAAGTACTAAACTGAAGAGAGAAAAAAAATGTAAATGTGACTAGACCTTTTGTGCATTTGAAGGCTAGGTAATGGATCCATTTTATTATTATTTTTTTTTTTTTGAAGTAAGAAAATTAATGCATGTTTTGTTAACTGAAATATATACTTGCAACAAACGGTAAAATAAGTAAAAGACTCCCTCTGTACTAGATCTCTTTTTCGTAGTGTTATCAGAACTGGACTGGAAAAAACATATCTAGTCACCTGTCCGGTTCGGTTCGCATTAAGGATCGTTCTTGCAGTTGAACCGAAAAAACCATTAATTAACCGGTTTTTATAGAAAACCGCAAACAGCACTGCAACCCGCCATGAAATATTTTATTTCTTTTCGAGATCACGTCTGCTAATGGTGACCCGCCAGATAATAGTTGCGGCCCGCCAACCTCTCGATCCTTTTTTCCTTGTGAGTTGATCTCCAAATTTTTCCTAAAGAATTGAAAAAGTGTGTTTATCAATACTTTAAAAATTTATCAATGATCTAAAAATAACGAAATTGAGAAACTGTCAAATACACACTTGACCTAAGATTCACCCTTTCACCTCGATCACATATGAGTCACAGTTTCAATTTCTTGGACCTTATTCTCTCCGAAATAGAATATTTGATGAGGTTAAACATGTTTCATTTGATGGGCCCTATAAAGCCCAATAGGCAAGGCCCAATTTCTAATATTCTCGTCAGTCACTACGAAATAAAACATCTGATGAAGTTAAAGCATGTCTCATTAGATGGCCTTATAAAGCTCAATAAGTTAAACCCAATCTCTTCAGTCACTAGATTAAAACATGTCTCTTTAGATGGGCCTTATAAGCCCAATAAATTAAATCCAGTTCCTCATATTCAGGCCCAAAATAAGACATGAGATACATTCCTTCCCATGAAGTCTGAACTCTCTCTCTCTCTTTTCAAGCAGTATAACTTCTATCTTCTCTAGGGTTTTAGAAGCCTCTCTCCAGTCTACATCCCATCCCGCTTTAAACCCTAATCCCAAGCCGCCGCCTCCTCCAATGTCTACTACTCCGGTGAGTCGCGACACGGTGACCTCCTCTGTGGCGTCGCTGGGGAAGTGGATGCATGGCCGGAGCGCCGCCTCCAAACCACAGCTTCTCCTCGATGACCACGACGATTTCTTCGTGCTCCTCCTTTCTCTCCGTCAGATCCCCTCCAACTGCCGAACCAACCCTTTCTTCCTTTCCATTCCCCACCCAATCTTTCCTCTCTCCGATCCCACTCTAAGCCCATCTGTTTTTCTCATAATTGATGATCGCGCTGCTGATTCCCCTCCCCCTTCGAAGTTTCTAGAGGAGGCTAAGGAATGCAACCTCCCCATTTCTGAGGTGATTGGCATTTCCACTCTCCGCACTGATTATCGCGCCTTTGAGTCTCGCCGGAAGTTGTGTGGATCCCACGACCTGTTCCTGGCCGACAAAAAGATCCTTCCTTTGCTGCCACGTCTTCTAGGTAAAAGTTTCTTTCAGAAAAAGAAGAATCCTTTACCGGTCAATTTCTCGAGGGTGGGTTGGAAGGATCAGATAAAGAGGATTCTTAATTCGACCTTCTTTTACCTCAGATCGGGTACATGCTGTGCAATTAGGGTTGGGAGGCTTGCCATGGAGGTTGAACAAGTAGTAGACAATGTAATGGCAGCTATTGACGAGGCAGTAGAGAAAATACCGAAGAAATGGGGAAATGTGAGGTCTTTGAATTTGAAGGCAGTTGATTCAGTGGCTTTGCCAATTTATCAGGCTGTGCCAGAAATCGGATTGAAAATTGAGATTGGTGAGAGAGAGGATTCAGGTGCTGAGGAAGTTTTAGATGGAGATGAAGTGGTTGAAGAGAAGAATGAGAAGAATGAGAAGAAGAAGAAAAAGAAGAAGAAAGGAGTTCCTTTGGGTGGTGAAGAGTTGGTTAAAGGAGATGGTGAAGATGAAGGAGAGGAAGAGAAGAATAAAAAGAGGAAAAAAAGGTCAAAGGAAGAAGGCACTGGAGGTGAGATAGAGGTGGTTATTAAGAAGAAGAAGAAAGCCGGGACTGGAGGTGATGTAGAGGCGAAGCTCGAAACGGAGGCGAAGAAGACCAAGAAGAAGAAAAATAGGCAAGAGAATATTGAGACTGAAGTGATAAACAGCGCGAAAACAAAAACAAAGAAGGCGAAAAAAATAGGTAATGTTGATAGTTTAAAACTATCGAATGAAATTGTCGAAAAGATTGAAAGGGAAGAGAAAAGAAAGGGGAAGAATTCTGAGGCTGTCAAGGAGGTCAAAAAGGGGAGAAAAAATAAGAGCAAGGTGTAAGATGAGATTAGTAGAGATGTATTTTTATGGCTTAAGACATTTCATATTTGCCATTTGTTAGGCATTAAATTTTGATAATTAGTTTTGTGTTATGGTTTCATTTTCTATAAATTAGTATTGTTTTGTGTTATGAAACTGTCAATTAGCTGCCAGATGGACCATCTGAAATGGAATGAATCTCAACCATTCATTTAAGCTGGTCTTATAGTCTGAATTGTCACAATAAATAATGCACAATAATCAACAGAAAAAAAAAATCACTTGTAGTAAATTCAGAGCAATTTCTATCACTTGCTCCCCATAAAGAAAAAAACAATGAATGATTTCATTGTTCAATGAAAGCAATAGAGGTAGCAGATGAGAAACAGTTGAGACTTGAGACTGATGTCAACAAAGAAGAAAAGAAGAAAAATCTCGGTTAAATAGATAAGCTGATTGTGCTGCTTTAAAATAGGTTTAATTGGGCTGTATCTTTGTTTTCATAATATTATTATATGGGAATATGCGGCAATATGAAACTTTATGGGACATGGAAAAATGAGAATGGAAAATATTAATTTGTCAATTCTAAAGTTGATGAATTTTTTTTTCATACTTTGTTATGTTTTATATTTTTATTTTCAAAGTCAAAACTTTAAATTTAAACTGCTCAAAATGATATTTATATTAAAATATACTTGAAAACCAATATTTATAAATTTTAAAATTTTTTTACTATTTTATTAGATAGGTACAAAATTATTGTTTTTTAATGATTAAGAAATAATGATTTTGTACTTATCTTAAAAAATAGTAAAAGATTTTCACAAATTATAAAATTTGGTCTTCAAGTATATTTTAGTATGAATATTATGTTGAGTGGTTTAGATTGATAGTTTGAACTTAGGAAACAAATACATTAAATATGAAGCATAATGAGATATGAAAGAGATGAGGTGTTGGAACCCTCTTTATTAAATAATTAGATAGGTTGATCTCAAACATTTACTTAAAAAAATTTGCATTTGCACTAGGTAGTATTCTTTGTAAAGATCAAAATTGAAAATCAAGAACTTAATTCACAAAATACAGTTTTTTCTTTTAATTTGATTCGAGTGGTTCATTGGAAAGCAACAAATAACCATCATTTTTTTTTCTTAAAAAAGGGCATAAATGTCCGTTTGGATTAGCAAAATAAGTGTCAAAATTATGACTTTGCATTTTTAGTTTTTTGTTTCATTTGAGATTTTGAACATTAAATATGATGGATTTTTATTTAAAAACACTATCAAAGTATATCGCCATTTCTACGAGAATTTGATCAGGGGACTTTTGAAAATTGGAATATAAGTGACAATCTTCAATCTTGTCATTAGAATGAGAGTAATTTTCAATACATCATATTTTGTTTTGAGAAAAAAATAATATAACATAATTATTAGATCAAATTATGAATCACCCAAAAAAATAAATGAAGCAATTTAAAAAAAAAAAAAAAAAAAAAAAAACTCATACGTTACTTTATATAAAAACTTTTCAATCCGTTACATAGACGCTGCACGGAAGGTGACACTATAAATCCGATAAGAAAACAAAAGCCAGCTCACCGACTTTCTAGTAATCTAGTTCCAAGGCCATTCATGGGGTAAGGATATTAACAGGGTAGATTTTACTCAATGCAGCGCACGAACACTATAAATTGCTGTTTTGATTCTATAATCAGTGCACTGCATGAAGCTAAAATTACTGTGTTAAATTGTTTACCCAATTCACGCCGAGTTTTTTTGAAAATACCCAAATTTATTAATATTTTATTATAAATAACCAGATGTTTGACAAAATTATATTTTTACCTAAACCGTAAGGAAATTTTACGGTTTGGATTAAAAATTCAAACCGTAAGATTTCCTTACGGTTTGGAAAAAAAAAATTTCCAAACAGTAAGATTTCCTTACGGTTTGGAAATTTGTTTTTGCTTCTTTTTTTTTTTTGGCCCAACTTTGCACCTCTGATTAACATATCAAAACACCTTCAAAAATCATGAAAATTTACCGACATGCACTCTTGACTTCATATAACAAGACTGAAGTTTCATACAAAATCTCAAAACAGATCGTGAGATATCGGCTCTCAAAAATTGCCCGAACTGCTGAAAGAGTACTTCTGAGCCCAAATTTGCACCTCTAATTAACATATGAAAACACCTTCAAAAATCATGAAAATTTACCGACATGCACTCTTGACTTCATATAACAAGACTGTGAAGTTTCATACAAAATCTCAAAACAGATCATGAGATATCGGCTCTCAAAAATTGCCCGAACTGCTGAAAGAGTACTTCTGAGCCCAAATTTGTACCTCTAATTAACATATCAAAACACCTTCAAAAATCATGAAAATTTACCGACATGCATTCTTGACTTCATAGAACAAGGCTGTGAAGTTTCATAGAAAATCACAAAACATATCGTGAGATATCGGCTCTCAAAAATTGCCCGAACTGTTGAAAGAGTGCTTCTGAGCCCAAATTTGCACCTCTGATTAACATATCAAAACACCTTCAAAAATCATGAAAATTTATCGACATGCATTCTTGACTTCATAGAACAAGATTGTGAAGTTTCATAGAAAATCACAAAACATATCGTGAGATATCGGCTCTCAAAAATTGCCCGAACTGCTGAAGGAGTGCTTCTGAGCCCAAATTTGCACCTCTGATTAACATATCAAAACACCTTCAAAAATCATGAAAATTTACTGACATGAATTTTTGAAGTCAAGAATGCATTACAAAACTGAGACACCAGAGTTTGGAAATTCAGTTAAAACTAATTTTGAGATAATAAAAGCATTACAAAACTGTATGCCGAATGTTTTAGGTAATTCTGTTAGACTTGTTTTCAGAAAGCTGTGAACTATTTGCTACTTTGCAACTTACTGTTTCTCTTTTATTCATGGTAATCTAAAAAAAGACAATACATGCCTGTAACCGGTGCTGAAAATAATTAACCTTAAAAATTGAATGATAAAGGACACAAAGTAAAGGAATTCAAATATATATAGAGTGCAGAGTAACAAGGTGCTGTTGAATAAAACTTCGTAGGAAATCATAAAAAAAAAAAAAAACAACAACAACAAGACAGACAAGATAGAACACTAAAAGGAATGACAATTGACAAACAAGGAAGAAAAAAAAAAGATAAAAAAATAACTCCTTCCTAACATACATGGTAACGCCACTTTTCTCTTGTTCATTTTATAAGCCCCGAATAGTACTGTGAAATTTAAGCATCATTAACTTGGGGGGTATTTGTAGGAATAAACTGCATAGAAAGATTGTACACATGTAAGAACTACAAGTATCAATGCAGCGATGAGAGAAATTATTGCCCACGGACTGCTAAAGTAATCACGAATCAATTTTGCTCGATGCTTGTGCCAGCTTGATTCACTGTATCTGTTCACTGCCGTGTATAATTCCGTCAAATAATGATCTCTCCCCCAAGAACCACCTTCGGTGACCTGGTTGAGGAAATCAGCCAACTCCGCTTCACTGCCTAGCCAGTTCTCAATGATTCCGTGCTCTTGTAATATTGTCACATCATATGGTGTGTTCACTAGATTATCCAAAATTGCTACAAACCTTGTAAAGGGTGAGTGCTCTTTGCCATATTTGGAATGTTCGAATGCCATAAGGTTTGCGAAAATAGGCTTAGTGCCTTCGTTGATTTCTAGTCTAGGGATTTTCAAGACACCATATTCAAATGATATGTCGAGCATATGTTTCGGGTTGCTCTTTAGTGCGAATTTCATGCCCTTTTGTTTGAGCTCAGTGGCAGAAGGGATCACCATCGAGGATATATTCCTGGTAGAATTCGGCAATGATACTGACAGGCTTTGTGAATTCGAACGAGAAAATCTTCTTGTGAACAAACCTTTGATTCTATTGGTGCCGAACATTCTGGTAAGATCAAATGATTTGGAACTCAATACAACTGCTTTCTCTGGGATGGGCACTAAAGAGTGGTAACACAGATGGACCAAATGATGAATTTCAGCTGGAGGGTCTGGAATTTTGGAGATTATGGAGTCTAGGGAGTCTAGGGAGTCTAGGGTTTGAATTTGGGACAAAAGAATATAAGCAATTAATTTAACAAAAACCATTCTATCTCGTTCTTTATTTAAATTACCAATATCGTACAACTTATCAATTATAAAGAAGGGAATTTGGTTCTCTAGAAGTAGCAACTCATGCGGTATGAAAAAAGAATTCCAGCCAATCTCATCAAAAGACATGGAATTGTATTCTAAAGTTTTTAAAGACATGGAATTGTTTTCTAAAATTTTTGAAAAGTACTCGAGCACAAAACATCCGTCAAGCAGCATCATCTTGACAAATGCGTTGCTGTCAAGATCATCAAACGTCTCATTATAACACCTTCGTGTTCTCGTTTCTAACAACTTCATCTCTGATATACAGAGATTCAAATTTAGGTGGTCCTCACGGGATAAGAAATCCTGCAAGAACCGCCCTTTTTGTTCCTCCAAGGCTCGGAGGTGCTTTTGACCATGGTGGAATGGGCCGATGGAGACGGCAGAGGGCTTGAAGAAATTTTTCTTGCTTTCTGAAATGTTATGTGGTGTGCGAAAGATTGTAAAGTTCTTCGCCTCGTCCGTATTGGCCCATGTGTCGAGTTCATGTTGCACAGAGGCTTCAAGTTGCATTGATTCTGATGACAGAGGAGTGGTTTCGAGATCTAAAACTATCTGGATTTTTTCCATTAATATTTTTTTGGTGAATGGAAGAGTTTTGATTGAACTTGAACACAACGACCTTGATCATTTGTGTTTATATTGATCATTAGTACGTCTACTTCTTTTAATATTGATTACAGGACATGCATGTTGCTAAGAATAATTTAATCTATATTTATCATTATTTTATGACCCTCAAAGAAATCGTTGAACTTGAACAAAACGATCTTTATAACGCTGAGCTGGAAGATAGGACCTTCACACCAGCTCTCTTCTAATTATTGTGCATACATAACCTTGAGCCTTCATGCATAAGAGAATAAAAATGCTTCTTTTCAACATTGCCCTTGCATTATTGAAAACTCTTTCCTGCAATAAATTAGGTCTAACAGTGAGCCACGTAATGCTCAAGGAATGCAGAGAAAGTCAAGTCTGGAACTAAATGTCATAATTAACTATTTTTTTTTCTTAACTAGTGTATGGAGAATGTGGTTCTGGAACTAAATTTCTTCTTTTAATATTGTTTACAGGACATGCATGTTGCTAAGAATAATTTAGTCTATATTTATCATTATTTTATGACCCTCAAAGAAATCGTTGAACTTGAACAAAACGATCTTTATCACGCTGAGCTGGAAGATAGGACCTTCACACCAGCTCTCTTCTAATTGTTGTGCATACATAACCTTGAGCCTTCATGCATAAGAGAATAAAAATGCTTCTTTTCAACATTGCCCTTGCATTATTGAAAACTCTTTCCTGAAATAAATTAGGTCTAACAGTGAGCCACGTAATGCTCAAGGAATGCAGAGAAAGTCAAGTCTGGAACTAAATTTCATAACTATTTTTTTTTCTTAACTAGTGTATGGAGAATGTGGTTCTGGAACTAAATTTCTACTTTTATTATTGATTACAGGACACCTTTCTGATGTTGCTATGAATAATTTAATCTATATTTATCATTATTTTATAACCCTCAAAGAAATGGTTCAATAATTATGACCTGCACTGGAACTAGATGCCTCCGAGTAGGCCTGTTATCTCAATCAAAAATAAATAAAAAATTAACCTTCGAAGTGTATTTGATGGTAAACACACCAAAAAACAATACAAAATTTCAACTATCCAATGTTATGTTTTGGATTGTATGACATATTAGGTCCCTGAATATCGGTACTATAATTCTTAGGTTTTCTGTGCCTGATTTGAAAGGGGTGCATCACTACGCATGTTGGTCGGTTTTGTTATCCATCTTTTCTCGGTATAGGAATGGTGCACCTTTCTTTTCTTTTTTTTTGAAAAGCATGGTAGTAGCTACCAGCAGGAATGGTACACCTTTCAATCGATTAATTCCTATGTAAACATAAATAAACCCTGACCTGATCTAAAAAATGAATTGTCAACAACAGAATCTATGGTGAAGTTCGAGGCCCAACAAGAAGCACATCCATATATACCAGAAAAAACTGATACTAAGCATTGACATCCAACTTGACAAGTCTTTGTAAGATATTGTTTAATTGCCTTTTAGTACTGGTACCAGGCAAGTGTTATTTTGAAGCACTAAATTTAAAGTATTTAAATTAGACTGAAATACATATTACAAAAGGTGTGGAACTAAACAAATCTCAATATACTGGTACCTTTTCTTGTTCCCTCCTTTACCAAAAAACTTGCCTCGTTGTCCAGATGGACCGGACCTTGCGTTTAAAAGGAAATAGAAAAATTAACAATACATACCTACAAACTAAAAAAACAAAATACATACATAAATAACAAAAAGCCTTAATTAGAGCAGAAAACTACAAGTATTCCCTCAAGAAACATTCTGTCATCTGACCTGCAGTAACATAATATTTAGTTACAGATGGTAACCATCCGATGTATTTGAGAGTATTATGTTACCTGAGAGTATAGGGCATTATTTTTTCCCCTCTTGTCATGTACATGCACATACACGTATCCTCCAATCATGACTGACCAAGTGATAAGATTTCTCTCGGGAATTTTGTCAAACACCTTCCGTGCATCCTCCTAGCTCCCGACATATTCTCTTAACAGGTTGCGGGTCAGGTTGTGCAAATTAATTCTTGTTTTTATTTTCTTTAGAATGAGTATTTGTTGTACTCTCAAAAGATGTAAAACTATATATGTATTATTTTCTCTCCAAATTCTTTATATAATTAAGTATTTACCATCTAAAATTTTAATAGCACACATATTTACCCAATTTTAATGACGGCACGAAGCATGTAGAATGGCCACTAACTAACTAACTGTTGTGCCATCGACCCAATTGGCATCAGCTTTCCTTCGCTTCTCAGCACATGTTCTGACGTACGAACCAATCCATGCTATGCATAGTTTTTTTTTTTGATAAAAGTGGTTCAAAGACCACCAGTTTCATTAGAAACTAATTGTTCATACAAAAATATGCCGTAAGGCAGATACAAACCAACTGATTGCACCATTTTCTAAACAACAAAGTATGGTTTTTAGGCAACCAGAAGGTAGACAAAAGCTAGCTAAGCACCAAATAGTCTGAGGAATTTCATACAAAACAGTAACTAAAGGGAATTAACAGTTGATATGCTAATAGAAGTAGTAGCTAGTCAGCTATTGAGGAGCTGGCATGAGATGAATTGGCAGTTGGATTAGAGGAAAGCATATAGGCTGCATCTATGGCATCAAATTCTGCTCTGTCTCTAAGGTAGTTTGAGAGATCTGACCCCTCTAACCCAAGAAAGGGATCTTCCTCAGAATCCCAAGAGTTGTTGTCCCCTGTGGAGGTATCGGTCTCCGAGAGTATTATAATTGAGCATGCCTGATACAAATTGGTGACATCCATTGATAAAATCATGGTTAGTTTAAAAAAAGTTTCATCATTATTTGATTTACACCAGAAAGAGGTAAGTGCTATAATCTGGGATCCTAGAGAAGCTAAGGTAGGAACTGCAGCATTATTAAAGCATACTTTATTTCTATTTAGCCAAACTACTCATAATGTGGCTACTCTTATTAATTCAATGAGAAGTTTATCTTTTAGGGGAATATGAGCATCTAGTATTCATAGATCAGCTATAGTGACACAGTCAAAAGTAAAATTATTGTATGTAGCTATCCAGGACCAAATTGAAGAGATAACATGACAGGTGACAAATAAGTGGTCAATGATTTCATTTTCATTACAAAAATGACAGGTTTGGTTTCCAGTCCAACCCTTCTTGGCTAGGTTATCTTTTGTTAGGATTTTGCATGCCCTCTTTGACTAACCACATAAAAAAATTTATCTCATAACTCACTCTAAAGAAAAAGCTACACAAAAGAACAAGAGATAAAAAAACAAGGAAGCGTCTAATTGTCCACAGACTTTTGTCCACCATTTGTCCACAGCTTTAACTTGCGCGAATACTGTAAAATTACTTTTATATGCTTTATAATTATACAATATATCACATAAAATGTATCAGTTAAAAATAAAACATCCAGCAACTATTTGAAGTGGTCCCATGATAGTTATAAACACATTGCAACTTGCACAATAGGACAAAAAAATTTGTAATTTCAAAAATTACAGTTATAGAAAATTATTGGCAGTTAGTGTTAGTTATTAACAATTATTTTGACAAAAAACATGATAAAAAGACAAAATTAAATTTTCCGATTTTTTTTGTTGAATTCACACAAATAAATCATCAAAACAATGAATACTACAAAATTGACCACTTTAACTATAAAAATAATATGTACAAACTATAAAATTATAGACATGCAAAATTCACAGATGAAAACGATAAAGTAAAATGTTGAAAAATATCAATTTTCAATACTATAAAAATCTCAAGTTAAACTGTGAAATGAAAAGATAAAAACTATAAAATTACAAAATTGTAAAATTAGCAGATTAAATAAAATTAAAAAAATATCAATTTGCAATACTGTAAAATTGTAAACTTAAACTGTGAAAATAAAAAATAAAAACTATAAATTTAAAATAATGTAAAATTAGCTGATGAAAACGATTAAACTACAAATTAAAAAACATAAATTTTAAATACTATCAAATTGTGAAAATAAAACGTAAAAACTATAAAATTTCAATAATTTAAAATAAGCATATGAAAAGGATAAAATAAACTGTAAAAAAATACAAAATTTCAACTTAAACTACAAGCATAAAACATACAACTTACAAACAATCAATACTGTAAAATTTCTAAATCTAAACTATAAATCAATTCCATGTATACTGTAAAATTTCTGAATCTAAACATACATACATCATTTGTTTAACAAAACAACAATATTCACCACACACAATATCTGTTCAACACAAACCATAATATTCACCATAAAATAGCAAACCTAATTATATCATTCAACATCCAGAATATCATAAAAAAAACTAGCGTTCTTCGAAATACCATCCAGCAAATTAATAAAAATAAATAAATAAGGTTATAAAACTGTGAACTATATCTTATAAAACACTCTGCATATCATGTAAAACTGTAAACTATATCCTGTAAAATTGTGGGAACCGAATCTGTGAAAATCAATTAAATGGAAGGAAGATTTAAAAGAGGAAGGAAATCGCCTCCGCAGGAAGATAATCTGATCGGGAAGGAAGTTTTTGAAAATGAGATTTAAAAAGAAAAGAGATGATCGGGAATGAAGATTTAAATACGTGCAATCTGATAAGGTTTTGAATTTTTGTTGGAATGTGGGGACTGAATATGTGAAAATCAGTTAAACGGAAGTGGATAAGGACTGTGGACAGATGGTGGACAAAGGTCAGTGGACAAAGACCTTTTCTCAAAAAACAAAATGTACCATTCTTGAGGTGAAATTGCACAATTTAAAAACTGAGACAATGCCAAAAAAAATATAGCATGAAATTCAAGTCAAGGAACAAATCACTTGAAAAAGGAAATATGGTAAAGTGTCCTAATACATTAGCAGTAATGGTAAACTTGGATACTTTCTAGTGAAAATAGCTAAATTACAAATATACCCCTGTAAGAAAACAGATAATGTAATATATACATACGCACCAAGCAGGCAAATCATTTGAAAAAGAAATGTAGTAAAAGTGTTTCTCTTAGTGATTAAACATACACAGAAAAATTGTAGAAAGTCACTTGATCTAAAGATTCTAGACCATTAAAAATCACAGAAAAAATAGAAACTCTGTTTCTCAGAAAAAAACACAAGATCAGACAAGGTTGTAAACTTTTCCTATACATAATTATATTTGTAAGATAAACTCAAAAATAATGTTAAAATATCATGTTATTCGGCACAAGATCAGACCATTAAACTCTTGTGTAACTATCAGGACCATTAAACATAATTATATTTGTAGTATAATTATCAGGATCAGTTATTTCAAACAACCGATCCTGATACTATCAGGATCGGTTATTTTGAAACAACCGATTTTGATAACTCCCTAGGGTTCTTATTTTCATTCTGCACCTCTCATTTTCAACTTAGCGAAAATCAACCCCCCCCCTCTCAGCTCCTCCGTCTCTCTCTCTGTCTCAGTCTCTCCCTCTTTTAGGGTTCTTATTTTCATTTCGCGCCTCTCATTTTCAACTTAGCAAAAATCAAACCCGCCTCTCAACTCGTCCGTCTCTCTCTCTCGATCATGTCAAAAAAAGGCAAAGAAGACAAAAACTGACAATGATGTGCCATCCATCTCTTCCAAGTTCATGGAATGAGATGAAGGGTGATGCCCCGGCTTATGCCCTTAAATTATACTTAAGGTACATACTGTTTATTTCCTCAAATCTCTTATGTACATTTGAGCATCTTTTGTATTTTCAATTTACACTAAATTGCAGTATTACAGTTCATGGTTTCAATTTTTTTTTTTTCATTTGAGCAAGGCTTTTTGAGATTATTCCATCGGCGGTGAAGAGGTACACTTTGAGGTATGCTAGCTAGGTTTTCCTTGTCTTTCAATTTAAATAATACATGTATCGAAGATGCATAAGCAAGCAAATGATATAAATATTTGTTCAGATTTTGAAGTTTGCACTGGTGGAGACGATAAAAGAGGGAGTGCCATACATGTGGCTGAATTTTATTTTGCTATTGCACCAAATTTCTTCAACTATTGTACTTCTATTTGTGTTTCATGAATTTTATTTTGTGTTCTTAATTGGTTTTGAGCTTCAATAAATCAATGGTAAATAAAAAAAATATTTCATGCTGGCCAGCAAATATATATAGAAGATGGCCAAATAAAAAAAAAATTTAGATCCAATATAATATCAGGATCGGTTGTTTGAAACAACCGATCCTGATATAAACAACTAATCCTGATAGTAACTATTAGGATCAGTTACTAGCATAAACAACTGATCCTGATAGTTACTATCAGGATCGATTGTTTCATAAACAACCGATCCTAATAGTTACTATTAGGATCGGTTATTTAACCAATCCAGATTGGTGTAGTATCAGTATCGCCTTCATCAGAATCGGTTGTATTCCGATACTAATATGCGTATATAATCGATCCTCATTCCATATTTTCCAATAGTGGATTTCTGATATATTTCATATTTTTACAAGGCTTATATGTCAAATCAGCGGGAATCTCCAATAGATTGGATCAATTTTATATTATTTTATTTTTCTTTTGATTTTGATGTGGTTATCCGGCTGAGATTTTTGCCTAATTACCCAAATAATAAAAAAGTAAACCTTTCATGATCCAAGGGTTTTGTAAATATATCAGCAACTTGATGCTAAGTAGGAACAAAGTAAGTGGAGATATCTTTGCTTTGAATTCTTTCACAAATTAGATGACAATAAATTTCAATGTGTTTATGTCAGAGAATGTCAAAAAAAAAAAAATTAGGATCACAATATTTTATGTATTTATCTAGAAGTGACTTTTGAACCGGAATCAATAACTCAGATCTAAAACACTTTTATTTTTTTCAATAACACAAAGAAATATTTTAATTTTTCTTACAGCTGCAAAAAATCCGGCCTGAAAAATATTGATCCGGGTTATTTGTCGCAATCTTTTTAATAAATCAAATTATATAGTATTTTATCTATTTTTAAAGAAATATATAATATATTTCTAATATTTTAATAAAAAAATAAATAAATTATAACAATTTCTGTTTAATTAAAAAAAACTTAAAACAGCAAATTTAGCTAACATTCCAAAAAAAATTTGGCAGTTTGGACAATTTTCAAAATCTTATCAAAAAGATGTAGATTATGAAAAAAAAATTCTTTTTTGGATATTAATAAAAAAATTTGGCTACTTTTAACACCTCACTTTTCTAATTCCAACCGAGCAGTGCTCTCGGGATTCCTCCAGAACGAGATAAAAGGAAAGTGAAATGGAATTAAAAGGAAATAAGTGAAATGGAATTAAAAGGAAAAAAAAGAAAGGGATATTGCATCTGGACCGTCCATCACTTGTGTTTGGAGACCACATTTTATATTTCAAAAATATATATTATTGTTAAATAGGTAGAAAATTACTTGATATAAAAGTTATAAACAACTGAAACCGAGAGTTCTAAAAATATATATCAATTGGGCCTTGCTTATTGGGCTTTATAGGGCCCATCAAATGAAACATGTTTAACCTCATCAAATATTCAATTTTGGAGAGAATGAAGTCTCCTCCTTTAGTCAAGTTCGCTAATCACTAATCACTAGAAACAGAAATCAAAGTGAAAGTCTTATCATTCACAAAAGAGCCCTAGAATGACAACAGCTTCAGCTTACTATTCTATCAGTAAATTTTCTATCAGGTCCTAATGCAAAAAATGGAACAGATTGACAAATGACACTGACGTCCGCCCGAAAATGAAAAAAAACAAAATATCAATCAGATTTTGCCTCCAAAACCTTGGAACCCAGCAAATAGGAGATAAATGCATCAAGGCAAGCATAACGAATTTGCATCTCTTTCAAATTCCATTGCTCCCAGTTGCTCTGAGTTGCATTCTTCGGTTTCTCCAATTCAAAACTCAGAATCTCTCGGGCATAACCCTTCAGACCCATGCATTTCTTTGTTTCTATTCGCAGAAATGCATTGCATGGTTTTTGTAGGTCCATGGACTTGGTGCATTTGAGCCCGTAGTGGCCTTTTAGTTTAGCCAAGTCTTCACCAACCCCAACACCTGGAATTTTAGTAAAGCAACAGTTGTTCAATAAATTCTAAATAGAGTGCTGGCATTCGGTATACTTTACTAATCCTATGTTACATTCTTTTTGTGTTTTGTGCCAAATTTACCAGCATTTTTTTTCTTTTTTTCTTTTTGGAGGCTTCTACTATTCAAACGTATTTCTTTGCATGTTTTGCTGTATCTATCATGTCAAGCCATCATCACACTGACCTAATTTTGATTGGCTTTAAAAATAAAAATTGTTAAATCCCAAACAACCAACATCGATCCTGGTCTTAATCATACCTACAAAAGTAATCATCTCATCAAGAAGAAATGCCTTGAGTGAATCGGGAACGGGGTTCATGTAAATCAATTGCAATATCAAGCACCTGTTCCCAATGCAGAGTTGAAGAAGCGCTATCTTGTTGTCTTGGTGGCGGACACGGTTGGGCTTCCACTCGCAATCAAGGCCCACCACAATTTTCTTTCCATCAGTGGTGGGATGGGCTGCACGGGTGTCACAGATCCATTGGTCGGTGATCGAGGGGTCAGTGGTGACAGTGGTGTCTATCTCATAGGGACCAAAGAGGATCTTTGATTGAGTGGTCTTGGAAGGAGTGCTTCCGTCGGTGGTTGCTCTGGTGGAGGTGGTGGTGGAGGCAGTGGAGTTAGGGGTGGAGGTGGTGGCTGGGCCAGTTTTCCTGCTTCATTTATTTAAAGTAAAAAGATAAGCTAGATATTATAAATTGTTTAAAAATAGCTAGTAGGTGCATTTTCATGTTAACAAATTACAAATTTTTCAATTTAGATTATAAATATCTAAATCAAGTGTTTATGATGGGTATATATCTAAATTTCAAATATTAATATTATTATTACTACCTTTTTTTTCTTAATAAAATGACTCCATGAGCCACTGACTCCATTAAAAATCATCAAGTTCAGCATACATAAACTAGTTCCAAAAGAGTCAATAATACGTGTGGTGGCGGTATCAAAGTAATACACCCAACTTTTGCTTTTACTCGGTCCAGAATGTTTAAACATAAAATAAGCTATATCTGATATAGAAACAAAATTGTCAACAACAAATCTATGGTGAAGATTGAGGTCCAAGAAGAAGCACATCTATACCAGACATTGACATCCAACTTGACAAGTCTTTGTAATTAAGAGATGGTTTAATTGCCTTCTAAACTAGTACCAGGCTCAAAGTTTAAATTATCAAGCACTAAATTAAAATTATTAATTTAGACCGGAATACAAAAACTAAACAAACCTTGACACTGTTGAAAAACTAACCTTTTATTGTTCCTGCCTTCATGGAAAAACCCGCCTTGTTGTCCAGATGGGCCAGGCCTTGGGTTCAAAACAAATAGAAAAGTTAACAATACATACCAACAGATGAAATAAACAAAATACATTGAGAAATAACGAAGAATCAACACGTCAAAAGTGTAAAAGAAAATGACGGTGCTATTTCAATTATTACCCTATTATTAATTGAAGAACCCCTTGGGACACATTCACCTTTGGAACTCTAAGAACACACCATAAAACAATACAAGCAAAACTTCAACTATCCAATGTTATGTTTTGGATTGTATGACATATTAGGTCCCTGAATATGAGTACTATGATTCTTAGGTATTCTGTGCCCGATTTGAAAGGGGTGCATCTTTTCTCAGTATAAGAATGGTACACCTTTCAATCGATTAATTCCTGCGTAAACATAAATAAACCCTGACCTGATCTAAAAAATGAATTGTCAACAACAAAATCCATGGTGAAGTTTGAGGCCCAACAAGAAGCACATCCATACCAGAAAAAGGTGGAACTAAACAAATCTATTGTTTAATTGGCTTTTAGTACTGGTACCAGGCAAGTGTTATTTTGAAGCACTAAATTTAGAGTATTTAAATTAGACTGAAATACATATTACAAAAGGTGGAACTAAACAAATCTCAATATACTAACCTTTTCTTGTTCCCTCCTTTACCAAAAAACTTGCCTCGTTGTCCAGATGGGCCAGACCTTGTGTTTAAAAAGAAATAGAAAAATTAAATACACACAGAAATAACAAAAAGCCAACATGTCGAAAGTTCAAAAGTTCAAAAAGAAAATGACAGTTCTGCTGAAATTTTAAAAATTTCAATTGTTACCCTATCATTCAATGAAGAACCCCTTTGGGCACATTCACCTTTTGACCCCTAAGTTCATTCTCTCCTAAGAATACGAAAAAACCATACAAATTTTCAACTATTAAATGGAATATTTTGGATTGCAGGACACATTCGGTCCCTGAATATTGGTACAATTATAATTCTTAGGTTTTTTTTGTGCAAATCCGAGCTTTAGATGCCCATACATTGGAACTTGATTATTCACATGTTAACTTGAAAGTTTAAGCAATGCAAACCCTCAAATTAATATCCCAAAAATGCCTTACTTCTGTGCCTGATTTGAAAAGGGTACATCACTAGGCATGTTGGTTGGTTTGTTATCCATCTTTTCTGCGATCAATCAAATATAAAAAGAAAAGATTATTTCTACCTTCCAACTTAGCAAGATCTCTCTTATGAGTTACGAATTGTGAAAATTTTCATTAATGAAAATACTGCATAACACAGCTCCTATTAAAATTTTGGTTGGAATAAAGGTAAAGATTAAATTTGTCCCCCCTAATTCCAACCAGAGAAAAGTTAAGAAGAAAAAAAAGATATAATATATCATTCAAACTGGGCAAGGCAAAAGAACGGGGCTTTTAATGGGTACCAAAGCAAGACTCTTATGGAAGAATTGGGGCTGCAGTCAGACCTAAGTAGAACCATATTCTGCTACACGTAACAGGGACATAAGTGGAATAACATAGTCACTTTAGAACTTATGTTAACTTTCTGCATGTAGGATTTAATTTTTCGGATCATGTTGTATTTGAATTTGAGAGAATTTTATTTACCAGTAACAGCTATGTAAGGTTAAGAAGTAGAATAGCATATAGATGTTTCTTTTCCTTTTCCGTAATTGCAATGTAAGACATGTTTTAATTCAATGCATGCCTAAGGGCTTTCCTCAAAACTCATCTACATGTTTTAATTCATTGCAATTTTTCGGATCAAATGTTTGCAAGGGTGAACCAGGCGCGCTACTGGGTTTCATTTTACTGATGTCTTAATTTGTGTTTATTTCCATTTTCAATCCACTTTTTGATGCTCAACTGTTTTGAGCTTTGCCTTTCTATAATGTAAGTTATAATGTAAGTTACAAGACCCTCATTTTTTCTCAAAAAAATAAAATTTCAGCTTTTTAATAATTTTACAGAAATTAGATATTTTATTGTACTTGGAACAAACTGGTCAAGAATAAAGGTGTTTCTGGTCAAATGATGTGGATACTGATATGTGTTAAAATGAGAGAATTGAATTATTTTCTATTTTGGTTCTGATCAACAAAGTTCAATTGGAATTCATCTCTATTGAATTCTATTGAATTGAAATCAATTGAACTCCCATCAATAGTGTGTTCCGATCATAGTGTAAAGGTAAAGATTAAATTCGTTCCCCATAATTCCTACAAATCTCACTAACTCTGCTAAAAAACGAACCACATTTGGTTGTCACATCGCTAAAACCTCTTTCTTTCCACTGACAACACAAAGAACAGTTCTTTTAAGAAAAGGGAAAAAAAAGAAAATCGAAATTAAAACCCTAGAAAGGAAAGAATTACCTGAATGAATAAGTAAATCGAATTTCGCAATGCAGTCGTCAGGCAAAAGAGAATCGAATTTTGGATACAGTGAGAAGGATTGGAAGCTTTAGACCAGACAGCAAGAAAACGCATCCGATTGACTAACAGCTAACAAGAACTGTTATTTAAACGGGTCGGTACAGGCATGGTTTTTCGAATTCTACTCAATCTTTGAGTTTTAAATCGGAATTTGAATCCGCAATAATTACAGCGCACGCACAGAGATATACGAGAGGTGAATTTGGATTGCAAAGCAATTCGAGCGACAGATTCAAATCGGACGGTCCCGATTCAAAACTCAAAGATTGGGTTACTTTAGCGAATTCCGACCCTTCTGGTTTTTCTGGAATTCGCATCTCTGAGATATCTCATATTTTGCGTGACTTTTTGGAGAATTTCAACCGTTAAAATACATTCTGCACGAATCTCAAAGCTCAAATAATACTGGCCCCCTGCGCTATCCCGAATAGGCACCGGACACGTTGGTCATGGAAAATATGAGATATCTTAGAGGATACGCACTCGTTTTTCTGGGCATTTGATGAAATTAAAATGAATTTACGGGTCGGATCTGATTGTTTTATGTGGGTTCGATTTTTCATCATATTAGACCCATCTTGAATTCTGGAAACGGATGAATTCAGATGCAGTGAAGTAATTTAATTTTTGAGTTTTAAATTGGGACTGTTCAATTCGAATCTGCCATAATTATTGAAAGTGGAGCGCACACAATTCGAAAGATGAATTCGAATCACAAAGCAATTTTCAGCGACGGATTCAAATTGAACGGTCCTGATCCAAAACCCAAAAATTGGATTACTTTGGGGATCTAGATCTAGGATACAGATGCAGATCGAATAGTGGTAAAACCATATCTATATCCGTTGTTAATTTTCATATACTGATACGGATTGAATATCGAATATCCGTAGATATACGTAAATATTTTTATAATGTATGGTAAATTATATGGTATATATTTACTATTCGAATACAGATAATTAAAATTCAAAATCATATATGTATTCGTACGGATATTCGAATATCGGATCAATGTTGCAAAAAATGGTCTTAACGGCCGTTTAATTGTTAACAGCAGCCAAATCGTTACGAATACACTTAACGAATTCATGTTTGCGAATGAAAACGATTAATCAACCTTTTTTCCAATTAATAGGCCGTTTTACTAATCGTTCATTTATTCCTATTTATTTTAATTTATTTAAGTGAATATTTATTTTTCGCATTGACTTTTTTTCTGTGATAGTGTGTGATAATAAGTATTATAAATCATGTATTGTAGTTTTATTTGTGCTTAGACATATATCCAATATTTTATATATATATATTTTTCTTACTTACTTTGAAATTCATTAATTTTTCTATTATTTATTATTAATTACTGATGTAACTTTTTCAATTTTTCATTTATAAAATTAAGTTGTTATCATAAACCAAATTTAGTGATTTTATGTTAGAATATTTCATTCCTTTCAAATAATATGTTATTACTTATTAGTATTTGAAAAAGTTTAATTCTTGAATTTATTTTTTCATTAAAATAATGTGTTACTTGCACATGTAAAGTGCTTAGTATCATGTTATAATAATAGAACTAAATTAAATTAAGTTTACTTGATAAGTTTAATGAGTTAAATAAATTATTTTTAATAAATTATGATATATATACAAATTTAACAAAAATGTTAAATTGTCCACATAATTTCGATTAATCGGCCACATACCGATTAATCGCTTGGCAGTACCCTATCTATCCAAGACCGCATACCGTTATTTACAACACTGTATCAGATATTCATATATAATTTTCAAATACAGATACAGATACGATTGGATAATATCCGATCCGTTTGCACCCTACCTCAAGGCACTTGAGGATCAATTGGCTCAAATCTATAAAGCACAACTTCTTTAAGATTTAGGCTAATATATAATGAGGAGGGCTCAAATCTATCATGCCTTTAAGATTTGTGTCGTGCTGTGACTATTTATATCGTGATTTGGATAGCGTGTTGTAATCAAGTCAGATTTTTAATTACCAGCGTATCATGCACCATCTCAATAATGTCTGGTAGCATACTCACTGATTTTGTGCCAATTTCTAAATTTTTTTTTTTTTTTTTCCAATTCCATTAACAACATGATTCTTCTCTAAAATTGACAAGGCAATCAACACGTGCGACAAAAATGTGTAGCTCTTCATATCAATACTCAAAATTGAAATAGAATATTGTTGAAATCTAAGACTTTTTCAACCCGGAACCACAACCCATTGACATTTATTAGTCCCACATTTCTTATTGAAGTAGTTTATCAGATAAATATTATTCGCAAAAAAGAGTGCTTAGCACTTTTTTTGTAAAGCTTTTTAATGTATTTTCAAATTTTTATTGTTTTTTTTTTTAATCTTTTTAAGGTATTTTTAATTTTTTTTTTTATTGCTTGTATTATCCCAAATTTTTATTTATATCATATTAAAGAAATAAACCAAAAAATCATATTTTGTGGAGAATTTGAAAAATATCAGGGCCTCTAAACCAATCTACGACTTCATATATGGGGCTGCAAATTGGTTTAGAGGCCCTGATATTTTTCAAATTCTCCATAATTTAAGGTGTTTTCTTTTAAAGGGTATAAATACAAATTTCGGTGGTATAATAGACAAATGTTTTTATTTAAAAAACAACGATATACATTATTTTCAAATTTATTGGAAATCGCTCATATTTTTAATGCGTTTTTAATTTTTTTATTGCTTGTATAATATACAAATGTTTTTATTTTATTTGAGAAACAACGATAGAAATTAATTTCAGATTTATTAGAGATCACTCCTTTTTCATGTAATATTATTTTTTATTGCTTGCATGTTAGACAAATGTTTTTATGTAAGAAACAATTGAAATTAATTTTAGACAAATGTTTTTTATTGCTTGCATGTTAGACAAGCACATGACATGTGTGCTTAGCACTCTCTCTTTTTTAATCTTTTTAATTTATTTTCAATTTTTATTGCTTGCATAATAAACAACTTTTTTTTTCTAAGAAACAATGATGGAAAATAATTTCAGTTAGAAATCACTATGATTTATGATTTTTGTCTTCACATTCCTACATTTAATATACATTTTATACTTTTCGAATCCATGTTTCTTTTTAATGTCCATAGATAAAAAAAAAAGGTTACTATTAAAAATATTATACTTTAAATTGTATTATTGTTTACTTCTATCAACTTCATTCTTTAAAACATGAAATTATATGATTCAGGCTCTTACATTATATGGGATATTTTGTGTGGTACACAAGTTTTGATGAAGGATCTAACAAATGGATTTAAGAAGGTGCTGGAGATGACTATGTTCTCTCTAAATAAAATTTAATAATTTTGTTATTTATATTTTATAATTTTTACAATGTTATAAGCAAAATCATTTCCTCTACTTCCCCTCCAGCATTACACATGTTGGAAAATTTAATTATGCCTACAATAAATTAAATATAAACTAAATAAAATACTACTTGTCTTTTATCTTCTTCTAATTATTTTTTTTCGAATACTACTTGTTATCCTATTAGAGCAAGGATTAGGAATATTTGAGCCTTTTAGTGTTGTACTGGTACTAATTTGTGCAAGAAGAACAATACTACTTGCTGTGCACTAAATAAAATACTACTTGCATGACAAGGTATGAATAATTATTTTGAGGAGGTATGGATACTTGCACTACAATGTACAAATACTTGTTCAACGATATATGAATGCTGATATAACGAGGTAAAAATACTTGCTCGACGAGGTAGAAATGCCAACGCGACGGAAAACCCAAAAATACTTCATTATTTATTAGATCAAATAAATATGAACCACACAACAAAATAAATGAAGCAATTTTCATAAAAAAAAAAAAAATCATACGTTACATAAAGACTTTGCAATCCGTTACATAGATACTACACGGCAGGTGACACTATAAATCCAATAAGAAAACAAAAGCTAGCTCACCGACTTTCTAGTTCCAAGGCCTAGGCATTTGCTAAACCCGGAACGGGTAGAACCCGTTTTGCCCGGCCCGTACCCGTTACCCGTGGTACCCGTACCCGTTGCCCGGATACAAACGGGTAGACGGGTAATAAACGGACCGGACAACCTAATTTGAAAAAAAACCCGTTATACCCGTACCCGTCTACCCGTACCCGCCTATCCGTACCCATCTACCCGCATACCCGTACCCGTTACTCGTACCCATCTACCCGCATACCCGTACCCGTTACCCGTACCCATCTACCCGCATACCCGTACCCGACCCGTTTCACTTCAAAAAAATTTGAATTTTTTTGAAAAAAGCAGAAAAAAAAAAAAAAAAAAAAAAAAAACCGGGCGGACCGGACCCGTACCCGAATACCCGGATCCGTACCCGGGATACCCGTACCCGTCAACCCGCAACGGGTACGGGTAATAAACGGGTAGGGTAGTGGTTTTGGGAAAACTACCCGTCTACCCGTTGCGGGTTGTACCCGTACCCGTCCTACCCGTCTACCCGCCCTACCCGTTAGCAAACCACTACCAAGGCCATTTGGGGTAAGGTTTCTAACAGAGTAGGTTTTACTCAATGCAGCGCACGAACACTATAAAGTGCTGTTTTGATTTTATAATCAGTGAGCTGCATGAAGCTAAAACTACTGTGTTAAATTGGTTACCCAATTCACGGCACAACACCGCTCATACAAAAAAGAAGGAACCGAAAAAAAATATAAATCTATGGAGGAGAGAGCCAGCTGGAGAGAAGCAGGGGACATCATTGGAAATGAATATTTATCTTAAAAGAATAACAAAAGGGTTATGCTTTTTGACACAACAAAATTACACCAAAAATGTTAATTATAAGAAGTTTTCAAAAAAATTAGTATAGACGGGTTAAATCAGGGACAAGCTCAGAAAATTCAAATTGAGAGTTAGATAATTTAATATAATATAATTTTATTTTATAAGCAGACTCAAAAGATTACTAATTTTATATTTATAAGAGGATTAAGTCCTTCTATACTCTCACTTCTCTTGGTTACTAGAACAAAACATGTATGGTTAGTTTTCAAGAAATAACAGTATTACTAATAATTTACTATAGATCGTAATATTCTTATATTTTCTTTCATAATTTTTCTAGCTACAAAAATAATAATGTATTACCTGAAAAATAAGACAGGAAAGTTCATATAAAATATATTTCACACATCTCATGATCTTTTTTTTTCCTCTGATGAAATAGTGTATGTTAAATGTTTTATATAATTCTGTTAGACTTGTTTTCAGAAAGCTATTGACTATTTGCTGCTTTGCAACTTTCTGTTTCTCTTTTATACATAGTAAATATTTTCTGATAGCAAACAAATTACTTTTTAGATGTGATATATCTACGAAAATTGCTATTTTTCATGGATGATTTCTGGAGATTTTAACTAATGAACACAATTTGTTAAAATCAACTGCTAAGGATATAGATATAATAGAATGTATCTTAAAAATTACATGCGTTAAGATTATTCAAAAATTAAAATGACTATAAAGATGCACGTAACATAATTTGTGTTTTAATATCATCCTTGCGATTTGTACTTACAAAATTTATCTTTTATTGTCTCAGTTTTAGAACTGAAAACTTAATTGTATATTTTTATGAGCACTACACAATGCCACACCCCTAGAGACATATTGCTAGATGCCGACATCAAGCTTAAATAAAAAAAATAAAAAAGTGTGACGAGCTGTGGACAAAGCATTATACAAAACATATTAAAAACAATTAATAGTTTTGCAGCTTGTCAAAGCTTTATACATAACATAACATAGAAGAAAGTGTGCTTTTTAAAATATATTTCAAAGTGAAAGATAAGTCATCGGTCATTAGATTAAATCCTCATATCCGAAAATCATGAATATTTTTTAAATAGCATGATCATCATATTATGTCTTTTTTGTTTCACAAGTATTATTATAATTAATTAGATTTTCATATTAACATTGATAGAACATTATTTAAAATGATGATTATTGATAGAAATTTATTACGGTACATTTTCTTTAACATTTGATAGAACAATATTTTTGTTCTCCTCAAATTTCGCCTTCAAAAAAGATCTTTAAAGTCGTAGGATTTTATTTTACAATTCTAACGGATCCAAATTCATTTTTATTGTATTTTCCAGTGAAAATGTACGATTAAATTAGTCCACAGAGGTGATCTGCAGTTTTGAATTAGAACTATTATATGACTTTAACCAATTAAATGTAAGTTTTCAGTTTTTTTTTTCAATAAATTATTTAGTTTCGGATTTAATATTTTAATGAATTTAAAATTATGATATATAAAGATTTAAAATAACGAAATAATAAAAGTATTTAATATTTAGAAACGATATTAATTAAAGTTACTAATTAAGTAACTTAGATTCAAGGTTCGGTGTAATTGTCTGGGATAGTTGTTAAATTTTTTAATGTTATAGTGACTTTAAATGCACAATAACAATTTCATTGTTAAAAAAAATAAAAGACTTACAACGGGTCAAATAATCCTCCTTCTTAGATCTAAACTCATTAATTTATTCTCATGAAATCACGTAAATTACTCTAATCAACTAATAATACTTATCTACTCTAAAAAACATCATATTACTTCTTTCTTCATCTCTATCTACGACTAGATCCATTTTCGTCCGATAGCCACCGCGCTCTGACGGTGGAATTGCCGCGCTCCGACCAAGATCGGGATAAAGAATCTACACTTCGAGTTTCGACGATACCGTACTCTCGGCTCCAATCGGCTCCCTCCTCTCTCTTTTATTCTCAACTTCTCCGCTTGAGGAGATAGAGACAAGCGAGAGAGAGGGATATCACTATGTCAGAGAAGAAATTAGAAAGAGTGAGAGGAATGAAATGGAGAAAGAGGCAGAGAAAGAAGCGAGCAGCGACGACCAGAATTTCTCCTTTTTTTTTTTTCTTTTTCTTTTTCTTCTTCTTGATAGTTGTTAAATTACAGTACCGTTGCTGTCAAGGCAGCTCCTGTGTATTTATTTATGTTTATTGTTATTAGATGAATTATGCATATTGAAATCGATCAAAACATGTCTGCAAACTTTGCTTTGTTTTGTCCAAT
This sequence comes from Carex rostrata, assembly GCF_964058835.1. Lineage (NCBI taxonomy): Eukaryota > Viridiplantae > Streptophyta > Magnoliopsida > Poales > Cyperaceae > Carex > Carex rostrata. The sequence goes on from NC_135929.1 coordinate 11,486,276, forward strand.
TACCTGTAGCGTTTGTATTGATTCATGTACTTTATTTAAATTTCAATTAAGTCACTTGGCAGCAACTGCCAAAGTCAAATTTTTCAAAAAAGACAATACTTAATATAAATATGGACATTATCCTCATTTCTTAAAAAAAAAAGAAAAAAAAGACAATACATGTCCTGTAACCGGTGCCGAAAATAACTTTGAAAATTGAATAGTACTTCGTAGCGAATCATAAAAACAAAAACGAAACGTCCTGGAATCCATCGAATGATTTATAGCACAAACCAAACACCCTCTAAAAGGAATGGCAAACAAGGAAGAAAAAAAACGATTAAAAAAATAACTCTTTCCTAACTGTTAATTTTTGTAAGAGAAAAGAGATGTACGAAAACAACTTATTATTGCAATCTTATTATTTTCTTTACATGTATCTCTATTTATAGAAGAAATAAAAAAAACTATAGCTATTGCACTATTAATTACAACCACTAACCATTATCTCCTAGTCTATTAATTACATGACACTATTTCTTACAAATAACCGTTATTTTTAACACTAACATACATGGTAACGCCCCTTTTCTCTTGTTCAATTTAAAAGCCCCGAATAGTACTGTGAAATTTAAGCATCATGAACTCGGGGGGTATTTGTAGGCATAAACTGCATAGAAAGATTGTACACATGTAAGAACTAGAAGTATGAAAGCAGCGATGAGAGAAATTATTGACCATGGACTGCTGAAGGAATCACGCATCAATTTTGCTCGCTGCCTATTCCACCATGATTCACTGTATCTCTTCACTTCCGTGCATAATTCCGCTAAATAGTTCTCTTTCCCCCAAGAACCACCTTCGGTAACCTGGTTGAGGAAATCAGCCAACTCCGCTTCACTTCCTAGACAGTTCTCAATGATTCCGCACTCTTGTAATATTGTCACATCATATGGTGTGTTAACTAGATCATCCAAGATTAATACAAACCTTGTAAAGGGTGACTGCTCTTTGCCATATTTGGAATGTTCAAATGCCATAAGGTTTGCGAAAATAGGCTTAGTGGCTGAACTGATTTCTAGTCTAGGGATTTTCAAGACACCATATTCAAATGATATGTCGAGCATATGTTTCGGGTTGCTCTTTGGTGCGAATTTCACGCCCTTTTGTTTGAGCTCAGTGGCAGAAGGGATCACCATTGAGGATATATTCCCGGTAGAATTCGGCAATGACATTGGCAAGCTTCGTGAATTCGAATGATGAAATCTTCTTTTGAGCAAACCTTTGATTCTATTGGTGTCGAACATTCTGGTAAGATCAAATGATTTGGAACTCAATACAACTGCTTTCTCTGGGATGGGCACTAAAGAGTGGTAACAAAGATGGACCAAATGATGAATTTCAGTTGTTCGGTCTGGAATTTTGGAGTCTAAGGAGTCTAGGGAGTCTGGGGTTCGAATTGGTGACAAAAGAATATAAGCAATTAATTTAACAAAATACATTCTATCTGATACTATATTTAAATTACTAATGTCGTACAACTTATCAATTATAAAGAAGGGAATTTGATTCTCTAGAAGTAGCAAATCATCCAGTATGAAAAATGAATTCCAGCCAATCTCATCAAAATATGCGGATTCCTTTTCTAAATATTTTAAAAAGTACTCGAGCACAAAGCATCCGTCAAGCAACATCATCTTAACAAATGCTTTGCTGTCAAGATCATCAAACGTCTCATTATAACACTTTCGTGTTCTCATTTCAAGCGACTTCATCTCTGATATACAGAGATCCAAACTTAAGTGGTCCCCACGGGACAAGAAATCCTGCAAGAACCGCCTTTTTTGTTCCTCCAAGGCTCGGAGGTGCTTTTGACCATGGTGGAATGGGCCGATGGAGATGGCAGAGGGCTCGAATAAATTTTTCTTGCTTTTTGAAATGTTATGTGGTGTGCGAAAGATTGTGAAGTTCTTTGCCTCATCCGTATTGGCCCATAATGTGTCGAGTTCACGTTGCAGAGAGGCTTTGAGATCTACAACTATCTGGATTTCTTCCATTAATATTTTTTTGGTGAATGGAAGAGTTTTGGTTGAACTTGAACAAAACGAACTCTATCATTTGTATTTATATTGATCATTAATTAGTGTGGCCCCATCACAGCGTGATCTGGAAGATAGAGCTTGGAGAATGATAGGACCTTCGCCCTCTTCTAATTATTGTGCATACATAACCTTGAATTAACCTTCATGCATAAGAAAATAAAAATGCTACTTTTCAACATAGCCCTTGCATTGTTGAAAAATCTTTCCTGAAATAAATTAGGTCTAACAGTGAGCCATGTAATGCACAATGAATGCAGAGAAAGTTAAGTCTTCCTAATTAAATTCATAACTATATTTTTTTTCTTAACTAGTGTATGGAGAATTGTGGTTCTGGAACTAAATTACTACTTCTTTTATTATTGATTACAGGACACCTTTCTGATGTTGCTAAGAATAATCTAATCTATATTTATCATTATTTTATAACCCTCAAAGAAATGGTTCAATAATTATGACCTACACTGGAACTAGATGCCTCCGAGTAGGCCTGTTATCTCAATCAAAAATAAAAAAATTAAACCATCAAAGTGTTTTCACAAGTGAAATGTTTATAATGGACCTTTTAGGAATAATTTATTACTGGTAGCCTCCCTTATAAATTGAAATTATATGACACTTATTCATTCGGCCTCTTCAATCCCAATTTTCTAGTTCCACTCTTGCTACGAAATGAAGTAAAGCAAAGAATTTCCATATCATCAAAGAGGAAAGATGAAGTAAAGAATAGAACATATGGGTGTCTCGACATTACGAAAAGCAAAGGTACTTTCACCCTTTCCTTGTCTTGCCATTATGTTCAGTTCCACCTCTTTCGAATAATGAAATCTTCAAATTTACAAAAGAGGAAAGAAAATCAAAACGAAAAGGTACCCTGGAAACGAAAGGAATTTAGTTGCCCAATAACCACATATTCCATTCTGATTGAGTTCAAATCCAGTGAAGTAACCCAATCTTTGAGTTTTAAATTGAGACCGTCCAATTCGAATCCGTGATAATCTATCCGAAATGGAGCGCACACATTCTGAGACATGAATTCGAATCACGAAGCAATCTCGAGTGACGGATTCGAATCGGATGGTCTCAATCCAAAACTCAAAGATTGGATTACTTTAGGGGATCCGGACCCATTCTGATCTCTCTTTCTTTTTATCATTAGTAGAAATGAATTAGTCAATTGATTTCGTCATGATGCTTACAAATTATTAACAATGTATTATGAAAAAAAGGCAAAAAGAAATTATTAACAAATGTTTTAAGGCTACCAATGAAATGAAATTGCAAATCATTGAGTACGTGCATGCAGCATAGGCAAAGATAGAGACACCGTAATTGAGTCCATCTATCAGAAGAGCCGTATCCATTTTGGAATTATATTAATTAATTGATTTGCCAGGACTGTACAATAATTTGATATGTTTGTATATATAGTAATCCAGTCCATTTGAAAGTTGTATTTATTTTATTTAAACTTATTTGGAAGCAAGTCGTTAAATGACCGAGTAATGAGCTATATATATATGAGGAGGGTTCAAATGCCTCCATGTTTTTGTGCCTTCATCATGCCTCCATCTCCCTCCATCATTTTCAAAGTTCAAACAGTCGATCCGAACCGCTCAACCTAAACTCCATACTAAAATATGTTTGGAGACCAAATTTTATATTTTTAGGAATTTTTTTACTATTTTTTTAGATAGGTAGAAAAATAATGTTTTTAGATGGTTCAGATTTACTGATTTTGTATATATATATATATAGAGAGAGAGAGAGAGATGGGCTACGGTGAGTTGCGAAGTAAAACGCGTTTCTACTTCACGCCGTATTTTTATTTTGAAAGTCCAAACGACCGATCCGAACCGTTAGATGTTTAATTCATATTGAAATGTGCATAGATACCAAATTTTACATTTTTTGAAATTTTTTTACTATTTATTAAGCATTTTTGAAAATTGTTGTTTTGTTGTGAACAGTAAAAAAACAGTAAAATTTTCTGGACCATCAGATCAGCGACTTTCAAAATTGCTTAATAAATAGTAAACAAATTCCAAAAATGTAAAATTTGGTCTCCAAGCACATTTCAATATGGAGAACAAGATGAACAGTTCGGATCGACGTTTTGAACTTTAAAATCGCAAAATATGAGCGTGAAGTAAAATAGTCGCTTTACTTCGCAACTCACCGTAGCCCATCTCTCTCTCTCTCTCTCTCTATATATATATATATATAAAATAAATGTTTACCACAAGAATTATTCAAGTACAATATTTTTTTTTAAGCCCCAGCAAATTAAAGAAAACGATGATTATAGGAAGTAACAAATGGCTAGTCAATCAAGCAATGAATTTCCATATCATCAAATAGGAAAGATGAAGTAAAGAATAACATAAAAGAAATCAAAAGAAAATGCACAAGCAAAGGTATTTCATAGTTTCTTGTGTTGTCATTATGCTGCACCTCTTTTTAAAAAAAATAAATCTTCAAATTTACAAAAGAGAAAAGACAACCAAAAAGAAAAGGGACCACAAAACGAAAAGAATAAGGGTCTGTTCGGCCGAATCACTGTTCACGTGGGAAAAACTGAAATTTTTTTTTTCCCACGGGAACAGTATTTTTCAGTTCAATTCCCGTGCCCGTGCCCATTCCCATTTGTCGGCCGAACAGGCCCTAAGTAATTATCTTTGATTCTAGCAATAGTATACTGAATTATGGTTACTTATTTATTGGGATAGCATGTCTTTGAGATTGACATATTGTTTCTAATTTAAATTACAGTAAAGAAAAGAAAAGAAATGACAAGATTTAGGTAGAATTGAAAACTAAACATTTATTATCAAATGTTTTTCTTATACCACAAAGACAACACTCTGGTTTTATATATGAATCGGACAATTATTATTATTCGCTATTGGGCTAATGGGCATACTGTATTGTCCTTATCTTTCAATATTTTTCATTAATTAAAGAGAAGTTTGGACTGGGCTGGGTCGTTATTGGGCTAATGGGCCATAACATAGATGCCTAAGTCAATAGGACTCATCTAAAATGGGCATACTTCCCAAGCAACCTCTCTCTTTTGCTCTGGGTCAAACTATGTTAAAACTTAAAATTTATCAAAAAAAAGTGTTGTTTAATGTTCAGAGAGTAAAATTGAATTTCTGAATTTTCCATGACAACTGGTTTATATTGCCTCATTCTAACCATTTTGAATAAATGGTGAAACTCAGGCGTCATCATCTTTCTTCACCATTTTCTGGGTTTTCTTTCTTTCGTTTGGATATGGGATTTCCATTCAGATATGGGATATGCTATTGCAGGAATTTGTCCAAATTACTCTTAATTATTACCCTTTTTTCTGTGACAAGTAGGGATTATATTGTTCCAGTTGAGTCAAATTTTCACCAATTGCAAGTGGCCGGGATGTTTTTTTAATGAGTAGTGAGAGGTATTAATTATAACTAGGACCCAATTAATAAGCTTAATTTGAGTTTTATTTTTTCAACCAGCGTAATTTTGGTGCATAGTTACTTTTGATTCACACTATGACTAGTTATAATTCTTGATATTCTGAATTAACAATTTTAAGAGATGATATTGCCACATCTTGATTTATTTTCCAGAATGCAGTGCTTGTGTAAAATTAGCCCTGATTTACATAATTCACTCGTGCAGTGAAATATATAAATAAAATCACCAAGATATGTATTATAACAGCCTCAAGATATGATCACCAAAAAATTTGGGCTGCGCGCTATAACCATGGTGCGCACTATCGGAAAGTGCCCTGTTTTGTTCAACCTATTAGACTCGAGTGGTAAGACTTTATCAACATTGTTGTACTGGTACAATACAATTTTAGATATATCAATCATCTGCTTTTTATTGAAATGCTTAATCCTGTGTAGTCATTGTACAATATCATACATGCGCAAATTAATTAGGCATGCACCTATGTGGTTTTTCTCTTTTTTGAAAAACTGATAGAAGCTATCAGTGATTACAGTAATTAATAAAATTAAATAAGAACAGCCTCACATCAATACAATCTAGAACAGCACCTATGTGGTTTGTCATTATGGGTGGGGCCCTAGAATTAAATTTTTTGTTTTTTTTTGAAATTTTCAAAAGTTCAATTTTCTGTATCTATCACATCTTTCTTTGTCTCTCTTTCAATTTTCGTATGCTGCATAAAGGGTATGCAGGATAAGGGCCTTAGAATGCGAGGAAACAAAAATTGAGCAGTACAAGCTTTCCTTAGGTTGCCCTGTGACACCAGAGTTTGGAAATTCAGTTAACAAAATTGTATGCCGAATGTTTTAGGTAATTCTGTTAGACTTGTTTTCAGAAAGCTGTGGACTATTTGCTGCTTTGCAACTTACTGTTTCTCTTTTATACATAGTAAAGATTTTCTGATCGCAATCTAAAAAAAGACAATACATGCCTGTAACCGGTGCTGAAAATAATTAACCTTAAAAATTGAATAATAAAGGACACAAAGTAAAGGAATTCAAATATATATATAGTGCAGAGTAACAAGGTGCTGTTGAATAAAACTTCGTAGGAAATCATAAAAAAAAAAAAAAAAACAAGACAGACAAGATAGAACACTGAAAGGAATGACAATTGACAAACAAGGAAGAAAAAAAAAAGATAAAAAAATAACTCCTTCCTAACATACATGGTAACGCCACTTTTCTCTTGTTCATTTTATAAGCCCCGAATAGTACTGTGAAATTTAAGCATCATTAACTCGGGGGATATTTGTAGGCATAAACTGCATAGAAAGATTGTACACATGTAAGAACTAGAAGTATCAATGCAGCGATGAGAGAAATTATTGACCACGGACTGCTGAAGTAATCACGGATCAATTTTGCTTTATGCCTGTGCCAGCTTGATTCAATGTATCTGTTCACTGCCGTGTATAATTCCGCTAAATAGTGATCCATCTGCCAAGAACAACCTTCAGTGACCTGGTTGAGGAAATCAGCCAACTCCATTTTACTACCTAGCCAGTTCTCAATGATTCCACACTCTTGTAATATTTCCACATCATGTGGTGTGCTCACTAGATCATCCAAGATTAATACAAACCTTGTAAAGGGTGACTGCTTTTGGCCATATTTGGAATGTTCAAATGCCATAAGGTTTGCGAAAATAGGCTTAGTTTCATCGCCGATTTGTAGTCTAGGGATTTTTAAGACACCAGATTCAAATGATATGTCGAGCATATGTTTCGGGTTGATCTTTGGTGCGAATTTCACACCCTTTTGTTTTAGCTCAGTGGCAGAAGGGATCGCTAACGAGGATATATTCCTGGTAGAATTCGGCAATGACACCGACTTGCTTTGTGACTTCGAACAAGCAAATATTTTTGTGAGCAAACCTTTGATTCTATTGGTGCAAAATGATTTGGAACTCAATACAACTGCTTTCTCTGGGGTGGGCACTAAAGAGTGGTAACACAGATGGACCAAATGATGAATTTCAGTTGGAGGGTTTCGAATTTCAGCTGGAGGGTCTGGATTTTTGGAGTCTATGGTTCGAATTCGGGACAAAAAATAATAAGCAATAAATTGAAAAAAATACTTTTTATCTGCTACTTTATTTAAATTACCAATCTCCCACAGCTTATCAATTATAAAGAAGGGAATTTGGTTCTCTACAAGTAGCAACTCACGCAGTATGAAAATAGAATTCCAGCCAATCTCATGAATAAAATTGGAATTGTTTTCTAAAATTTTGAAAACCAAGGTATGAAAAGGTATGGAATTGTTTTCTAAATTTTTTAATAACTTGGAATTTTCTAAAATTTTAAAAAAGTACTCGAGCACAAAGCATTCGTCAAGCAGCATCATCTTGACAAATGCGTTGCTGTCAAGATCATTAAACGTCTCATTATAACACTTCCGTGTTCTTGTTTCTAACTTCTTCATCTCTGATATACAGAGATCCAAACTTAGGTTGTTCTCACGGGACAAGAAATCCTGCAAGAACCGCCTTTTTTGTTCCTCCAAGGCTTGAAGGTGCTTTTGACCATGGTGGAATGGGCCGATGGAGACGGCGGAGGGCTTGAAGAAATTTTTCTTGCTTTCTGGAATGTTATGTGGTGTGCGAAAGATTGTGAATTTCTTCGCCTCGTCTGTATTGGCCCATAATGTGTCGAGTTCACGTTGCAAAGAGGGTTCTGACAAAGGAGAGGCTTCAAGTTGCATTGATTCTGAAGGAGTGTATGTGTGGTGCATTGCATCGAGATCTACAACTATCTGGATTTCTTCCATTAATATTTTTTTGGTGAATGGAAGAGTTTTGATTGAACTTGAACAAAACGACCTTAATTTATCATTTGTATTTATATTGATCATTAGTACGTCTACTTCTTTTAATATTGATTACAGGACATGTTGCTAAGAATAATTTAATCTATATTTATCATTATTCTATAACCCTCAAAGAAATGGTTCTAATTATGACCTACACTGGAACTAGATGCCTCCGATCGAGTACGTAGGCCTGTTATCTCAATCAAAAATAAAAACGATATTAATAATTTAGAAAATAATTTACTGCAACCATGTATAGATGAGATGACTATTTAGAAAATAATTTAAATCCAACTTGATATGTATAGTGAGGTTTAAAGGCACCTTGAATATTTCCACTATCCTATAAAAATGATTTATTGAACCATTAAAATAATGCGAGCTTATATGCAAAATTTGATATTAATCATGTATTTTGTGTTTCAAAACTAATTCATCACAAAAAGATATCAATAAAACCTAGAAGTATATCTAATATTGGACTTATTTTGCTCTCAAAATGAAATATATATACTACGAAATGAAGTAAAGCAAAGAATTTCCATATCATCAAAGAAGAAAGATGAAGTAAAGAATAAAACATATGGGTGCAAGCAAATAATTTTCATATCATCAAAGAGGAAAGATGAAGTAAAGAATAACATAAAAGAAATCAAAAGCAAAAGTATTTCATAGTATACTTGTGGCAAGCAATGAATTTTCATATCATCAAAGAAGAAAGATGAAGTAAACAATAACAGGAAAGAAATCAAAAGCAAAAGTACTTAATAGTATCCTTGTTGCAAGCAATGAATTTCCATATATATCATCAAAGAAGAAAGACGAAGTAAAGAATAACATAAAAGAAATCAAAAGAAAAAGTATTTCATAGTATCCTTGTGGCAAGCAATGAATTTCCATATCATCAAAGAGGAAAGATGAAGTAAATAATAACAGAAAAGAAATCAAAAGCAAAAGTATTTCATAGTATCCTTGTGTCAAGGAAAAGAAATCAAAAGTAAAAGTATTTCATAGTATCCTTGTGGCAAGCAATGAATTTTCATATCATTAAAGAGGAAAGATGAAGTAAAGAATAACAGAAAAGAAATCAAAAGCAAATGCAAAAGCAAAAGTATTTCATAGTATCCTTGAGGCAAGCAATGAATTTCCATATCATCAAAGAGGAAATGAAGTGATGAATAACAGAAAAGAAATCAAAAGCAAATGCAAAAGCAAAAGTATTTCATAGTATCCTTGTGTTGCCATTATGCTCCACCTCTTTTAAAAAAATTAAATCTTTAAATTTGCAAAAGAGAAGAGAAATCAAAAGGAAAAGGTACCACAAAACGAAAAGAATAAGTAATTATCTTTGATCCTAGTAATAGTATTGAATTATGGTTACTTATTTATTGGGATAGCATGTCTTTGAGATTGACATATTGTTTCTAAATTACAGTAAAGAAAAGAAAAGAAATGACAAGATTTAGGTACAATTGAAAACTAAAAATTTATTATCAAATATTTTTCTTATACCACAAAGACAACACCCTGGTTTTATATATGAAGAGGGATTTACTTACACTCTTTTTTGGTAACACCGGATTACACTCTATATTTTCAAAGTCCAAACAATCGATCCAAACCGTTCAATATAATAGATATGTTAAAATGTACTTGCATATCAAATTTTACATTTTTTTTTGAATTTTTTTACTATTTATTAAAATAAGTACAAAAATTCAATGGTCTAAAAACAACAATTTTGTAAAATACTTAATATAGTAAAAAGAATTAAAAAAATATAAAATTTGAATTGCAAGCACATTTTAATATATCCAGTATGTTAAACAGTTTAGATCGACTGTTTGAAATTTGAAAACTTTAAAAATAAGAAATATAATTTAAAAAAATAGTGTAATTGAATTCTTCCTCTTTATATATATGAATCGGACAATTATTATTATTCGCTATTGGGCTAATGGGCATACTGTATTGTTCATTGTTCTTACTTCTTATCTTTCAGTATTTTTCATTTTCATAACCGTCCAACGCCGCTCCGTGCGTTAATTAAAGAGAAGTTTGGACTGGGCTGAGTCGTTATTGGGCTAATGGGCCATGATGCCTAAGTCAATAGGACTCATCTAAAATGGGTATACTTCCCAAGCAACCTCTCTCTTTTGCTCTCTGTCAACTATGTTTATTTTTGAAAGCTCGGTAGAGACTACCAAGATCTCTGTCTAACTATGTTAAAACTTGAAATTTATCAAAAAGTGTTGTTTAATGTTCAGAGAGTAAAATTGAATTTTTAAATTTTCCATGACAACTGGTTTATATTGCCTCATTCTAACCATTTTGAATAAATGGTGAAACTCAAGCGTCATCATCTCTCTTCTTCTTCTTTTGTTTGGATATGGGATTTCCATTCATATATGGGACATGCTATTGCAGGAATTTGTCCAAATTACTCTTAATTATTACGCTTTTTCCGGTGACAAGTAGGGATATATATTGTTTCAGCGGAGCTGTTCAATAACAACGGATTAAGTCTCCTTAAGCTTAATCCGCTTCATTTAACTTCCTTAGCTGCTTAATCATGTCGAACGCCGATTCCTTAGCGCGGATTAAGAACACCTTCTTTAATCTCCTTTTGTCCGAATCTTAATTCTCTACCCGGACCTTAAGGCACCTCTACCTCTTCTTTTAGCTTTCATCAACGGATTAAGACAACCGAATATCAGTTATTTAGCGCTCCTTAAGCTCTCAATTCTTCACCAATGGCAAGTGATTGGAATGTTTTTTTTAATGAGTAGTGAGAGGTATTAATTATAACTATGGTGCGCACTATCGGAAAGTGTCCTGTTTAATTTGCCTGTTTTTTAGGTTACATTTTCTTTAACATTTGATAGAACAATATCTTTGTTCTCCTCAAATTTTGCCTTCAAAAGATCTTTAAAATTGTCCGTTTTTTTTTTTTTTTGAAAGGATATAAATAAAAATTTTGGTTGTATAATAGACAAATGTGTTTGTTTAAAAAACAACGATATACATTAATTTCAGATATATTGGAAATAACTCATATTTTTAATGTATTTTCAATTTTTTTTATTGCTTGTATAATAGACAAATGTTTTTATTTAAAAAAAAGAACGATATACATTAATTTCATATTTATTGGAAATCACTCATATTTTTAATGTATTTTCAATTTTTTATTGCTTGTATAATATACAAATGTTTTTATTTGAGAAACAACAATAGAAATTAATTTCAGATTTATTAGAAATCACTCCTTTTTCATGTATTATTATTTTTTATTGCTTGTATGTTAGACAAATGTTTTTAATGTAAGAAACAACGATTGAAATTAATTTCAGATTAATTAGAAATCACTATGATTTATGGTTTCACATTCCTACAATTACTACACAATTTATCATTTTTTTTCACTACGCGCTTCTTTAATTTAAATCTATAATGCAAGTTTTTATCATTTTATGTTTTTAAAAAAATAGAATATTGTTGAAATCCAAGACTTGTTCAATCCGGATCCTTATTTCCTCTTTGACATTTATTAGTCCCACATTCCTTATTGATGTAGTTTATTAACTAGATATTATAGGGATTTGAGAGGAGGGAAATGAGTCCTCATGAAGGCACAGCAATGGATTGACAGAGGCAGTCCACACGTGCGACATGCACGTTTAGCAATTCATAATGTGAAAATTGATAGTGACGGCCTCTTGATCCCACAAGATCAAGCACATGACATGTGTGCTTAGCACTTTTTTTTTTTTAAATCTTTTTAATGTATTGTCAATTTTTATTGCTTGCATAATAAACAATTTTTTTTTCTAAGAAACAATGATGGAAAACATGAAATTATATGATTCAGGCTCTTACATTATATGGGATATTTTGTGTGGTACACAAGTTTTGATGAAGGACCTAACAAATGGATTTAAGAAGGTGCTGGAGATGACTATGTTCTCTATAAATAAAAATTAATAATTTTGTTATTTATATTTTATAATTTTTACAAATGCTAACACATCAGTTTTCCTCCTCATAGAGCATCATAAAAACAATGTTATAAGCAAAATCATTTCCCCTTCTTTCCCTCCAGCATTACACATGTTGGAAAATTTAATTATGCCTAAAATAAATTAAATATAAACTAAATAAAATGCTACTTGTCTTTTATCCTCTTCTAGTTGTTTTTTTTTCGAATACTACTTGTTGTGCGCTTAGAGCAAGAATTAGGAATATTTGAGCATTTTAGTGTTGTACTGGTACTAATTTGTCAAGAAGAACAATACTACTTGCTGTGCACTAAATAAAATACTACTCGTATGATAAGGTGTGAATAATTGTTTGAGGAGATATGGATACTTGTATTATAATGTATGAATACTTGCTTAACAATGTATGAATACTGACACAACAAGGTAGAAATATTTGCTCAATGAGGTATGAATACTTGTATGACGAGGTAAAAATACTTGCGTGACGGAAAATCCAAAAATACTTCATTAATTATTAGATCAAATAAATATGAACCACACAACAAATAAATGAAGCAATTTTCATAAAAAATATATATATATATCATACCTTACATAAAGACTTTGCATCCGTTACATAGATACTATACGGCAGGTAACACAATAAATCCAATAAGAAAACAAAAACTAGCTCACCGACTTTCTAGTTCCAACTTCCAAGGCCATTCATGGGGTAAGGATATTAACAGAGCAGATTTTGGCTCAATGCAGAGCAGGAACACTATAAAGTGCTGTTTTGATTCTGTAATCAGTGCACTGCATGACTCTAAAACTACTGTGTTAAATTGTTTACCCAATTCAAGGCACAACACCGCTCATACAAAAAAGAAGGAACCGAGAAGAAATTATAAATCTATGGAGGAGAGCCAAATGGAGAGAAGCAGGGGACATCATTGGAAATGAATATTTATCTTAAAAGAATAACAAAAGGGTTATGCGTTTTGACACAACAAAATTACACCAAAAATGTTAATTATAAGAAGTTTTCAAAAAAATTAGTATAGACGGGTTAAATCAGGGACAAGCTCAGAAAAATCAAATTGAGTTAGATAATTTAATATAATATAATTTTATTTTATAAGCAGACTCAAAAGATTACTAATTTTATATTTATAAGAGGATTAAGTCCTTCTATACTCTCACTTCTCTTGGTTACTAGAACAAAATATGTATGGTTAGTTTTCAAGAAATAACAGTATTACTAATAATTTACTATAGATCGTAATATTCTTATATTTTCTTTCATAATTTTTCTAGCTACAAAAATAATAATGTATTACCTGAAAAATAAGACGGGAAAGTTCATATAAAATATATTTCACATCTCACAATCTTTTTTTCCTCTGATGAAATAGTGCATCTCGAATGTTTTACGTAATTATGTTAGACTTGTTTTCAGAAAGCTGTTGACTATTTGCTGCTTTGCAACTTTTTGTTTCTCTTTTATACATAGTAAAGATTTTCTGATAGCAAACAAATTACTTTTTAGATGTGATATATCTACGAAAATTGCTATTTTTCATGGATGATTTCTGGAGATTTTAACTAATGAACACAATTTGTTAAAATTAACTGCTAAGGATATAGATATAATAGAATGTATCTTAAAAATTACATGCGTTAAGATTATTCAAAAATTAAAATGACCATAAAGATGCACGTAACATAATTTGTGTTTTAATATCATCCTAGCGATTTGTACTTACAAAATTTATCTTTTATTGTCTCAGTTTTAGAACTGAAAATTTAATTGTATATTTTTATGAGCCCTACACAATGCCACGCTCCTAGAGACATATAGCTAGATTCTAACGTCAAGCTTAAATTAAAAAAAAAAAAAAAGTGTGACGAGCTGTGGACAAAGCATTATACAAAACATATTAAAACAATTAATAGATTTTACAGCTTGTCAGAGCTTTATACAGAGTATGGTTAGTATAACATGAGTGTTATTTCAGCCTATATAACCCCAATTCCAAAACCTATCGAATCGATTTCAAATGGTGAATCTAAACCGTTCAAACCAAACTACTTCATTAGTTGTGCGTTACATGCAAAATTTATAATTTTACGAATTTATTTAGTATAAAGTCAAGCGGTCAAATGTGTGAGTTTTTAAGTTAATTTTAATACATTCATTTTTCAACATTTTTACCACTTGATTTGATACTAAGATAACTCAAAAATGTAAAAAAAAATTGCATGTAAACGCATATCACTCATAAAGTAAGTAGGTTTGAACGGTTTGAATTAGTCGTTTGAAGTCTATTCAATCAATTTTGAAGTTAGTGTCATATGACACCAATGTCATACTAGCCGGAATCTTTTATACATAACAAAGAAGAAAGAGTGTTTTTCTTAATTATATTTCAAAGTGAAAGATAAGTCATCGGTCAATATTAGATTAAATCCTCATATCCGAAAATCATGAATATTTTTTAAATAGCATGATTATCATATTACGTCTTTTTTTTGTTTCACAAGTACTATTATAATTAATTAGATTTTCATATTAACATTGATAGAACATTATTTAAAATGATGATTATTGATAGAAATTTATTACGGTACATTTTCTTTAACATTTGATAGAACAATATTTTTGTTCTCCTCAAATTTCGCCTTCAAAAAAGATCTTTAAAGTCGTAGGATTTTATTTTACAATTCTAACGGATCCAAATTCATTTTTATTGTATTTTCCAGTGAAAATGTATGATTAAATTAGTCCACAGAGGTGATCTGCAGTTTTGAATTAGAACTATTATATGACTTTAACCAATTAAATGTAAGTTTTCAGTTTTTTTTTTCAATAAATTATTTAGTTTCGGATTTAATATTTTAATGAATTTAAAATTATGATATATAAAGATTTAAAATAACCAAATAATAAAAGTATTTAATATTTAGAAACGATATTAATTAAAGTTACTAATTAACTTAGATTCAAGGTGCGGTGTAATTGTCTGGGATAGTTGTTAAATTTTTTGAAGGTTAATTAGTGGCTTTTAATGCACACTAACAATTCCATTAATAAAAAAAGAACTTACAACGGGTCAAATGATCCTCTTTTATAGATCTAAACTCATTTATTTTCATGAAATCACTTAAATTACTCTAATCAACTAATGATATTTATCTACTCTAAAAAACATCATATTACTTCTCCATCTCTATCTACAACTAGATGTATTTTCATCTGATAGCCATCGCACTCTGACAACGGGTTTGCCGCGCTCCGATCAAAATCGGAGTAAAGACTCTACACTTTAGGTTTCGACGATACCGCACTCTCTGCTCCGATCGACTTGGCTCTCTCCTCTCTCCCTCATTCTCTTCTCCGCTTGAGGAGATAGAGACGAGAGAGAGACGGATATCACTATGCCAGGCAAAAAATTAGAAAGAGAGAAGAATGAAATAGAGAGAGAGGTAGAGGAAGAAGAGAGCAGTGATGGCCAGAATTTCTTCTTTTATCTTCTTCTTGATAGCTGTTAAATTACATTACCGTTGCTGTCAAGGCAGATCCGGTGTATTTAATTTATGTTTATTGTTATTAGATGAATTGTGCATATTGAAATCGATCAAAACATGTCTGCAAACTTTGCTTTGTTTTGTCCAATTACCTGTAGCGTTTTGTATTGATTCATGTACTTTATTTAAATTTTAATTAAGTCACTTGACAGCAACTGCCAAAGTCAAATTTCTCAAAAAAAAGTACTTAATATAAATATGGACATGATTCTCATTTCTCTTATAAAAAAAGAAAAAGACAATACATGACATGTAACCGGTGCCAAAAATAACCTTGAAAATTGAATAATACTTCGTACCGAATCATAAAAACAAAAAACGAAATGTTGTGGAATTCTTCTACTCCCTAAAATGATTTATAGCACGAACCAAACACCTCCTAAAAGGAATGACAAACAAAAAAGAAAAGAAAAATTAAAAAAATAACTCTTTCCTAACTGTTAATTTTTGTAAGAGAAAAGAGATGTAAGAAAACAACTTACTATTACAATCTTATTATTTGTTTTAGATGTATCTCTATTTATAAAAGAAATAAAAAAAAACTAACTATTGCACTATTAATTACGACCATTAACCACTATATTCTAGCCTATTAATTACATGACACTATTTCTTACAATTAGCCGTTATTTTTAACACTAACATACATGGTAACGCCACTTTTCTCTTGTTCAATTTAAAAGCCCCGAATAGTACTGTGAAATTTAAGCATCATGAACTCGGGGGGTATTTGTAGGCATAAACTGCATAGAAAGATTGTACACATGTAAGAACTAGAAGTATGAAAGCAGCAATGAGAGAAATTATTGACCACGGACTACTGAAGTAATCACGAATCAATTTTGCTCGCTGCTTATTCCACCATGATTCACTGTATCTCTTCACTTCCGTGTATACTTTCGTTAAATAGTGATCTTTCTCCACAACACAACCTTCGGTAACATGGTTGAGGAAATCAGCCAAATCTGCTTCACTGCCTAGCCAGTTCTCAATGATTCCGCATTCTTGTAATATTGTCACATCATATGGTGTGCTCACTAGACTATCCAAGAATGATACAAAACTTGTAAAGGGTAACTGATCTTTGCCATATTTGGAATGTTCAAATGCCATAAGGTTTGCGAAAATAGGCTTAGTGTCATCGCCTATTTGTAGTGTAGGGATTTTCAAGACACCATATTCAAATGATATGTCGAGCATATGTTTCGGGTTGCTCTGTGGTGCGAATTTCACGCCCTTTTGTTTGAGCTCAGTGGCAGAAGGGATCATCAAGGATATATTCCTGGTAGAATTCAGCAATGACACTGACAAGCTTCGTGAATTTGAATGAGGAAATCTTTTTGTGAGCAAACCTTTGATTCTATTGGTGCAAAATGATTTGGAACTCAATACAATTGCTTTCTCTGAGATGGGCACTAAAGAGTGGTAACACAGATGGATCAAATGATGAATTTCAGTTGGTGGGTCTGGAATTTTGGAGTCTAGGGAGTCTAGGGAGTCTGGGGAGTACTCTGTGGGTCGAATTTGGAACAAAAGAATATAAGTAATTGATTTAACAAAAACCATTCTATCTAATGCTTTATTTAAATTACCAATCTCGTACAACTTATCAATTATAAAGAAGGGAATTTGGTTCTCTAGAAGTAGCAACTCACGCGCTATGAAAATAGAATTCCAGCCAATCTCACCAAAAACCATGACATTGTTATCTAAAAGTTTTAAAAAGTACTCGAACACAAAGCATCCATCAAGCAGCATCATCTTGACAAATGCGTTGCTGTCAAGATGATCAAACGTCTCATTATAACACTTCCGTGTTCTCATTTCAAGCAACTTCATCTCTGATAAACAGAGATCCAAACTTATGTGGTCCTCACGGGACAAGAAATCCTGTAAGAACCGCATTTTTTGTTCCTCCAAGGCTCGAAGGTGCTTTTGACCATGGTGGAATGGGCCGATGGAGACGGCAGAGGGCTCGAAGAAATCCTTCTTGCTTTTTGAAATGTTATGTGGTGTGCGAAAGATTGTGAAGTTCTTCGCCTCGTCCGTATTGGCCCATGTATCGAGTTCACGTTGCAGAGATACAACTACTTTTGACAGAGGAGAGGATTCTGACAAAGGAGAGGCTTCAAGTTGCATTGATTCTGAAGGAGTGTATGTGTGGTGCATTGCATCGAGATCTACAACTATCTGGATTTCTTCCATTAATATTTTTTTGGTGAATGGAAGAGTTTTGGTTGAACTTGAACAAAACGATCGACCTTTATCATTTGTATTTATATTGATCATTAGTAGGTGTGGCCCCATCACGCTGAGCTGGAAAATGCTACTTTTCAACATAGCCCTTGCATTATTGAAAACTCTTTCCTGAAATAAATTAGGTCTAACAGTGAGCCACGTAATGCACAAGAAATGCAGAGAAAGTTAAGTCTTCCTAATTAAATTCATAACTATTTTTTTTTCTTAACTAGTGTATGGAGAATGTGGTTCTGGAACTAAATTTCTCCTTCGTTTATTATTGATTACAGGACACCTTTCTGATCGATGTTGCTAAGAATAATGTAATCTATATTTATCATTATTTTATAACCCTCAAAGAAATGGTTCAATAATTATGACCTGCACTGGAACTAGATGCTTCCGAGTAGGCCTGTTATCTCAATCAAAAATATAAAAAAATAAGAAAAATTAAACCTTCGAAGTGTTTTCACAAGTGAAATGTTTATAATGGACCTTTTAGGAATAATTTATTGCAAGTCAGCAAAATTATAACTTGTTATCTCAATAATATCTCCATTCTTATATTATGCACGTAGTTGTCCTGATCCTTCAACGGCCGAGATTGAAAGATAAGTTTTCCAATTGAATATCAACCCTCCAATCACATAATCTGTCTTCTTTTGATTATATATATCTATTTTATGTGTATAAATTTAAATTTAGTTAAAAACATGCTCGCCACACAGACTGCTACATGGTTTATCATATTAAAATTGAATAAATCTTTAGCAATTTGTTTCCTTATTTCTCCTTACATCTATCTTCTATTCTACCAATTAAATTATTTACTTATTTCTCCATTTTCTCCGTTTCATTTCCCTGCCATCTATAAAAAATTAAAAACTAATGAATCTGTGTATGCCTCATTTTGTTAATTCTCAATGAAAGTTTTTACAATAATCAATTGTCATTAATATGTGTAGACTAACTTATATAGAAAGTTTTTTAAATGCAGAAAAATTAACTCACATAATGAACAACGATAGAAAAATACAATCCAATGTCTTTTATGAAATAATAAATAATACCACAATTTATCTAGAGAATAATCATTACAATGAATATAAATGAATATAAAAAAATTAATAATAAGAATATCACAAGGTATTCTTTATGTGAAGTTATTCAGAAGAGAGTTTCAATATAACAAATTTAATGTGCAATTTGGGTTAAAAAAATTGCTACAAAATGTCATAGCATTATAGAGAATTTTTTATTTTTAGAAATTATTATTAAATAATATAAGAATATAGATTCAGTACGTGAATTTTTTTTATGGCATAGCAGGCGCTGAGTGGGTAACTTGGATTTAAATTTTGGAATTGAGTTGGTAGTTTGGGTCCAAAGTTTAAGTCGGAACCACTAATTCGGCTTCAAAGTTTGAATCTGAACTACTAACTTGGCGTTCAAAAGTTTTAATTCAAATCACTAACTCAGAGCTTTCTAGATCTTTGAAAATCTAACGTATTCAATCAATTTTCCTATATTATTTAATAATAATTTTAAAATTCAAAATTCTCTGGCAAAATTTTTGTGCTATAAAATGTTCAAAGTTTACTTTTTCCTTTATATTTGAAAATTTATAACTCAAATTGACACAAAATTTATTATATTGGAACTCTCTTCTATATAACTTACATTTTTTTTCATAGAATAAAATCTTATGGTAATTTGTTATAAATTTATTTTATTTGTGGTATCATAATATAAGAATGGCTATTTCATAAAGACAAACTAGATTTTTTTTTCTATTTTTGTTGACTGAGTCAATTTTTCTATGTTTAGAAATATTAATGACGGACCAAGTATTTAATTATTGTAAAAACCATCATTGAGAGGTCTGAAACGTGGCAGACTAGGATTGATTAGTTTTCATAGATGGCAGGAAAATTTTGCCCACCAGTGGGCAGAGGATTTGATTCCTTCATTTCTTCTCTTTCTCTATAGTTTCAACAATGAAAATAGAAACAATCATATTTTTTCGTATTTTGTTTATGGCTATTGTATTTTTGTGAATAGATGAATATCAGATTTTATGCTAACAAAAGCAATAAATCTTTCTGATATGAAGAGAAAATAAATAATATCTAGAACTTTCGTGTACATAAATTTCTACTTTTAAAATAATTTTCATGAATAATATATATATAGAGAAAATTCTTATTTGAATCATTTAATTATATATTTTTCAAATTTGTTTCTTTACATATCATCTCCTCTAAATTGTTTAATAACCTGTCTCGCTTGTAGAGAAAATTAGATATTGAATCGCAATGATATTTTAAACAAAAAATCATGTTATATTTGATCTTTTTTTCATTTGTTGTTGTTTCTTTTATTGTTATTTATTATTTGGATTTTCATTTTTTTTCAATTTGTCTTTTATTTTTTTTAATTTTGTGTGAATGTCAAATAAAAAAGTATCTTCATATTATATCCAATCTTATAATATGTTTCTGTTGCAACGCACAGGCACAATACTAGTTACTTATAACGTACCTAGAAGTATATCTAATATTACTTATTTTGCTCTCAAAATGAAATATATATACTATGAAACAGAGGCAGAACATATTATATGGGAAAGGGTGCTAAGCACCCCTCATAAATTGAAATTTTGTAATTTTATCCTTTCAAGTATTTAATTTTTGCAAAATTTATTACTAGTAGCCTCCCTTATAAATTGAAATTACACGACACTTGTTCATTCAGCCTCCTCAATTTCAATTTTCTAGTTCCGCCCCTGCTAGGAAATGAAGTAAAGCAAAGAATTTCCATATCATTAAAGAGGAAAGATGAAGTAAAGAATAGAACATATGGGTGTCTCGACATTACGAAAAGCAAAAGTACTGTCACCCTTTCCTTGTCTTGCCATTATGTTCCACCTCTTTTGAATAATGAAATCTTCAAATTTACAAAAGAGAAAAGAAAATCAAAAGAAAAAGATACCCCAGAAACGAAAGGAATATAAGTAATGAAAGGAATTTAGTTGCCCAATAACCACATTCTCCAACAATCCCCATTCTGATCTCTCTTTATTTTTCCCCAACAATCCACATTACTTTATCATTAGTAGAAATGAATTACTCAATTGATTTCGTCATGATGCTTACAAAATTAACAATATATTATGAAAAAAAACAAAAAGAAATTATTAACAAATGCTTTAAGGCTACCAATGGAATGAAATTGCAAAGTTAGAGACACCGTAATTGAGTCCATTTATCAGAAGAGCCGTAGCCATTTTGAATTACATTAATTGATTTGCCAGGACTCTACAATAATTTGATATGTTTGTAAATATAGTAATCCAGTCCATTTGAAAGTTGTATATATTTTATTTAAACTAGTTATTTGGAAGCAAGTCGTTAAATGACCGAGTTCTGAGCTATTTATATATATATAGTTGATTCTGTTTTGTTTTTCTAGTTTGTTGCCGTTGTAAATCAACAGAGACTGTCAGATGGATGTGATGGTGCCGTTTTGATCATGTCTCTAAACATGATGTGACAATGGTAATCATTTGCTATTCATTAGTCTTAATGGATAAAGAGAGAGAGCTATGAATATTTAGAATAATTATATGAATTTTCTCACTTCAGTTCCACCTCTATAGCAACAATAAAGGAAGGTTGTATTATGATCCCTTCTTTTACAGTTTCGAACTCATCTTTCCATCAATCTTTATAGATATAAATACTTGGAAGATACGATATTAATACTTTGATGCATAACTTATTATAATCATTCTTCTAATGAAGTAGTGAGGACCCCCGTATACCTTTTCAACTTTCCCCAATCATTTCCGCTTCAACCTTCCTCTAACAAAAATAGTTACTCTCATAGGAATAAATATTTTAGTGCATTTGTATAAATATATGCAAAAAAAGATATTAATACTTGATGTGTAACTTGATATGATTGAACACTTGAAGATTAAACCCTGTACAATATATATACATATAAATACATCAGTGCATATGTACAAAGAGGAGGGTTCAAATGCCTCCATTTTTAAAAACTTTAATAACTCAAAATTTAAATCTTAAAATTCAAAATAAAACCGTTGGATATGAACTATATCATTTTATCTATGCACGTGTAAAAAATTATGGCATTTCAACTTTGTTTTGATTGTCATCTTGAGCTTGTAAAAATGTATACAAATGTGGATAATTTTAGACGTTAATTTTTCAACTTATTGATTCATATAAAATCAAAATCAAAATGTGATAATTTTTTATGGGCACATAGAGAAAATAACATAGATTACATCTAACGGTTTTATTTTGACGTTTAAGTTTTAAACTTTGAGTTATTTAAGTTTTTATAAATGGAGGCATGATGGAGGCACAAAAAATGGAGGCATTTGAACCCTCCTCATATACAAATACTTACAATACTTTAGATTAATGCTTTTAGACATCATCCAGCGCCATATGTAACAAGATATCAAATTTTGCTCCCCCAGATAATTATGGCAATATTAATATTCTTAGAAACGTGTATAGTTCCCGCCCCCATTTAGTTGAATGGTCCTCCACAGATATTTATGATACAACAACGTTTGAGAGATTTAGTTGGGGAGACAATTATTAAAAGTTGTTCACCTTATAAGTATACATTCTTTCATGCATAGGTATTCGTGCATAGTTATTAATACTTTAGAAAAAAAATTCAACATTGGAGTTTTTGCGGTTCCCAGTCAATTATAGTAGTTATAATGAGGAGACAGTGCAAGAACTGAAGTGTGGGAACTGTTATGAGGGTCTGAATATTTAATGAGTGAAAATAAGTACGGATACGAAATCCTCCACTGGACTGTATCGTATTCATTAACACCCATACTAAACATGTACTTAACCCATATTTTTAATAACAAAAAAAAGACAGCCGATTACCACTCAATCTCAATTTACATGCTAATTTCAGAAGTCCTATATATATTCAATATTTTTTTTAAGCCCCAGCAAATTAAAAACGATGATTATAGAAATTAACAAATGGCTAGTCGATCATGCAATGACTTTCCATATCATCAAAGAGGAAAGATGAATTAAAGAATAACAGAAAAGAAATCAAAAGCAAAAGTATTTCATAGTATCCTTGTGGCAAGCAATGAATTTTCATATCATCAAAGAGAAAAGATGAAGTAAAGAATAACATAAAAGAAATCAAAAGCAAAAGTATTTCATAGTATCCTTGTGTTGCCATTATATATGCTCCACCTCTTTTAAATAATGAATCCTTCAAATTTATAAAAGAGAAGAGAAAATCAAAAGAAAAAGGTACCACAAAACGAAAAGAATAAGTAATTATCTTTGATCCTAGCAATAGTATTGAATTATGGTCACTTATTTATTGGGATAGCATGTCTTTGAGATTGACATATTGTTTCTAAATAACAGTAAAGAGAAGAAAAGAAAAGAAATGACAAGATTTAAGTAGAATTGAAAACTAAAAATTTATTATCAAATGTTTTTCTTATACACAGAGACAACACCCTGGTTTTATATATATGAATCGGACAATTATTATTATTCGCTATTGAGCTAATGGGCATACTCTGTTGTCCTTGTCTCTCAATATTAAAGAGAAGTTTGGACTGGGCTGGGCTGGGTCGTTATTGGGCTAATGGGCCATAATATAGATGCCTAAGTCAATAGGACTCATCTAAAATGGATATACTTCCCAAGCAACCTCTCTCTTTTTCTGTGTCAACTATGTTAAAACTTGAAATTTATCAAAAAGTGTTGTTTAATGTTCAGAGAGTAAAATTGAATTTCTGAATTTTCCATGACAACTGGTTTATATTGCCTCATTCTAACCATTTTGAAACTCAGGCGTCATCATCTTTCCTCACCATTTTCTGGGTTTTCTTTCTTTTGTTTGGATATGGGATTTCCATTCATATATGGGACATGCTATTACAGGAATTTGTCCAAATTACTCTTAATTATTACCCTTTTTGCGGTGACAAGTTGGGATATATATATTGTTCCAGTTGAGTCAAATTATCACCAATTGCAAGTGACCGGGATGTTTTTTAACGAGTAGTGAGAGGTATTAATTATAACTAGGACCCAATTAATAAGCTTAATTTGAGTTTTATTTTTTCAACCAGCGTAATTTTGGTGCATAGTTCCTTTTGATTCACATTAGGACTAGTTAACTTGATATTCTGATCAATTAACAATTTTAAGAGATGATATTGCCACATCTTGATTTATTTTCCAGAATGCAGTGCTTGTGTAAAATTAGCCCTGATTTACATAATTCACTCGTACAATGAAATATATAAATAAAATCACCAAGATATGTATTATAAGAGCCTCATCAAGATATGATGATCACCCCAAAAATTGGTTTGCTATAACCATGGTGTGCACTATCGGAAAGTGCCCTGTTTTGTTCAACCTATTAGACTCGAGTGGTAAGACTTTATCAAGATTGTTGTACTGGTACAATACAATTTTAGATATATCAATCATCTGCTTTTTATTGAAATGCTTAATCCTGTGTATTCATTGTACAATATCATACATGCGCAAATTAATTAGGCATGCACCTATGTGGTTTTTCTTTTTTTTTTAAATTAAAACTGATAGAAACTATCAGTGATTACAGTAATTAATAAAATTAAATAAGAACAGCTTCACATCAATACAATCTAGAACAGCACCTATGTGGGTTTTCATTATGGGTGGCCCTAGAATTAAAAAAAAAATTCCAAATTTTCAAAAGTTCAATTTTCTGTATCTATCACATCTTTCTTTGTCTCCCTTTCAATTTTCATATGCTGCATAAAGGGTATGCAGGAGAAGGGCCTTAGAATGCGAGGAAACAAAAACTGAGCAGTACAAGCTCTCGTTAAGTTGCCCTGTGACACCAGAGTTTGGAAATTCAGTTAAAACTAATTTTGAGATAATAAAAGCATTACAAAACTGTATGCCGAATGTTTTAGGTAATTCTGTTAGACTTGTTTTCAGAAAGCTGTGGACTATTAGCTGCTTTGCAACTTACTGTTTCTCTTTTATACATAGTAAAGATTTTCTGATGCAATCTAAAAAAAGACAATACATGCCTGTAACCGGTGCTGAAAATAATTAACCTTAAAAATTGAATAATAAAGGACACAAAGTAAAGGAATTCAAATATATATATATAGTGCAGAGTAACAAGGTGCTGTTGAATAAAACTTCGTAGGAAATCATAAAAAAAAAAAAAAAAAAAAAGACAGACAAGATAGAACACTAATTAAAAGGAATGACAATTGACAAACAAGGAAGAAAAAAAAATCAAAAAATAACTCCTTAACATACATGGTAACGCCACTTTTCTCTTGTTCAATTTAAAAGCCCCGAATAGTACTCTGAAATTTAAGTATCATGAACTCGGGGGGTATTTGTAGGCATAAACTGCATAGAAAGATTGTACACATGTAAGAACTAGAAGTATCAATGCAGCGATGAGAGAAATTATTGACCACGGACTGCTGAAGTAATCACAAATCAATTTTGCTCGATGCTTGTGCCAGCTTGATTCACTGTATCTGTTCACTGCCGTGTATAATTCCGTCAAATAATGATCTCTCCCCCAAGAACCACCTTCGGTGACTTGGTTGAGGAAATCAGCCAACTCCGCTTCACTGCCTAGCCAGTTCTCAATGATTCCGTGCTCTTGTAATATTGTCACATCATATGGTGTGTTCACTAGATTATCCAAAATTGCTACAAACCTTGTAAAGGGTGACTGTTCTTTGCCATATTTGGAATGTTCGAATGCCATAAGGTTTGCGAAAATAGGCTTAGTGCCTTCGTTGATTTCTAGTCTAGGAATTTTCAAGACACCATATTCAAATGATATGTCGAGCATATGTTTCGGGTTGCTCTTTAGTGCGAATTTCATGCCCTTTTGTTTGAGCTCAATGGCAGAAGGGATCACCATCGAGGATATATTCCTGGTAGAATTCGGCAATGATACTGACAAGCTTTGTGAATTTGAACGAGGAAATCTTCTTGTGAACAAGCCTTTGATTCTATTGGTGCCGAACATTCTGGTAAGATCAAATGATTTGGAACTCAATACAACTGCTTTCTCTGGGATGGGCACTAAAGAGTGGTAACACAGATGGACCAAATGATGAATTTCAGCTGGAGGGTCTGGAATTTTGGAGATTACGGAATCTAGGGAGTCTAGGGAGTCTAGGGTTTGAATTCGGGACAAAAGAATATAAGCAATTGATTTAACAAAAACCATTCTATCTAGTTCTTTATTTAAATTACCAATATCGTACAACTTATCAATTATAAAGAAGGGAATTTGGTTCTCTAGAAGTAGCAACTCATGCGGTATGAAAAAAGAATTCCAGCCAATCTCATCAAAAGACATGGAATTGTATTCTAAAGTTTTTAAAGACATGGAATTGTTTTCTAAAATTTTTGAAAAGTACTCGAGCACAAAGCATCCGTCAAGCAGCATCATCTTGACAAATGCGTTGCTGTTAAGATCATCAAACGTCTCATTATAACACCTTCGTGTTCTCGTTTCTAACAACTTCATCTCTGATATACAGAGATTCAAATTTAGGTGGTCCTCACGGGATAAGAAATCCTGCAAGAACCGCCCTTTTTGTTCCTCCAAGGCTCGGAGGTGCTTTTGACCATGGTGGAATGGGCCGATGGAGACGGCAGAGGGCTTGAAGAAATTTTTCTTGCTTTCTGAAATGTTATGTGGTGTGCGAAAGATTGTAAAGTTCTTCGCCTCGTCCGTATTGGCCCATGTGTCGAGTTCATGTTGCACAGAGGCTTCAAGTTGCATTGATTCTGATGACAGAGGAGTGGTTTCGAGATCTAAAACTATCTGGATTTTTTCCATTAATATTTTTTTGGTGAATGGAAGAGTTTTGATTGAACTTGAACACAACGACCTTGATCATTTGTGTTTATATTGATCATTAGTACGTCTACTTCTTTTAATATTGATTACAGGACATGCATGTTGCTAAGAATAATTTAATCTATATTTATCATTATTTTATGACCCTCAAAGAAATCGTTGAACTTGAACAAAACGATCTTTATAACGCTGAGCTGGAAGATAGGACCTTCACACCAGCTCTCTTCTAATTATTGTGCATACATAACCTTGAGCCTTCATGCATAAGAGAATAAAAATGCTTCTTTTCAACATTGCCCTTGCATTATTGAAAACTCTTTCCTGCAATAAATTAGGTCTAACAGTGAGCCACGTAATGCTCAAGGAATGCAGAGAAAGTCAAGTCTGGAACTAAATGTCATAATTAACTTTTTTTTTTTCTTAACTAGTGTATGGAGAATGTGGTTCTGGAACTAAATTTCTACTTTTATTATTGATTACAGGACACCTTTCTGATGTTGCTAAGAATAATTTAATCTATATTTATCATTATTTTATGACCCTCAAAGAAATCGTTGAACTTGAACAAAACGATCTTTATCACGCTGAGCTGGAAGATAGGACCTTCACACCAGTGCATACATAACCTTGAGCCTTCATGCATAAGAGAATAAAAATGCTTCTTTTCAACATTGCCCTTGCATTATTGAAAACTCTTTGCTGAAATAAATTAGGTCTAACAGTGAGCCACGTAATGCTCAAGGAATGCAGAGAAAGTCAAGTCTGGAACTAAATTTCATAACTATTTTTTTTTCTTAACTAGTGTATGGAGAATGTGGTTCTGGAACTAAATTTCTACTTTTATTATTGATTACAGGACACCTTTCTGATGTCGCTATGAATAATTTAATCTATATTTATCATTATTTTATAACCCTCAAAGAAATGGTTCAATAATTATGACCTGCACTGGAACTAGATGCCTCCGAGTAGGAATGTTATCTCAATCAAAAAAAAAAAAAAAAATTAACCTTCGAAGTGTATTTGATGGTAAACACACCAAAAAACAATACAAAATTTCAACTATCCAATGTTATGTTTTGGATTGTATGACATATTAGGTCCCTGAATATCGGTACTATAATTCTTAGGTTTTCTGTGCCTGCTTTGAAAGGGGTGCATCACTACGCATGTTGGTCGGTTTAATTTGTTATCCATCTTTTCTCGGTATAGGAATGGTGCACCTTTCTTTTCTTTTTTTTTGAAAAGCATGGTAGTAGCTACCAGCAGGAATGGTACACCTTTCAATCGATTAATTCCTATGTAAACATAAATAAACCCTGACCTGATCTAAAAAATGAATTGTCAACAACAGAATCTATGGTGAAGTTCGAGGCCCAACAAGAAGCACATCCATACCAGAAAAAACTGATACTAGGCATTGACATCCAACCTGACAAGTCTTTGTAAGAGATTGTTTAATTGTCTTTTAGTACTGGTACCAGGCAAGTATTATTTTGAAGCACTAAATTTAAAGTATTTAAATTAGACTGAAATACATATTACAAAAGGTGTGGAACTAAACAAATCTCAATATACTGGTACCTTTTCTTGTTCCCTCCTTTACCAAAAAACTTGCCTCGTTGTCCAGATGGACCGGACCTTGCGTTTAAAAGGAAATAGAAAAATTAACAATACATACCTACAAACTAAAAAAACAAAATACATACATCAATAACAAAAAGCCTTAATTAGAGCAGAAAACTACAAGTATTCCCTCAAGAAACATTCTGTCATCTGACCTGCAGTAACATAATATTTAGTTACAGATGGTAACCATCCGATGTATTTGAGGAGAAAAAGGAGGCAAGTATTACGATCCAATGGTCATAATCTACACTGCAAGTATTATGTTACCTCAGAGTATAGGGTATTATTTTTTCCCCTCTTGTCATGTACATGCACATACACATATCCTCCAATCATGACTGACCAAGTGATAAGATTTCTCTCGGAAATTTTGTCAAACACTCATCCTCCTAGCTCCCGACATATTCTCTCAACAGGTTGCGGGTCAGGTTGTGCAAATTAATTCTTGTTTTTATTTTCTTTAGAATGAGTATTTGTTGTACTCTCAAAAGATGTAAAACTATATATGTATTATTTTCTCTCCAAATTCTTTATATAATTAAGTATTTACCATCTAAAATTTTAATAGCACACATATTTACCCAATTTTAATGAAGGCACGAAGCATGTAGAATGGCCACTAACTAACTAACTAACTGTTGTGCCATCGACCCAATTGGCATCAGCTTTCCTTCGCTTCTAAGCACATGTATAGACGTACGAACCAATCCATGCTATGCATAGTTTTTTTTTTTTGATAAAAGTGGTTCAAAGACCACCAGTTTCATTAGAAACTAATTGTTCATACAAAAATATGCCGTAAGGCAGATACAAACCAACTGATTGCACCATTTTCTAAACAACAAAGTATGGTTTTTAAGCAACCAGAAGGTAGACAAAAGCTAGCTAAGCACCAAATAGTCTGAGGAATTTCATACAAAGCAGTAACTAAAGGGAATTAACAGTTGATATGCTAATAGAAGTAGTAGCTAGTCAGCTATTGAGGAGCTGGCATGAGATGAATTGGCAGCTGGATTAGAGGAAAGCATATAGGCTCCATCTATGGCATCAAGTTCTGCTCTGTCTCTAAGGTAGTTCGAGAGATCTGACCCCTCTAACCCAAGAAAGGAATCTTTCTCGGAATCCCAAGAGTTGTTGTCCCCTGTGGAGGTATCGGTCTCCAAGAGTGTTATAATTGAGCATGCCTGATACAAATTGGTGACATCCATTGATAAAATCATGGTTAGTTTAAAAAAAGTTTCATCATTATTTGATTTACACCAGAAAGAGGTAAGTGCTATAATATGGGATCCTAGAGAAGCTAAGGTTGGAACTGCAGCATTATTAAAGCATACTTTATTTCTATTTAGCCAAACTACCAATAATGTGGCTGCTCTTATTAATTCAATGAGAAGTTTATCTTTTAGGGGAATATGAACATCTAGTACCCATAGATCAGCTATAGTGACACAGTCAAAAGTAAAATTATTGTATGTAGCTATTCAGGACCAAATTGAAGAGATAACAGGACAGGTGACAAATAAGTGGTCAATGGTTTCATTTTCATTACAAAAATGACAGGTTTGGTTTTCAGTCCAACCCTTCTTGGCAAGGTTATCTTTTGTTAGGATTTTGCCATCTTTGACTAACCACATAAAAAAATTTATCTCATGACTCTCTAAAGAAAAAGCTACACAAAAGAACAAGAGATAAAAAACAAAATGTACCATTCTTGAGGTGAAATTGCACAATTTAAAAACTGAGACAATGCCAAAAAAAAATATAGGATGAAATTCAAGTCAAGGAACAAATCACTTGAAAAAGGAAATATGGTAAAGTGTCCTAATACATTAGCAATAATGGTAAAGTTGGATACTTTCTAGTGAAAATAGCTAAATTACAAATATACCCCTGTAAGAAAACAGATAATGTAATATATACATATGCACCAAGCAGGCAAATCATTTGAAAAAGAAATGTAGTAAAAGTGTTTCTCTTAGTGATTAAACATACACAGAAAAATTGTAGAAAGTCACTTGATCTAAAGATTGTAGACCATTAAAAATTCATAGAAAAAATAGAAACTCTGTTTCTCAGAAAAACACAAGATCAGACAAGGTTGTAAACTTTTCCTATACATAATTATATTTGTAAGATAAACTCAAAAATAATGTTAAAATATCATGTTATTCGGCACCACAAAAAAAGAGTGGTACCACTAAGTCTGAATATCAGCAACTTCTCAAGAAAATATAACATGCCAAAATCCCCCCCCCCCCAAAAAAAAAAAAAAAAAAAGCATTAAAAGATGTACGTAATACCTCTTTCACAAATCTATCAATAATAGGATCTAGTGAGGATCGTCTCTTAGAGATCAACGGCTTGCACAATGGCCATGGGTATGACAAGCTTGGCACCCGTTATTTCTAAGTGAAAAAATATATATATTAATAGTTATATAACCAGATATCACATTTTCAAAAAGCTCCCAGTTATTTCCTAAAATTTGTTTTAGGTTGTGTTAGTTGTGAATGCCCAACTGTTTAGTATCTCATAATTAACTGCTATGTTGACCTATATGTACTACAAGGGTGTCGGTCAATTCATCACATTAATTAATCCTAGTTACTGTTTTGTAATATTTTTTTCATCATTTATCCTATGTTTCAGTTCTCTTCTTTTTCTTTTTTTTCTTTTTTTGGCATTTTCCACTCAGTATATATTTCCATTGTCTAACTTATAAAACCTGAAAATAGGAAATTTAACAGATTGTAAATGTATGTACGGGAATTGATTAATTGAAAAACTTCATAGAAAAACTAGGAAATTAAGAATGAATCTTGTTAACTGGGACCCTGTGTCATTCTCTATACCCATCTCTATTTAATTATTTTAATCAAGATCTACATGGATCACTTGTTTTACTGAAACAAATTAATATTAATGGAAACACAAAATAGCAAATAAATTTTTAGACTGATATCAATTATCTTTCATGACTAATAGTCTTTAACAAAAGTCTTTAACACAAATTTTGTTATTATAAATTTTGGTTTTGAGAAAGAGTTAGGCTGGGGTGCTATGGATAGCATAGAGGCCTCTATGCTACGGCTCAATATTCGAGTTTTCAAAATCCAAACGGTCGATCTGAACCGTTCATCTTATTCTCCATATTAATATCTGCTTGGAGACCAAATTTTACATTTTTCTGAATTTGTTTACTATTTATTAAGTATTTTACAAAATTGTTGATCCAACGGTGGCTGCACAAAACAGTAAAACCGTTGGATTAGCGATTTTCAAAGTGACTTAATAAATAGTAAAAAAATTCAGAAAATTATAAAATTTGGTCTCCAAGCAGATATTAATATGGAGAATAAGATGAACGGTTCAGATCGACCGTTTGGATTTTGAAAACTCGAATATTGAGCCGTAGCACGGAAGGCCACTATGCTATCCATAGCACCCCAGCCTAACTCTTTGAGAAATACAAAAAAGTTGTGCGACTGACAAGTAGTTTTTTTTTCAAAAAGACCCTTGCAAATAACAAAAATTATACCTGGAAAATGCAGCAGGGCTTGTACGTACGTCTTCCATGGAAATGTGAGGGTTGTAAGAAGTGTAACTTGTGCTGCTTCAAGAGCTTAGCAACTGCTTCGTCAGTAAGTCCAGTGCTGACATTCCCTATTCTTTCTTCCAGTGCTAAGCTAACAACTCCTATTACATTCATTACGATCGAACGGTCATAATCTACACTGCAAGTATTATGTTACCTGAGAGTATAGGGCATTATTTTTTCCCCTCTTGTCATGCACATGCACGTACAGGATAGCTCCAATCATGACTGACCAAGTGATAAGATTTCTCTCGGGAATTTTGTCAAACACCTTCCGTGCATCCTTCAAGCTCCCGACATATTCTCTTAACAGGTTGCGGGTCAGGTTGTGCAAATTAATTCTTGTTTTTATTTTCTTTAGAATAAGTATTTGTTGTACTCTCAAAAGATGTAAAACTATATATGTATTTTTTTTCTCTCCAAATTATTTATATAATTAAGTATTTACCATCTAAAATTTTAATAGCACACATATTTACCAAATTTTAATGACGGCACGAAGCATGTAGAATGGCCACTAACTAACTGTTGTGCCATCGACCCAATTGGCGTTGGCTTTCCTTCGCTTCTCAGCACATGTTCTGACGTACGGACCAATCCATGCTATGCATAGTTAACATTGTCTCATGACTCACTCTAAAGAAAAAGCTACACGCAAGAACAAGAGATAAAAAAACAAAATGTACCATTCTTGAGGTGAAATTGCACAATTTAAGAACTGAGACAATGCCAAAAAAAATATATAACATGAAATTCAAGTCAAGGAACAAATCACTTGAAAAAGGAAATATGGTAAAGTGTCCTAATACATTAGCAGCAGTAATGGTAAAGTTGGATACTTTCTAGTGAAAACAGCTAAATTACAAATATACCCCTGTAAGAAAACAGATAATGTAATATATACGCACCAAGCAGGCAAATCATTTGAAAAAGAAATGTAGTAAAAGTGTTTCTCTTAGTGATTAAACATACACAGAAAAATTGTAGAAAGTCACTTGATCTAAAGATTCTAGACCATTAAAAATCACAGAAAAAATAGAAACTCTGTTTCTCAGAAAAAACACAAGATCAGACAAGGTTGTAAACTTTTCCTATACATAATTATATTTGTAAGATAAACTCAAAAATAATGTTAAAATATCATGTTATTCGGCACAAGATCAGACCATTAAACTCTTGTGTAACTATCAGGACCATTAAACATAATTATATTTGTAGTATAACTATCAGGATCGGTTATTTCAAACAACCGATCCTGATACTATTAGTATCGGTTATTTTGAAACAACCGATTCTGATAACTCCCTAGGGTTCTTATTTTCATTTCGCACCTCTTATTTTCAACTTAGCGAAAATCAAACCCCCCTCTCAACTCCTCCGTCTCTCTCTCTGTCTCAGTCTCTCCCTCTTTTAGGGTTCTTATTTTCATTTCGCGCCTCTCATTTTCAACTTAGCAAAAATCAAACCCGCCTCTCAACTCGTCCGTCTCTCTCTCTCGATCATGTCAAAAAAAGACAAAGAAGACAAAAACTGACAATGATGTGCCATCCATCTCTTCCAAGTTCATGGAATGAGATGAAGGGTGATGCCCCGGCTTATGCCCTTAAATTATACTTAAGGTACATACTGTTTATTTCCTCAAATATCTTATGTACATTTGAGCATCTTTTGTATTTTTAATTTACACTAAATTGCAGTATTACAGTTCATGGTTTCAATTTTTTTTTTTTTTCATTTGAGAAAGGCTTTTTGAGATTATTCCATCAGCGGTGAAGAGGTACACTTTGAGGTATGCTAGCTAGGTTTTCCTTGTCTTTCAATTTAAATAATACATGTATCGAAGATGCATAAGCAAGCAAATGATATAAATATTTGTTCAGATTTTGAAGTTTGCACTGGTGGAGACGATAAAAGAGGGAGTGCCATACATGTGGCTGAATTTTATTTTGCTATTGCACCAAATTTCTTCAACTATTGTACTTTTTTTTGTGTTTCATGAACTTTATTTTGTGTTCTTAATTGGTTTTGAGCTTCAATAAATCAATAGTAAATAAAAAAAAAAAATTATGCTGGCCAGCAAATATATATAGAAGCTGGCCAAATAAAAAAAATATTTTTTTTAGATCCAATATAACATCAGGAACGGTTGTTTGAAACGACCGATCCTGATAGTAACTATTAGGATCAGTTACTAGCATAAACAACTGATCCTGATAGTTACTATCAGGATCGATTGTTTCATAAACAACCGATCCTGATAGTTACTATTAGGATCGGTTATTTAACCGATCCAGATTAGTGTATTATCAATATCGCCTTCATCAGAATCGGTTGTATTCTGATACTAATATGCGTATATAATCGATCCTGATTCCATATTTTCCACTAGTGGATTTCTGATATATTTCAGATTTTTACAAGGCTTATATGTCAAATCAGCGGGAATCTCCAATAGATTGGATCAATTTTATATTATTTTATTTTTCTTTTGATTTTGATGTGGTTATCCGGCTGAGATTTTTGCCTAATTACCCAAATAATAAAAAAGTAAACCTTTCATGATCCAAGGGTTTTGTAAATATATTAGCAACTTGATCCTCGGTAGGAACAAAGTAAGTGGAGATATCTTTGCTTTGAATTCTTTCACGAATTAGATGACAATCAATTTCAATGTGTTTATGTCAGAGAATGTCAAAAAAAAAAAATTTAGGATCACAATATTTTATGTATTTATCTAGAAGTGACTTTTGAACCGGAATCAATAACTCAGATCTAAAAAACTTTTATTTTTTTCAATAACACAGAAATATTTTAATTTTTCTTACAGCTGCAAAAAATCCGGCCTGAAAAATATTGATCCGGGTTATTTGTCGCAATCTTTTTAATAAAGCAAATTATATAATATTTTATCTATTTTTAAAGAAATATATAATATATTTCTAATATTTTAATAAAAAAATAAATAAATTATAACAATTTCTTTTTAATTAAAAAAACTTAAAACACAAATTTAGCTAACTTTCCAAAAAAAATTGGCAGTTTGGGCAATTTTTAAAATCTTGTTAAACAGGATGTAGATTATAAAAATTTAATTTTTTTTGGGTTATTAATGAAAATTTTGGCTAATTTTAACACCTCACTTTTTTAATTCCAGCTGAGCAGTGCTCTCGGCATTTCTCCAGAACGAGATAAAAGGAATGTGAAATGGAATTAAAAGGAAATAAGTGAAATGGAATTAAAAGGAAATAAGTGAAATGGAATTAAAAGGAAATAAGGAAAGGGATATTGCATTTGGACCGTCCATCACTTGTGTTTGGAGATCAGATTTTATATTTAAAAAATATATATTATTGTTAAATAGGTAGAAAATTACTTGATATAAAAGTTATAAACATCTGAAACCGAGAGTTCTAAAAATATATATCAATTGGGCCTTGCTTATTGGGCTTTAAAGGGCCCATCAAATGAAACATATTTAACCTCATCAAATATTCAATTTTGAAGAGAATGAAGTCTCCTCCTTTAGTCAAGTTCGCTAATCACTAATCACTAGAAACAGAAACCAAAGTGAAGGTCTTATCATTCACAAAAGAGCCCTAGAATGACAACAGCTTCAGCTTACTATTCTATCAGTAAATTTTCTATCAGGT
Source organism: Carex rostrata (assembly GCF_964058835.1). Lineage (NCBI taxonomy): Eukaryota > Viridiplantae > Streptophyta > Magnoliopsida > Poales > Cyperaceae > Carex > Carex rostrata. The sequence goes on from NC_135929.1 coordinate 11,522,294, forward strand.
CCTAATGCAAAAAATGGAACAGATTGACAAATGACACTGACATCCGCCCGAAAAAAAAAAAAAAAAAAAAATCAATCAGATTTTGCCTCCAAAACCTTGGAACCCAGCAAATAGGACATAAATGCATCAAGGCATGCATAACGAATTTGCATCTCTTTCAAATTCCATAGCTCCCAGTTGCTCTGAGTTGCGTTCTTCGATTTCTCCAATTCAAAACCCACAATCGCTCGGGCATAACCCTTCAGACCCATGCATTTCTTTGTTTCTATTCCCAGAAATGCATTGCATGGTTTTTGTAGGTCCACGGACTTGGTGCATTTGATCCCGTAGTGGCCTTTTAGTTTAGCCAAATCTTCACCAACCCCAACACCTGGAATTTTAGTAAAGCAACAGTTGTTCAATAAATTCTAAATAGGTGCTGGTTGTGAAAGCTGTCTTACTGGACGATTGTTGGTTTTTTAGTGTCTAAATTTTACTCTTTTAGTGTAATCAAATGATGTAGTTCTCCCTTAATTATGCCTCACTATCACTTGACCAACTCGTTGACTCAATGGTATCTACAAATGCGGCATACACAGTACATTATGTATACTGTACTAATCCTATGTTACATTCTTTTAGTGTTTTGTGCCAAATTTACCATCATTTTTTCTTTTTTGTGTTTTGCTGTATCTATCATGTCAAGCCAAGCCATCAGACTGACCTAATTTTGATTGGCTTTAAAAATAAAAAATTGCGAAATCCCAAACAACCAACATCCTGGTCTTAATCATACCTACAAAAGTAATCATCTCATCAAGAAGAAATGCCTTGAGTGAATCGGGAACAGGGTTCATGTAAATCAACTGCAATATCAAGCACCTGTTCCCAATGCAGAGTTGAAGAAGCGCTATCTTGTTGTCTTGGTGGTGCACACGGTTGGGCTTCCACTCGCAATCAAGGCCCACCACAATTTTCTTTCCATCAGTGGTGGGATGGGCTGCACGGGTGTCACAGATCCATTGGTCGGTGATCGAGGGGTCAGTGGTGACAGTGGTGTCTATCTCATAGGGCCCAAAGAGGATCTTTGATTGAGTGGTCTTGGAAGGAGTGCTACCGTCGGTGGTTGCTCTGATAGAGGTGGCGGTGGAGGCAGTGGAGTTAGGGGTGGAGATGGCGGGTGGGCCAGTTTTCCTGCTTCATTTATTTAAAGTAAAAAAGATAAGCTAGATATTATAAATTATAGTTTAAAAAGGGAAAAGTTGGTCTTCTGAAAATAGTTAATGGTGCATTTTCATATTTACAAATTACAAATATCAGTTAGCACTCAAAACTTGTGATAATTATTACAACCGAGAGCATGGAGCTGATTTCAAAGTAAAACATCAAATGGTGAATGGTTAAAACCAAGATGTATAGCCGGAGAGAGGTGTTTTGAAAATACCAATTATTCTATCCTATTTACAAATTGCACCGAACATTGATCGCAGTTGTTAAAGCACAACAAGAGGGGCTTCCTTTGAGTCTGTGAGCCCAAAAATAAACTTTAAGTAATAATTATAAATAATAAAAATAATATAATAATAATATTATTATTATAAATATTAATAGAGAATGTAGATATATACCCATCATAAACACTTGATTTAGATATTTCCCCAGCTAAATTGAAAAATTAGTTATTTCCCCCATCTTATTGAGGTCCAAGAAGAAGCACATCTATACCAGACAAAATTGATACCAGACATTGACATCCAACTTGACAAGTCTTAATTTATAAGAGATGGTTTAATTGCCTTTTAAACTAGTACCAGGCTCAAAGTTTAAATTATCAAGCACTATATTAAAATTATTAATTTAGACCAGACTACAAAACTAAACAAACCTTGACACTGTTGAAAAACTAACCTTTTATAGTTCCTGCCTTCATGGAAAAACTCGCCTTGTTGTCCAGATGGGCCAGGTCTTGAGTTCAAAACAAATAGAAAAGTTAACAATACGGAACAGGAGAATTTTTAGCCAAACTTCCAAGCCGGCATTAATCCTGGCCAGTGAAACCACCTTTGAGGTCAGACAATGGGGTGCACATTGCAATGGTTAACATAGACCACACAGTTAGTTACTGACTAATAATTGATTGTACATACTTTTCTTATTTGCTTTCTCTTTTTTTTTTCTTATTATTATCCTTTAATATTATGGGATTAAATATGGTCCGTTGGGCCTTGTAATTATTTTTTTTATCAATGAAAAACCGTAAGATGGCTGCTTGCCACCTTACCCTAAAAAAAAAAACAATACATAACATACCAACAGATGAAATAAACAAAATACATCGAGAAATAACGAAGAATCAACACGTCAAAAGTGCAAAAGAAAATGACGGTGCTATTTCAATTACTACCCTATTATCAATTGAAGAACCCCTTGGGACACATTCACCTTTGGAACTCTAAGAACACACCAAAAAACAATACAATTTTTTTATTTTTTTTTTAAACATTCTAGCAGAGGATGCTAGATTTTATTAAATGGATAAAAAAAAGAGTTTACAACAACGTCTTCTGACTTTAGTACATCCAAACACTAATTAGAAAATTAAAAAACATCAACTACTCCTTAAAGCCAGTACTCCATTGCATGGTGCTTATTACTGTTTAGCGGTACCAATGTTATGTTTTGGAACACTACGCATGTTGGTCAGTTTTGTTATCCATCTTTTCTCGGTATAGCTAGGAATGGTACACCTTTCAATCGATTAATTCCTACGTAAACATAAATAAACCGTGACCTGATCTAAAAAATGAATTGTCAGCAACAGAATCTATGGTGAAGTTCGAGGCCCAACAAGAAGCACATCCATACCAGAAAAAACTGATACTAGGCATTGACATCCAACTTGACAAGTCGTTGTAAGAGATTGTTTAATTGCCTTTTTGTACTGGTACTAGGCAAGTGTTATTTTGAAGCACTAAATTTAAAGTATTTAAATTAGACTGAAATACATATTACAAAAGGTGGAACTAAACAAATCTCAATATACTAACCTTTTCTTGTTCCCTCCTTTACCAAAAAATTTGCCTCGCTGTCCAGATGGGCCAGACCTTGCATTTAAAAAGAAATAGAAAAATTAACAATACATACCTACAAACTAAAAAAAACAAAATACATACAGAAATAACAAAAAGACAACATGTCAAAAGTTCAAAAAGAAAATGACAGTTCTGCTGAAATTTAAAAAATTTCAATTGCTACCCTATCATTCATTGAAGAACCCCTTTGGGCACATTCACCTTTTGACCCCCTAAGTTCATTCTCTCCTAAGAATACGAAAAAACCATACAAATTTTCAACTATTTGATGGAATATCTTGGATTGCATGACATATTCGGTCCCTGAATATTGGTACAACTATAATTCTTAGGGTTTTTTCGTGCAAATCCGAGCTTTAGATGCCCATACATTGGAACTTGATTATTCACATGTTAAATTGAAAGTTTAAGCAATGCAAACCCTCAAATTAATATCATAAAAATGACTTACTTCTTTGCCTTATTTGAAAAGGGTGCATCACTAGGCATGTTGGTCGGTTTGTTATCCATCTTTTCTGTGATCAATCAATATAAAAAGAAAAGATCATTTCTACCTTCCAACTTAGCAAGATCTCTCTTATGAGTTATGAATCGTGAAAATTTTCATTAATGACAATACTGCATACATAACACAGCTCCTATTAAAATTTTGGTCGGAATAAAGGTAAAGATTAAATTCGTTCCCCCTAATTCCTACCAGAGAAAAGTTAAGAAGAAGAAAAAAAAGATATAATATATCGTTCAAACTGGGCAAGGCAAAAGAACGGTGCTTTTAATGGGTACCCAAGCAAGACTCTTATGGAAGAATTGGGGCTGCAGTCAGACCTAAGTAGAACCATATTCTGCTACACGTAACAGGGGCATAAGTGGAACAACATAGTCACTTTAGAACTTATGTTAACTTTCTACATCTAGGATTTAATTTTTCGGATCATATTGTATTTGAATTTGAGACAATTTTATTTACCAGTAACAGCTATGTAAGGTTAAGAAGTAGGATAGCAAATAGATGTTTCTTTTCTTTTTCCTTAATTGCAATGTAAGACATGTTTTAATTCAATGCATGCCTAAGGGCTTTCCTCAAAACTCATCTACATGTTTTAATTCATTGCAATTTTTCAGATCAAATGTTTGCAAGGGTGAACCAGGCGTGCTACTGGGTTTAATTTTACTGATGTCTTAATTTGTGTTTATTTCCATTTTCAATCTACTTTTTGATGCTCAACTGTTTTGAGCTTTGCCTTTCTATAATGTAAGTTACAAAAGTCATCTACATGTTAAATGCAATAAAATGAAGGACAAGACCCTCATTTTTTCTCAAAAAAATAAAATTTCAGCTTTTTAATAATTTTACAGAACTTAGATATTTTATTGTACTTGGAACAGACTGGTCAAGAATAAAGGTGTTTCTGGTCAAATGATGTGGATACTGATATGTGTTAAAATGAGAAAAATCAAATGTAGGGCACAAGTGTCATTTTTATTCGAATGAAATCATTTCTCTTCTATGGTGTATACTTTCCAATCAATAAATGAAGAAGAATTGAATTATTTTCTATTTTGGTTCTGATCAACAAAGTTCAATTGGAATTCATCTCTATTGAATTCTATTGAATTGAAATCAATTGAACTTCCACCAATAGTGTGTTCCGATCATAGTGTAAAGGTAAGGATTAAATTCGTTCCCCATAATTCAATACGTAAATCGAAATTAAAACCCTAGAAAGGAAAGAATTACCTGAATGAATACGTAAATCGAATTTTGCAGTGCAGTCGTCAGGCAAAAGAGAATCGAATTTTGGATACAGTGAGAAGGATTGGAAGCTTTAGACCAGACAGCAAGAAAAAACATCCGACTAACAACTAACAAGAACTGTTATTTAAACGGGTCGGTACGGGCATGGTTTTTCGAATTCTACTCAATCTTTGAGTTTTAAATCGGACCGTCTGATTTAAATCTGTAGAGCGCGCACATCCCGAGAGATGAATTCGAATTGCAAAGCAATTTCGAGCAACGGATTCGAATCGGACGGTCCCGATTCAAAACTCAAAGATTGGGTTACTTTAGGGGATCCAGACCCTTCTGGTTTTTCTGGGCATTTTGTGAAATTAAAATGAATTTACGGGTCGGATCTGATTGTCTTACGTGGGTTCGATTTTTCATCATATTAGACCCATCTTGAATTCTGGAAACGGATGAATTTAGATTAATTCAATTTTTGAGTTTTAAATCAGGACCGTCCAATTCGAATCTGCCATAATTTATTCAAAGTGGAGCGCACACATTCCGAGAGATGAATTCGAATTTCGAAGTAATTTTCAGCGACGAATTCGAATCGGACGGTCCCAATCCAAAACCAAAAGATTGAGTTACTTTAGGGGATCCGGACCCAAGATACATATACATAGGGGTGAGTAAATCGCTCATAACTCGTGAGCCGCTCATAACTCGCTCATTAAAAGCTCATCTAAACTCGCTCATTTATCCGCTCATTTAAACTCGCTCATTAACAACTCGCTCATTTATTTAATGAGCGAGCATGAGCATGACCCAACTCGCTCATAACTCGCTCATTAAGAATTTGCCACACCTAATCCCTGCCACATTTAATCCTATGTAATTTTGTATAACATCAACCTTGCCTCATTAAAATTGATAGATAGTGAGCATAGTTTCATATTTAATTATGTGTAATATAATGAGTACAATGTAACATTTAATCCTGTGTAATATACTAATATTCATAGTTTCATATTCATTTTTTTTGTAAATCGGCAAAATCAAAACCTCCGCCAAAAGCCCAAAACAAGTAATAGTCATAACAACTCACTCGTTTAAATGAATTATAACAATTTGTTGGATTTTATTACGATGACTTTTAACAAATTTTGTTATGCGTGGACACACTATATAATTTTGTTATGAGTCATAAGTCATAACTCGTGAGCCGCTCATAACTCGCTCATTAAAAGCTCGCTCATTTACAACTCACTCATTTATCCGCTCATTTAAACTCGCTCATTAACAACTCGCTCATTTACTTAATGAGCGAGCATGAGCATACCCTAACTCGCTCATGCTCGCTCATTAATCACCCCTACATATACAGATCGAATAGTGGTAAAACCATATCTATATCCGTTGTTAATTTTCAGATACGGATTGAATATCAGATATCTGTAGATATACATATATATTTTTATAATTTATGGTAAATTATATAGTATATATTTACATTCAGATACGTATAATTAAAATTCAAAATCATATATGTATCCGTACGGATATTCGAATATCAGATCAATGTTGTAAAAAACAATCTTAACGGCCATTTAATTGTTAACGTGGCCAAACCGTTACCAATATACTTAACGGATGCATGTTTGTGGATGAAAACGATTAATCGGCCATTTTTACAATTAATCGGCTATTTTACCGTTTAATTGTCCGTTTATTCCTATTTATTTCAATTTATTTCAATTTATTTCAGTGAATATTTATTTTTCACTGATTTTTTTTTCTGTGATAGCGTGTGATAATAAGTTTTATAAATCAACATATTGTAGTTTTATTTGTGTTTGGACATACATCCAATATTTTATATTTTTTTTTCTTCTTACTTACTTTGAAATTAATTATTTTTTATGTTATTTATATACAATATATTTTTCTATTAATTACTGATGTAACTTTTTCAATTAGTACGATATGTTCATTTATAAAACTAAGTTATTATCATAAATTAAATTTAATAATTTTATGTAGAAATATTTCATTCCTTTCAAATAATATGTTAGAGCATCTACATCCATGAAACTCTTGGAGTTTCTAAATAACTATTAACTAATTTTTAGAAATTTTGTCTCTGAAAATTTCTAAACCCCCCACATCCCTGAAACTAAAATTAGAGTTTCTTAATTGCCGCATCAGTAAATAAATTACAAGAGAGAAGAATTTCAGCGAATTATTTGGCCACGTCAGAGTTTATAAACAGTTTCCTATTAAGAAACTTTGGAATAAAGTTGCTAAATAAGAAATCCATCTACATCCTGAAACTGGTTTAGAAACTACCACATCAGATTAGAAACTCCAAGAATTTCAGGAATGTAGATGCTCTAAAGAGTATGGCTAATTTGCTGTCAGCAGCATTTCAGCAAAGTGCTGTCAGATCTATTAGCCGTCGGATATGCTTTGTGATTCGTGTCTGATGAAGCGCTAATTTGATTTGAGGGAACGGAAAAAATGCTCCGTTTGTTTAACTAACGGGATCAAGGCCCCCGTCTCCTCTCTACCACATTTTCCCTTTGAAAAGAAAAAAAGAAGAACAACGAACCCCAATCACGGTCCCCCTCCAGCGACTCTGACTCCCCCCTCCTCGGCTCCTCCCCACCGGCCTGCGCCTCCCAATCTATATCTCTCCTCTCTGTGCGATTTCTCCTCACCAACCTCTCCTGTGCGATTTCTCATCCTCCTCTGTGCGCGAGTGCCTCTCCTATGTGATTTCTGCTCGCCTATCTTGATCTGGCTCGTACTCTTCTCCCTCCGCCCAGTGCCTCTCGCTCCTATCGCTTCAGGTTAGCTCAAAGATTGACTATCTTTCAAAAACCCTAGTTTCTTTTTTTTTTTAGTTTGATACTAGACTAATTGATTTGCTTGACCAATTAAAACCTAATCATCCAAGGTCATAGATTGATACGTAGCATTGTTCTTTTCGTGAAATTTAGAAATTTTTATCATAAACATCAATTTATGTAGTTCAAGCAATTTTCAGAAATTTGAGGGGCTGGTTTGAATTTTTCTGTGTATTAGACTGATTAATTGTTCTGGATATTCTCAGTGGAAGAATTTGGGTGATTTAATTTGAGCATATTGATTCTGATCTCCCTCTCTTTGCTGTTTTGGTTATAGTATTTTGATTCTAGCATGTCCTTGAACATAACATCTTAGTTTGACATTTAATTGGTTGATTGTTTAATTGATTGATTTTATCTTATTTTTCAATTGTAGAGAATCAGCAATGAAAATTGAAGTAAAGGTCGAGCATGAGTTTCTATAGCATGATGACAGAGAGTCAAAGAGGACATTGAATTTGAGAGTGAAGATGACAATATATTTTGAATCTATGTACCAGTTTTGGCAATATGAACTAGAGTTGTAATTCATTTTTGAATGACAATATGAACTAGGTTTGTGGAGAAATATATTTGCATATTATTGTTAGAAAAATAAATATGTAATTGTAAAGAATATGCTCTAAATTATATATACTTAGTTACTTAAATTCATACTTCCTGTGTTACTTGGGTCTGTTAATTTGCATGATTGTCTAGTACATGGTATCTAGCAATGATTGTGTTGAGTATGGAATTTTATTGTAATATTTTTATTTGTTTTGTTAATGGCTGCATGTATAATATAGCTTTTGTCATAGAAAACTAGTGTTATGGGATTGTTTGAAACTGTGATTTATATCCGATTGCTTGTGATTTACATCTTGTTTCGCTATAATATAGCTTTGTCATAGAAAATTTGTGTTATGGGAATTTTTGAAACTGTGATTTGTATTGATTGCTTGTGATTTATATCTTCAGAAATAGAAATACATAAGGAAAATGATAATTGATACAGATGCATGTGATATAGACACTGGTTCTTGTAATATCATTAGAATATTTTTTTTATTTGCTGGCACCACCAGCATGGTCGATGCCTCTGTCTCTATCTCTCTTGTTTAGGTGCTAGGAAGTAATCCATTCTGTTTTTTTGTTGGTAGTGCTGAGTATAGTGGGACTGGTATAACAAGTTGTCCTTTTGTTTTTGGCATCGATCAGTTAAAACAGCAACTAGGTCTTAATATGATATTATGATAGAAAGAACATTCTAGTAAACAGATAATGTTTGCTTGTATTATCCTTAATTATTTTGTGACAAACATGGTGAGTTATTAGTTTATTTCATATTTTGCTATTTATTGCTTCCTATTTTGTGTAGTTTAATGATCAGTTTTTACAAAAATTGATGATATTTGTTGCCTCCTATTTGTATCATTTAGCCCCTGTAAGGTCTCAAACAAAATCAATGCTAAAAGAAAGCTATGAAATTCAAGTAGATTACAACCAAGCTATGAAATTCAAGTAAAACAGAAAGATGCTAAAAAAAAGCTATGCGTGCGCCTATGTGAGAAATATGTGCTAATTTTGACAACTTCATATGAGAAAGCTGTATAAAGTGCTAGAGAAGTATAGTAAGATATTAAAATAAAACAAATACCAAATTCCTAAATAACATTGAAATTTTCAATGCTGACAAGATCTTTCCTATCTTCTAGTTTGACACCTTAAAAAGCAGAAATTTATATTTTGCATGAAACAAACAAAAAAGCAATTTTTGTTTGTACCAACACCATCATCTCACATCTGATTAGTGATTTGTAAAATCCCAGTCCGCCTCCAGCACATGCCATGTTATTTCAGTACCGATCATATCTGTATTAGTACTGTCTTGTAATACCAGTTGCCCATGTTAATTATTCTCCGAGGTAAATCATATGTACTCTTGTATGATTCAGTGAAGCTTCTAGCACATATCTCACATCTAAAAACCTTGTTTCTCATCAAATTCAAAGAAAAGTAGAGTCAAATGATAACAACTTGACCCTTTGAAATTCACCTAGTTGTGAAATTCAAATACAAAAGAAAAATTATTGTTCCAGTTTTACTCTTATAATCCCGTTCATATAGAAAAAGCTGTGACAAGAATGAAAAAGTTGGATTTAGTACAAAAAAGAAAGAAAAAAATATGGGGATATAAATAAGTTCATACCATAGATGAATTATTTGTTGTTAAATTTAGAAAAACAAAAGGGTACAAATAGACTCAAAATTCACCCTATTTGCAAAGAGATTATCTTTTTTTTTTTTCTTGTCCTTGAACAGTGCGAGATGAAACTCCTGCAAATAGGCATTTGAACATGAACTGCTTCAATAAACCTTCAATTGCCGGAGCTCAGAACATGAATTACTTCAATAAACGAGGACCAAAAATAATCCTGATAAATCTAGCCCTATTTCTTATTTCATTGACAATTACATTAGAACAACTCAACCCAATAGATATAATTGACTTGATTAACATCTGCTGGTTTTGATACTAATTTTTTTTAATTCATAGCACATAAGTTCACCGAAGTCCGAGCAAGGATATTTGAACTTAATACTAAAATTTCAGTTTAAAAAAACAAGTACCAGTACCACCTAGACTGATATGTTCATCCTTGGTTTTGACAAAGAATATTACAAACTACACATAATGTATACTCTTGAACAAGTATTAATCAATAAATACCTCATTGAATAGTAATTTGCTTACCTATTGCTACTATAGCTTTCACATCATTTTTGCTAAGCGTCTCTGTTCATAATTTTCCTTCATGTTGTATAGAACTGGGACAATATACAGAAAACAAAAAAGACAAATTAATTATACAAAAGCTTGATTTCAAGTGTACAGCATTGTTAAGTTCCATGAAACTTTTGTCCGAGTTTGAAATTAGTTACCTAATTTGTGAAGAAATAATTATATCTTATTCTCTTACAAGAAATTGGGTGATTAATCAGAAAGATGGAGACATGGAGAGAGGGAGAGAGACTTACATGGTTCTCTTTCGATCAATTTCTAAGTTTTTTTTGTTTTTTCCAATCCTATTAACAACATGATTCTTCTCTAAAATTGACAAGGCAATCCACACGTGCGACAAACATGTGTAGCTCTTCATATCAATTACTCAAAATTGAAATAGAATATTGTTCAAATCTAAGATTTGTTCAACCCGGAACCTTCAATCCCTTTGACATTTATTAGTCCCACATTCCTTATTGAAGTAGTTTATCAGATAAATATTATAGGGATTTGAGAGGGTGGGAATGTGTCCTTATGAAGGCACATAAATGGATTGACAGAGGCAGTCCACACGTGCGACACGCACGTATAGCAATTCATAATGTGAAAATTGACAATGGTAGCCTCTTGATCCCCCAAGCACAAGCACATGACATGTGTGCTTAGCACTTCTTCTTCTTTTAAATATTTTTAATGTATTTTCAATTTTTATTGCTTGCATAATAAACAAAAAAAAAAATTTCTAAGAAACAATGATGAAAAATAATTTCAGATTGATTAGAAATCACTATGATTTATGATTTATGATTTTTGTCTTCACATTCCTACATTTAATATACATTTTATACTTTTCGAACCCGTGTTTCTTTTTAATGTCCATAGATAAAAAAAAGGTTACTATTATAAAGATTATACTTTAAATTGTATTATTGTTTACTTCTATAAAGATTATATTTTAAAGAAATATATTAATTTTTCTTACAGTCGTGAAAAATCCGACCTGAAAAATATTGATCCGGATTATTTGTTGCAATATTTCTAATAAATCAAATTATATTGTATTTCATCTATTTTCAAAGAAATATATTCAATATTTATAATACTTCAATACAAAAAATTAAAAAATTTATATTTTGTAAAAAAAAAAAAAAATCTACAACTTTCCGGTTACTAAGTAACCGGATACTTTATTCTAGGTCCGGGAATTAAGTCACCGGAAATTTGTTCTTTATCGAAATCCATTTAAAAATTGAATAAATTGCGTAATTTCATATTTTTTTGAGTATTTATAAAAATTTCGGCATAAAGACTTTGCAATCCGGTTACATAGACACTACACGGCAGGTGACACTATAAATCCAATAAGAAAACAAAAACTAGCTCACCGACTATCAAGTTCCAAGGCCATTCATGGGTAAGGATTTTAACAGAGTATATTTTGCTCAATGCAGCGCACGAACACTATAAAGTGCCGTATTGATTCTATAATCAGTGCGCTGCATGAAGCTAAAACTACTGTGTTAAATTGTTTACCCAATTCACGGCACAACACCGCTAGTCCAAAAATGGAAGCGAGAAGAAAAATAAATATACTCTTCACTTCTCTCGGTTACTAGAACAAAACATGTATGCATGGTTAGTTTTCAAGAAATGACAGTATTACTAATAATTTACTATAGATCGTAATATTCTTATATTTTCTTTCATATTTTTTCTAGCTACAAAAATAATAATGTATTACCTGAAAAATAAGACAGAAAAGTTCATATAAAATATATTTTACATCTCACGATCTTCTTTTTTTCCTCTGATGAAATAGTGCATATATCTCGAATGTTTTACGTAATTATATTAGACTTGTTTTCAAAAAGCTGTTGACTATTTGCTACTTTGCAACTTTCTGTTTTTCTTTTATATATAGTAAATATTTTCTGATAGCAAATAAATTACTTTTTAGATGTGATATATCTACGAAAATTGCTATTTTTCATGGATGATTTCTGGAGATTTTAACTAACGAACACAATTTGTTAAAATCAAATGCTAAGGATATAGATATAATAGAATTTATCTTAAAAATTACATGTGTTAAAATTATTCAAAAATTAATTTTATGCTCGTAACATAATTTGTGTTTTAATATCATCCTAGCGATTTGTACTTACAAAATTTATCTTTTATTGTCTCAGTTTTAGAACTGAAAATTTAATTGTATATTTTTATGAGCGCTACACAATGCCACGCTCCTAGAGACATATAGCTAGATTCTAACGTCAAGCTTAAATTAAAAAAAAAAAAAAAAAAAAAGTGTGACGAGCTATGGACAAAGCATTATACAAAACATATTAAAAACAAGTAATAGTTTTGGATCTTGTCAAAGCTTTATACAGAGTATGGTTAGTATAACATGAGTGTTATTTCAGCCTATATAACCCCAACTTCAAAACCTATCGAATCGATTTCAAATGGTGAATCTAAACCGTTCAAACCGAACTACTTCATTAGTTGTGCGTTACATGCAAAATTTATAATTTTACGAATTTATTTAGTATAAAGTCAAGCGGTCAAATGTGTGAGTTTTTAAGTTAATTTTAATACATTCATTTTTCAACATTTTTACCGCTTGATTTGATACTAAGATAACTCAAAAATGTAAAATTTTTGCATGTAAACGCATCACTCATAAAGTAAATAAGTTTGAACGGTTTGAATTAGTCGTTTGAAGTCTATTCAATCAATTTTGAAGTTAGCGTCATATGACACCAATGTCATACTAGCCGGACTCTTTTATACATAACAAAGAAGAAAGTGTTTTTTTCTTAATTATATTTCAAAGTGAAAGATAAGTCATCGGTCAATATTATATTAAATCCTCATATCCGAAAATCATGAATATTTTTTAAATAGCATATTATCATATTACGTCTTTTTTTGTTTCACAAGTACTATTATAATTAATTAGATTTTCATATTAACATTGATAGAACATTATTTAAAATGATGATTATTGATAGAAATTTATTGCGGTACATTTTCTTTAACATTTGATAGAACAATATTTTTGTTCTCCTCAAATTTCGCCTTCAAAAAAGATCTTTAAAATTGTATATATGCATGTATTCTGAATTTTGATTCACGCCGAACACGAAAGTCGTAGGATTTTATTTTACAATTCTAACGGATCCAAATTCATTTTTATTGTATTTTCCAGTGAAAATGTATGATTAAATTAGTCCACAGAGGTGATCTGCAGTTTTGAATTAGAACTATTATATGACTTTAACCAATTAAATGTAAATTTTCAGTTTTTTTTTCAATAAATTATTTAGTTTCGGATTTAATATTTTAATGAATTTAAAATTATGATATATAAAGATTTAAAATAACCAAATAATAAAAGTATTTAATATTTAGAAACGATATTAATTAAAGTTACTAATTAAGTAACTTAGATTCAAGGTGCGGTGTAATTGTCTGGGATAGTTGTTAAATTTATTTAATGTTATAGTGACTTTAAATGCACAATAACAATTTCATTGTTAAAAAAATAAAAGACTTACAACGGGTCAAATAATCCTCCTTCTTAGATCTAAACTCATTAATTTATTCTCATGAAATCACATAAATTACTCTAATCAACTAATAATACTTATCTACTCTAAAAAACACCATATTACCTCTTTCTTCATCTCTATCTATGACTAGATTTATTTTCGTCCGATAGCCACCGCGCTCTGACGGTGGGATTGCCGCGCTCCAACCAAGATCACGATAAAGAATCTACACTTCGAGTTTCGACAATATCATACTCTCGGCTCCAATCAGCTCCCTCCTCTCTCCCTCATTCTCAGCTTCTCCGCTTGAGGAGATAGAGACAAGCAAGTGAGAGGGATATCACTATGCGAGAGAAGAAATTAGAAAGAGTGAGAGGAATGAAATGGAAAAAGAGAGAGAAAGAAGCGAGCAGCGACGGCCAGAGTTTCTCCTCTCTTTTTTTTCTTCTTCTTGATAGTTGTTAAATTACATTACCGTTGCTGTCAAGGCAGGTCCTGTGTATTTATTTATGTTTATTGTTATTAGATGAATTATGCATATTGAAATCGATCAAAACATGTCTTCAAACTTTGCTTTCTTTTGTCCAATTACCTGTAGCGTTTGTATTGATTCATGTACTTTATTTAAATTTCAATTAAGTCACTTGGCAGCAACTGCCAAAGTCAAATTTTTCAAAAAAGACAATACTTAATATAAATATGGACATTATCCTCATTTCTTAAAAAAAAAAAAAAAAAAGACAATACATGTCCTGTAACCGGTGCCGAAAATAACTTTGAAAATTGAATAGTACTTCGTAGCGAATCATAAAAACAAAAACGAAACGTCCTGGAATCCATCGAATGATTTATAGCACAAACTAAACGCCCTCTAAAAGGAATGGCAAACAAGGAAGAAAAAAAACGATTAAAAAAATAACTCTTTCCTAACTGTTAATTTTTGTAAGAGAAAAGAGATGTACGAAAACAACTTATTATTGCAATCTTATTATTTTCTTTACATGTATCTCTATTTATAGAAGAAATAAAAAAAACTATAGCTATTGCACTATTAATTACAACCACTAACCACTAACCATTATCTCCTAGTCTATTAATTACATGACACTATTTCTTACAAATAACCGTTATTTTTAACACTAACATACATGGTAACGCCCCTTTTCTCTTGTTCAATTTAAAAGCCCCGAATAGTACTGTGAAATTTAAGCATCATGAACTCGGGGGGTATTTGTAGGCATAAACTGCATAGAAAGATTGTACACATGTAAGAACTAGAAGTATGAAAGCAGCGATGAGAGAAATTATTGACCATGGACTGCTGAAGGAATCACGCATCAATTTTGCTCGCTGCCTATTCCACCATGATTCACTGTATCTCTTCACTTCCGTGCATAATTCCGCTAAATAGTTCTCTTTCCCCCAAGAACCACCTTCGGTAACCTGGTTGAGGAAATCAGCCAACTCCGCTTCACTTCCTAGACAGTTCTCAATGATTCCGCACTCTTGTAATATTGTCACATCATATGGTGTGTTCACTAGATCATCCAAGATTAATACAAACCTTGTAAAGGGTGACTGCTCTTTGCCATATTTGGAATGTTCAAATGCCATAAGGTTTGCGAAAATGGGCTTAGTGGCTGAACTGATTTCTAGTCTAGGGATTTTCAAGACACCATATTCAAATGATATCTCGAGCATATGTTTCGGGTTGCTCTTTGGTTTGAATTTCACGCCCTTTTGTTTGAGCTCAGTGGCAGAAGGGATCACCATCGAGGATATATTCCCGGTAGAATTCGGCAATGACACTGGCAAGCTTCGTGAATTCGAATGATGAAATATTCTTGTGAGCAAACCTTTGATTCTATTGGTGTCGAACATTCTGGTAAGATCAAATGATTTGGAACTCAATACAACTGCTTTCTCTGGGATGGGCACTAAATAGTGGTAACAAAGATGCACCAAATGATGAATTTCAGTTGTTCGGTCTGGAATTTTGGAGTCTAGGGAGTCTAGGGAGTGTGGGGTTCGAATTGGTGACAATAGAATATAAGCAATTAATTTAACAAAATACATTCTATCTGATACTATATTTAAATTACTAATGTCGTACAACTTATCAATTATAAAGAAGGGAATTTGATTCTCTAGAAGTAGCAAATCATCCAGTATGAAAAATGAATTCCAGCCAATCTCATCAAAATATGCGGATTCTTTTTCTAAATATTTTAAAAAGTACTCGAGCACAAAGCATCCGTCAAGCAACATCATCTTAACAAATGCTTTGCTGTCAAGATCATCAAACGTCTCATTATAACACTTTCGTGTTCTCATTTCAAGCGACTTCATCTCTGATATACAGAGATCCAAACTTAAGTGGTCCCCACGGGACAAGAAATCCTGCAAGAACCGCCTTTTTTGTTCCTCCAAGGCTCGGAGGTGCTTTTGACCATGGTGGAATGGGCCGATGGAGATGGCAGAGGGCTCGAATAAATTTTTCTTGCTTTTTGAAATGTTATGTGGTGTGCGAAAGATTGTGAAGTTCTTTGCCTCATCCGTATTGGCCCATAATGTGTCGAGTTCACGTTGCAGAGAGGCTTTGAGATCTACAACTATCTGGATTTCTTCCATTAATATTTTTTTGGTGAATGGAAGAGTTTGGTTGAACTTGAACAAAACGAACTCTATCATTTGTATTTATATTGATCATTAATTAGTGTGGCCCCATCACAGCGTGATCTGGAAGATAGAGCTTGGAGAATGATAGGACCTTCGCCCTCTTCTAATTATTGTGCATACATAACCTTGAATTAACCTTCATGCATAAGAAAATAAAAATGCTACTTTTCAACATAGCCCTTGCATTGTTGAAAAATCTTTCCTGAAATAAATTAGGTCTAACAGTGAGCCATGTAATGCACAATGAATGCAGAGAAAGTTAAGTCTTCCTAATTAAATTCATAACTATATTTTTTTTCTTAACTAGTGTATGGAGAATTGTGGTTCTGGAACTAAATTACTACTTCTTTTATTATTGATTACAGGACACCTTTCTGATGTTGCTAAGAATAATCTAATCTATATTTATCATTATTTTATAACCCTCAAAGAAATGGTTCAATAATTATGACCTACACTGGAACTAGATGCCTCCGAGTAGGCCTGTTATCTCAATCAAAAATAAAAAAATTAAACCATCAAAGTGTTTTCACAAGTGAAATGTTTATAATGGACCTTTTAGGAATAATTTATTACTGGTAGCCTCCCTTATAAATTGAAATTATATGACACTTATTCATTCGGCCTCTTCAATCCCAATTTTCTAGTTCCACTCTTGCTACGAAATGAAGTAAAGCAAAGAATTTCCATATCATCAAAGAGGAAAGATGAAGTAAAGAATAGAACATATGGGTGTCTCGACATTACGAAAAGCAAAGGTACTTTCACCCTTTCCTTGTCTTGCCATTATGTTCAGTTCCACCTCTTTCGAATAATGAAATCTTCAAATTTACAAAAGAGGAAAGAAAATCAAAACGAAAAGGTACCCTGGAAACGAAAGGAATTTAGTTGCCCAATAACCACATATTCCATTCTGATTGAGTTCAAATCCAGTGAAGTAACCCAATCTTTGAGTTTTAAATTGAGACCGTCCAATTCGAATCCGTGATAATCTATCCGAAATGGAGCGCACACATTCTGAGACATGAATTCGAATCACGAAGCAATCTCGAGTGACGGATTCGAATCGGATGGTCTCAATCCAAAACTCAAAGATTGGATTACTTTAGGGGATCCGGACCCATTCTGATCTCTCTTTCTTTTTATCATTAGTAGAAATGAATTAGTCAATTGATTTCGTCATGATGCTTACAAATTATTAACAATGTATTATGAAAAAAAGGCAAAAAGAAATTATTAACAAATGTTTTAAGGCTACCAATGAAATGAAATTGCAAATCATTGAGTACGTGCATGCAGCATAGGCAAAGATAGAGACACCGTAATTGAGTCCATCTATCAGAAGAGCCGTATCCATTTTGGAATTATATTAATTAATTGATTTGCCAGGACTGTACAATAATTTGATATGTTTGTATATATAGTAATCCAGTCCATTTGAAAGTTGTATTTATTTTATTTAAACTTATTTGGAAGCAAGTCGTTAAATGACCGAGTAATGAGCTATATATATATGAGGAGGGTTCAAATGCCTCCATGTTTTTGTGCCTTCATCATGCCTCCATCTCCCTCCATCATTTTCAAAGTTCAAACAGTCGATCCGAACCGCTCAACCTAAACTCCATACTAAAATATGTTTGGAGACCAAATTTTATATTTTTAGGAATTTTTTTACTATTTTTTTAGATAGGTAGAAAAATAATGTTTTTAGATGGTTCAGATTTACTGATTTTGTATATATATATATATAGAGAGAGAGAGAGAGATGGGCTACGGTGAGTTGCGAAGTAAAACGCGTTTCTACTTCACGCCGTATTTTTATTTTGAAAGTCCAAACGACCGATCCGAACCGTTAGATGTTTAATTCATATTGAAATGTGCATAGATACCAAATTTTACATTTTTTGAAATTTTTTTACTATTTATTAAGCATTTTTGAAAATTGTTGTTTTGTTGTGAACAGTAAAAAAACAGTAAAATTTTCTGGACCATCAGATCAGCGACTTTCAAAATTGCTTAATAAATAGTAAACAAATTCCAAAAATGTAAAATTTGGTCTCCAAGCACATTTCAATATGGAGAACAAGATGAACAGTTCGGATCGACGTTTTGAACTTTAAAATCGCAAAATATGAGCGTGAAGTAAAATAGTCGCTTTACTTCGCAACTCACCGTAGCCCATCTCTCTCTCTCTCTCTCTATATATATATATATATATAAAATAAATGTTTACCACAAGAATTATTCAAGTACAATATTTTTTTTTAAGCCCCAGCAAATTAAAGAAAACGATGATTATAGGAAGTAACAAATGGCTAGTCAATCAAGCAATGAATTTCCATATCATCAAATAGGAAAGATGAAGTAAAGAATAACATAAAAGAAATCAAAAGAAAATGCACAAGCAAAGGTATTTCATAGTTTCTTGTGTTGTCATTATGCTGCACCTCTTTTTAAAAAAAATAAATCTTCAAATTTACAAAAGAGAAAAGACAACCAAAAAGAAAAGGGACCACAAAACGAAAAGAATAAGGGTCTGTTCGGCCGAATCACTGTTCACGTGGGAAAAACTGAAATTTTTTTTTCCCACGGGAACAGTATTTTTCAGTTCAATTCCCGTGCCCGTGCCCATTCCCATTTGTCGGCCGAACAGGCCCTAAGTAATTATCTTTGATTCTAGCAATAGTATACTGAATTATGGTTACTTATTTATTGGGATAGCATGTCTTTGAGATTGACATATTGTTTCTAATTTAAATTACAGTAAAGAAAAGAAAAGAAATGACAAGATTTAGGTAGAATTGAAAACTAAACATTTATTATCAAATGTTTTTCTTATACCACAAAGACAACACTCTGGTTTTATATATGAATCGGACAATTATTATTATTCGCTATTGGGCTAATGGGCATACTGTATTGTCCTTATCTTTCAATATTTTTCATTAATTAAAGAGAAGTTTGGACTGGGCTGGGTCGTTATTGGGCTAATGGGCCATAACATAGATGCCTAAGTCAATAGGACTCATCTAAAATGGGCATACTTCCCAAGCAACCTCTCTCTTTTGCTCTGGGTCAAACTATGTTAAAACTTAAAATTTATCAAAAAAAAGTGTTGTTTAATGTTCAGAGAGTAAAATTGAATTTCTGAATTTTCCATGACAACTGGTTTATATTGCCTCATTCTAACCATTTTGAATAAATGGTGAAACTCGGGCGTCATCATCTTTCTTCACCATTTTCTGGGTTTTCTTTCTTTCGTTTGGATATGGGATTTCCATTCAGATATGGGATATGCTATTGCAGGAATTTGTCCAAATTACTCTTAATTATTACCCTTTTTTCTGTGACAAGTAGGGATTATATTGTTCCAGTTGAGTCAAATTTTCACCAATTGCAAGTGGCCGGGATGTTTTTTTAATGAGTAGTGAGAGGTATTAATTATAACTAGGACCCAATTAATAAGCTTAATTTGAGTTTTATTTTTTCAACCAGCGTAATTTTGGTGCATAGTTACTTTTGATTCACACTATGACTAGTTATAATTCTTGATATTCTGAATTAACAATTTTAAGAGATGATATTGCCACATCTTGATTTATTTTCCAGAATGCAGTGCTTGTGTAAAATTAGCCCTGATTTACATAATTCACTCGTGCAGTGAAATATATAAATAAAATCACCAAGATATGTATTATAACAGCCTCAAGATATGATCACCAAAAAATTTGGGCTGCGCGCTATAACCATGGTGCGCACTATCGGAAAGTGCCCTGTTTTGTTCAACCTATTAGACTCGAGTGGTAAGACTTTATCAACATTGTTGTACTGGTACAATACAATTTTAGATATATCAATCATCTGCTTTTTATTGAAATGCTTAATCCTGTGTAGTCATTGTACAATATCATACATGCGCAAATTAATTAGGCATGCACCTATGTGGTTTTTCTCTTTTTTGAAAAACTGATAGAAGCTATCAGTGATTACAGTAATTAATAAAATTAAATAAGAACAGCCTCACATCAATACAATCTAGAACAGCACCTATGTGGTTTGTCATTATGGGTGGGGCCCTAGAATTAAATTTTTTGTTTTTTTTTGAAATTTTCAAAAGTTCAATTTTCTGTATCTATCACATCTTTCTTTGTCTCTCTTTCAATTTTCGTATGCTGCATAAAGGGTATGCAGGATAAGGGCCTTAGAATGCGAGGAAACAAAAATTGAGCAGTACAAGCTTTCCTTAGGTTGCCCTGTGACACCAGAGTTTGGAAATTCAGTTAACAAAATTGTATGCCGAATGTTTTAGGTAATTCTGTTAGACTTGTTTTCAGAAAGCTGTGGACTATTTGCTGCTTTGCAACTTACTGTTTCTCTTTTATACATAGTAAAGATTTTCTGATCGCAATCTAAAAAAAGACAATACATGCCTGTAACCGGTGCTGAAAATAATTAACCTTAAAAATTGAATAATAAAGGACACAAAGTAAAGGAATTCAAATATATATATAGTGCAGAGTAACAAGGTGCTGTTGAATAAAACTTCGTAGGAAATCATAAAAAAAAAAAAAAAAACAAGACAGACAAGATAGAACACTGAAAGGAATGACAATTGACAAACAAGGAAGAAAAAAAAAAGATAAAAAAATAACTCCTTCCTAACATACATGGTAACGCCACTTTTCTCTTGTTCATTTTATAAGCCCCGAATAGTACTGTGAAATTTAAGCATCATTAACTCGGGGGATATTTGTAGGCATAAACTGCATAGAAAGATTGTACACATGTAAGAACTAGAAGTATCAATGCAGCGATGAGAGAAATTATTGACCACGGACTGCTGAAGTAATCACGGATCAATTTTGCTTTATGCCTGTGCCAGCTTGATTCAATGTATCTGTTCACTGCCGTGTATAATTCCGCTAAATAGTGATCCATCTGCCAAGAACAACCTTCAGTGACCTGGTTGAGGAAATCAGCCAACTCCATTTTACTACCTAGCCAGTTCTCAATGATTCCACACTCTTGTAATATTTCCACATCATGTGGTGTGCTCACTAGATCATCCAAGATTAATACAAACCTTGTAAAGGGTGACTGCTTTTGGCCATATTTGGAATGTTCAAATGCCATAAGGTTTGCGAAAATAGGCTTAGTTTCATCGCCGATTTGTAGTCTAGGGATTTTTAAGACACCAGATTCAAATGATATGTCGAGCATATGTTTCGGGTTGATCTTTGGTGCGAATTTCACACCCTTTTGTTTTAGCTCAGTGGCAGAAGGGATCGCTAACGAGGATATATTCCTGGTAGAATTCGGCAATGACACCGACTTGCTTTGTGACTTCGAACAAGCAAATATTTTTGTGAGCAAACCTTTGATTCTATTGGTGCAAAATGATTTGGAACTCAATACAACTGCTTTCTCTGGGGTGGGCACTAAAGAGTGGTAACACAGATGGACCAAATGATGAATTTCAGTTGGAGGGTTTCGAATTTCAGCTGGAGGGTCTGGATTTTTGGAGTCTATGGTTCGAATTCGGGACAAAAAATAATAAGCAATAAATTGAAAAAAATACTTTTTATCTGCTACTTTATTTAAATTACCAATCTCCCACAGCTTATCAATTATAAAGAAGGGAATTTGGTTCTCTACAAGTAGCAACTCACGCAGTATGAAAATAGAATTCCAGCCAATCTCATGAATAAAATTGGAATTGTTTTCTAAAATTTTGAAAACCAAGGTATGAAAAGGTATGGAATTGTTTTCTAAATTTTTTAATAACTTGGAATTTTCTAAAATTTTAAAAAAGTACTCGAGCACAAAGCATCCGTCAAGCAGCATCATCTTGACAAATGCGTTGCTGTCAAGATCATTAAACGTCTCATTATAACACTTCCGTGTTCTTGTTTCTAACTTCTTCATCTCTGATATACAGAGATCCAAACTTAGGTTGTTCTCACGGGACAAGAAATCCTGCAAGAACCGCCTTTTTTGTTCCTCCAAGGCTTGAAGGTGCTTTTGACCATGGTGGAATGGGCCGATGGAGACGGCGGAGGGCTTGAAGAAATTTTTCTTGCTTTCTGGAATGTTATGTGGTGTGCGAAAGATTGTGAATTTCTTCGCCTCGTCTGTATTGGCCCATAATGTGTCGAGTTCACGTTGCAAAGAGGGTTCTGACAAAGGAGAGGCTTCAAGTTGCATTGATTCTGAAGGAGTGTATGTGTGGTGCATTGCATCGAGATCTACAACTATCTGGATTTCTTCCATTAATATTTTTTTGGTGAATGGAAGAGTTTTGATTGAACTTGAACAAAACGACCTTAATTTATCATTTGTATTTATATTGATCATTAGTACGTCTACTTCTTTTAATATTGATTACAGGACATGTTGCTAAGAATAATTTAATCTATATTTATCATTATTCTATAACCCTCAAAGAAATGGTTCTAATTATGACCTACACTGGAACTAGATGCCTCCGATCGAGTACGTAGGCCTGTTATCTCAATCAAAAATAAAAACGATATTAATAATTTAGAAAATAATTTACTGCAACCATGTATAGATGAGATGACTATTTAGAAAATAATTTAAATCCAACTTGATATGTATAGTGAGGTTTAAAGGCACCTTGAATATTTCCACTATCCTATAAAAATGATTTACTGAACCATTAAAATAATGCGAGCTTATATGCAAAATTTGATATTAATCATGTATTTTGTGTTTCAAAACTAATTCATCACAAAAAGATATCAATAAAACCTAGAAGTATATCTAATATTGGACTTATTTTGCTCTCAAAATGAAATATATATACTACGAAATGAAGTAAAGCAAAGAATTTCCATATCATCAAAGAAGAAAGATGAAGTAAAGAATAAAACATATGGGTGCAAGCAAATAATTTTCATATCATCAAAGAGGAAAGATGAAGTAAAGAATAACATAAAAGAAATCAAAAGCAAAAGTATTTCATAGTATACTTGTGGCAAGCAATGAATTTTCATATCATCAAAGAAGAAAGATGAAGTAAACAATAACAGGAAAGAAATCAAAAGCAAAAGTACTTAATAGTATCCTTGTTGCAAGCAATGAATTTCCATATATATCATCAAAGAAGAAAGACGAAGTAAAGAATAACATAAAAGAAATCAAAAGAAAAAGTATTTCATAGTATCCTTGTGGCAAGCAATGAATTTCCATATCATCAAAGAGGAAAGATGAAGTAAATAATAACAGAAAAGAAATCAAAAGCAAAAGTATTTCATAGTATCCTTGTGTCAAGGAAAAGAAATCAAAAGTAAAAGTATTTCATAGTATCCTTGTGGCAAGCAATGAATTTTCATATCATTAAAGAGGAAAGATGAAGTAAAGAATAACAGAAAAGAAATCAAAAGCAAATGCAAAAGCAAAAGTATTTCATAGTATCCTTGAGGCAAGCAATGAATTTCCATATCATCAAAGAGGAAATGAAGTGATGAATAACAGAAAAGAAATCAAAAGCAAATGCAAAAGCAAAAGTATTTCATAGTATCCTTGTGTTGCCATTATGCTCCACCTCTTTTAAAAAAATTAAATCTTTAAATTTGCAAAAGAGAAGAGAAATCAAAAGGAAAAGGTACCACAAAACGAAAAGAATAAGTAATTATCTTTGATCCTAGTAATAGTATTGAATTATGGTTACTTATTTATTGGGATAGCATGTCTTTGAGATTGACATATTGTTTCTAAATTACAGTAAAGAAAAGAAAAAGAAATGACAAGATTTAGGTACAATTGAAAACTAAAAATTTATTATCAAATATTTTTCTTATACAACAAAGACAACACCCTGGTTTTATATATGAAGAGGAATCCACTTACACTCTTTTTTGGTAACACCGGATTATACTCTATATTTTCAAAGTCCAAACAATCGATCCAAACCGTTCAACATGATAGATATGTTAAAATGTACTTGCATATCAAATTTTACATTTTTTTTTGAATTTTTTTACTATTTATTAAAATAAGTACAAAAATTCAATGGTCTAAAAACAATAATTTTGTAAAATACTTAATATAGTAAAAAGAATTCAAAAAATATAAAATTTGAATTGCAAGCACATTTTAATATATCCAGTATGTTAAACAGTTTAGATCGACTGTTTGAAATTTGAAAACTTTAAAAATAAGAAATATAATTTAAAAAAATAGTGTAATTGAATTCTTCCTCTTTATATATATGAATCGGACAATTATTATTATTCGCTATTGGGCTAATGGGCATACTGTATTGTTCATTGTTCTTACTTCTTATCTTTCAGTATTTTTCATTTTCATAACCGTCCAACGCCGCTCCGTGCGTTAATTAAAGAGAAGTTTGGACTGGGCTGAGTCGTTATTGGGCTAATGGGCCATGATGCCTAAGTCAATAGGACTCATCTAAAATGGGTATACTTCCCAAGCAACCTCTCTCTTTTGCTCTCTGTCAACTATGTTTATTTTTGAAAGCTCGGTAGAGACTACCAAGATCTCTGTCTAACTATGTTAAAACTTGAAATTTATCAAAAAGTGTTGTTTAATGTTCAGAGAGTAAAATTGAATTTTTAAATTTTCCATGACAACTGGTTTATATTGCCTCATTCTAACCATTTTGAATAAATGGTGAAACTCAAGCGTCATCATCTCTCTTCTTCTTCTTTTGTTTGGATATGGGATTTCCATTCATATATGGGACATGCTATTGCAGGAATTTGTCCAAATTACTCTTAATTATTACGCTTTTTCCGGTGACAAGTAGGGATATATATTGTTTCAGCGGAGCTGTTCAATAACAACGGATTAAGTCTCCTTAAGCTTAATCCGCTTCATTTAACTTCCTTAGCTGCTTAATCATGTCGAACGCCGATTCCTTAGCGCGGATTAAGAACACCTTCTTTAATCTCCTTTTGTCCGAATCTTAATTCTCTACCCGGACCTTAAGGCACCTCTACCTCTTCTTTTAGCTTTCATCAACGGATTAAGACAACCGAATATCAGTTATTTAGCGCTCCTTAAGCTCTTAATTCTTCACCAATGGCAAGTGATTGGAATGTTTTTTTTAATGAGTAGTGAGAGGTATTAATTATAACTATGGTGCGCACTATCGGAAAGTGTCCTGTTTAATTTGCCTGTTTTTTAGGTTACATTTTCTTTAACATTTGATAGAACAATATCTTTGTTCTCCTCAAATTTCGCCTTCAAAAGATCTTTAAAATTGTCCGTTTTTTTTTTTTTTTGAAAGGATATAAATAAAAATTTTGGTTGTATAATAGACAAATGTGTTTGTTTAAAAAACAACGATATACATTAATTTCAGATATATTGGAAATAACTCATATTTTTAATGTATTTTCAATTTTTTTTATTGCTTGTATAATAGACAAATGTTTTTATTTAAAAAAAAGAACGATATACATTAATTTCATATTTATTGGAAATCACTCATATTTTTAATGTATTTTCAATTTTTTATTGCTTGTATAATATACAAATGTTTTTATTTGAGAAACAACAATAGAAATTAATTTCAGATTTATTAGAAATCACTCCTTTTTCATGTATTATTATTTTTTATTGCTTGTATGTTAGACAAATGTTTTTAATGTAAGAAACAACGATTGAAATTAATTTCAGATTAATTAGAAATCACTATGATTTATGGTTTCACATTCCTACAATTACTACACAATTTATCATTTTTTTTCACTACGCGCTTCTTTAATTTAAATCTATAATGCAAGTTTTTATCATTTTATGTTTTTAAAAAAATAGAATATTGTTGAAATCCAAGACTTGTTCAATCCGGATCCTTATTTCCTCTTTGACATTTATTAGTCCCACATTCCTTATTGATGTAGTTTATTAACTAGATATTATAGGGATTTGAGAGGAGGGAAATGTGTCCTCATGAAGGCACAGCAATGGATTGACAGAGGCAGTCCACACGTGCGACATGCACGTTTAGCAATTCATAATGTGAAAATTGATAGTGACGGCCTCTTGATCCCACAAGATCAAGCACATGACATGTGTGCTTAGCACTTTTTTTTTTTTAAATCTTTTTAATGTATTGTCAATTTTTATTGCTTGCATAATAAACAATTTTTTTTTCTAAGAAACAATGATGGAAAACATGAAATTATATGATTCAGGCTCTTACATTATATGGGATATTTTGTGTGGTACACAAGTTTTGATGAAGGACCTAACAAATGGATTTAAGAAGGTGCTGGAGATGACTATGTTCTCTATAAATAAAAATTAATAATTTTGTTATTTATATTTTATAATTTTTACAAATGCTAACACATCAGTTTTCCTCCTCATAGAGCATCATAAAAACAATGTTATAAGCAAAATCATTTCCCCTTCTTTCCCTCCAGCATTACACATGTTGGAAAATTTAATTATGCCTAAAATAAATTAAATATAAACTAAATAAAATGCTACTTGTCTTTTATCCTCTTCTAGTTGTTTTTTTTTCGAATACTACTTGTTGTGCGCTTAGAGCAAGAATTAGGAATATTTGAGCATTTTAGTGTTGTACTGGTACTAATTTGTCAAGAAGAACAATACTACTTGCTGTGCACTAAATAAAATACTACTCGTATGATAAGGTGTGAATAATTGTTTGAGGAGATATGGATACTTGTATTATAATGTATGAATACTTGCTTAACAATGTATGAATACTGACACAACAAGGTAGAAATATTTGCTCAATGAGGTATGAATACTTGTATGACGAGGTAAAAATACTTGCGTGACGGAAAATCCAAAAATACTTCATTAATTATTAGATCAAATAAATATGAACCACACAACAAATAAATGAAGCAATTTTCATAAAAAATATATATATATATCATACCTTACATAAAGACTTTGCATCCGTTACATAGATACTATACGGCAGGTAACACAATAAATCCAATAAGAAAACAAAAACTAGCTCACCGACTTTCTAGTTCCAACTTCCAAGGCCATTCATGGGGTAAGGATATTAACAGAGCAGATTTTGGCTCAATGCAGAGCAGGAACACTATAAAGTGCTGTTTTGATTCTGTAATCAGTGCACTGCATGACTCTAAAACTACTGTGTTAAATTGTTTACCCAATTCAAGGCACAACACCGCTCATACAAAAAAGAAGGAACCGAGAAGAAATTATAAATCTATGGAGGAGAGCCAAATGGAGAGAAGCAGGGGACATCATTGGAAATGAATATTTATCTTAAAAGAATAACAAAAGGGTTATGCGTTTTGACACAACAAAATTACACCAAAAATGTTAATTATAAGAAGTTTTCAAAAAAATTAGTATAGACGGGTTAAATCAGGGACAAGCTCAGAAAAATCAAATTGAGTTAGATAATTTAATATAATATAATTTTATTTTATAAGCAGACTCAAAAGATTACTAATTTTATATTTATAAGAGGATTAAGTCCTTCTATACTCTCACTTCTCTTGGTTACTAGAACAAAATATGTATGGTTAGTTTTCAAGAAATAACAGTATTACTAA
This sequence comes from Carex rostrata, assembly GCF_964058835.1. NCBI lineage: Eukaryota > Viridiplantae > Streptophyta > Magnoliopsida > Poales > Cyperaceae > Carex > Carex rostrata. The sequence continues at coordinate 11,550,555 of NC_135929.1, forward strand.
TAATTTACTATAGATCGTAATATTCTTATATTTTCTTTCATAATTTTTCTAGCTACAAAAATAATAATGTATTACCTGAAAAATAAGACGGGAAAGTTCATATAAAATATATTTCACATCTCACAATCTTTTTTTCCTCTGATGAAATAGTGCATCTCGAATGTTTTACGTAATTATGTTAGACTTGTTTTCAGAAAGCTGTTGACTATTTGCTGCTTTGCAACTTTTTGTTTCTCTTTTATACATAGTAAAGATTTTCTGATAGCAAACAAATTACTTTTTAGATGTGATATATCTACGAAAATTGCTATTTTTCATGGATGATTTCTGGAGATTTTAACTAATGAACACAATTTGTTAAAATTAACTGCTAAGGATATAGATATAATAGAATGTATCTTAAAAATTACATGCGTTAAGATTATTCAAAAATTAAAATGACCATAAAGATGCACGTAACATAATTTGTGTTTTAATATCATCCTAGCGATTTGTACTTACAAAATTTATCTTTTATTGTCTCAGTTTTAGAACTGAAAATTTAATTGTATATTTTTATGAGCCCTACACAATGCCACGCTCCTAGAGACATATAGCTAGATTCTAACGTCAAGCTTAAATTAAAAAAAAAAAAAAAGTGTGACGAGCTGTGGACAAAGCATTATACAAAACATATTAAAACAATTAATAGATTTTACAGCTTGTCAGAGCTTTATACAGAGTATGGTTAGTATAACATGAGTGTTATTTCAGCCTATATAACCCCAATTCCAAAACCTATCGAATCGATTTCAAATGGTGAATCTAAACCGTTCAAACCAAACTACTTCATTAGTTGTGCGTTACATGCAAAATTTATAATTTTACGAATTTATTTAGTATAAAGTCAAGCGGTCAAATGTGTGAGTTTTTAAGTTAATTTTAATACATTCATTTTTCAACATTTTTACCACTTGATTTGATACTAAGATAACTCAAAAATGTAAAAAAAAATTGCATGTAAACGCATATCACTCATAAAGTAAGTAGGTTTGAACGGTTTGAATTAGTCGTTTGAAGTCTATTCAATCAATTTTGAAGTTAGCGTCATATGACACCAATGTCATACTAGCCGGAATCTTTTATACATAACAAAGAAGAAAGAGTGTTTTTCTTAATTATATTTCAAAGTGAAAGATAAGTCATCGGTCAATATTAGATTAAATCCTCATATCCGAAAATCATGAATATTTTTTAAATAGCATGATTATCATATTACGTCTTTTTTTTGTTTCACAAGTACTATTATAATTAATTAGATTTTCATATTAACATTGATAGAACATTATTTAAAATGATGATTATTGATAGAAATTTATTACGGTACATTTTCTTTAACATTTGATAGAACAATATTTTTGTTCTCCTCAAATTTCGCCTTCAAAAAAGATCTTTAAAGTCGTAGGATTTTATTTTACAATTCTAACGGATCCAAATTCATTTTTATTGTATTTTCCAGTGAAAATGTATGATTAAATTAGTCCACAGAGGTGATCTGCAGTTTTGAATTAGAACTATTATATGACTTTAACCAATTAAATGTAAGTTTTCAGTTTTTTTTTTCAATAAATTATTTAGTTTCGGATTTAATATTTTAATGAATTTAAAATTATGATATATAAAGATTTAAAATAACCAAATAATAAAAGTATTTAATATTTAGAAACGATATTAATTAAAGTTACTAATTAACTTAGATTCAAGGTGCGGTGTAATTGTCTGGGATAGTTGTTAAATTTTTTGAAGGTTAATTAGTGGCTTTTAATGCACACTAACAATTCCATTAATAAAAAAAGAACTTACAACGGGTCAAATGATCCTCTTTTATAGATCTAAACTCATTTATTTTCATGAAATCACTTAAATTACTCTAATCAACTAATGATATTTATCTACTCTAAAAAACATCATATTACTTCTCCATCTCTATCTACAACTAGATGTATTTTCATCTGATAGCCATCGCACTCTGACAACGGGTTTGCCGCGCTCCGATCAAAATCGGAGTAAAGACTCTACACTTTAGGTTTCGACGATACCGCACTCTCTGCTCCGATCGACTTGGCTCTCTCCTCTCTCCCTCATTCTCTTCTCCGCTTGAGGAGATAGAGACGAGAGAGAGACGGATATCACTATGCCAGGCAAAAAATTAGAAAGAGAGAAGAATGAAATAGAGAGAGAGGTAGAGGAAGAAGAGAGCAGTGATGGCCGGAATTTCTTCTTTTATCTTCTTCTTGATAGCTGTTAAATTACATTACCGTTGCTGTCAAGGCAGATCCGGTGTATTTAATTTATGTTTATTGTTATTAGATGAATTGTGCATATTGAAATCGATCAAAACATGTCTGCAAACTTTGCTTTGTTTTGTCCAATTACCTGTAGCGTTTTGTATTGATTCATGTACTTTATTTAAATTTTAATTAAGTCACTTGACAGCAACTGCCAAAGTCAAATTTCTCAAAAAAAAGTACTTAATATAAATATGGACATGATTCTCATTTCTCTTATAAAAAAAGAAAAAGACAATACATGACATGTAACCGGTGCCAAAAATAACCTTGAAAATTGAATAATACTTCGTACCGAATCATAAAAACAAAAAACGAAATGTTGTGGAATTCTTCTACTCCCTAAAATGATTTATAGCACGAACCAAACACCTCCTAAAAGGAATGACAAACAAAAAAGAAAAGAAAAATTAAAAAAATAACTCTTTCCTAACTGTTAATTTTTGTAAGAGAAAAGAGATGTAAGAAAACAACTTACTATTACAATCTTATTATTTGTTTTAGATGTATCTCTATTTATAAAAGAAATAAAAAAAAACTAACTATTGCACTATTAATTACGACCATTAACCACTATATTCTAGCCTATTAATTACATGACACTATTTCTTACAATTAGCCGTTATTTTTAACACTAACATACATGGTAACGCCACTTTTCTCTTGTTCAATTTAAAAGCCCCGAATAGTACTGTGAAATTTAAGCATCATGAACTCGGGGGGTATTTGTAGGCATAAACTGCATAGAAAGATTGTACACATGTAAGAACTAGAAGTATGAAAGCAGCAATGAGAGAAATTATTGACCACGGACTACTGAAGTAATCACGAATCAATTTTGCTCGCTGCTTATTCCACCATGATTCACTGTATCTCTTCACTTCCGTGTATACTTTCGTTAAATAGTGATCTTTCTCCACAACACAACCTTCGGTAACATGGTTGAGGAAATCAGCCAAATCTGCTTCACTGCCTAGCCAGTTCTCAATGATTCCGCATTCTTGTAATATTGTCACATCATATGGTGTGCTCACTAGACTATCCAAGAATGATACAAAACTTGTAAAGGGTAACTGATCTTTGCCATATTTGGAATGTTCAAATGCCATAAGGTTTGCGAAAATAGGCTTAGTGTCATCGCCTATTTGTAGTGTAGGGATTTTCAAGACACCATATTCAAATGATATGTCGAGCATATGTTTCGGGTTGCTCTGTGGTGCGAATTTCACGCCCTTTTGTTTGAGCTCAGTGGCAGAAGGGATCATCAAGGATATATTCCTGGTAGAATTCAGCAATGACACTGACAAGCTTCGTGAATTTGAATGAGGAAATCTTTTTGTGAGCAAACCTTTGATTCTATTGGTGCAAAATGATTTGGAACTCAATACAATTGCTTTCTCTGAGATGGGCACTAAAGAGTGGTAACACAGATGGATCAAATGATGAATTTCAGTTGGTGGGTCTGGAATTTTGGAGTCTAGGGAGTCTAGGGAGTCTGGGGAGTACTCTGTGGGTCGAATTTGGAACAAAAGAATATAAGTAATTGATTTAACAAAAACCATTCTATCTAATGCTTTATTTAAATTACCAATCTCGTACAACTTATCAATTATAAAGAAGGGAATTTGGTTCTCTAGAAGTAGCAACTCACGCGCTATGAAAATAGAATTCCAGCCAATCTCACCAAAAACCATGACATTGTTATCTAAAAGTTTTAAAAAGTACTCGAACACAAAGCATCCATCAAGCAGCATCATCTTGACAAATGCGTTGCTGTCAAGATGATCAAACGTCTCATTATAACACTTCCGTGTTCTCATTTCAAGCAACTTCATCTCTGATAAACAGAGATCCAAACTTATGTGGTCCTCACGGGACAAGAAATCCTGTAAGAACCGCATTTTTTGTTCCTCCAAGGCTCGAAGGTGCTTTTGACCATGGTGGAATGGGCCGATGGAGACGGCAGAGGGCTCGAAGAAATCCTTCTTGCTTTTTGAAATGTTATGTGGTGTGCGAAAGATTGTGAAGTTCTTCGCCTCGTCCGTATTGGCCCATGTATCGAGTTCACGTTGCAGAGATACAACTACTTTTGACAGAGGAGAGGATTCTGACAAAGGAGAGGCTTCAAGTTGCATTGATTCTGAAGGAGTGTATGTGTGGTGCATTGCATCGAGATCTACAACTATCTGGATTTCTTCCATTAATATTTTTTTGGTGAATGGAAGAGTTTTGGTTGAACTTGAACAAAACGATCGACCTTTATCATTTGTATTTATATTGATCATTAGTAGGTGTGGCCCCATCACGCTGAGCTGGAAAATGCTACTTTTCAACATAGCCCTTGCATTATTGAAAACTCTTTCCTGAAATAAATTAGGTCTAACAGTGAGCCACGTAATGCACAAGAAATGCAGAGAAAGTTAAGTCTTCCTAATTAAATTCATAACTATTTTTTTTTCTTAACTAGTGTATGGAGAATGTGGTTCTGGAACTAAATTTCTCCTTCGTTTATTATTGATTACAGGACACCTTTCTGATCGATGTTGCTAAGAATAATGTAATCTATATTTATCATTATTTTATAACCCTCAAAGAAATGGTTCAATAATTATGACCTGCACTGGAACTAGATGCTTCCGAGTAGGCCTGTTATCTCAATCAAAAATATAAAAAAATAAGAAAAATTAAACCTTCGAAGTGTTTTCACAAGTGAAATGTTTATAATGGACCTTTTAGGAATAATTTATTGCAAGTCAGCAAAATTATAACTTGTTATCTCAATAATATCTCCATTCTTATATTATGCACGTAGTTGTCCTGATCCTTCAACGGCCGAGATTGAAAGATAAGTTTTCCAATTGAATATCAACCCTCCAATCACATAATCTGTCTTCTTTTGATTATATATATCTATTTTATGTGTATAAATTTAAATTTAGTTAAAAACATGCTCGCCACACAGACTGCTACATGGTTTATCATATTAAAATTGAATAAATCTTTAGCAATTTGTTTCCTTATTTCTCCTTACATCTATCTTCTATTCTACCAATTAAATTATTTACTTATTTCTCCATTTTCTCCGTTTCATTTCCCTGCCATCTATAAAAAATTAAAAACTAATGAATCTGTGTATGCCTCATTTTGTTAATTCTCAATGAAAGTTTTTACAATAATCAATTGTCATTAATATGTGTAGACTAACTTATATAGAAAGTTTTTTAAATGCAGAAAAATTAACTCACATAATGAACAACGATAGAAAAATACAATCCAATGTCTTTTATGAAATAATAAATAATACCACAATTTATCTAGAGAATAATCATTACAATGAATATAAATGAATATAAAAAAATTAATAATAAGAATATCACAAGGTATTCTTTATGTGAAGTTATTCAGAAGAGAGTTTCAATATAACAAATTTAATGTGCAATTTGGGTTAAAAAAATTGCTACAAAATGTCATAGCATTATAGAGAATTTTTTATTTTTAGAAATTATTATTAAATAATATAAGAATATAGATTCAGTACGTGAATTTTTTTTATGGCATAGCAGGCGCTGAGTGGGTAACTTGGATTTAAATTTTGGAATTGAGTTGGTAGTTTGGGTCCAAAGTTTAAGTCGGAACCACTAATTCGGCTTCAAAGTTTGAATCTGAACTACTAACTTGGCGTTCAAAAGTTTTAATTCAAATCACTAACTCAGAGCTTTCTAGATCTTTGAAAATCTAACGTATTCAATCAATTTTCCTATATTATTTAATAATAATTTTAAAATTCAAAATTCTCTGGCAAAATTTTTGTGCTATAAAATGTTCAAAGTTTACTTTTTCCTTTATATTTGAAAATTTATAACTCAAATTGACACAAAATTTATTATATTGGAACTCTCTTCTATATAACTTACATTTTTTTTCATAGAATAAAATCTTATGGTAATTTGTTATAAATTTATTTTATTTGTGGTATCATAATATAAGAATGGCTATTTCATAAAGACAAACTAGATTTTTTTTTCTATTTTTGTTGACTGAGTCAATTTTTCTATGTTTAGAAATATTAATGACGGACCAAGTATTTAATTATTGTAAAAACCATCATTGAGAGGTCTGAAACGTGGCAGACTAGGATTGATTAGTTTTCATAGATGGCAGGAAAATTTTGCCCACCAGTGGGCAGAGGATTTGATTCCTTCATTTCTTCTCTTTCTCTATAGTTTCAACAATGAAAATAGAAACAATCATATTTTTTCGTATTTTGTTTATGGCTATTGTATTTTTGTGAATAGATGAATATCAGATTTTATGCTAACAAAAGCAATAAATCTTTCTGATATGAAGAGAAAATAAATAATATCTAGAACTTTCGTGTACATAAATTTCTACTTTTAAAATAATTTTCATGAATAATATATATATAGAGAAAATTCTTATTTGAATCATTTAATTATATATTTTTCAAATTTGTTTCTTTACATATCATCTCCTCTAAATTGTTTAATAACCTGTCTCGCTTGTAGAGAAAATTAGATATTGAATCGCAATGATATTTTAAACAAAAAATCATGTTATATTTGATCTTTTTTTCATTTGTTGTTGTTTCTTTTATTGTTATTTATTATTTGGATTTTCATTTTTTTTCAATTTGTCTTTTATTTTTTTTAATTTTGTGTGAATGTCAAATAAAAAAGTATCTTCATATTATATCCAATCTTATAATATGTTTATGTTGCAACGCACAGGCACAATACTAGTTACTTATAACGTACCTAGAAGTATATCTAATATTACTTATTTTGCTCTCAAAATGAAATATATATACTATGAAACAGAGGCAGAACATATTATATGGGAAAGGGTGCTAAGCACCCCTCATAAATTGAAATTTTGTAATTTTATCCTTTCAAGTATTTAATTTTTGCAAAATTTATTACTAGTAGCCTCCCTTATAAATTGAAATTACACGACACTTGTTCATTCAGCCTCCTCAATTTCAATTTTCTAGTTCCGCCCCTGCTAGGAAATGAAGTAAAGCAAAGAATTTCCATATCATTAAAGAGGAAAGATGAAGTAAAGAATAGAACATATGGGTGTCTCGACATTACGAAAAGCAAAAGTACTGTCACCCTTTCCTTGTCTTGCCATTATGTTCCACCTCTTTTGAATAATGAAATCTTCAAATTTACAAAAGAGAAAAGAAAATCAAAAGAAAAAGATACCCCAGAAACGAAAGGAATATAAGTAATGAAAGGAATTTAGTTGCCCAATAACCACATTCTCCAACAATCCCCATTCTGATCTCTCTTTATTTTTCCCCAACAATCCACATTACTTTATCATTAGTAGAAATGAATTACTCAATTGATTTCGTCATGATGCTTACAAAATTAACAATATATTATGAAAAAAAACAAAAAGAAATTATTAACAAATGCTTTAAGGCTACCAATGGAATGAAATTGCAAAGTTAGAGACACCGTAATTGAGTCCATTTATCAGAAGAGCCGTAGCCATTTTGAATTACATTAATTGATTTGCCAGGACTCTACAATAATTTGATATGTTTGTAAATATAGTAATCCAGTCCATTTGAAAGTTGTATATATTTTATTTAAACTAGTTATTTGGAAGCAAGTCGTTAAATGACCGAGTTCTGAGCTATTTATATATATATAGTTGATTCTGTTTTGTTTTTCTAGTTTGTTGCCGTTGTAAATCAACAGAGACTGTCAGATGGATGTGATGGTGCCGTTTTGATCATGTCTCTAAACATGATGTGACAATGGTAATCATTTGCTATTCATTAGTCTTAATGGATAAAGAGAGAGAGCTATGAATATTTAGAATAATTATATGAATTTTCTCACTTCAGTTCCACCTCTATAGCAACAATAAAGGAAGGTTGTATTATGATCCCTTCTTTTACAGTTTCGAACTCATCTTTCCATCAATCTTTATAGATATAAATACTTGGAAGATACGATATTAATACTTTGATGCATAACTTGTTATAATCATTCTTCTAATGAAGTAGTGAGGACCCCCGTATACCTTTTCAACTTTCCCCAATCATTTCCGCTTCAACCTTCCTCTAACAAAAATAGTTACTCTCATAGGAATAAATATTTTAGTGCATTTGTATAAATATATGCAAAAAAAGATATTAATACTTGATGTGTAACTTGATATGATTGAACACTTGAAGATTAAACCCTGTACAATATATATACATATAAATACATCAGTGCATATGTACAAAGAGGAGGGTTCAAATGCCTCCATTTTTAAAAACTTTAATAACTCAAAATTTAAATCTTAAAATTCAAAATAAAACCGTTGGATATAAACTATATCATTTTATCTATGCACGTGTAAAAAATTATGGCATTTCAACTTTGTTTTGATTGTCATCTTGAGCTTGTAAAAATGTATACAAATGTGGATAATTTTAGACGTTAATTTTTCAACTTATTGATTCATATAAAATCAAAATCAAAATGTGATAATTTTTTATGGGCACATAGAGAAAATAACATAGATTACATCTAACGGTTTTATTTTGACGTTTAAGTTTTAAACTTTGAGTTATTTAAGTTTTTATAAATGGAGGCATGATGGAGGCACAAAAAATGGAGGCATTTGAACCCTCCTCATATACAAATACTTACAATACTTTAGATTAATGCTTTTAGACATCATCCAGCGCCATATGTAACAAGATATCAAATTTTGCTCCCCCAGATAATTATGGCAATATTAATATTCTTAGAAACGTGTATAGTTCCCGCCCCCATTTAGTTGAATGGTCCTCCACAGATATTTATGATACAACAACGTTTGAGAGATTTAGTTGGGGAGACAATTATTAAAAGTTGTTCACCTTATAAGTATACATTCTTTCATGCATAGGTATTCGTGCATAGTTATTAATACTTTAGAAAAAAAATTCAACGTTGGAGTTTTTGTGGTTCCCAGTCAATTATAGTAGTTATAATGAGGAGACAGTGCAAGAACTGAAGTGTGGGAACTGTTATGAGGGTCTGAATATTTAATGAGTGAAAATAAGTACGGATACGAAATCCTCCACTGGACTGTATCGTATTCATTAACACCCATACTAAACATGTACTTAACCCATATTTTTAATAACAAAAAAAAGACAGCCGATTACCACTCAATCTCAATTTACATGCTAATTTCAGAAGTCCTATATATATTCAATATTTTTTTTAAGCCCCAGCAAATTAAAAACGATGATTATAGAAATTAACAAATGGCTAGTCGATCATGCAATGACTTTCCATATCATCAAAGAGGAAAGATGAATTAAAGAATAACAGAAAAGAAATCAAAAGCAAAAGTATTTCATAGTATCCTTGTGGCAAGCAATGAATTTTCATATCATCAAAGAGAAAAGATGAAGTAAAGAATAACATAAAAGAAATCAAAAGCAAAAGTATTTCATAGTATCCTTGTGTTGCCATTATATATGCTCCACCTCTTTTAAATAATGAATCCTTCAAATTTATAAAAGAGAAGAGAAAATCAAAAGAAAAAGGTACCACAAAACGAAAAGAATAAGTAATTATCTTTGATCCTAGCAATAGTATTGAATTATGGTCACTTATTTATTGGGATAGCATGTCTTTGAGATTGACATATTGTTTCTAAATAACAGTAAAGAGAAGAAAAGAAAAGAAATGACAAGATTTAAGTAGAATTGAAAACTAAAAATTTATTATCAAATGTTTTTCTTATACACAGAGACAACACCCTGGTTTTATATATATGAATCGGACAATTATTATTATTCGCTATTGAGCTAATGGGCATACTCTGTTGTCCTTATCTCTCAATATTAAAGAGAAGTTTGGACTGGGCTGGGCTGGGTCGTTATTGGGCTAATGGGCCATAATATAGATGCCTAAGTCAATAGGACTCATCTAAAATGGATATACTTCCCAAGCAACCTCTCTCTTTTTCTGTGTCAACTATGTTAAAACTTGAAATTTATCAAAAAGTGTTGTTTAATGTTCAGAGAGTAAAATTGAATTTCTGAATTTTCCATGACAACTGGTTTATATATATTGCCTCATTCTAACCATTTTGAAACTCAGGCGTCATCATCTTTCCTCACCATTTTCTGGGTTTTCTTTCTTTTGTTTCGATATGGGATTTCCATTCATATATGGGACATGCTACTGCAGGAATTTGTCCAAATTACTCTTAATTATTACCCTTTTTGCGGTGACAAGTTGGGATATATATATTGTTCCAGTTGAGTCAAATTATCACCAATTGCAAGTGACCGGGATGTTTTTTAACGAGTAGTGAGAGGTATTAATTATAACTAGGACCCAATTAATAAGCTTAATTTGAGTTTTATTTTTTCAACCAGCGTAATTTTGGTGCATAGTTCCTTTTGATTCACATTAGGACTAGTTAACTTGATATTCTGATCAATTAACAATTTTAAGAGATGATATTGCCACATCTTGATTTATTTTCCAGAATGCAGTGCTTGTGTAAAATTAGCCCTGATTTACATAATTCACTCGTACAATGAAATATATAAATAAAATCACCAAGATATGTATTATAAGTGCCTCATCAAGATATGATGATCACCCCAAAAATTGGTTTGCTATAACCATGGTGTGCACTATCGGAAAGTGCCCTGTTTTGTTCAACCTATTAGACTCGAGTGGTAAGACTTTATCAAGATTGTTGTACTGGTACAATACAATTTTAGATATATCAATCATCTGCTTTTTATTGAAATGCTTAATCCTGTGTATTCATTGTACAATATCATACATGCGCAAATTAATTAGGCATGCACCTATGTGGTTTTTCTTTTTTTTTAAATTAAAACTGATAGAAACTATCAGTGATTACAGTAATTAATAAAATTAAATAAGAACAGCCTCACATCAATACAATCTAGAACAGCACCTATGTGGGTTTTCATTATGGTTGGCCCTAGAATTAAAAAAAAAAATTCGAAATTTTCAAAAGTTCAATTTTCTGTATCTATCACATCTTTCTTTGTCTCCCTTTCAATTTTCATATGCTGCATAAAGGGTATGCAGGAGAAGGGCCTTAGAATGCGAGGAAACAAAAACTGAGCAGTACAAGCTCTCGTTAAGTTGCCCTGTGACACCAGAGTTTGGAAATTCAGTTAAAACTAATTTTGAGATAATAAAAGCATTACAAAACTGTATGCCGAATGTTTTAGGTAATTCTGTTAGACTTGTTTTCAGAAAGCTGTGGACTATTAGCTGCTTTGCAACTTACTGTTTCTCTTTTATACATAGTAAAGATTTTCTGATGCAATCTAAAAAAAGACAATACATGCCTGTAACCGGTGCTGAAAATAATTAACCTTAAAAATTGAATAATAAAGGACACAAAGTAAAGGAATTCAAATATATATATATAGTGCAGAGTAACAAGGTGCTGTTGAATAAAACTTCGTAGGAAATCATAAAAAAAAAAAAAAAAAAGACAGACAAGATAGAACACTAATTAAAAGGAATGACAATTGACAAACAAGGAAGAAAAAAAAATCAAAAAATAACTCCTTAACATACATGGTAACGCCACTTTTCTCTTGTTCAATTTAAAAGCCCCGAATAGTACTATGAAATTTAAGTATCATGAACTCGGGGGGTATTTGTAGGCATAAACTGCATAGAAAGATTGTACACATGTAAGAACTAGAAGTATCAATGCAGCGATGAGAGAAATTATTGACCACGGACTGCTGAAGTAATCACGAATCAATTTTGCTCGATGCTTGTGCCAGCTTGATTCACTGTATCTGTTCACTGCCGTGTATAATTCCGTCAAATAATGATCTCTCCCCCAAGAACCACCTTCGGTGACCTGGTTGAGGAAATCAGCCAACTCCGCTTCACTGCCTAGCCAGTTCTCAATGATTCCGTGCTGTTGTAATATTGTCACATCATATGGTGTGTTCACTAGATTATCCAAAATTGCTACAAACCTTGTAAAGGGTGACTGCTCTTTGCCATATTTGGAATGTTCGAATGCCATAAGGTTTGCGAAAATAGGCTTAGTGCCTTCGTTGATTTCTAGCCTAGGAATTTTCAAGACACCATATTCAAATGATATGTCGAGCATATGTTTCGGGTTGCTCTTTAGTGCGAATTTCATGCCCTTTTGTTTGAGCTCAGTGGCAGAAGGGATCACCATCGAGGATATATTCCTGGTAGAATTCAGCAATGATACTGACAAGCTTTGTGAATTCGAACGAGGAAATCTTCTTGTGAACAAGCCTTTGATTCTATTGGTGCCGAACATTCTGGTAAGATCAAATGATTTGGAACTCAATACAACTGCTTTCTCTGGGATGGGCACTAAAGAGTGGTAACACAGATGGACCAAATGATGAATTTCAGCTGGAGGGTCTGGAATTTTGGAGATTACGGAATCTAGGGAGTCTAGGGAGTCTAGGGTTTGAATTCGGGACAAAAGAATATAAGCAATTAATTTAACAAAAACCATTCTATCTAGTGCTTTATTTAAATTACCAATATCGTACAACTTATCAATTATAAAGAAGGGAATTTGGTTCTCTAGAAGGAGCAACTCATGCGGTATGAAAAAAGAATTCCAGCCAATCTCATCAAAAGACATGGAATTGTATTCTAAAATTTTTAAAGACATGGAATTGTTTTCTAAAATTTTTGAAAAGTACTCGAGCACAAAGCATCCGTCAAGCAGCATCATCTTGACAAATGCGTTGCTGTCAAGATCATCAAACGTCTCATTATAACACTTCCGTGTTCTCGTTTCTAACTTCTTCATCTCTGATATACAGAGATCCAAACTTAGGTGGTTCCCACGGGACAAGAAATCCTGCAAGAACCGCCTTTTTTGTTCCTCCAAGGCTCGAAGGTGCTTTTGACCATGGTGGAATGGGCCGATGGAGACGGTGGAGGGCTGGAAGAGATTCTTCTTGTTTTTTGACATGTTATGTGGTGTGCGAAAGATTGTGAAGTCCTTCGCCTCGTCTGTATTGGCCCATAATGTGTCTAGTTCACGTTGCAGAGAGGCTTCAAGTTGAATTGATTCTGATGACGGAGGAGGGGTTTCGAGATCTACAACTATCTGGATTTCTTCCATTAATATTTTTTTGGTGAATGGAATTAGAGTTTTGATTGAACTTGAACAAAACGACCTTTAATTATCATTTGTATTTATATTGATCATTAGTACGTTTACTTCTTTTAATATTGATTACAGGACATGTTGCTAAGAATAATTTAATCTATAGTTATCATTATTTTATAACCCTCAAAGAAATAGTTCAATAATTATGACCTGCACTGGAACTAGATGCCTCCGAATACGTAGGCCTGTTATCTCAATCAAAAATAAAAAAGATATCAATAATTTAGAAAATAATTTACTGCAACCTTGTATAGATGAGATGACTATTTAGGAAATATTTTAAATCCAACTTGATATGTATAGTGAGATTTAAAGACACCTCGAATATTTCCACTATCCTATAAAAATGATTTACTGCAACCATTAAAATAATGCGAGCTTATATGCAAAATTTGATATTAATCATGTATTTTTGTGTTTCAAAACTAATTCATCACAAAAAGATATCAATAAAATCTAGAAGTATATCAAAATGAAGTATATATACTACAAAATGAAGTAAAATAAAGAATTTCCATATCATCAAAGAAGAAAGATGAAGTAAAGAATAAAACATATGGATGCAAGCAAAGAATTTCTATATCATCAAAGAGGAAAGATGAAGTAAAGAATAACATAAAAGAAATAAAAAACAAAAGTATTTCATAGTATCCTTGTGGCAAGCAATGAATTTCCATATCATCAAAGAGGAAAGATGAAGTAAAGAATAACATAAAAGAAATCAAAAGCAAAAGTATTTCATAGTATCCTTGTGGCAAGTAATGAATTTCTATAACATCAAAGAGAAAAGATGAAGTAAATAATAACAGAAAAAAAAAATCAAAAGCAAATGCAAAAGCAAAAGTATTTCATAGTATCTTTGTGGCAAGCAACGAATTTCCATATCATCAAAGAGGAAATGAAGTAATGAATAACAGAAAAGAAATCAAAAGCAAATGCAAAAGCAAAAGTATTTCATAGTATCCTTGTGTTGCCATTATGCTCCACCTCTTTTAAAAAATAAAATCTTCAAATTTGCAAAAGAGAAGAGAAAATCAAAAGGAAGAGGTACCACAAAACGAAAAGAATAAGTAATTATCTTTGATCCTAGTAATAGTATTGAATTATGGTTACTTATTTATTGGGATAGCATGTCTTTGAGATTGACATATTGTTTCTAAATTACAGTAAAGAAAAGAAAAAGAAATGACAAGATTTAGGTACAATTGAAAACTAAAAATTTATTATCAAATATTTTTCTTATACAACAAAGACAACACCCTGGTTTTATATATGAAGAGGAATCCACTTACACTCTTTTTTGGTAACACCGGATTATACTCTATATTTTCAAAGTCCAAACAATCGATCCAAACCGTTCAACATGATAGATATGTTAAAATGTACTTGAATATCAAATTTTATATTTTTGTTTGAATTTTTTTACTATTTATTAAAATGAGTACAAAAATTCAATGGTCTGAAAACAACGATTTTGTAAAATACTTAATAAATAGTAAAAAGAATTCAAAAAAATATAAAATTTGATCTGCAAACACATTTTAATATATCCAGCATGTTGAACGGTTTAGATCGACTGTTTGAAATTTAAAAACTTTAAAAATAAAAAATGTAATTTAGTGTCATAAAAAAATAGTGTAATCGGATCCTTTCCCTTTATATATATGAATCGGACAATTATTATTATCGGCTATTGGGCTAATGGGCATACTGTATTGTTCATTGTTCTTATCTTTCAATATTTTTCATTTTCATAACCGTCCAACGCCGCTCCGTGCGTTAATTAAAGAGAAGTTTGGACTGGGCTGAGTCGTTATTGGGCTAATGGGCCATAACATAGATGCCTAAGTCAATAGGACTCATCTAAAATGGGTATACTTCCCAAGCAACCTCTCTCTTTTGCTCTCTGTCAACTATGTTTATTTTCGAAAGCTCAGTAGAGACTACCAAGATCACTGTCAACTATGTTAAAACTTGAAATTTATCAAAAAGTGTTGTTTAATGTTCAGAGAGTAAAATTGAATTTTTAAATTTTCCATGACAACTGGTTTATATTGCCTCATTCTAACCATTTTGAAACTCAGGCGTCATCATCTTTCCTCACCATTTTCTGGGTTTTCTTTCTTTTGATTGGATATGGGATTTCCATTCATATATGGGACATGCTATTGCAGGAATTTGTCCAAATTACTCTTAATTATTATCCTTTTTGCGGTGACAAGTAGGAATATATATTGTTCCAGTTGGGGCTGTTCGGCAACAAAAAATTAAGCCTCCTTAAGACTTAATCTGTTTTCTTTAACTTCCTTAGCTGCTTAATCCTGCCGAACACTGATTCTTTAGCGCTCCTTAGGCTCTTAATCCTTCACTCTTAATCTTTTATAGCCGAACGGTCCCAATTCAATCAAATTATCACCAATCGCAAGTGACTGAGATGTTTTCTAACGAGTAGGGAGAGGTATTAATTATAACTAGGAACCAATAGGCTTAATTTGAGTTTTATTTTTTCAACCAGCGTAATTAATTTTGGTGCATATTTCCTTTTGATTCACATTAGGACTAGTTATAACTTGATATTCTAAATTAACAATTTTAAGAGATGATATTGCATCATCTTGAAATTAATAATTTTAGAGTTATTAAGAATTTATATAAGTAGAATTAGAATATTACAGTAGTTTAACAAAGTAGATCTAAATATTACTGTTATTTGAATTAATGAAATTGTCATAAAGTTGTTAATTTAAAAAATATATATTCAACATTTTTAATTAGAACTCAGCCACGTACTTAGCTTCAATTATGATATAATATGTAAAAATATCATAAAATGCACTGAGATCAAAATTGCTTCCAAATTTATCTCGTAACTTTTGAAAATTGGATTACTTACGGCTACTTAACTGCTAGGCTTGTCTTAGTTTGCTGTTGCAATATAATGAACTAATACTCTGGTATACTGATGCCTTGATGTAACCCTTTGGAGTCTTTTTTTTACCAGTGTTAATAAAACCTGGCAGCCTCTTCCTTTGATCTCAAAAAAAAAAAAAAAAACTTTTGAAAATTGGAATATCAGTGATAATCTTGTCATTAGAATAAGAGCAATTTCCAATACATCATATTTTGTAAAAGAAAAAATAATATAACATAATTATTAGATCAACTAAATATGAATCACCCAACAAAATAAATGAAGCAATTTTCATAAAAAAAAAAAAAAATCATACGTTACATAGAGACTTTGCAATCCGTTACATAGACCACTACACGGCAAGTTACACTATAAATCCAATAAGAAAACAAAAGCCAGCTCACCGACTTTCTAGTTCCAAGGCCATTCAGGATTGAAATCCGCTGCTTTTCTCTTCTCATAAACAGTAACCCTGCTATCTCTGTTTTTTCGAATCCAACCGTTTAATTTTTTTCGGGAACGAATCTCAAAGTAACTTTTTTTAAAACTTTTCTGTGCACGCATATCGAAACAATTCAATGACTGGATATGGAAAAACAAAGATAGCAGGGTTATTATTCATGCACGAGAATTACAGCAGATTTTGATCTGGCCATTCAAGGGGTAAAGATTTTAACAGAGCACATTTTGCTCATTGCAGCGCACGAACACTATAAAGTGTTGTTTTGATTCTTTAATCGGTGCGCAGCATGAAGCTAAAACTACTGTGTTAAATTGTTTACCCAATTCACGGCACAACACCGCTCATACAAAAAAGAAGGAACCGAGAAGAAAATATAAATATATGGAGGAGAAGCTAACTGGAGAGAAGCAGGGGACATCATTGGAAATGAATATTTACCTTAAAAGAATAACAAAAGGGTTATGCTTTTTGACACAACAATATTACACCAAAAATGTTAATTATAAGAAGTTTAAAAAAAAAAATAGTATAGACGTGTCAAATTAGGGACGAAAGTATACAACTCAGTTTAATAAGTATCAATTATAAAATAAAATTATATTATAACTGCCTCACTTATATCTGCCTCTATGTATACAACTCAATTTAATATCAATTATTAATTATGTATAGTTATTATCTTAGTCTCAGCCAAGCAAATACTTATACATAGTTATTAAATTCAACAATTAAAAATATAATTCATATTCTATTTACATAAAAACATGAGAAATAAGGAATTTTTCTCAAAATGACTAAAAAAATTTCAACGATCCATATTTAAAGACATTTGATCAAATATCGATATTCAAATTGTAATATATAAAATAGTTCACAATCAATCTGAAAGATGATAACATAGTTAAAGTCTTTTAAAAAATAATAATTAATTTGACAAAATATTGTCAAAATTATCAAGTTAAGTTGTTGTCAGTGAATCTCAAATTCATAAATAAATATTCTGTTGTCAAATAATTATCAATAATTTTTTTCTAAATAATCAATGTTTTATATCAATTTCCACATAAAAAGAAACTCTTTTTTTTTTTTTAATTCCGGACAAGGACTGAAGGAGCCATTTTGGAGACAGTTAACAGCTCTGCATGGATCCATGGCAACATGGTCCTTTTGACCATCTATTTCTGGATAGGCTCGCCCACACGTGGCGACAGGATAACACCCGTTGCTATCACTTTATACACTGTTACCATATCTTTCTTTTTTCTCCGTAAAACCTCTGCAATCGATAATTCTACGGTAGGGCTGGCAAAAAAATTCGAGGTTCGTAATTCGATTCAGGTTTGATTCGAGTTTAGTTCGATTCGAAATGGGTTTGAAATGAAACGAACCAAACCAGGTTCGGTTCGGAATTAATTCAAACCAAACCCAAACCTAGCATGGTTCGATCGAAATAGGTTCGTGATTTTTTTTGAGTTCGGAATTAATTAAAATCACTAGCCATTCATTTTACCCGATTAAATCGAATCTCATAAAATCCAACCGATCATTTTACCCGATCATTTAACCTAACCGTTCATTTTACCCGATCATTTAACCTAGCCTCCGATGAAAGAGCCATTCATTTAACCTAGCCGTCCCCAGCCTCCCACGCTCTCATCTCGCTCTCTCTCTAACTCGCTCTCATCTTGCTCTCATATCGCTCTAAACCCTAACTTGGCCGTCGCTCCTCTCTGTCTCGCAAGTCGTAACTGCTCTCTCTCCTCTCTCTAATCGAACAGTACACCTCACGATCTGTTTCAGTACTGCACTAGACGGGCTTCGGAGCTAGGGTTTGGACTTCGGAGCTAGGATTCCAGCACCAAGGCGTAGCTCCGTCGATTGGAAGTCTTTCACTGACCCAGGGTTCCAGCACTATCGTTAGCAAGGCGATTGAACACCAACAAAGGTAACCGATTTAATTGGTACGCTATGCATAGTACCTTTACCTCACTCTGCCAATTGATTGCCTCATCCTTTGTTTTTCTTGCCTTGGCTAGATTTTAAGCAAAACAAAAATAGTATAATACCTATTTCTTCTTATACTGGTCATTACCAGTAACTTATCTGAATCCGATATACTGGTAAAACCTTTAGTAAGAAACTGGTTTGCCAATTTTAAGCTTAATTAGTTCCCCAGGTAAGTGCTAATAAGCTATGTATTCGAGGGCTCAATTTTTCCTTGATGTAAATCTCTACGTTCATGCTCATCCATATTCTTTTATTTGCTTGCAAGTGTTTTTTGGCAATGAGAAGCATGGTCACCTCGCTCTCTGTATAATTCGAAGGCAATTTTTCTGCCAAGTTCTTAGGCTTAGTATTGAAGTTGGCAACCTAGACAGAGTAGCAATGTGAGTTCTTTTTTTATTTTTATTCTTAATTAGAGTGATTTCTGAACTGAATGTTGCTGGCTTGTTGCAGATTTATGAACTGGATTCTTAATTTGAGTTATATTTAATCCTTTCCTACAGATTTGAGCCCTTCTCAATTGTGTAGAGTTGGATCTATTGTTTCAGTTGCGGATTGGCAAATTAGTTTAGGTATGTTCCTTATAATTAATTTTAGTAATTTACTTGGGGATTCTTTCTATTTTATCTTTTATATACTTGCTGATTTGCGTTTAGGTATGTTCCTTGATTCTTTCTATTTTATCTTTCTAATTTGAGTTTAGGTATGTTCCTTTTATATACTTGCTGATTTGCTAATTTTAGTAATTTACTTGGGGATTCTTTGCATATTTAATTATACTTGCTAATTTGCACCTTTTCTATTTTAATTAGACTTGCTGATTTGCATCTTTGTTTATTTGCTTAATTTTTTTTATAGAATGTCGCGGGTTGAATCTTCTCGTACTCCCACTAATGAGGTGGAAGAAGGTGAAACTGTAGATACCGACAATGGCAGTGAGAAAATTCTCATAGATGTTGATGAGACTACAGTGGTTGACCCAACTGAAGAAAAGGTAAAGGGAAAAGGTTCGAAAGCCGGATGCAAAAGAAAGTCGGAAGTGTGGGAGTGGTTTAAAACGTTTGATGTGGATCTGAAAGGGCCCAAAGGGACAACAGTAAAGATACAAAAAGCAGAGTGTACCCAATGCAAAAAAGGTACAATGTGAACCTAAGTGGTAGTACTTCTCACCTCTTAAAGCATGTTAAAGCCTGTTTTGAAATTAAACGAGTCAAAGGAATATCACTATCGGGTACGTTGAAATTCCCAAATAATAACCAAGTTGGACTTGATGTAGTGAGAGGGAGCGGGGGTTATGATCACATAAAATGTCGGGAGATTATTGCAAAGATGATCATGGCTCATGAATTGCCGTTTTCGTTTATTGAATACCATTGGTTTAATGTTCTAATGAAGTACAACAATCCCTTGTATCAAAGAGTGACTAGGAACACCATAAAAAACTGATTGCATAAAGTTTTTTGAATCTGAAAAAGAGAAGATTAAAAATGCTTTCAAGCATGCCAAAATGATATCACTCACTTCTGATTGCTGGACTTCAAATCAAACCATTGGTTACATGGTTATAACCGCTCATTACATAAATCCAAATTGGAAGTTGCAAAAAATAATCATTAGTTTTATTGAGCTTGCACCACCTCACACTGGTGAGGCAATCTCGGATGCCATTTTGGAGTCTCTTAGAAAGTGGGGTATCTTAAACAAAATTGGAACAATTACCCTAGACAATGCATCTAATAATGATAAGGTTGCGCTCATTTTGAAGTCCAACTTTGAGGTAACAGTCATGTTGCATTTTAATGGTTGATTTTTTCATGTGAGATGTTGTGCTCATGTATTGAACTTGATAGTGCAAGTTGGACTTGACCGAATTAATGATTGCATTGTCAAGATTAGGGAGGGTGTTAAGTACCTTAGAAAATCCCCGGCTAGATTGTTCAAATTTGGAGAAATTGCTATCCAATTAGGCATACCCACTAGGCGATCCTTGTGTTCTGATGTGAAAACTAGGTGGAACTCAACACATCGCATGCTCCAATCGGCTCTTTATTACAAGGTTGCGCTTGAAGGGTATGCCAAGAGAGATTCAACTTTTAAGTGGCTGCCCACGGAGTTAGAGTGGGCAAATACCGAAAAGGTAATGAAGTTGCTTGATGTTTTCACTAAAGCGACAAACCTTTTTTCGGGAACTGCCTACCCCACCTCAAATTTGTTTTTTAATGAAGTGTTTAAGGTGAAAAAGGCAATATGTGAGGCTTACAGTTCGTCAGATGATTTCTTGAGTAAGATGTCTCAAGTCATGTATGTGAAGTTTGAAAAGTATTGGGAAGAAGTTAGTCTTTTAATGACTGTTGCTTCTATATTAGATCCAAGGTTCAAAATGAATTTGATTGGATTTTGTTTCAAAAAGTTGTACCAAAGTTATGAGGTTGATGCTCGTATTGAAGAGGTTAGAAGTAAGGTTGAATTGCTTTTTCAGAAATATGAAAGGGAATATGTGGCTTCCAATAGTGTACCGAGTTCTTCAACCTTGCTTCTAGATGGTACCTCTTTAGATAATACCCAACCCGAGGATGACTATTTTCATTTTGTGATTGAAAACCAAACCGAAGAGTCTCCAAAAACAGACCTTGAGGTGTACTTAGAAGAAAGGGTTCTTGTTGTGGGGCAAGGAGAGAAATTTGATGTGTTGGAGTGGTGGAAAGTTAATTGTGTGAAGTTTCCAATTTTGAGCAATTTTGCTCGAGATGTCCTTGGCATTCCAATATCAACAGTCGCCTCTGAGTCGGCTTTTAGTGCCAGAGGTCGTGTACTAGATGACTACAGAAGTTCCCTAACTAAAGATATGGTCGAACTTTTGGTTTGTGGAGGTGATTGGATAAGAGCAAGTTCAACTGTCACATTACACACTTTACAAGTAAGAGACGAGGGTTACAAAATCTATTATTCATTTATTTGATTATTGAAATAGCTTTCACACTTATCTTTTGTTTTTGTTAATATTTTCAGCAAGCAGTCAAAGAAGAGGAGAACCTTGAAGTGAAAATACCGATGACAAAAACTGATTAGAGAAGCTTAATATTTCAGCATGCTCAACAGGTAACTGATTAGTGAAAATAATATTTTCTTGTTCTAGCTTTGCTTGGCTGCTGATATGAATGGTTGAAATATTATTTTCTTGTTCTAGCTTTGCTTGGCTGCTGATCTAAATGGTTGTTTTGGCTGTGCTGGTTGTTTTGGCTGTGTTGGCTGTGTTGTGTTGGCTGTGTTGATTGTGTTGTGTTGGCTGTGTTGGTTGTGCTTCTCTGTAAGCTGGTTGTGTTGACTATGTTGTGTGTTGGCTGTGCTAGTTGTGCTTCTCTGTAAGCTGGTTGTGTTGACTATGTTGTGTGTTGGTTGTGCTGGTTGTGCTTCTCTGTAAGCTGGTTGTGCTGGCTGTAGCTCCTCTCTGTGTTGACTATGTTAAGTGCTTTTACTGTCATGCCTTACCTGTTTTGCTGGCATGTCTGTAAGTTGTTGGCTATGGATATTAGGATGGGTGTAATCGTGTTTTGCCTATGGTCAATGATGTAAATAATCGACATGGCTGAAACCTTGATACTGCTTCTTTTGGAGTTCAGTGTCTAGTTTAGGATGCCACATATGATACTACACATGATACTGAGACCTATTATGGCATTGGTTTTCTGTTTCGGGTAGCTTTCTATTTTCTGTCACATGATACTGAGACCTATTATGGCATTGGTTTTCTGTTTCGGGTAGCTTTCTATTTTCTGTCTATTTTTCATTTGAACTATTGTATGTGATTGGTTGTGCTATTGTATGCTGTTTAATGGATTAATCAATGGATTGTTTAATGGATTGTTCTATTTTCTGTTTATTTTTGCACTTGTTTAATATTTTGTTCAAAATCAGATCTCATTTCGAACCTATTTCGAACCAAACCGAACCAGTTCGAATATGTACCGAACCAAACCCGAACTGATCTATGAGGTTTGAAATCAGATTCAATTTCGAACCAGGTTTGGTTCGAAATTATTTCGAATCCGAACCCGAACCTGGGTTAGGTTTGGTTTGGTTCGGTTCGTTGCCAGCCCTATTCTACGGTGTACAATTATTTGATTTTAGTTTATTAACCGACTTATTATTATTCTGTCTGTTTTAGGGTGGTAAAAAAATCATTGCTTGTGGCTCGAATGTGACTTGTATTTGACTCATCTGTTATTGAACCGAGCTGTTAATAAATTAACTTGCCACTAGCTTGATTCAGAATTAACAAGTTCAAGTTAAGGTCTAGTTTGTTTGCTAACTCGCGAGCTAGCTCGGCTAGACATCAGTTTGTGAATTTATATGAATGTGTGCATTTTATACTGTCTAGCTCGATCCAAAAAGTTTGTAGAATTTATTTTCTTCTTAAAACAAGATTCAATCAGACCCAGCAAGCCAGCCGTTAGCTCGCAAGATAGCTTGGTCTAGCTCGTGACAATTTAAAGCTGAGATTTCAGCTCACTCGTGACGAGTTCAAGCTGGACCCAGCTCGTTGCCACCCCTACTTTGTTTAAATAATTGACATATTTACATTTGATTAAATTTAAATACAAAGAAAAAATTTAGCATTGAACAAAATAAAGAGTATATACGCGTCAATATATTTTTATTTATTTTAGAGATAATATATACATGAATAAAGAGTAAAAAATGCTTATATGCTCAACACATATTTCATTTTTCTTTTCTAAATTATTCATTTTTTTATTTATAAGATTGACTTTGTCATTATAATTATGTTGGTTTCATAAATTTAGTTTCTTCTAAAAACATATGAGAAATATGCTGATAATTAAGTGGATGCCATGCAAAACTAAAATTGATACTTTAAGTGTTTAAATTTAAATATGAACATACCTGTCATACTAATTGATAATCGATTACAAACTCTATATTAATATCATGTCACTAAATAAAATATTTAATAATATTTTTTTTCATCACATGAAACTTCCATATCTGATTTTTTTGCCAGTATTAATAAATATATATAGGTATATGTAATATATTGAAATAAGTATTTCCAACTTTAACCTAATACATAATAACAAAACCATATCAAAATTTGTTGACAATCCACTATTAACGATTATACAATCTTTAAATCACATTATAAGATTTTCTCAATTTTGAATTTTGAACAATAATTGGAGATTTAAAAAGCTAAAATCAAATTTATCAAATACTAACCAACACATTAGAAATAAAAGTTATAATTGAATTAAAAAAATACACGCTGATTTCATTCATCTTAACTCATAAAAAATAGAACTTTTAAGGTTAAAAAAAAAAAAAAAACTACCATCTAATGAAAGCTGAAGCCATTTTAACTGGTGCACATACCATAGTAACAAGATTCGTGAATTATATCTGAATTATTCACGAATAATTCTTTTTTTTAGTGATGACGAACCTAACACCGAATTATTCGGTTGATCGAACTTTGACCGAATTATTCTTGAATAATTCATAAATTTTACGAACTTTTCCTGAATTTTTCGTGAATTTTTCACAAATTTTCTCAAAACATTTTTTTTTGCTTCCTTGTAGGACTGAGATCTTTAATGCGGATAATTCTAAATTATTCTTGAATTATACCTGAATTATTTTCAAATCGCAAAATTTTGATCTCGCCGAACCGAACCGAAATAATTCATTTATCACTATGGTACATACTACCTTCAAAATTTTTATTGATATTGATATTTTTTTTAAATAAGTTTGGAAATTTTAAATTGTAAATTAAAAACATCTTGTGAAAATTGTAGATAAACGACCTCATCTCCCACTCCCTCCCATTTTATTGCTTCAAGCCACTGCGCTTTCTCTCTAATTTATTCCTATTTTGCCACTGGGCTCCATTAATTAATAACAAGATTGCCATCTCAACAGTAGGTCCTTTTTGTCTCCATTACTACAACTACAAGGTGCCGCTTTTCTCCTTCAACTCGGTTAGTAAACAGTATTTCTCTTCATCTGGTTATAAATTTGATTTTTTTACATGCATTTTTCTTTTCTTTCTCCTTACTGATCTCTGGTATGTATGTTCTCTTCTGTATTTATCATTCAAATATTCTGGTATGGAATGTACCAGTTTATCTATTCTTCTTTTATCATTCAAATATTCTGGTATGGTATGCATTTTTCAAAAGAAATAAGACATGAAATTAATAAATTCTGGGTGTTTCTATCAAAATTTTGTCTTATTAGTTCAAAGGGAAAAAAACCAACAACTTATTTTCATGAAAACTATTTAATTTTCTGCCTAGTTTGAATAATTTTATTTTAATTGTGTATTTTCTTGTTATTGTTTGTTCAGGTGTGTATAACTGGAAGAACAATGGTTTCATGGTGACAAAATCCTGCCTTTTGTCATGTAGTAAGTAATCCCTAAAACTTGTTTTACCATCAATTTATACCTCTTTAGTTTTTTTTCAATTAGTGGTGAATTCTGGATTTCCTTTAATGTACCAGTTGGAATCATAGCTAGCTTGAACTGGTATGTATTGACTTGGATGGTACTGTACCAGTTGATGTACCATTTTTAACAATTTATTAGGTAAATTTAAGCTTAACTATGGAATACTGCACACGTGTTATTAGGTTCAAGGTGTTGTTTATGCACTATCAGAGCAACCAATGGAGGATTGTTTCAATCGTTTTCTCAATCTAGCTTGTGAAGTAGGTCACTGTTTTGTTCAATTTCTAGGTAAGATGTTTTCTTAAAATAATTCAATAGTTTTCTGACACAAGGCCTGGAATCAGTCTTAACAAATAATATCTCTTCTCATTGGCCTGAATTTGCATCAGAATCTTGGTACTAAATTCACAAAACCACTGTGCTATAAAAGAAGCAAAAAATGACAAAAAAAAACTTAATTTAGTATTGGATTGATCGTTCTGGTATGGTTTAGTAAAGGATGACAGCTAGAACTATTAGCCAATTAAAAAATAGGAACCTTGGATCTTAAATTAATTTAACTCCTAAAATTGAATTTTATTTGTAGAGGACGCATTCGGATATTATTATGAAAGCAATCCTTGTGATTACGAATCATTGTTCGGTGAATTTTCTTCATCTGATGAAGCCTCTTCGGCTTTTATTGACGCTACAGCGCAAGATTGGCCTTCCAGTTGTATTCAAAAGGCCATATCATTGATTAAAAAGAGGCATGTTTTAACTGAAATTATGAAAAAGAGGAGTTTAACTTCTTCTTTTTTTTTAATTCTGAAACAAATCCCCCCTCATGCTTTTTTTGGTGCTATGTCTTATACAGCTTACTGGCCCCTTCATTTGGAGTCATATTGGGACGTAAAATTGTGACTCCTTGCTTTGATTACTGCATTATTTATGTGACAGAAATTCGAGAAAAGTTACAAGTGTTAGTTTCTCTTATTCCAGTAAACGATTTAAACTTTCTATTATAAGTTCTGAAATTTTTCATTTTAATTCATTACTGAAAATAAGAGATGCATAATGAGGTTTGCCCAAAAAATCCAAAATTTTCAACTTTATCCCCTTCATAAAATGAAATTACATAATACTTATTTATTCAGCACCTCCGATCTCAGTTTGCTGGTTGTTAAGTGTGCCTCTGATCTCACCATCTTTGAACTGCATGGCATCAAGAAGTGGCAATCCAACCCCTGTTAGCACAATTTGCATCGATTTGCTTTTTTTTTTTTTTTTTAATCATGCATTAAAGTTTTTTTTTTTTCAAGTATAGGTTGGTAAATCGTCTGAGAAGAACATGGGAGGGATCATCTGCGGATATCGGATGGCTACAAAAGACCGAAGGCCTGACTCCTGTTGTCGATGGAACGACCCGATTCGAGGAACTTCTTCATAACGTCAGGTCTATTTTCTTTCCTTTGGTTCTTTCTTTCTCTCTCTTTTTCTCCCCGTCACACACACACAGATCTGTTCCAATATGTTCTGGTATTGATTTAATTTGATCTTTATTGTACGATGATGCTGATCTACCTTGCGTTATTTATTTTTTTGTTTTGTTTTGTTTTGTTTTGTTTTGTTTCTTTTTCAGAAATGGCATGCACAATCTACCAAACACTCTGGTTTACTTATTTATTCCTGGTAGGATTCATGCATAATCTGACAAACACACTAATTTATTCATTTGTTCCTGGTAGTGTTTCGCAGTTTTCTTTCATTTACTATTTTACTATTTTCTCTCTCAAAGAATAAGCATTCTTTTTCTTATTATCTTAATTCTTTTTTTAACAGGCCTTTTTAGCAATCACAGTCCACTGTATTTTGTCAATACAAAAAGGTTCTTTTCCAGGATGGGTCTTACATGTCATATTGCAAAGATACACAGTGAGGTAATTACTTTCTCTCTCTACCCATAACTGTGTCTATTTTACTTATTTATGGATTTTTTTTTCTATTAGATGCAATATAAAATTAAATAATGCTTTGATGGGCCTTGATTTTATCACCTCTGCTCTAATAATATGTGAACGAAATAATCAAGTGCCTCTAAAAGTGTATGTGGGCAATTTAATTTCATCTGATTAGTTCAGGCATCTACTGAGAAAAATGCATGGGAACTGAAACATTACATAGAAGAGCTCTACTGGGGATCTGGTAAAAAAATACTTCTACTGGGGCACAGCAAAGGTGGTATAGACGCAGCTGCGGCAATTTCGTTGTACTGGTACGACCTCAGAGATAAAGTGGCAGGGTTGGCACTGGTACAGAGCCCGTTTGGTGGTAGCCCAATTGCATCTGATATACTGAGAGAGGGTCAGATTGCTGACAAGGAAGCAAGGAGAATTATGGAGTTTATTGTATGTAAATTAATTAAGGTGCTTTCTTCTTTCTTTCTTTCTTTCTTTTTTTCCTTTACAAACCAAGACAGAAAATAAAAAACAAAAATACACCATGTTAGTTGACTAATACATAAATTTGGTTTAATTAAAAGGGTGACATGAGAGCACTAGAGGATCTGACGTACGACAAGAGGAAGGACTTCATTGCAAGACACAGGCTCCCTTCTGACGAACTGCCGATTGTCTCTTTCCACACAGAGGCCAGCTCAGCACCAGGTGTCCTTGCAACTATGTCTCATATTGCACATGCCGAGCTCCCCTGGCTCCCTTTACCACAATTTATTACGCAATACGATGACTCGTATTCCTTCTCAGCCACTGCCAAAGTTCCCGTTGTTATCCCTTTGTCGGCTGCTATGGCCATCAGTGCGCTTCATTTGAGGTTGTTTCATAGTAATTCAAATTATTTACTATTCCATTGGAATAGAGGAATAGTGAGGAAAAGTGGAATTTAGAATAGGCTTCAATTCTTCACTATTCCGGTCATGTTCGGTTAATGGTAAAAGAGTGGAAGAAGAGCATTGGTAAACAAGCTAAATCTATCTCTTGAAAAAAAACTAATTCCTCTATTCCACCTTTCTCATAGAATTGAGAATTGATTCATAGAGGAATAGAGGAGGGACTAAAATGCAAAAAAACAGTGGTTTGATTGCAAAAGTTCAAATCCAATTTCACTCACTTCTTCTCTAGTTCAGCGGAAATAAAACCTTTTTTCCACTCTTGCCGAACAGACTCATTAGGAAATAAAATGAATTTTTGGCTCCCGGTAAAATGAAAAATTATAATTTTTTTCTCTGGAAATCAGGTTGAGATATGGTGAAAGGAGTGACGGTCTGGTTATGAGATGCGATGCAGAGGTGCCGGGCTCGGTCGTGGTCAGGTTAAACAGAAAACTGGATCATGCTTGGATGGTTTATTCTTCATTCAACAAGGATCCGATCGAGGCCGATGCTAGTGAGATGTGTGAGGCTCTTCTCACTATGCTTGTGGAGATTGCAAAGGAGAAAGGCGACTTTCCTTAGTTATTTTTTGAGGAATTTCGGCTGCTTTAATTTTGTGATTTTGAATCACTATTTTGAAATATAGAATATATATTGGACTTATAAGAGAAAGGTGTTGCTATTACATGAGAGAATTTTACTTAAATTTCAGAAACTTAAGCTGTATTTATTGGATGCTGTTTGTTCTAAAGTACTTGATGCTATTATTAAACGATCTTATATTGTACCTGTTATTTTGAATCACTATTTTTTTTTTGTGATGTCGAATATTCAGTTGACCAAATTTTGATCGAATTATTCATCAATAATTCACAAATTTCATGATCTTTTTCTGAATTTTACGAATTAGTCGCGAATAATTTGTGAATTTTACAAACTTTTCTCAAGTTTTAGGAATTATTTGCAAATTTTTCTCAAATCTTTTTTTTTTTTTTGCTCCTTTATACAACTGAGATCTGATTCGATTCCAAATTATTCTCAAATTATACCTGAATTATTTTTCTGAATCACAAACTTTTAATCTCGCAGAACAGAATTCGAATAATTCCTTTCTACTGTGGTTATTAGTGCTGGCGAAGGATTTACAAGGCGGCAGGTATGGACAAATATACAGTCAGGATTAGTTTCGACCGCTCCATCTGAAATAAACGGCCCAGATTTGCAGGGACGAAATAAAACATATTAACTCTGATCTTTGTTTTACCGAAGGCCCATGGATCTGTCTACATAAACACATTTCAAAGTTACTTTTCGGGCCTAAATAGGGCCCATATAAGTTTTTCCATACATTTCATAAAGCCCATTAAGAATCCATAGATGTCGGATTGATGCTTAATAAATCCGACGGCCTTGATTAAATGCGAAGGTAACCCTAATGCCACGCGATATAAATAGCAATCGCGCAGTAAATTCATTCCTGCTGCCTCCAGCTTCTAGGTCTCGCTTGAAGGGTTTAGGCGCCACAGTTCCTCCGAATCGAACGAAATGGTACGATCTGATCTATTGTTGCTTTTGATTCGGTAGATTTCTGCATATTTGTTTTGATCGATCGTAGGGGGAAGAAGATTGTAGTTTTAAGCGAAGTGCTTTCTTCGAGAAATTGTATAGACTGTAGTGTAGAAGCGATTATGATATCTGGCTTCAAAGTTACTTCTATTAGGCTGTGTTTTGTTTCAATAGGTTTTTAATTTCTCTTTAATTCAAGTTGTAATTTAGAGTAGAATTTGTTTTTCTATGGAAGCATCCAATCTGTAGGTTACACAATTGGTATTACTCCTTTCTTTTATTGATTTTAAGCATCGAATGGTTTATGTTCTCATCAATACTTAATTCAGATGTTTAGGTTCAAACTTTAGAAGTTCGTTGATACAATTTTGTCTGAGTACTTGTTCAATGTCAAACAATGTGATTTAGGTGTGTAATTTATTTATTACTGGGATAGTTTAAACCTTTAATATCATAATCTGTTTGAATTTGGAATATAACCCCTATGGTTGAATTTGGGTTTTTCCTCAAGTGCGTTTACTATGTTTATCTTTTCTGGATGCCAATTTCATGAAAATTCGACGCCAATTTTTATCAATTAAATGCCTTTTATTATTTAACACTGACACTGCACTTTCTATATGGTGCAGACGAAGCGTACCAAGAAGGCTGGAATTGTTGGCAAATATGGTATTAATTAATGGAACAGTTGAATTTCTTCATGTTTTATTTAAGTGTCATGTATGTATATTTTGTAAATCAAAATTTCTTCTTTTGAAACATAGGTACCAGGTATGGTGCTAGTTTGAGAAAACAAATCAAGAAGATGGAGGTCTCTCAGCATGCCAAGTACTTCTGTGAGTTCTGTGGAAAGGTACTTGGTTTTGATGTATTGTTTTCTTAATATTTATTTGTTTGTGTTTTGTTTTGTTTTGTTCTTGTTGCCTCGATAAATTTGAGAATATTGTTCTGTTCTTGTTTCCAAGTATTTGAAAAGTCGCGTATATTAGGGGTTTATGTGTGAAATCAATAGATCAAATTATCCTTCTCTCTCATAATCAGTACTGATTAAGATTGAGAAAGGTGGGTGAAAATTGGGTATTATCTCTAGTGGTGAAGCAGATGCAGCAGCAAGGTGGTGTTTGCAGGGTATTTGTAGTATTTCTTGTGTTTTTACAGTATTGCATTTTATGCACAGAAGCACACTTGAATTTGTTTTTCTTAATAAATATTAGCTAATTTTGTGTATTTTTTTTATTTTCAGTATGCTGTGAAAAGAAAGGCAGTTGGAATCTGGGGATGCAAGGACTGTGGAAAAATTAAGGCTGGTGGTGCTTATACACTGAAGTATGTTCTATGTTATATTATCTTCTTGTTTGTCTATGCATCTGATTTCAATTTTCTCAAATTGGTGGTTCACCAAATTATGTTATATATTATTTTTTATAATTGTTATGCATGCTGTTTGGATGCATCTACCCTTGAATCAATTTATTACCATAATCAACCATTTTGTTATGCATGTCAATTCCCTCGCATGTTTTTCCAGTTGTGAATTCTATTGTTAATTCTGTGCATAAAATGATCTTTAAAGAATATTTAATGAGCAAAATTAGTTTGAAATGCCTAATTGTTATATGATTATAGATTGTATTTTTTGTTTAGAATTGATGACTAAATGTGTGTTATTTTTGTCTTTTTTGCAGCACGGCCAGTGCTGTTACTGTTAGGAGCACTATTCGTCGCCTTAGAGAACAGACTGAGAGTTAAATTTAATCAAGACCCTTTTTGTTTGGGCTTTAGCCGAGGAATTTGTAGTGTTTAAAACTTTTTTGAGAAATTTAGACTTACAAGACTTTTGTGCCTTATCTTTCTGTATTCTTCCGAGTAAAGATATGTTGGAGTTCTACTTTTTTATTATTGTATTGTGATGTTGGCATTTTGCATTTCATTGTGGTATTTGTGCGTCTGTGTTTATTTTTGTATCATGTTGAGTACAGAGGAAAGGCACAGATTAGTATGTGTTAGAGTGGTGGGGATGGTAAAAAAACCTTCACTCATGGCTCGATTGTGACTCGTACTTGACTTGTTCGGTAGCTGCTTATCAAGAATTAATGAGTTAAATCTGGGGCTTATTCACTTCCTAGTTGGTATATCTGCCATGTCATTTACAACATTCACATATCCAATTATATTGTTTTACTCACGCTATATATCAATTTGTTTTTTTTATTTATGGATACAGTAGAAGAGTGGATGTATCATAACTGATCAATTGTAATCACTGATTTTATATATGAAATATAACCTAAGGACAATTGAGTTGAAAATAAAATAAAATAGAAGCCAATCAAATTAAAATTTGATTTTAATTAACGATCTCATTATAAATATTTATAAACTTTGTATGAAAAGTAGTAAACAAATATTTAAATTTCGGATCCGGAGTCGACCCGGAATCTCTAACTTTGCTAAGTTTCCGACGTAAAATAAAACCCTTCCTCTCTCCCCCAGTTAGGAAACAAAGTAGATATGGGTTCGATCCCAACCAAAGGCTGGAAGATGTGTGAGTGTGTGGGGCCTACGGGCATATCTCAAAAAAAAAAAAAAAAAAGAAGGAAACGAAGTAGAATTGGGGATGAGGAGCGTCGATTTTGACTTATTCAACGTATTCGTTGGGGAAGGAGAGTTCAAATGGAAAGCGGGCCGAGAAATGAGCAGCCCAATTCATAATGGACTCTCTCCGAAGATGGGGATCATCAGTACTATAGCTGGGACTGCAATTAACGAAGGCAGTGGATGTCAAGTGGGGCCAAACACATCAGAACTGGAGGAAGTGATAAAAGACTTAAGGGGAGACAAATTCCGTGGCGTCGGTTAGAGGCTGTCGGCAAATACTGCTGACATGGCAACGCGCGATGCAATTGCCGCGATCCTTTGGGGTCCGAATCCCTAAAGTAACTTAACTTTTGAGTTTTAAATTGAGACCGTTCGATTTGAATCCTTCGATCGAGATTACTTCGGAATTCGGATTCGTTGCTCGAAATATGTGCAATCCACTTCGGATGAATTGTCACGGATTTAAATCGAACGGTCTCGATCTAAAACCCAACAATTGGGTTACTTTACTTGATCTGAACTCGATTTTTTATCTTTTCTTTTCTACTTTCTTCTACAGCGTCGTCTATATATATAGACATCTCTTGTACTGTTTGAATTAGGAAATAGAATATGATTTTTGTGTTTTCTCTCTCACCTTTTATCTTTCGCCATTACTAATCAAACTGAGATCGATTGGAGAAATTCGTTCAAGTAAACAAGCAATTGGTTCAATTGCGATTCTCTGTCACTTAGTTATACCTTGTATCTGACACACTCCCTCCTCTCTTCGCATCAAGTTCTCCTCGGGAAATAACATGTGGGCCCCACTGTCAGTTAAACACGAATTCCCTGAGCAACTACCACTGCCGGAGACAAGCCCGATCGCAGATGGCAATGGAAATTTGGTGGAGTCGCACAGGCTGATTAATTTGGAGCGATCATCTCTGTTGATGGTGAAACCTGAGATGGCCACGACATTACCGGGAGGAAATGAACCTTTTGAGTGTCAGGAAGCATCGCCTTTGTCAGCACAGGCATTTACTGGTAGCAAAAACCTCGACGATTTACCGCCTTCACCACCACCTTTGCCATGGGTTTGTAAATCAACTACTGTTCCTGAAGAATCAGAATACAAAAACAGGGACCCACTTGTAAGTGATACTAGAGATTCCGAGACACCAGCACCGCCTGAAATAAGAACTAAGGGTATTTCTCCTGGTTGGCATCCCCCTAATTTTTTTTTTTTCCTTCTTGAACATATACTGAAGAAAGACCAATGAAACTTGAGCTCTTACTGTTATTTAATTGGTATTGTATGGTAATTATGGTTTTATATCTAGTAAAATATCTCAAGCCAGTGTAACAAAAAGAAATATATCGGTATTGAAGATTGACCATAGAAACTCAACCAGAATAAATTTGAGCTCTTACTGGTTATTCAATTGGTTTGTACGATAATTGTGGATCTACGTCTAGTAAAATCTCTCAAGCAGTTTACTGGTAGTTCATTCAGCAGTTTTTGACATTTAGCTAGATGTTACTGGTGTTATTTCGTTTGTGTTGATAGTTGATGGTTTTGTGTTGCAAACTTTTTTCTGGTTTCAGATTGTAGTAGGATATGTGATTTACTTTGATGTACCGGTTACTTTGTAGCAGGATATGCAGACAGGTACCAGAGGTTTGGTACCACATCTGATAAAAACTTTGTAGGTTTCGTTTCTTAATGAAATCAGTGGTATATACCACTTTTAACAAAAAAAAAAATCTCTCAAGCAAGTATAACAAAAAATATTATTCTGTGAAACATATCATGCTTACAAAAGGTCCATTAATATAATTTTCTTTGTTTGGAAATTGCAGGTTGTTTGAAAAATACGATCCCTGTAAGTGTGTATGCTGGAGGTGAAGTCCAGTTTAACCATATGGGAGTGGCTTACAGTATTTCTCCATCTGTTACATATTTAGGTACTGAACGTACCACTTTTAAAGATGTGACAGATGAGATATATAAGGTTCTAAAATTATCCGAGGACCTGGTTTCATTAAATATCCAGGCTCGGTATAATGCAGTATCAACCGGGCCATTCTTCTTTACCTTACTTGCAATCAATGATGAGAAAGCATGGCGGCTGATTTATGAAATGGCAGTATCAGGAATGAATTGGCGAATTATTGAATTATATGTCGAATTTGTACCAAATCAGACATGTCAGAATTACAATTCCAATCCAACTATGCCACATAATGCTCCTGTGCAAGGCTCCTGCTCAAGGCCAAATCCAATTCCGAGAAATTTCCCTATCAAGAGCAGCAGAACCCAGCAGAATACGCCCATGCATGCTAAACCTTCTCAAACTGAACCAAAACCTCCACTGCCACTAATTTCTGAATTAACGATGCTTGAATCTGAATGTGACAACGTAAATCCTGTGACACAAAGCCCTCGAACAGTACACGAGACACCTGACCAATTAACCAAGGCTTGCCAGCCAGATGTCAGCATGATCCCACTTGTAAGTGGAACAACTGACACGGGCCCAACTGGCGATGAACAAATGGAGGTTTCCCAGATAGACACCAATAAGGATGATGAGGTGGCAATCTCAGACAGACCACCAACAGAGGTGGCCCCACCTGGAAGTGATACGAGGGATTCTGAGACACCAGCCCCACTTGCAATGAGAATTCTGGTTACTCCTTCAGGTGAGTCCCCTATCATTTTAACTGCTTGTGTTGGTGACTTAATTAACACTTGATATGCAACAAGATACTTCACCATCAAAGAAAAACAGAAGGAGAAAACCTCTTACTGGTATTTAATTGGTGTGGATACTTCACCACCAATTTCTGACATGATCGACTTGGTCCCAAAATCTAATTTACAAATCCCTTTCTGTAATCTATTACCTTCTTTTATTAGGGTTGGAGCATGAGAACGTAGCAAGTCAGAGCCCAGGAATTGACTCTAGCGATGAGGTATACATATATTTCTGCACTATTACACACTTCTACCTTTTACTTGTATTGAGCACTATGAAGGGCTTTAAAACAATTCACTTCTATTAATTACACCAAGTAAAATCCGGTAAACTGTTGCTTACTGGCACATGACCTTGGAAAGAAGAGAAAAAGGATCTTGTCTACAGAAAGAAAGGCTAAAAAGAAGGTTCGATGCCTCCTCATTTTCCTAAAATCAGCTTTTTGTTTTATTTAATTATTAATTTTGTTTTTGTCTTGGCTTCATACTGTTGTATTGGTTTGTAGAAAGCATATCGGATAAAGAGAGCAATAAAATTAAGAGCAGATGGGGTGAATAGGTTGCGACTACCACCTCCAGTCAAAACAGAAAAAGAGAAGAAAATATGCAAATTTTACTTGCAGGGGAAATGCCAACAGGTTTGTTTCTCAAATCTGATATATTGACATTTCGTTGTTCTTTTTGCAAATGGAGCCATCCATTTAATGCAACTCTTTCTTATTGTCTTGTTGTATAGGGAGACCAGTGTAAATTTTCTCATGACGTCACCCCTGTAACAAAATCCAAGGTAATAAATTTTATCTTGTGTACAATCGATATTGTAATAGATCGCTGATATCATATGTTTAACATCTTTTATTTTATTATTGTATCTATTTTCTTTTTTTTTCTCAGGCATGTAGCCATTTTGCACGAGGTGAATGTTTGAAAGGCGATGAGTGCCCATATGATCATGACCTCTCTAAGTACCCATGTCACAAGTTTGTGTCAGAAGGAATATGCATCCGAGGGGCTAATTGCAAATTTTCTCACAACGTATGTGTTGAATGGTCTAGCTGAAGTTCTTCCCTTTATTATATCAATTTAGTTGTTAACCAGAGATTGGAGGGACCCAACTAGTTCACTATTTTCTTGGGGTGCACACGTGGTCGGAACGAGGGTCAGTGTGACTCCCATTCTTTGGAGAAACACAATTGTCCTTTATATTTTGTTAATTTTATCATTGTAGTATTCAATATCTTTAAATGACCCCTATAAATATGCAACATATTTTCACTAGGCCCCCCATAGAAAATTATAACTGATAGAATTATTAACACTCAAGTGTTAAGTTAAGGTTGTGGGGTCTATTAGTCCTTATTATCTGTTCCCTAGGAGAGAGATAGTCTATAGAGTATTTACTAAAAGATATCTTCTGTTGCCTCCATTTGAGTAGCGTTCTGCTCTTGTATTTACTGGATTTATATTTGCATAACCCAAGCGGATGAAAAACATATAACTTTACCGAGTAACCTTATATTCAAAGGGGTGATCAATGCAAGCAAACACATCTGTTTATTATATAGTTGCTCTTATAGTCTGGTCAAATAAAAGATGAAAATGAGATTTTTAGTGCTGTTACTAGTCTTAGTGCTGTTACTAGTCTGTACAGTCCGGTAGGTACCAGTATCAAAATGACTGGCATTATATAGAAAGTCTTTGAGTGTTGCAGAGAAATACAATAATACGATTAATTGCCCAAACATTGAAATTGTTCTTTCTTTTTTCCTTGTTTTTCCCTCAGATACAGAATACAGAAGGTTTATCAGTGCAAACCAAGGAACCTGGTGAGGAATTGTCAAAGAAGTCAAATGCGGAAAAACCAACCAATATAAGTCAGAAGTCTTTGATTGCTAAGTGCACCCCAGTGGACACATCTAAGCATCTCAATCCCTGCTTGAATAAGTCTATTGAAGCACCGCTCAAAGTCCCGAAGGGCATCCACTCTCTCTCTTTTGGAGCTGATACAAAACAGGAAAATCTTAGTGATGCCAAACCAACTACTAAACAGAAACCTCATCTAATGGGACAAAATCTGAGGAATGTACCAAACAAAGAGAGAGAAAATTTAGTGAGTGAAGCAGCTGCTGTCTCCGGGTCTGGTGAGTTATCAGAGGCATCAAAGATTTTGCAGTAGTACTTGTTTGATGCTCTTTCTTCCACAATTTAGCACCAGGTCAGAATGGTTCTATTTAATGGATGGTTGAGATTATGATGGCAGTCCCGGTGTAGCAAAGTTGTCATTTCATGGTAACTTTCTATATTTGGATATCTATGCAGTGTAATTTCATTTACAATTCGACAACAGTTTGAACAACTTTAATATGATTTTTGTGCATCTAAAAATTATAGTAAATGTGTTGCTATTCCCGTGGATTTTGGTGTGGTGCAAAAATATGTACTGAACTGAGAGCTTGGTTTCTTTTGCAGAGTTGTTACAATGAATTGCAGAAACTGTGGATTGAGGTGTGATGTAATGAAGAGTGCACAGTGCCATATCAAGAACAGTACATATGTGGTCAAACACAATGCAATAATGTCTCTCAATTAACATGAATTTTCAAAGTTGCCTTTCTTAGCTTTGAAACCTCTCACATGGGTTGCTTTTCTCAAGTCCAAGACAAGTACTCTTGTAACGGCCGAGAAAGGTCCCAT
Organism: Carex rostrata; assembly: GCF_964058835.1. Lineage (NCBI taxonomy): Eukaryota > Viridiplantae > Streptophyta > Magnoliopsida > Poales > Cyperaceae > Carex > Carex rostrata. Next base: position 11,588,401 of record NC_135929.1, read on the forward strand.
TTAGACCCATGTAGACTGAAATGTTTGTACTGTCGAGCTTGAGCTTTAATTGCTCGTATTTAAGCCAACCTGCTTTCTATTATTTACTGTTTGAATTGGCTCAAGCACACCTGTTTATCTGTTTATTTTATGTGTTGTTTAGGAAAAATATAGAAATGCCATTGGTGCCATAAGTTAGTACCATCTGTAATGAGCAATTGGAATAAAAAATGCAAAATTATTACTTCTGTTTTTTTTTTTTTTTTTTTTTTTTTTGCAAGTATTTTGGATAATACATCATGTTAGCCTTTGATTTTCTCTGTTTATGTTTTTGTGGTATATAAATATAATTGTTTCATTGCAAGAATATGATCGAGGGCATTGTCGCTTAATGCCATATTGTCATTCTATTCAATTCAAAAAGAAATCTAGGCTTGTTAGATATTGCTGTAAGCCTAGTACCTCGTATCTGTACAGTACCGTACGGTGTTGGTGATCTAATAGCCGAATTTTTTATTAATAGAAAATAAATTAATAAAATATCGAGATTGGAGATCGGTTTTGATTTTTGTCGAGAACTAAGAAGTACGGGCTACGTTAACCCGTCCAGCGGACGGGTCTAATTAACCCGTCCGGATTACATCCCTAATTAACCAATTCCTAATCTTAGCGGTTAAAAAAACAAAAAACTCAAAATCCGGACGGGTTTACCCTTCCCGTCCAGACCAGGAAAAAAAAAAAAACCCAAAACCCGAACGGGTTCACCCTTCCCGTCCAATCCAAAAAAAAAAAAAAAAAGCAAGCCCGGACGGGGAAGTAAGACCCGTCCGAGAAACTTCACATTTCAAACATCATGCTTATATATTTTTTGTTTTTTCTATTATATTATTTTTTGTTTTATATCGAATATAATAATATAATATAAAAACAAAAAAATAATATAATATAATAACATAAAATAATATAATATATATAAGTAGGGCTGTTAAAAAAATTCGTAGTTCGTGATTCGATTCGGGTTTGATTCTAGTTTAATTCGATTCAAAATGGGTTCGAATTGAAACGAATCAAACTAGGTTCGGTTTCAAAATTAATTCAAACCAAACTCAAACATAGCTTGGTTCGATCGAAATGGGTTCAAACCTAGCCTGGTCTAATTAACCCGTCCGAGTTACATCCCTAATTAACCAATCTCTAATCTTAGCGGTTAAAAAAAAAAAACCCAAAACCTGGACGAGTTCACCCTTCCGGTCCAGACCAGGAAAAAACAAAGTTCGTGAACCCATTTCGATCGAACCAGGCTAGGTTTGAGTTTGGTTTGAATTAATTTCGAAATCGAACCTGGTTTGATTTGTTTCAATTCGAACCCATTTTGAATCGAATTAAACTAGAATCAAACCCGAATTGAATCACGAACTACGAATTTTTTTGCCAGCCCTACTTATATATATTATATTATTTTATGTTATTATATTATATTATTTTTTGTTTTTTATATTATATTATTATATTCGATATAAAATAAAAAGTAATATAATATAATATAAAAAAATAATATAATATATATAAAATCATAATATAATATAATAATATAATAGAAAAAACAAAAAAATATATAAGCATGATGTTTGAAATGTGAAGTTTCTCGGACGGGTCTTACTTCCCCGTCCGGGCTTGCTTTTTTTTTTTTTTTTTTTTTTTGGACTGGACGGGAAGGGTGAACCCGTCCGGGTTTTGGGTTTTTTTTTTTTTTTTCCTGGTCTGGACGGGAAGGGTAAACCCGTCTGGTTTTTGAGTTTTTTGTTTTTTTAACCGCTAAGATTAGGAATTGGTTAATTAGGGATGTAATCCGGACGGGTTAATTAGACCCGTCCGCTGGACGGGTTAACGTAGCCCGTACTTCTTAGTTCTCGACAAAAATCAAAACCGATCTCCAATCTCGATATTTTATTAATTTATTTTCTATTAATAAAAAATTCGGGATCTAATAGTTGCAAATTCAAAATCCGGCAAAATTTTGGAGATATATATTTTATGATTTGATAATAATTTGGAATAGGAAATATTGGAAGTCTGTTAAATTCATCAATTCATTTTGTTTCTATAGCTGATGTAATTAAGATTAATAGTTGTGGATTGCATCTCCATCTCTAAGATCCAATGGCTCTAGATCTGCAAACGGCTCCTATATTATCCATCCATATTCAGATTCAGATATTAATTAAGGTGCTTATACGGATACAAATATGATTTATGCAGAGACGGCTATAACTTAATACGATTTTAGTTTTGGAAGCAGATTGAACTTTTTAATTTTTAAAATATATGTCTCTGCACAATGCACATACACATCTGGATTATTTGTATTTTGTTTTTTATATCCGTTTGTACGTATACGAATACATATAAGGATAATTTTGGTACTTATATTTTATTATCCGTTTGATTTGGAAGAGAATTTTTTTATTGCTATTTTTTATTAAAAAAAACAGTTAAGTTAGTGGTTAATTTTTATTAACAAAATATATATTTTATAATGACATAATAAATCTAACATGAGAAATATTATTTTGTTCAATAATAGCTAAATATTCGAATTAAATTTGTACTTTATATTATTTTTATTTTCTAATGAAAAAATATTTTGTTAAATAATATATTAATTTTGTAGTAATATTTAAATTAAGTATTCGTATCGGCAATGCGGTTGTTAAATTATCAATATATTAATTTTGGATGGGTTTCTACTGTAGCATGAACAGTAGCACCCATCTTAATCACTGTCTGATACGCAAGGAATGCATCTCACTGATTTACGCTAATTTTGTCGTTGCTCTTTTCTCAGTCGGTCAGGGAAATGTATTTATATCGTCCATTCAAATATCAATGGTTCACCGTCTGGATAGATATTGCACTGTTCATTCAGTGTTGTCTCCTTGTCAGCCGTCCGATTTGAATCCAACAGTTCTCAACGATCCGCAGTTTGTTCTCCCCCTGCGCTGATGACACGTCTTTCCCTTCCTCCACGCGTCCACTGCTACAACTCTTCTAGATCCTTTCTTCTTTTGCCTTTCTTCGGTGTTTCTTTTCTAATACCGGTCTCTCATCTAAGTATCTAACATTCCTTCTTCTCTCTCCGTCTCTTTGAAAACTCTAACCTCACCTCTCTCTTTCCTCTCTCGGCCGCGTCAGTATCAGAGCTGTTGCTGGCGCCGCCGTTGAAGCCGTCACTTACCGCGCGCTCCTCCCCTTGGACGCCGTTAAGGATCTGAGCACATCTCTTCCTCCTCCCTCCGCCGCTGCTTTCTCCTCTTTTTACCCTTCTAAGTTTTAATACCTAAATATTGGATACACTTACCGAACTCTTCTGTCTAATGCTATTTTGAAGTTGGGGAGGTCAATCTGATGACGTGTTTGAAGCCTTATATTCTAATTTATTGAGACCAGGGATCAGTGAGGTACAAGTTATTATATCCTCTTATTAAATTCTAAAGGTTAATTACATTATTCATTATCCAACAAGTAGATTTGGTTCCAAATCAGTGTTTCCGAGTTCATTTTCATAAAGAAAGAAGATTGCTTGCTAATAGTATTTTTTGCATGGTTTTATGCCTATTCTTTGATGACATTTCCTCAAATCTTGAATTTCCAATACTGATAAAAGTGACCAGTGTTGAGATAGGGAAATTGATTTTATTTTGGTAAACCATTGAAATAAAATTGACCAAATTAGAGCTTCATTAAGGTTGGGGTATCTATAGAGATAACAGTGAGGAGAATAGAGTAGATAGGAGATGAAATTCAGGGACCTTTAAGCAAACTTTCCCGAAAGATAGATATAAAAATGCTCATTTTTAGTCTCAGCATGCAGTGCTATAAGAATATAATGTATGGAGTCCAATGCCTTCTCAATTTCCCCTTTCTTGCAGTCCTAAAATAGTGTTGTTGGTCACCACAGTAGGCTCCTACCATTATAAAATCATGACATTTAAGGTATATATAACTTAATTAACCCTCTCTGATCTGGTCCTGACAGGTTATTTTCCTTGGGTTGCTACTGTAGCATGAACAGTACCCAGCTGCCACATAAACTTTCTCAAATTTATAGAGGTACAAGGCTCTAACTTTTTATTATGATTTATTAATTTCCATTAGGTGTGACGAATTCTTCAATTGCAGTCTCAATTTCAAACTTACGATCCCAATTTGTATTAATTTAAGCCTCTAATTGCAACTGAAAATTCTTTAAAGTTCTCACTTTCTATTTCATGCGTGCGTAAAAGAATTCGTCAACTATGAATGGAAATTCTTATTATGTTATCCCAGTTTGTTTCTCAATTATTAACTCCAAGTGAAAAGTTGCTTTCACCAGCAAATTTGTCAACTATGAATGGTAAAAAAAAAATTTAACTGTAGTATAGTTAGGTGAAACAAATTGTATTTCATTTCTTTGTTTACTGGGAACAAAGGATGCATTACCTATAGATACAAACTGGAAATTGCTTCCTTTCGGAAAATTTTACAGTTTGAAGTAAATATTTAGTAGAAATTGCTCCTCTTTCAATTCTTTTAAAGTTAATTAGTTGCTTAGTACAATATGCAATACAAGGTCAGCCTGTGTAAAAGAATTCAACTGCAACGTAAAAAATGAAAATTCTAAAATTTCAGAAGTTAGAAATTGAGGTACAATATACTAATAGATTTTAGCAAAAAGGAAAAATTATATGCATGCCAGAGAGGAAAGATAACAGGTTGATAATTAGACTGCCAATTTATAGTGTATTAGAATGTCAGATTTATAACCTAAGTAACAGTCTAACAGAGTTAATTTCTTTTTTTTTTTTTTTTAGAGGGAGGGGGGGGGGGGGGGGGGGGGGGGGGGGGGGGTTTAATATTTACCAAGAGGAGCGGTGAGAAACGAGAATAAATTCTTTTTTTCATTGAACTCTTCCAGGCTTCTGGAGAAACCAACCCTACAAGAAGCAAACTCAGTAAAATAGTATTCCAGATGCTCCCAATTCTCTCAGGTAACTCTTACTTAAAATCGAACTTTTAAGTGGAACTGAGATTGAAGCTGGTGATGCTCTACACAAATAGAAGGTATGCTATATATACTAAAAAATCTGGTACAATAAAACTTCCTAGATGGGCATTTACTTGACAGGAAGAAAGCTGTAAACGGTTAGGCTTAAGTTGAGCTAGGATTTCTATATAATCCTTTTAAGTAGAATGCCTTACAGAACCTTTGGTTCAGTAAGCTGAAACCAGTCAAATAGAAATTAAAATTGTACCACTGAATTTCAATAGTATAGTCAAATCACGAGGTTCGAAATTTGCTCTTTCAGGAATCAGATTGTTAACAAATGTTAATTTAAAAATAACTTTTATTGATTTTTCACCTTTCTCAGTATAATATAGGCATAATTATGACTAATTTACCTTTTTCTTCTGAGTGTACTAACCACATATTGGTCAATTACAAATATAAGTTCAAATGAAATTTAACAGAAGTTAATTTATAACAGTTATTTTTAAAAATTGCAGTAATTTCTCACCTGCAAGATTGTTGTGCGTAAGAAGCATGTCAAGAATAATTTCTGCATAGGTTGTTGCGTTTGGCCACTCACTGTTTTTGTAGCTGTTAAGGTATTTGTCTCTTTTTCTCTAAATTTTCACTTACATGTACAGTTTTCAATTTCCCATTCATGGTAAAGATATTCAGGTATAATCTCTGTTCCGTAATAATAATAGCATATGTTAACTGTTCGTTAGGTTCATAGTATTTATTACATCCAAAGTTCTACCTAGAATTTCAATTTCCCCATAATATCAATATGCATAACCAATCATATAATAAATCCATTCTCTTACGAGTAGTATTCTTCCTTCAATCTTAACATTCTGTGATAGTTCCTATCCACTGTGGTTGTCTTTGCTCTCCCCTCAAAGAATGAAAAGACGACATAGGTCCCAGGATCCATCTCAATCAACTGGTGGTCCACAAATGCCGTACTCAAATCAGATTCCTTATCGTTCGCGACGTGTATTACCTTCATCTTCATTTCAAATTCCCAACACTGCAACTGATTTCATTGACGGCCACATCTCCAGTGGTGATGCTGGTTCTTCTTCTTCCGAAGCTGGTTCCTCTTCGTTACCATATTTATCTACCGACTGTGGGTCTCAGTACAATGCTCCTCCCGAAATGGAACAAGCATGTAAGACACAATGTACATCTCATTCTTGCTATCTGAACTTCCCACTTTGATTCTGAAATTTTCTCAATTTTCCTAACACTGAAATTTTCTCAATTTTCCGGTTACATTATCCCACTTTGGAACCTCTAAAATTAAATTGCAGAGGTGCAATGTCATGATACGATAGCAAACAAAAGAATTGGAACCATATGTTTCTTTTTCCTGTTTTGTTTGTCAGAGCAATAAAGTCTAAAGAATTGGAACCATATGTTTCTTTTTCCTGTTTTGTTTGTCAGAGCAATAAAGTCTGATAATAGAAGAAAAAAATGGAATTGCTCTGACTTATGGATCTTCTTTCAATCTCATGAGATATCTCAATCTTTATATGGAGGCAATTTTGGAATTGATGTTACTGGAAGGACAAATCATATTACTGGTACAAGGATTTTAATTAGAATCATATTACTGATAGGTGAAATCATGTAACATGAACAGGAGTTATTTAGAATTGATATAACTGGCCTGCAGGCATCAATGTTTCAAAAAAATGGAAAAAAAAAAATCTGATGCCCAATTTTTAACAATTTTTTTATTATTTATTCAAAATCTAAATTCCAATTGGCCATCTGTGCATACAGGAGGCTTTGCCTGTTTTCCTCATCTGATTTAGGGTTTAGGTTATTCAGCGATATCTCAGTAGGCTCACAATTTCCAGTAGCGATATCTCAAAATCTAGGTGCATGGGTGCTGGATCTGTGGGGTCCACTTTTGCCGTGCTACAAGAGTATGATGTCGTAATTGTTAGGCCCATCATTCAATTCGCCTGAGGTTGTGATTTTGTTTTTTTAGATTCTTTTAGTCCTTTTTATTTATAAATCAGATAATTAATGCGTTTTAATGAAAGCAATCTTCACTGTCTTCTGACAGATGCCAATCTATAATTACCTTTATGTGCAAATTCACTATTATCTGTCATCTTTGATCTTAACATCTTCTACAATGGTCTCTATACATCAGTCAGTTAAGTTTGCAATCAATGTACGTTTTTCATTCAAACTGCACATATATAATCATATAATCACATAGCTTTCATAATGTAATTAATGTGTTCAAATTTTACAGATGACTATATCCTTTTTGCAGAGATATAGATGATAGGATTATACTTTAATTGTAGAGGGTAATTTGTTGATATTATATATTCTGAACTTCTCAATGGTAATGTCAACAGCAAAAGGCAAGCGCAGTCAGTCCGAAAGCAAAGTTAGTAATTTCTTACTGTGTTTAAATATTTTTTTTAGTTTACTTCTATAATTCATTTAGTAATCTTAGTTATCATATTTCTAAGCTCCATTGCCTTGCACATAAAATTGACTGGGAGAAGAATGACATTTTTTTTTAATTTTGTTTTCAACATTTTGTTTTTGGTTAAGCATGTGACCTACATATGCCTTCAATCACCTATAGTTGATTAAAGGATGCGCGTGCGCTGCATGTGCAGATATTTGCTGATTTTACAATGGGAAAGAACCTTACTGTCTCAAGCGGTGCCTCAAATGCAAATGAAGTAAGAGGTCACAATAATGATTCAAATTTGATTTCGTCTTTACTTGGCCTCTCTAAGGAAAGAGCTAAACCTGACATCTCTGACAACCGCCATTTAGTCAGCTTGCTTGGTTTGTTTTTCATTTGTTTTATATTTGTCTGGTTATGGTATATATTTTAGATCATTATTTTACTGTACATTGAGTTTTCGGTACATTCATGGTCATCTTTGGATGGTGTCAGTGACAATCAATGTCCAGTTGTCCACTCACACTGAAACATGGTCCCCAATACTGAGTCGAGGGCTTGCTGTCCTAACCAGAAACTAACAATTATATTAGGCAATTAGGATGTTGAACTTTTATTTTTCAGCTAATTATGGTCTAATTGAATCTAAATTAAAAAAAATATCCAATTGATATCCAATTAAGAAACATATACATATTATGAAAATTGGTACCGGGTTTTAACCTCTTTCTGTTGATGGTAGAAAAGTCTTTCATTTATGCTATAGTGTTGAATTAATTATATATGCCCCCCCATATATCCTTTAATTGTGTTCAGGAGGCAGTTGCTGTGACAGCTGCCATTTGGAGAAAATTCTTCTTGAGATGGAAATAGATGCATGTTTCTTCAATTCAATTGCTTTTTAATTTTTAGTTTTGGATTTATCCTTTTCCTTCTGGGTGTGAAACGTTAAGAAATGTACAATTTTATTTTATTTTTTCTATCTTGCTTCATTGGTTAAAATCTTCGACTGGCAGTACTAGCTATGAATCATAAACCAGTACATAATACTGGGTTGCAAGTGCTGGCCTAGTAAAGCTATTTGGAACTCAATTTTATGATTTGTGCCAGTGATGATTTGGCCATCATTTCATCTACAAATATGTGTGCTTCTATGTTTATTTATTTATTTTTTCTAGGTGGGCTTTATTTTCTTCTATAAATGCAGGATCTACTGATTTGCTTTCAACAATCCTCAAAATTCAGATCCAAGATTCGAGATCGATTGCTTAGGCGAAGTGAACACAGTCTACGAGAATAACATGGAATTGATGATCAAAATTTATCATTTTTTTGCAAAGTAAAGCATTGTTTTTAGTTTTTATTTAGCAATACGGTTAGGTATTAAGGTTAAGCTCATCTCATGGAGGAGTGTACCATGAGATAAATTGTCTGATTTGGTATTATATACAATAGTGTTAGGTCTTTAGGTTTAATCTCAACCTTTACTGTGACATTGATTCTATGAGTTGTTTGCACTTACATTTTGCCCAATTTCAATTCCAATCCAAGAAGAATATGTGCTACAATAATCACAACAAAAGCAGCGAATAAATTGACCCATTTTACACAAACACGCACTCAAAAACAGTTGCGGCAACACCGCAACAAATTCATCAAGATGCAGTAAATGACAATTGCCGCGTTGGTCAAAAACAGTTGCGGCAACGCCGCAACCAAGCACCTAGTTCAAAATATAAAAATGGATACGGAGATAGATATCCGTTCCGTTTGCACTTTGTACCCTACTCAAATCATTAGTTGAGGAAATGGATTTAGGTCAGCATAAGTTTTTAAAATATATTTAGTTATGATAATACGGAGCATTATGGAAAATCCTTTTTTTGGTACAAGTAATAGAAAAAAAAATAAAAACATAAAAAAAAGCAAAGAAAATCGGGAGGAAAAAAAAAAAAAAAACAGGAAAAGGACAACAGTTCCTTGCCTCGATGACGAAAATCCAAACCATCTCACATTTTTTTCGAGATCGAATTCTCTGCTCCCTGCCTCCAGAGTCACTGTTAGTGGACCCCAAACTCAAAAACTAACAGTGACCGATCCCAGCTGCAGTGACTGAGGAAGCAGGATTTTCTTGCATCCCAGGAGACAGGTGATTTGCTTTTCATTTCTTCCCTCTCTCTCCCTGTACATGACCATGAGCTCTGATTCAGATCCCCCAAAGCTCCCCCAATTCGTACCCCAATCTCTCATCTCCGATCTTCAGTCCGCTCTCCTGTCTCGTCGAGCCGCTGCCTCCCCACCTGAGGCTACCTCCGACGAACCGACCTCAGAGGAGGCGAAAGGAGGCGAGGTTACCGCCTCTCCCATCGAAGAGTCACCGGGAGTCGAGTCTTCGTCCGCTGATGTGGCACGATCTATCAGCGAGACCAAACCGATCATGCTTGTTAAGTGTGCAAATGGAATTAACTCGGCCGGGCTTGAATTTCTCGTCACCGCTCTTGTCAGCACCAGCCAATATGACGTTAGAGTAAAGGGATAACCTCGCATAAAACAAGAAATAGAATCAGATTTTGTGTCGCGCAAAATCTCGTTTTTGATCGGAAGCGGAGGCGACGAAGGAAAAGAGAGTAATTCACGCGATTTTTTTCCTTTGAAATCCCGCTGGGAAATCTACACCAAAACAAAGAGATTTGGCGAGAATTGTACGGAACCGGGTGAAGAGACGCAAAAAGTCTTCCTTCTTCTTCCTGTCCGCTTCTTCTTCCTTTTTTATTTGCCCGTTTGCTCCGACTATGTGTGTTTTTAGTTTTTCTTCTCCATTCTTCTTCCTATCCACTGTCAATATCTCTTTTTTTGTTTCTTTTCTCTTACAAGCTCAAACCCTAGAAGCTAGGTTTTGGTGACATTATTTGTAAATTGAAAGAAATTTGAGGGTAATTATAAAATTGTTGAGAATGAATTCGTTCTTAGATAATAGTCTAGCCGATCATAAAATTTCAATTTAAAATCATGTCTATTTTTTATTTTCTATTCTATTAAATTCTTACTTATTTTGTTTCCGATCACAGTGTATAGTCCCTATATTTTTCACTGTTAATTCAGACGAGTTTGTAATTTTTAAATTTTGTACCTTGACATGTATTCAGTGGTGGACCACTTGGAGCCAACATTCAGATAAACAGTGCAACTGAGAAATCAATTGAAGTGCAACTAATTATGGTTGGAAACTGAATACAACAAATTTGGATAGAGAAACTATCATTATTTCCTAATTAAGTCACCTGCTTGTCAATATCCACTTCAATGTATCAATCAGGTTCCATTTTCACCAATGGGCAAAAAAAGACAAAAAATAAATAAAACTGTTATAAAATAAAGATAAACAAGCATAAAGAAGAATAAACAAGATAGAGAGAAAAAAAATGACAATTTCTTTTATTCATATATTTCTCATGTGTGTACAATACAAGAGTACAAAGTTTTTATTTATAGATCACAAATTGTAAATGAAAAACCATATAAATTAATTACAATAATAAATGAAAAAATGAATTATAATAGTAGTGGGATATTAATTCTAATAGTAGTGGGGGTAGTTGAGAATGACAATTTTTTGAGATCTTTTTGCACTTTTGGTTAACATAGCAAGACTGCATGTTTGTACGAAATCTCCAAACAGATTATGAGATATCAGGTCTCAAAAATTGTCCGAACTGCTAAAGAAATGCATTATGAGCCCAACTTTGCATCCCTGGTTAACATAGCAAAACATCTCTAAAAATTGTGAAAATTGACCAACATGCAGTCTTGACATCATAGAACAAAGCTGTGAAGTTTTGTACGAAATCTCCAAACATATCATGAGATATCAGGTCTCAAAAATTGCCCGAACTGCTAAGGAGTACATTATGAGCCCAACTTTGCACCCCTGGTTAACATAGCAAAACATCTCCAAAAATCGTGAAAATTGACCGACATGCAGTCTTAACATCATAGAACAAGGTTGTGAAGTTTCGTACAAAATCTCAAAACAAATCATGAGATATCAAGACTGTATGTCGGTCAATTTTCGTACGAAACTTCACTGAATTCCAAAAAAAAAAAAATTCGGATCGTAAATATTCTGTGCGGTTCGGAATTTTAATTCCAGACCGTAAATATTCTGTATGGTTTGAGCATTTTTATAATTTTTTCTAAAACCTGATTATTTCTAATAAAATATTTATTTAAATGGGTAAAAATAAAAATCACGATTATGGTAATATGTGGCAAGTTAAGAATGCAAGCATGACACGGCTTGTGAAATGAAATATAAGAACAAAATAATCATATTTAAAAATATATAAATTAAATGTCAAGTTAATCCACAACTTTTGGGAATGCATATCCTCTGCATTAACTCAAAAAGGGAATCTTTTGAGTTAATGAATCTCAACCGTCTGATTTTAAACAGAGTCAATCCAGTTCAGATTATGATATAAGGAGTCATTTCATATTAGTGCGGATTTAGTTTGCACGAATCTTAAAGCTGATTGGACGGTCAATATTCATTAACTCAAAATATTCCCTTTTGAGTTAACGTAGAGGATACGAATTCCAATTTTTCCTCCCTTCGTGTAGAATTGTGAAGCAAGTAAATCTATTTAAATTCTAACATTCTCTCTCCCTCCTTTACCCTTTAGCCCCGACATTTTTATTTTTACTCCATTAAAAAATTATTTTAATAATAATAACCAAAGTTTAGCAACAATTTTAAAAATACCCCACCCGTGGAAATTTTTCACGGGCTGGAATTTTAATTCCTTTTTTTTTTTATAAAACAGAAATTTGTTTTTATTTTTTATTTTTTGTATTGAAATATTATAAATGTTGGATATATTTCTTTGAAAATAGATGGAATACAATATAATTTGATTTATTAGAAAGACTGTAACAAATAACCCGGATCAATATTTTTCAGGTCGGATTTTTCGCGGCTGTAAGAAAAATTAATATATTTTTGTATGTGTTATTGGAAAAAAAATAAAAATGCTTAGATTCTGAGTTATTGATCCCGGTTCAAAAGTCACTTCTATGTAATCTAGAAAATATTGTGATCCTTCTAGGACATTTAATTTATGGAAAGTTGTATCTATTTAAAAAAAAAAAAAAACTTTAAGTTATTTAATAATTATTATTCAAAAAGAATTCTCAAAACAGATACAACTTTTTATAAATTAAATGTCCTAGAAGGATCACAATATTTTCTAGATTACATAGAAGTGATTTTTGAACCGGGATCAATAACTTAGAATCTAAGCATTTTTATTTTTTTCCAATAACACATACAAAAATATATTAATTTTTCTTACAGCCGCGAAAAATCCGACCTGAAAAATATTGATCTGGGTTATTTGTTACAGTCTTTCTAATAAATCAAATTATATTGTATTCCATCTATTTTCAAAGAAATATATTCAATATTTCTAATATTTCAATACAAAAAATAAAAAATAAAAACAAATTTCTGTTTTATAAATAAAAAAAAAAGAATTTTTCAGCCGGTGAAAAATTTCCAATGGTGAAGTATTTTTAAAATTGTTGCTAAACTTTGGTTATTATTATTAAAATAATTTTTTAATGGGGGTAAAAATAAAAATGTCGGCCTTTAGCCCCTCCCCCTCCCCCTCCCCTTTGCCAAGTTTCCGACCAAAAACCCTTTCACAATTGCCCAAAGCCCTTCCTCTCTCCTCTCTTCGCATCAATTTCCGATCAAAAACCCTTGATTACGATTTCGGGAAATGACATGTGGCCCCCACTGTCAGTGAAACACGAATTCCCTGAGCAACTACCACTGCCGGAGACAAGCCCGATCGCAGATGGCAATGGAGATTTGGTGGAGTCGCACAGGCTGATTAATTTGGAGCGATCATCTCTGTTGATGGTGAAACCTGAGATGGCCACGACATTACCGGGAGGAAATGAACCTTTTGAGTGTCAGGAAGCATCGCCTTTGTCAGCACAGGGATTTACTGGTAGCAAAAGCCTCGACGATTTACCGCCTTCACCACCACCTTTGCCATGGGTTTGTGAATCAACTACTGTTCCTGAAGAATCAGAATACAAAAACAGGGACCCACTTGTAAGTGATACTAGAGATTCCGAGACAACAGCACCGCCTGAAATAAGAACTAAGGGTATTTCTCCTGGTTGGCATCCCCCTAATTTTTTTTTTCCTTCTTGAACATATACTGAAGAAAGACCAATGAAACTTGAGCTCTTACTGTTATTTAATTGGTATTGTATGGTAATTATGGTTTTATATCTAGTAAAATATCTCAAGCCAGTGTAACAAAAAGAAATATATCGGTATTGAAGATTGACCATAGAAACTCAACCAGAATAAATTTGAGCTCTTACTGGTTATTCAATTGGTTTGTACGATAATTGTGGATCTACGTCTAGTAAAATCTCTCAAGCAGTTTACTGGTAGTTCATTCAGCAGTTTTTGACATTTAGCTAGATGTTACTGGTGTTATTTCGTTTGTGTTGATAGTTGATGGTTTTGTGTTGCAAACTTTTTTCTGGTTTCAGATTGTAGTAGGATATGTGATTTACTTTGATGTACCAGTTACTTTGTAGCAGGATATGCAAACAGGTACCAGAGGTTTGGTACCACGTCCGATAAAAACTTTGTAGGTTTCGTTTCTTAATGAAATCAGTGGTATATACCACTTTTAACAAAAAAAAAAAAAAAATCTCTCAAGCAAGTATAACAAAAAATATTATTCTGTGAAACATATCATGCTTACAAAAGGTCCATTAATATGATTTTCTTTGTTTGGAAATTGCAGGTTGTTTGAAAAATACGATCCCTGTAAGTGTGTATGCTGGAGGTGAAGTCCAGTTTAACCATATGGGAGTGGCTTACAGTATTTCTCCATCTGTTACATATTTAGGTACTGAACGTACCACTTTTAAAGATGTGACAGATGAGATATATAAGGTTCTAAAATTATCCGAGGACCTGGTTTCATTAAATATCCAGGCTCGGTATAATGCAGTGTCAACCGGGCCATTCTTCTTTACCTTACTTGCAATCAATGATGAGAAAGCATGGCGGCTGATTTATGAAATGGCAGTATCAGGAATGAATTGGCGCATTATTGAATTATATGTCGAATTTGTACCAAATCAGACATGTCAGAATTACAATTCCAATCCAACTATGCCACATAATGCTCCTGTGCAAGGCTCCTGCTCAAGGCCAAATCCAATTCCAAGAAATTTCCCTATCAAGAGCAGCAGAACCCAGCAGAATACGCCCATGCATGCTAAACCTTCTCAAACTGAACCAAAACCTCCACTGCCACTAATTTCTGAATTAACGATGCTTGAATCTGAATGTGACAACGTAAATCCCGTGACACAAAACCCTCGAACAGTACACAAGACACCTGACCAATTAACCAAGGCTTGCCAGCCAGATGTCAGCATGATCCCACTTGTAAGTGGAACAACTGACACGGGGCCAACTGGCGATGAACAAATGGAGGTTTCCCAGATAGACACCAATAAGGATGATGAGGTGGCAATCTCAGATAGACCACCAACAGAGATGGCCCCACCTGGAAGTGATACGAGGGATTCCGAGACACCAGCCCCACTTGCAAAGAGAATTCTGGTTATTCCTTCAGGTGAGTCCCCTATCATTTTAACTGCTTGTGTTGGTGACTTAATTAACACTTGATATGCAACGAGATACTTCACCACCAAAGAAAATCAGAAGGAGAAAACCTCTTACTGGTACTTAATTGGTGTGGATGCTAACTTTGGTTTTTCATCTGGTTAATCCTCTCAAACAAGTTCTATAAATTATTAGCCTAAAAAATATTGTGATTACAAAAAGTCTGTTGGAAATTGCAAGCTGTTTGCAAAATATGGTATAGTTTTTTTCATTTTAGATTTTTTTTTTTTTTAAGAACTGGGAAGATGATGAAATTATTTTGATGGCATGGGAGGAACCATACCAAGTGTGCGGTTCCTTTGGGAATTTTCTAAGGAACCGCATATTTGGTGTGGTTCTTTAGCGTGCCACAGCGCCACCGTTCTGCAGTCACAAAAAATCCTATTTGATGCGGTTCCTTCATGTTTTGTCTTTTTGCGCCGTGCTACCTCTCTCTCCCTTCTTTCTTTTCTTCTCCTCAAAGGCTCGGACCGAACCCCTTTCATCTTCCCTCTTCCATGGCATTTTGGAAAAGAAATAATTTGTACTTCTCATTTTGTTGCCCATTTCACATTCCATTAACAAATAAATCTCTTGTTTGAGAGAAGAACTCAAAATATTTAGATCGACAACTTGACAAGGTAAATTGCCTTTAATATTTTAATTATTTTTTTCTGGAATTTAGGTTCCAAATTAAAATATGATTTTTAGAATGTGGATAATTGAAGTGTTGAATTGCATGAATTGATTATTAATTTATTGTATTAAATTATTGTTGTGATTTTAAATTTAGAGGTTATATTGGGTAAAATTTGTGGTCATTTAGACTAGTTGTTTTTTTAACTTTGACAATTTTGTAAATTTCATAGACGAACAGTTAAATTACTTAAATCCTAAATTATTTGCAGAGACAGATATGAAGAAGGGGAACTCTCATGTGCCAAAGGTTAGTGATGGTGAGAGGAAAATTCAGAAGGGCAAGGGCAAAGCCAAAGCCAAGGGAGGAAAGGGATTTGGAAATGACAAAGGCAAGGGGAAGGCCCCGGTGGAGACCACGAGCGCTTCCAGGCACAAAGCTCATTCTGATGCCGAGTGCTACTATTGTAAGAACAAGGGGCATTGGAAGAGAAATTGCGCATTGTACCTTGCCGACCTGAAGGCTGGAAATGTTCCAAACTCGTCAGGTATCTTTGTTAGTAATGTTCCATCTGATGTTGAGTGCTGCTATTGTAAGAACAAGGGACATTGGAAGAGAAATTGCCCATTGTACCTTGCCGACCTGAAGGCTCTTGAAATTTTCCGATCTCGTCAGGTATCTTTGTCACTAAAGTTTATCTGGCTTCTTCTATTTCCGATTGGGTATTGGATACCAGATCTTGTTTTGCAATGGATGGGAGATTGTCAGAATTTGTGTTCCTCATGGCAGCCTCTTGAGGATATTATACAGTTTGGCATTGTTTAACCTCATGCTCAACAACATGCTTTTTTTTACAATGATCAGTGCATTTTGCTGGTCAATCTGGAAGATAAGAAATGATGTTTGTTTTAATAATCATATTGTTCCTTCAATTAGAAATGCTATTATACTCGTTCTTTGTTGGAATCTTGATAGGTGGAAGCCAGTGTCCCCCTCGATGATACTTTGGAAGGACATTCAATGGTGACTGATGCGGGGTCTGCTAGTACCCCTGTTGGATTGCTTTAGTGATCCAAAGTGGAGGAACGAATATTTTTGTATATAGCTTCCATGAATAGCAAGAAGCTTGGTTTAATTCTTGTAATAAGTGGGCTTCTGTTTAAGCCTTAGTTTTGAACTTTGGTTGTTGTTTTTCTACTACTGGTACATGTGGTACCAGAGAGGATCAGTTTGTTAGATAGAATAAATGGGTTGTGTTTGATTGGCTAGGTATATGATGCTAAAAGAGAAAGACAGATTTAACTAGTTAGTTTTGCTCATGTACCAGTTACTGTACAGTAGAGGTGAGACAACTTAGTTAAAATCAATGATGTTAAAGAGTCACTTGCTGAGACCAAAATAGCCAGGGTTTTATATAGGCTGATAGAAACAAAATCATAGGAACATGTAATACTGATACATAGTTCAATACATAGGCTTTTTGTGGTTCTGAAATTGGTAAAATTCCTTTTAATATTGGATTTACCACCGCGTGTAGTTTAATATTTGTGTTATATCTTGTTTGGCTTATTTTAGTAATATTAATTTACAATCTCATTTAGTTAATTTTGTAAAGATGAGTATTGAATTGTCAAGCTGCAATTTATGCTATTACGAACTTTGCATGTAGCATGTGGCAGCAAAAAAAAAAAAAACTTTTTTGTTCTTTTGGATTGCATATCATTATCTAATTATGATATATTTAGTATTTGCTTGCATATGACATTTATGTGTGTGATTATGCTCTTAGTTCAAAATTTCATATATTTAGGCAATCTTTGTTTGTCTCTTCCATCTCCAAATTTCCAAAATAAGGAGAAGCAAAGTAAAGCTCCATTAGCAAAAATTTAAGCTTTGCTCATGATATATTTTGTTCGGGAATAGTAACCACATCTCAAATTTCATCAGCCGTTTGAATTTGGAATTTAACACTTGAATTCTGGCTGGATTTGGCATATCCTCTAGCTGCTAATATCTTTGATATAAATCCTTGGTAGAAGCTTTTATAAATCAAATGTTTCTCTTCGTTTACGTCAAAATAGTTGGAAAATATGACATTATGGTGCTAGTTTTAGAAAGCAAACCAACAAGTTGGAGGTTGCTTAGCTTGACAAATAGTACTTGTGCCAGTTCTGCGAGGTTTTTTCCGGGTATACATAAAATTCTCTCATAAATTTCAGAAAATTCCCACATGTTGTAGATGAACATTGTATGAGCTAAAGCTCTAGGAAGTTTAAAAAAAGAAGAAGGGTGTTTTCATATTTTGGGAGGAAGAAACATCAGATCTTTCTCAGAATGGCCTGGAGATGTGGTTCTAAATTTGTCACAGTTGTGGCCATCTGAACTGTATATGAGAGCTCTATATCAGTTGCTTTAAATGCTCTTCTTATTTCCTTCACCTGTAGAAAACAAACCAATATTTGGTGAACATATTGAAATTACGATTTTTACTCGGTTTATATAAAATATGAAATATCTCATGAGTCCACATGAAGCATATATAATTATTAGAATAATCCCTTTCTTCCTTGTGTAGAAAAAGGAGACGAACACTCACAAAGAACAGCCAAGTATTCAATATCTTCTTAATAAGTGGGAAAGGGGGGGGTGTTATCAGAATATTTTTCACAATTTGGGGTTGTACACATTGTTACTATCTTGTATGTCTCTACTATTTTATGATGTTTCAATGTATGTGAGATATTTCACAATAAGGTCCTCCTGAAACTACTCATTTGCACTATAGCCAAAAGGACCCGAAAAATGCTATTCTTGTCAAAAGAAAAGGGGGGGGGGGGGGGGGGGGGGGGGGGGGGGGGGTTCAAACCATACAAGACTTTCTATAGTGGAGATTGGAACAAAAATACTATTTTTGAAGTTCTTTTTTTTTTTAATTTATGTTTTATTTGTGCTTTCCACTATAAACAAATATGAACATCCAAATTCAAATAGAGAGTACCTTTGATGCATTTCCAACTAGTTCACTTTTTAGTTCTATAGTTTGATGCTCGGCATCTAATGAACCTTTCTGCACATAAGTTAAGATTTAAAAAAGAAAGAAGAATAAGAATGTTTTCAGAAATTACAACCAAATATTTGCATGTTTTATTCACTACCCCCCGTATTTTGAACTTCTTTAGACGCTGAAATTGTAATTTCAAATTGACTACATGATCATTATACCCTTAATTGAGATTAAAACTAACTGTGATGCTATCCATTGTACAAAGTTGAAATCTAAGTGGTCAACGAAAAAGCAGTCAAAGTAGCTTGCTAGAATTAACAGAAAATTGATCAGATCTGGACCGTTTGATCTGTATTGAAATCTGTGCTCCCGGTTTAGATTAATAGGGCGGTTTATAGTTTTAAATTCCGCACAAATCTTAAAACGGATTGCACGGTCCAGAAAGGACATCAGACAGAATTTGGTCTGATGCCCATTGGATACACCCCGTTACCACCTTTACACACCACTAACTATCTAATCAGTAAGAAAACAAGCAAGCAAAATCTGAATAAGCACCAATCACATCTTCTAAGATAGAGAGAGAGAGATAACCTGTACTTCAACGAGGCCGGTGCTCTGAGCAATGACGACCTCAACGGACCTGTCAGATTTCAAGCGCCAATAGCCGCTCTCGGCATGCATTGGCTCTCCTGATTCCAACTTCCATGTCTTCTGGGTGTATGCTATCACTGGCTACAAATCCACAATAATTCAAAATGCTAGATAAGTAGATACAGCGAAAATCAAATCAATTGCATTATTATCCCTTTCTTCATAGTCATAGATTCATTTGTGTATTTTCTTTTTTAGAATATAAATTAAGAAACCATTGGTAATCGGAAAACTTATACAGAGCAGTTTTGACTTCGTGCAGCGCACGGACCATAGAATCAGAACAACGCTGCATATGGTTCGTGCGCTGCATGAAGTGAAAATTGCTCTGTTAAACCCAGAAAAGAAAAGAGAGGAGAACCTTGCCAGAGTGGGAGAAGAAGAGTTCCTCGCCGTAGCGAAAGGATTTGATGGTCGGAAAACCGCCCTCTCCCTCACCGCTCCATCTCCCAAGAAGAAACTGTAGTGGCGCTATGGCTGGGTGCAAAGGCAGTTCACTCACCGGCGGAGGACCCGATCCCGATCTGGCTTCTCCGCTTCTCTCCATGGATTCTGTATTTGTATATCCGTTATGGCGTTATCAGATTCCAGAACTAGTAATAATAATAAAAGTCTAAAAGAGTGTGGGTGGGGTCTTTTTGCATTTCAGCCCTCGACAGTTTCTGCAATTATTTAAAGAGGAAACTATTGTCGGTTTTAAGGGAGAAATTTAGATTATAGACATGTTACTTTTATGGATTAAATTTGAATTAGAATGGAAATTTTGACTTTTTAAAATTTGATTTCAATATTTTATTCCAAACTATATGCAAAATAAGATATAAGTAAAAAAAAATTGAAAAAAAATGGAGATGACTCCATTCCTTTAATGTGGCATTGTGACTCTACAGATAATTAATTATTATAATTTTTATACGGATGAAGCGCGTATAAATATTAGTGCAGACAGCTCAGAGATATCATACTGAATTTGATCTAATGCACATTAAACCACCCAATCTGTGGTGGACAGCTTCTGGCATACGACATACTTTTCTGATGGTAATGGCAGCTGATAATGTTATTCACAATGTTGTAAAAAAAGTCTATTTAGATTGATTAGTCGCTGACGGTAACTAAACTATCACAGGTCTTTCCAATGAATTGGTCGATTATTTCTGATTATAACCGATTATTCCCGATTAATCGCTTGACAGTACTCTATAACCACATACCGTTGTTTACAACACTGGTTTTTCATTTTGTAGCATACTCTAGCAAATATCCTATGGAAAGATCAGAAAATCTGCATCCTCAGACCAGCACCTATTTAGAAAAGAAGTCGTTCCGTTATTAGAAGTAGAAGCTTAAACAAATTGCAGTCTAAAATATAAAAATAATATTTTTAAAAAATTATACGCATAAAAGAGGCAAAGCCAATTGCAAGGCTATTCAAATAAAATGAACACAACAAAATCATGAGAATCGAGGCTCGCAATTGGCTGATTAATGAAAAACATGATAATTTTTAGTATAAAAAAAAAATATCCCTACGGAGAATCCCTGCCAAGTCAACCAACCTCATCAAGACAACTAAATCTAAAAGAAATCAAGCATATGAATCAAACAGAGACATTCTTTGCAAACAAATCATGCATATTTATCTCTACAAAGATCTAAATCAAATACTTGAATCTTTTTCATCACCTGAATTACACTATATCCTGGTTCTTTACTCCAACACTGCAAATTTAAATATATTCTTACTCTAGCTACATTTTCCCACATACCCTTAGATGCATAAATATTCGACAAAAGGGTGTACACACCACTGTCAGTGGGGTCCTTCGTCAGTATCTTATCAGCTGCATGCTCTCCAATTTCTATATTACCAAAAACCCTACATGCACTCAATAAGATCCTCCATAGGACTGGTGCTTGCTCAACTGGTAATTGTTCGATGAAAACTTTAGCCTCATTTAACCTCCCCAATCGGCCAAATGAATTAACAATTGAAGAATGATGTTCTATTCCAGGTTCAATACTGTATGTTTCCTTCATAGACTTAAGATGGTGCAAACCTAACTCGACATGTCCTGCATGTGCACATGCTGTCAGTACGCCAATAAACGTTACGTAACTAGGGTTTATGTTTTTTTCTCTCATCAGGTTAAAAACTCTAAGTGACTCCTCTGCTTCACCATTCTGTGCAAAAGTCGAAATCATGGCATTCCAACAGACCACATCTTGTGTGCTAGTGGAGTTGAACAGTAAACAAGCTTCTTTCACGCAACCGCATTTACCGTACAGGTCTATTAGTGCACTTGAAATGTGTGAATCTGAACTCAGGCCAAACTTTATGACAAGATTATGGAGTTGAAAGCCATGAAAAATGCAAGTCAGATTGCTTGCAGCAGTTATAAGTGCAGCAAAAGTTAGCTTGTCAGGTGTAGGACCATTTGCATGTAGGTGCTGAAAGAGTTTCAATGCCTCCTTATGTTGTGAATTCTGAGTGTACCCCAATATCATTGCATTGACAATTACCAAATCAGGCTTGGCTACCAGATCAAAAACTAATCTTGCATCTCTAGTAAAGCAACACTTTGAATAAACATCAACTAAGGCACTGCCAATAGACAGATTCAACAAAATGCCAGTTTTAACAACTAAACTGTGGATTTGTCTGCTCAAGTTGACAGATAACAGCTCTGAAGAAACGCCAAGAACACTAACAAATGTGAGAATACTTGGAGTTACTGATCTAGATCTCATACTATTGAATAAACACACTACCTCCTTGATTTTCTTGTGCGCCGAGTAACCTTCAATCATGGTATTATAAGAAATTGTATCGTCCTTTGCAAAATAATCAAATACAATCTGTGCATCTGCTAACGAGCTACATTTGCAATACATGTCAATGAGACAGTTTTTGACATAATCATCGGAATCTAAGTTGGCCTTTATGGTATAACAATGTACTTCTTTCCCTTGAGTTAAGGCCCTCAACGAGCCACAACAGCATAGGATGCTTGTGCTAGCAAAAGAATCAGGTTGTAGCCCGGAATGGGTCATTTCTGAAAACAATCTCATGGCCATGAAATTGGAAGAACTTTTCATGTAACCCGCAATCAAGGTTGTCCAAGAAACAAGGTTTTTCGCATGCATAGAATCAAACAACTTTTGCGCACTCTCCAACCAACGGCATTTGGAGTATAAATCAATTAGTGTGTTTTCAATAGATATGTCCATCTCAATTCCATTTCTATACAAATATCCATGGATCTGGCTCCCCCCTTTGAGAAAATTAAGTGCAGTACAAGCACTAATTGCACTTGCAAGAATGAACTTATCAGGCTTGATTGGCTCATTTTTCATCAAAGTGAAAAACTTCAACGCCAAATAAGAATTCCCTGTTTGGGTGTAACCAGTTATTACTGCTGTCCAAGTTACTGAGCTTTTAATTGGCATTTCATCAAATATGTAGAATGCATTTTCCATGGTCCCAAATTTAACATAGAACTTTATTAGAGTGGTACCCACAAACCTGTTTGTGCTAAAACCCAATTTAAGTGCAATGTCATGCAGCTGTAGAGCCGAACTCACATCTTTCAACTGGACACAGGCGCGTAACACACTGGAAAGGATATACTCATTTGTGCTACCCCGTGAATATCTTAAAAGGCTTGAGAATAGTGAGAGAGCCGTTTCCTCTCTTCCTTGGCTAGTGTACATGGAGATCATATATGACCAAGAAATCATATTTCTCTCGGTCATTCCATCAAACACCTTGCAGGCAGTAGAAACACTGCCTAATTTTGTATATCCATTCAGTAATAGGTTGTTTAGAAAAATATTCGAATGAAATCCTAAGATAATTAACTGTGCATGGATTGGCGCGACATGAACGTGACAGGTATGATTTGCAATGCATTTTTGCAAGAGACGAGTGAGAGTTTGGGTTCGAGAAATGAGATATTTGACAGAAGAGAAAGGGAGAGCTTTAGTAAGGTTTAATTTCATTTCATACGAGGAACATCTTGGATGTTGAATCCATTTTGACACACACGATGAGCCTTTGTTTGCGGTTTGTGATATTACTAGATATGTGCCTCGCGTTGCTCCGGCAATAGCTGTTGAGGCAAAAGAATAAGTGTATTCAATATTCAAAGTTCAGGTAAGAAAACTATATAAAACAATAGCTGATGCAGTGCGAAGGTAGTTCAAAAACTAAACATAAAACGATACAAAACATATATATACAGTATAGAAGTATTAGATTCTAGTGTTACGTGAAATAAATTAATATTGGTTTACCGATTGTGTTTTGGAGGAGAGATAAGGGTTGTGGGATAGCAATAGCATGTTATCTATTCAAGAGTTTCAATTTTTATGACAAAAGACAAACCTAAACCTTAAATCGGTGACCAACAGAATCCCAAATGGAGCGATAAGACGGAGAAAGTTAGCAACAAACAAGGTTACCTTATCCAACAGAGAGATAGAGAGAGTGAAGCAGTGACTCCAAAAGAAAAGAGCAATTTCTTCGATTGGATGCGCGATTTTGGGAAACTAACGAAGAGAAAGAGATAAAGAGAGTGTGAATTTTAGTGAGCTCAAAGAGAGATTCTGGAAGAAGGTTGTGGAGAGGAGAGAATTTTCGAGAGAAATTTTCGCCAACATCGAAATTCCCAGAGAAAGAGAATCCGTATCACCTCAGTACCTGAGGTGCAATGCCAAATCTGGACCGTTCTTTTTACCTGGCACGAATTGCAAAGCAGATCCCCTATAGCTTCAATAGGCACCAGATCTAATTTGAATCAGCTGAGATTAATCTGGACCGTCTGTTTTGTTAGATTGTACCTCAGGTATCTGGGGGGACACGAACTCAGAGAAAGAAGCGTGGCGATGAGAGGGGTGCAAAGGTTGAGATTCGGATTATTGAATCAAATAATCCAGACTGTCAGATTTAAGTACTGTAGCATCTATCAAAAATTGGATTCATAGATAGATAGATAGATGTGTATTAGTTTTTATATATAATTTAATTATTTGATATTTAATTAAATTTCTTTCATTATGAAAATTATATGAACAGTGGAACTTGTATCAAATATTCCTAATGTTAATGTTTATGATGTGTATAAGTGTTGTAAAAGACGGTTTTAACGGCCGTTTAATCGTTAACTGTGGCCAAACTATTAGAATACACTTAACGGATATTTGTTTGTAGATAAAAATGATTAATCAGCCGTTTTACCGTTTAATAGTCCGTTTATTCCCTTTTATTCTAATAAATATTTATTTTCACATTGTTTTTTTTTCTGTGTTAGTGTATGATAATCTCATTTATTCTCATTTTGTCTCGCTGAAATTCTGTATTGTAGTTTTATTTGTGCTTGAATTTACATCTAATATCTTTTTTATATATTTTTTTCTTCTTACTTACTTTGATATTGATTAATTATTCTATTATTTATATACCATATATTTTTCTTACTTACAAATGTAATTTTTTCAATTAGTACAACGTGTTCATTTATGAAATTTAATTGTTATCATAAACTAAATTCAGTGATTTTATGTTGAAATGTTTCATTTCTTTCAAATAATATGTTATTAGTATTTGAAAAAACTTAATTCTCAAATTTAATTTTTTTATTAAATAAATGTGTTACTTACACATATAAAATACTTATGCGTTAAGAAGAAATAAACGTAGTATCATGTTATAATAATAAAACTAAGTTAAATTAAGTTTATTTGATAAGTTTAATGAGTTAAATAGATTATTTTTAATAAATTAGGATATATATACATAAATTAATAAAAATATTAAATTGTCCGCATAATTACGATTAATCAGTCGCATACCGATTAATCGCTCGATGATACCCCATCCGTCCGACAACCGCATACCGTTACTTACAATACTAAAGTGTAAAGTATTATTTACTCGTCAGATTGAAAATAAGAGATATTAAATTTACAAAAAATAAATTCAATACATACACAATTATAAAACTAAATATTAAGATATATATCAGTCAAACATAAATAAGATAAATTAAATCAAACTAAATATATTAAATTAAAATAATTCATGTAAATATCAATTAAATTTTAATTTATTTGATTAAACCGAAACAAAAATTAAATCTAACTAAATATAAAAAATTAAAATAATTCAATTTGAACTGAACTATTTAAATTGAAAAAACGAATTATTTAATCTGAAATTTGATAGGTTCAGTTGAAACCAAATAAACGGATCCAACGACCTGATTCGGAGGGTCCGATCCGCTTTAATTTGATCCGACTGGAATGTATAACCTCAAGTCCGCATCGTCTGCATAGCATCTTTTGAATAACGCATCTTGACCGTCTGATTTTAAACGGAGCCAATCCGATCACAGCATTTATTTCAGAGGCCTTTAGTATTAGTGTAGATCTAGTGCACACAAATATTAAAGCCTATCGAACGGTACACATGCATTAACTCAATAAATTCTTTTTTGAGTTAATGCAGAGCAAACGAATTCCTAGAACCTCGTCCTGCGCTCTCCGAATTCGCATCCTCTGAGATATCTCATATTTTGCGTGACTATATGGAATATCTCAATCGTTCAAATATGTTCTGCACGAATCTCAAAGCTCAATAATACTGCCCTGCTCTATCCGCGAATAAGAACCTGACACGTCGGTCACGCAAAATATGAGATACCTCAGAGGATACGTACTCGCCTTCTCCGACCCATTCGCTCTCGCTCTCTCTCATCGCCGAAGCGAAGGCTCGGAGCCTCTAACAATTATACAATATGGCTAGTTCGCCGGAAATGGAGCCGCCTGGATTCGAACAAATCTCCCGACCGCCGTCTACGCCACTACCACCGCCGTCGGAATCTCCACCTACTCAAATCGATCCCCTGAACTCGAATTCGCCTGACGCGGCCCCACCTGGATTCGAAAACCCAAATGCGTATCCGGTTATGTGTGGAACTGACACGTGGGACCCACCGACATTTGATAAAAATTCCACTGAGCTACCAGCGCTGGAGACAAGCTCAATTGGAAATGGATGTAGAAGCGATGAATACCGAGAGACGGGGATGGGCCCACATGTAAGCGAGAAGCCGGAGGTGGCTGCAGTCCCATTTAAGCAGGAGACTGTTGACCCGTTTCAGTCGGTGAGCAGCGCAACCGAAATAAAAACCCTAGGACCTCTACTAGAGCCACCAGAAATTGAAAACCCCATGGAAAGTATGACAGTGGGTCCACAGAAGATTGAAATTCTTGATCCAGCAATGTGGGTCCCGCCGCCGCCACCTTCGGAATCCTCGGAGAAAAACTTAATTGGAGATGAATTGGAGGGGACACAGATCGAGGAAGGAACCTTTGAAACTGTGGCGAAACCTGAGACAGCACCAGGGTTGATTGGAAATGAAGCCCCATTTGGGTGTCAGACTCCACCGCTTCTACCAGTGCCGGTATTTCAATCACTGGTACCTGAATCTGTATCTGTATCTGTATCTGTATCTGAGAGCCTTGGCCTCCCACCATCACCACCTCCACTGCCATCACTTTCTGAATCAATACTACCTGAATCTAGTCATCAAAACTTGGACCCACTGCCACCATTGCCACCACTGCCATCACCGCTGCCGCCACCTCCACCTCCACCTCCACCTCCATCTTTAATTGTACATGATACACCTTCACTAACTGTAGTGAAATCAGAATATGATAGTTTAAACCAAAATACCTGTGACAATGGTCTCATTGAAGATGCAATCCCATCTGAACATTACACTGTGGGCTCAGCACAGCTACCACTGGCCCCACAAGAAGTTGAAATTCTTGATCCAACAATGCTGCCACCACCACCACCTCCTCCCACACCACCTCCCCCTCAATTTAAGTGTGAATCGGTGGTTCCATTGTTACCAGAAATGACTGAACTGAGACGTGACAACCACAACCAGCTCCAACCTCTCAAAGAAGAAATCCAGGACCCACCAATTCAAGTAACAGAGATAGTTTCGTGTTCAAATAGAGATGACACTCCTGATATGCTCTCGTTTGAGACAGGCTCACCAGCAAACCAAATTACAGATGAGCCACCAATGAAAAAGTTTCGAAACATGTACGAGATGCAAGGCCAGTTGACACCCGACGCCTATCAACGAGAGGTGGAGAAGTACCCACCTGTAAGTGAGACACCTGAAATGAACTCACATCAAGGGGAAGCCATGGAGACACTGCACATAGATATGGAAATGAGTGACGATGAGACCTTTGACAGGTCACCAACAGACATGGGCCCACCTGGAAGTGATACAAGGGATTCTGAGTCTCCGGAGGAAGCCCCACCTGGATATGATACCAGTGAAGCTCCACCTGGATATGATACAATTGATCCAACCAGTCAAACAGAAATGATATTTCAGGACGCTCTTTCTGGTGGGTCCCTTTCTCATTTCATTATTTTCTTCCTATGTCAATGTCTAATTAAAGTTTTAAACCTCAATGTATAATTAAAGACTGCAATGCTGGGAAAAAAAAAAAGAGCTTAAGGTGAGGATATTTAGCTCTTACTATATACCGGTGTAGCTGCAGTACCAACTATATACAGTTCACACTACATGTAAAAATTGAACCTAGTGCCTTAATAGTGATCTTGTCCTGTAGTTAAAGAAATCTCCTGCAAGTGTATATGTATTTGGTGGTTAATTTGGTTTAGAAATTTGATTTCATGTTAATATGCAACTATAATTGGAGGGATCTTGTAATTTATCGAACTTTACTAATGTCTTAACTTAGGTATGGGCCAAATGGTATGTGGTAGTTGTCATGAGCTTATCTACTATCCACGTGGAGCTCTTCATGTACTATGCACCTGTTGTCAAATCATCAATCTTGTATTAGAAGGTAATATCTCTTTGTTTCTAATTTTATAATGGATACTTCATAATTTATTTTCTAAATGATTCCTGCGTCTATCTTTCTTTGCTCTTAGTTGTAAATCCTATTTTCTTTTGGGTCCATTGTCTGATTTTTGCTTGTTTTTGTAGCTTGCCAAGTTGGTAATATAACTTGTGGGCAATGTTCAATGCTACTGATGTACCCTTTTGGGGCCCCTTCTGTCAGATGCTCTTGTTGTCGTTATGTCACAGAAATTGGAGTAAGTGCTTAATTTTCATTTTCTGGCATATCCCATCATACTAACCACAAAATTATTTTGTCTTAGTTTATGTATTTTTCTTAAATATTCTTTTTGGGGGCGGGGTTGAAAAAAAAGCTAGAATTTTAACCGAGGTTCAAAAGGTATACCTAGGATGTGCATAACAGTTACACATGCCTGTGCTGCAATGGATCAGTATTGTAGTGTCTGATTTGGATGAACTTGGTTTGTTGAATATATTTTAGCTTTTAAATAGAAGGAATATTTCTAAGCATGATGATAATATAGATAGAACCTAAAATAAGTGGCTACTGTTATCTCACCACAAGGACCTCTTGTCAGATCCATGCTGCAAGGATACCATTTGGATTATATACAATTATACACTGCAGTCAGGTTCAGTACCTGTATTGGTACAACTGTAGGGAGGACGGTATTTGTTGCCTCTGTTCTAACTTCTAACCGTTGCATTTCTTTGGCAGGCACATAATATGAGGCCTCCGCTTACTATTCAGCAAGGAGAAGGCTACACTACTTTAGACCTGCAATCAACTGAAATTAGTTAGCATCGAATTGTTCACTAATAAAATGTTTATTGAGGAACTTAGGATAAAAGTTAGAAAGCCTATGAGGCTATGATCTGAAAACAATTTTAGACTTGTAAATAGTAGGTAAGGTACGGGTTCAAATCCTGTTGGCACCATAGGTTTCTTATAATTATATTTATTAGTTTTTTGTTTGAAAATTGTACCCACCATTTAATCATATTTGCAACCAAAACCTATTATACAGATGCTTGCATGCCTAATTGATTACACCAGTGGAATAAAATGGCATGTTCAGTTGATTTCAGATCTATATATATGTTAATAGCCTATGATTTACGCAGAGGTGCAGAATTCTTATCAAGTCTTTCGGGAACTTATTTGAGATTATAGGATTTCGTGACACTTAAGAGAGACCAGTTAGAAAATACAAATTTGAGCTCTTTTCGTTGCTTTCTAGACTGCACATTTCTCGTGTGCTGTCATAACAATTTTTTTTTTATAACTTTTGAGCTCTTTGCTTTAGTCTCAGTAATCTGTTGAAGAAAATGCTGAGGGGTCCAAGCCTTCAGAGATCTTAGCTGGTTCGAAATTTGAAGGTAATCTAAGCACTTTTATTTCAATAACCTTCACATCATAAATCAACTGTACAGATATAGCTGTCTCCTCAATTTTAAAATCAACGTTTATTTTTCTCGGTATTGATTCGTCCCCTGGCACAAGTTGCACCCACAGTTAAAATTATATATATAGAGAGAGAGGGAGAGTGACTAATGTGCATTCGTATGCATATGGGCCGATATGCATACGGTCCAAATTTGAAATTTCAAAATTCAAAATGTTGATCCGAACCGTTCATCTTGTTCTCCATATTAATATGTACTTGGAGACCAAATTTTACATTTTTCTGAATTTTTTTACTATTTATTAAGCCACTTTGAAAATTGTTGATCCAACGGTGGCTTAACAAAACAGTAAAATCAGCAGTCATCGTTGGATCAACAATTTTCAAAGTGGCTTAATAAATAGTAAAAAAATTCAGAAAAATGTAAAATTTGGTCTCAAGCACATATTAATATGGAGAACAAGATGAACGGTTCAGATCGACGTTTTGGATTTTGAAATTTCAAATTTGGACCATATGCATATCGGCCCATATGCATACGAATGCACATTAGTCACTCTCTCTCTCTCTCTATATATATATATAGAGGTTGGCTAAGATCAAAGTGGTAATTCCTGAGCTTTGGTGCTACCAATTCATTTTTTAATTTTCAAATTTCAAAACGTCGATCTGAACCGTTCAAGTTGATCTCTATATTAAAATGTGCTTGAAGACCAAATTTTACATTTTTTTTGATTTTTTTTACTATTTATTAAGTCACTTTGAAAATCGCTGATCCAACAGTGGCTTAACAAAACAGTAAAATCAGAAGCCACCGTTGGATCAGCGATTTTCAAAGTGGCTTAATAAATATTAAAAAAATTCAGAGAAATGTAAAATTTGGTTTTCAAGCACATTTTAATATAGAGAATAACTTGAATGGTTCGAATCGATGTTTTGAACTTTGAAAATTAAAAAACAAATTGGTAGCACCAAAGCTCAGGAACTACCACTTTGATCTTAGCCAACCTCTCTCTCTCTATATTTATATATATATACTAGTATCGTACCCGTGCGTTGCAACGGAGACATGTTATAAGATTGAACAAGTCAAATAATAAATAACAATAAAAGAAACAACAAATGACTACTTAAGTTCAACAACATCCTTTGTTTGTCAGTACATAAACCTTTTTTTTAATTTTTTTTTAATTATTTAGAACACAAATGAAAAATATATACTAAATTCAAAGTTGAATAGGAACTAATGGCGTGCATTGCAACATAAATATATTATAAAAGAATAAAGTGAATTCTCATACAAAATGACATATTTTTATTACAAAAATTAACTAATTATATATTGCACAAAAAGTTCTCATACAAAATGACATAATTTTATAAAATAATAAACAATGAAAAAATAGACAACTTAGATGCGACCATTACATTGATTAAACCAACAGATCTCATACTTGTGCGCACTGGTTCGTGAAACCAATTGATGAGTCCTGCCTTCTATTTCGTGAGATGCATCAGACAAATCCACACTACCATTTGACATGGCATGGAAGGAACTTATTCTCTCTTTTTTAACAATTACCCCTTTAGGTATACCTTCGCATGGATTTGGAGATTTGCACATGTAATGCTTAGATGGTTCAGCTACAATTTGACCTATCAAGTTTGTCACGCTGCCACATCAGAAGTATAATATACAAGGACCAGTTTTGTTTTAGGAAAAAAAAACGAATGAAAGAGAAGAAAAAAAAAACTTGATATTCACAAATTATATATTAAGGCAATTTAATAACCCAACAAACAATTGGTACCACCTCAATTGGTACAAACAGCTGGTATCACAGCAATTAAAACATCCAAAGTTAAAAGTCAAAGAAAACCGAATGTGTCAAAATCTTTATTTTTTTTAGTGCCTGAAGGTTTTGACAACCTGGTCTATTCTCCTCTGGCACAAGGGGCAGCTTGTAAGTTGAGATGAGCAAGCAATACAGCAACACATGGCTGCAACTAAGAAAACATGAACGACTTCTTCTTCTTCAAAGTCTTTATTTCCAAACAAGTTGGGGTAGGCTAGAAAACATGAAAGACAATTAAATATATATTTTTCAAGTAAATACAAATGAATCCAAGAGCTATAGTACTGCGTTGGTATTGAACTTTCTTGCTGCAGTACTAACAAGGTCTAAGTTTTTGTTGAATTTCAATTGAAGTTTAAATCAGCAGTATGAAGAAATTTGATTACTTCAAAAGTCCCTATTGGTATTGGTACCATGTTGTGCTTCATCCAAGCACAATAAGATCTATCCACAAGAAGGTTTTGTCTATATCTGTACTGAGTGGTATTGTATTAGAACTCAGGCATACTACACACCACTACAAAACATGAGAACCTCCCTGACCCCCAACAATCCCTTCACGGTTTCACCCAACTTATTAAATGGCAAATGTCTAAACTACCCCCACCCAACACCTCTCCATAGAAAGTGATCAAATAAAAGAACATTCTTGTTATTCTGAAAGAAACACAAATCAAAATCAGGAAGGTAAAAATACTTACGGGACAAAAACAATATTATACTCTTGTTTGAGGCAAACCACACAAATATCCAGTATCAACCTATCCTTATTTTTATTGTCCTCAACTTCTTCACTGCTTCCATTTAGGGCTGCACAAACACATAAATGAATCTACGTAATAAATCAAACAAAACTTGGTCCAGAAAATGCAATGTGCTACCAAACAGAATAGCACAACTGAGTGTATGCTGAACCAAATTAGAGTTGCAGTGCTTCAGGTTAAACCAGTAATTAATAGAATATATATGTGGGCAACAGGATGCATAAGTTGTTCTTAACAAACCTTCAGCTTCTCTTGATTGTCTTTGTGCAGCAGCTGCTTGAACCCTACAATTATAAAAAAAAAAAATTACCAAATAAAGAATTACTTCAATGTAGAATCAAAGTCAGATAAGAAGAAAACTCTCATACAAAGTCAGATAAGCCGAAATCAATAGCCTTCAATGTAGAATCATCATCTTTCGACGTATAGAGAAAATTATGAATAAAAAACATAAAAATCTCAGTTTTGATTATTTTAAGACCAGATCCAGATAAATTTTATTTAGAAGACATCTTAAATATCCTAAAATAAAACATTCAATTTAATGATTTGTTTATTGCATCATTCTTCAGGAGGGCTTTTTACTTCAATTCTATTTAAAAATAATACATGATATTTAAGCAATTGATGAGCTTAAAATGTAACATGCTTTTTTTCATATATGAAGTTAGGTGAAATATCATTCATGGGCTATAGTTAGAATTCCAGGAGCAGCATGACGCCTTACCAGCAACATGTTTTCCAGTTTCTCAAGTGCAAGGAGGTTCATCATAATATCCATCCTTGGTTTTGCTGCCATTACCTGCATATATTAGGCAATATGTAAAGACACATTTTAATTTTGGACAAAAAAAATAGGTAGAAAAGCACTTGCAAAATTGGATATTTTTAAAATAAATTGAAGTGATTGTTCTGACTTTTTTAATGAATTCCAGATATCTATTAGTTTTGAGGGTTTGCCTGATGGAGTCATTTGATCCTATGTACTTGTTGTTGTGCCGTTTGATTCTATCTGCTTGTCTACAAAGAATATAAAGTTTAAAATTTAACAAATAAAACATTATCTAGAGATGATGGCGAGTTTGGATGGGATGACGATGAACCAAGAAGCTGGAAGAGAGTTGATGAGGCAGAGGTACGGAATTCTTTCAGAACTCTTTGTTTCTTTTGTAAAATTTATATTTTGTATGATACTTTACTCATAGCGATTGAAATTGCACTGTACTAATTGGTTTTGAATTTCTCACTGAAATTTGGAATTTGACTGTCAAATTACTCTCATTTTGGGGTTAAGATAAATATCTTACTTATTCACAGTTTGTGGTAATGGAGTAACTAACATGTAGGTACTGCATCATGCTATTGAAAATTATTCTGGTATAGTTTAAAATTAATTTTAACCTGTAAGTAAGAGCTCAATCCATTAAAAATTGCTGGATTTTTGTTGCTGCATATTTTTTAAATAAATCAGGGTTCTAAATGTAGAAAAAACAATAATAGATAGTAAATATAAGGAAAATAAAACATATTTCAATCTTATACCAGTTAGCTTAAGAAAAGAGTTAGGGTTTAGGGTTTTTGTACCGATCTCAAAATCAGAGGGAAATTAGGGTAGGTCGAGGCAATTGTGAAGAGTCGCTCTTACGACGGCGCTTCAAGGGGGGTGGCTTCGGAGCCACTGGATCAGATCAAGCGGATACTTAGACTGTCTGCTTGTGGGGCCAGGCCAACTGATCACAAGCGAACCCGCACCGTTGAATCTCAATACTGATAGAGCGCGCGCGCGCGAGAGAGAGAGAGATGGTTGGGGCTGAGGCAAGAGAGAGAGAGATGGTTGGGAAGAAAGGGATGGGGAGGGGATGGTTTGGGAAGAAAGGGTCGGGGGTTTAGAAGGCGGCTCGCTGGGAGAGAAATTTCTTTTTTTACGGATCAGCGAAAAAAATTGCGTATCTATGTAATAATATGTGTGACAATACATGTGGCGGGTGTAATTTTCATTAAATTTAGACTTCTACACAGAGAAAGGGTGTATTTAATCAAAAAAAGACAGATTATTTGTTTAGATGGCTCAGATTCAATCTGAATTTCGATCAATAAATCTCAACCACACGACTTTCTGTCATTCAATTCAATTTAAGGTGCATAATATAGAGGAGAGATGAGGAGGGATCTGATTACACCCTTTTTTGGTGACACCGGATTACACCCTATGTTTACAAAGTCCAAACAGTCGATCCAAACTGTTCAACTTGTTGGATATGTTAAAATGTGCTTGCAGATCAAATTTTACATTTTTCTGAATTTTTTTACTATTTATTAAGATGGATAAAAAAATTCAACGGTCTGAATATAGCGATTTTGTTAAATACTTAATAAATAGTAAAAAAAATTTTAAAAATGTAAAATTTGATCTGCAAGCACATTTTAACACATCAAACAAGTTGAACGGTTTTGATCGACTGTTTGGACTTTGTAAACTTTGAAAATAGAGAGTGTAATTCGGTGTCACAAAAAAATGGTGTAATCGGATCCCTCCTCTATCAGTTTTTTTTTTTCAAAAATAATAGTTATAATGATGTGAATCATGCGCATAATTTCCTTTCATGATTACAGTATAATCAAGTCCAAGAACAGTCCAGTGAAGGAAATATACAAATACCAAAGAAATTACAGGGGTCTTTGTATAAATCATGATTCCTTCTGGTACCACTTTCTCTAGGAGCAGAACTCAGGATGACATGATGTTGTGCTTGTACGGTTGTACCTGTACCAACATAAATAAATTATTAATCGGCCTAAACAGCCATTTTTTACAACACTGATACAAATACCAAAGAAATTACAGGAGAACAAAGACCCTTGCTGGCCTTTGTATAAGTCATGATTCCTGCTGGTACCACTTGCTCTAGGAGCAGAACTTAAGATGACATGATGTTGTGCTTGTACCTGTACCGACATAAATAAATTATTAATGTTATATTAATATTACGCATACATTGGGCCTGATGCATTTTCAGTAGAAGTATATATTGCTTCTCAAAGGTATTATTTCACCTTACAGGAATAGTAGCTTGAGATTAGAGCCCAAACCAATTCATGTCATGCAATTATGGAAAGAAGTCTATTCCTGAGCCTAAGCACCCGAAACTAGTGCACCCATACACTGAATTCACATTCTATGAGATCTCTCAAATTTGAGTTGATCTGTGGAAAATCCGGACTGTTCAATTTTTTCCTGTGCAAATCTCAAAGTATAAAGAAAAAACGAACCCTTGCATTTTGAATAGACACAAAAAATTTGATCTGATTTCCGATAAACTGAAAATTTGAACCAATACACTCCTATCCCTCACCTTGTTTGGATGGAGGGCAGAGGAAGGGAGGGAATGGAAAGAAAATAAAACTTTTCTATTAAATCGTGTTTGATTGACAAAATTATGTTGGAGGTGAAAGATTTAACTCTTATATCATTGTAATTAATAGAAATCAATTTCCCTTCCAATTTGGAGTGTTGGACGGAAATAAATTTTGTTGCAAATATTTTTAGAAAAAATAACACAAATGTCCAACTATATATCTTTACCTATATAATTCTCATACAAGTTTTTTTGTCACAATCCTACAACAGCCATTGAATTTTTACTAACCTTTTAAATTTTAATTAACCAAACAAGAAATAAGACGGAAATGAAAGTTAAATTTATTTTCTCTCATTAATTATTTAAACATGAAAATGTTAAATACGTTAATCTTCCTTTCTATTCTATTTCACTCCCTTCTATTTTTTACCTCTTCTTTTCTCTATTCTCCATCCAAACATGGCGAGGGTCTGAGGGACAGGAGTGTATTGGATCAAATTGATTGTTTTTTTATGTATCAAAACTATCTTACTTTTTAAGTTACCATTTCTAAGATTTTGACGAGTTTTAAATAATTCTTATG
This sequence comes from Carex rostrata, assembly GCF_964058835.1. Lineage (NCBI taxonomy): Eukaryota > Viridiplantae > Streptophyta > Magnoliopsida > Poales > Cyperaceae > Carex > Carex rostrata. The sequence goes on from NC_135929.1 coordinate 11,624,762, forward strand.
TCTTGCAACGAGAACAAAATACGATATTAATTAAACAAATAATGTGATAACATGATAACAATAATAATAATACACATAAACCTTCATAACTAAAATAAAAAATTATAACAACACAAATATTAGTATATGTATATATATACTGCAGGAGTGCAGGGGATGTCTCTTGTGCAATTAGCTGGAAAAAGTGGGTTAGAACTAAACCTAAGTTAAAAAGAATAATGAGTTGACATGATTACAACAGTGTCAACCTTTTTGGATAGTTGTTTGTTTTTTCGCTTGCTAAGATAGCAAAAGCTGTGGTAACTGCTGGTTTTATTTTAGATTTTCATCTTTTGTTATAGTACCTGTATTAGTATGATATAATCTGTGTTGTTCTATGAACCAGATAAAAGTATCTGATATGTTAGTGTAATAATCTAGAAGTCAATAATACGATAATTTATCATAAAGCTTTGTTCATGAATTGGATGATTAATATCATTTTGTTGCCTTGAGTATTATTGCATTTATGGATCATTTCGAGTTCATGACTGAAATTGTGAAACTCCATAATATAGATGATATATACTCTTAAAATGTCACTGACCAAGGTAATTAGCAGGAACACTAATTACCGCTGTAAGGTTAGTATGTGGATTAAATGATGGTCAAGTTTTACAGACCATAGACAAGGAGTTGTCATTTTAATCACATAGATATATGTTCCAGGAACATGATATCTGACAGACCCCGAATGAAACATTATACGGAATTGTGTTCGTGTCATTATGCTTTCATTCAGTGTTAAGTTCTAAAGTATGAGGTATTCATCTTTCCTACTAAGAAATGTATATGTGTGATTGTTATCAAACGCTGTCGGTAAAATGCAGTTATAACGGTAGCTCTTCGGTATACATGGCTTAGCTGAGGTAGTGATGGTTTACCAAAAGTACTATTGTCCCTCGTATCTCTATACGAGCTATAGCATCACTGGGCCCCTTGATAGAGTAAGATTATCAGCGCGCGGTATGATTACAAGAGTAATCATATTTGATAATCTGCTCAAGATTAAGAAAAGATTAAGTTTACAAGGATGACACACACCTACCTTGAAACTAATCTGATAGCTATGTGACAAAAGAACTGACACAAGTAAATTGTTTACTGGATCGTGATATTGTACTGTACAGCATCATCTGTGTAATTGGATGGTCATGATGTGTTGCCAGATGCCGCTCATGATTATAGAAGTTAAAACAGTTTTAACTCTATTTACCAACATAACACAGATCCTATTGGGTCACACCATATAGGAGTTAATCGGAGAATCTTATTGTGATTGATTATAAATTGGTTATGATCAATAGTAAGATGGTTATAATTAATTATACGTGTTATAATTAAATTATAAATGTTATGTAAAAATAACAAGCAAAAACATTGGTTAATTTATAAACGTGTGTGACACGTTGTATAAAAGTTAACCGGTTAATTTATAAATGTGCAGGACACGTTGTATAAATTACCGAAACAACAACCGCAAGAAAAATATATATAATTGTTCAGAATAATTATACGAATATTATTTGTATTCGGGCCGAGGGCATTCGGGTCTTTTCAGATTCGTCTTATCCGCATGACATGTCATCAATCCTATCCAGATGACACGTCATCGATACCGAAACAAACAGCCGCAGAAAAATATATATAATTGTTCAGAATAATTATACAAACATTATTTGTGTTCGGGCCGAGGGCATTCGGGTCTTTTCAGATTCGTGCTTATCCGCATGACGTGTCATCGATCCTATCCAGATGACACGTCATCGATCTTATCCACATGTCATCATCCTTATCCATTCGATGGCATATCTTGTAAATAGGCATATGTTGAGGGGTATTTCGGTCTTTTGCGAACCTCCTCAAAAGCCTATAAATAGAGGGGTGCATGTAGAGAGAAAAACTAACTAATTCACTTGTATCGTTTCGTGCAGAATCGAATCGGTATTTTCTCTCTTTCTCGGTTTCTCTCCCAAATAGTGTTTCGGTTGAGAAAAGAAAGTTATACGTAGTTGACGTATAATCTTGCGGATTGTTGTGGAGAATATTTACGGGATCGATGAATAGTGTTTTACCGAATTTAGCGGTATGTCAGTTTTGCATATTGATGAAACTGAGCAACCGAAAATTCGTGTTTACGGGTTTTCGTCTTTTTCCTGTGAATAGTGTTTTTGCATAATTCCGCGGTTTACGGTATTTCTGGCAGAAGAAATAAACCGCTCTCTGGTTAGTCCTGGTGGATAACCAATAGAGGCATCAGACGTCTGATGCTCCGTTCCGAGTCGATTCCTTCCCTGGTGAGGCTCTACTCGCTCGGTCTGCATTCCAACTGTGATTTGGAAACAAGGTATAAATATGTTATATTAATCTATTTAATTGGTAAGTAGATTAAAGTTTTAGAAATCAATCATGGAGTAGATCTGTAAAAGGATTAAATTGGGTTTTGATGCCAAAGGAATACTGAAGGTGAACAGCCTTGGAAAGTTTCCTGACATACCCCGTTTAATCCTGAGCTTAAGTTGGCTGTAGAAATTTTTGTTCTACGGTCATTCCGCTGTTGGGTTTCGAGGAACGGTTCAAACCCATTTAATTAGCTTAAGCTGCGGAAAGAGTAAAACAAAAATTTTTACATCTAACTTAAGCTACGGATTAAATGAATCAAGAAGATTCGTTTAATCCTATTTACAGATCTACTCCATAATTGATTTCCTAAAGCATTAAATATATTTACAAATTAAATAGATTAATATAACAATTTATACCTTGATTCCAAATCTCAGTTGGAATGCAGACCGAGCGAGTAGAGCCTCACCAGGGATGGAATCGACTCGCAGTATCACACGTGTGATACCTCTATTGGTTATCCACCAGGACTAACCGGAGAGCGATTTACTTCTTCTGCCAGAAATACCGTAAACCGCGGAATTCTGCAGAAACACTATTCACCGAAAAAGAGACAGATTAAATATATTTAAGAATGCAAGTTATTCCGTTTTACTAATAAAGCAAAACATGAAATACCGCAGAATCTAAAATATATTTTTCCGAATCTCGTAATAACCGAAATCAGGGAAGAGAGGAAAAACCGATCAACGAAGTAATCAGATTAACACGTGAATTAGTGAGTCTTTCTCTCTACCCCTACCCCTCTATTTATAGACTTTTGAGGAGGTTGGCAAAAGACCAAAATACCCCTCAAAACAAATCTATTTACCAAAAGCCCTTGACACCTCACCCTTTTATCATGTGAAATGACCAAAATACCCTTGCCACCTCACATGACACATGTCAATACATGGGAAGTCGGCACCAAGGTAAAAAAGACCATTTTGCCCTTGGCCCATTAAGGATGAATAGTAAAAGGTTTTGATTTTGGGCTTTTGCCTTTGGGCTTTTAATTTTAATTAAGGCTTTGATTATTTTGGGCTTTTAAATCCATAATTCAAATCCATAATTAACAATTAAAATTCCAAATCAAATATATATAATTGTCATATACAATTATATTTCTTTTCGGTTATTGTTCGGTAGCTTTTATACAACGTAACGTGTACGTTTATAAATTAACCGTTGTTTCTGCTTGTCATTCTAAATGACATTTATAATTTAATTATATCATGTATAATTAATTATAACCATCTTAATATTAATTATAATCAATTTATAATTAATCAGTAAGATTCTCCGAGTAGCTCCTATATGGTGTGACCCAATAGGATCTGTGTTATGTTGGTAAACAGAGTTAAAACTGTTTTAACTTCTGTTAGTCATGGGTGGCATCTGGCAACACATCATGACCATCCAATTACACAGATGATGCTGTACTGTACAAAATCACGATCCAGTAAACAATTTACTTGTGTCAGTTCTTCTGCCTCATAGCTATCAGATCAGTTTCAAGGTAGCTGTGTGTCATCCTTGGTAACTGTATCTTTTCTTGATCTTGAGTAGATTATCAAATATAATTACTCTTGTAATTATACCGCATGCAGATAATCTAACTCTATCAAGGGGCCCAGTGATGCTATAGCTCGTATAGAGATACGAGGGACAAGTAGTATTCTTGGTAGACTATCACTTCCTCAGCTAAGTTATATATATGGAAATGCTACCGTTATGGCTGCTTTTTACGGACAGCGTTAGATAATACTTACTCATATATATTTCTTAGTGGGAACGATAAATACCTCATACTTTAGAACTTTGACACTGAATGAAAACATAAATGACACGAATACAATTCTATTTAATGTTTCATTCGGGGTCTGTTAAATACCATGTTCCTAGAACATGTATTCATGTGATTAAAATGACATCTCGTGTCAGGTGGTTTGTAAAACTTAACCATCTTTTAATCCACATGCTAACCTTATCGCGGTAATTAGTGTTCCTGCTAATTACCTTGGTCAGTGACTTTTAAGAGTATATATTATCTATATTATGGAGTTTCACAATTTCAGTCATGAACTCGAAATGATCCATAATTTCAATAATACTCAAGGCAACAAAATGATATATAAATAAACATTCAATTCATGAACAAAGCTTTATGATTAACTTATCGTATTATTGACTTCTAGATTATTACAAACTAACATCCGCACCTTAAGCCTAAACGGGTTTTGGTTACAGCACCGCCGAAACCCCAACATGATACCAGTGGTTTGGTATCAATACTTAATGATTGATGTATGATTTTGGAGGAGAGATATCTCATATTGTATATTTTTGTTTTCAAAGTTTAAACTGTCGATCCGAGCCGCTCAACATGATATTCATACTAAAATATGTTTGGAGATGAAATCTTATAATTTTTACAAACTTTTTACTATTTTTAAGGTAGATACAAAATCACTGTATCTGGACCGTTCAAAAATAATGATTTTTTGTCTATCTAAAAAAATAGTAAATTTTTTTAAAAAAGTATAAAATTTCATTCCCAAACATATTTTAGTATGGATATCATATTGAGTGGTTCAGATTGATATATTAGTCTTCAAAAATAAAGATACAATATGAGAAGGAGGGTTCAAATGCCTCCATTTTTTGTGCCTCCACCATACCTCCATTTAATAAAACTTTAATAACTCAAAATTTAAAAACTTAAAAGTCAAAATAAAATCGTTAGATGTGATCTATCTTATTTTCTCTATGTGCTCATAAAAAATTATCACATTTCAATTTTGTTTTTATGTGAATTAATGAGTTCAAAAATCAACGTCTAGAAATCATCCAAATTAGTTCGTTTTTTACAAGCTCTTGATGTCAACCAAAATAAAATTGAAATGTCATAATTTTTTACAAATGCATAAATAAAAATGATGTAGATCATATCCAACGGTTATATTTTGACTTTTAAGTTTTAAATTTTGAATTATTAAAGTTTTTAAAAATGGAGGTATGATGGAGGCATTTGAACTCTTCTCATATATGAGATATAAAAAAACACGAGATATTAAAGTTCTCCTCATGATTTTGTTAGTTTAATAAAATCGATGGAGTATTTCAGTTTAATAAAAAAAATAGCAATTATAACACCAATAATAATTATTATGAATTTCAATATAAAATACAAGAAAACTTATCGGATCAAGGAAACAATAGTGTAGATAAACCGGACCTGTCACCGGGCCCCACATGTCAGCCTCCTCTTTCTCTCTCCCCCTTCCTCGCCCTTGATTAGATGGAGTGCGTATGCTCTGGGATATCTCATATTTTGCGTGACCGACGTGTTCAGTGTCTACTCGGGGAGAGCGTGTGGGCCAGTATTACTTGAGATTTGAGATTCGTGCAGAACGTATTTGAACGGTTGAAATTTTCCTGAAAGTCACGCAAAATATGAGATATCTCAGAGGATGCGAATTTAATTAGATGAACGGCTGTAGATTGTTAATTCTTATCTCCTCTGGTTCTCTCGTACCTGGAAGGATCCAGACCCTCCCTCGTCCTCTCTCCCCCGATTTCTCTCCTCTCTTTCTCTCGGTGAGTCCAGCAACCCATTTTTTTTCCTATTCCTGCCTCCTCACATCACCACGCTCATCTCTCTCTTTCTCTCTCCGCTACAACTCTGCTTTCTCTCCCGAGTTCTCTCTCTCTGTTTTTTTACCGATTTCTTTTCAGGAGGAGAGGAGGTCCCTGCTTGAAGGAAGGAAGAGGCTGGTTCTAACGGCGACACCCTTTGCTGTCTCTCGAGTGTACGGGTACTGGTCCTCTATTTACTTGTTCCTGTTTGGTTTCAATTGAAAGAAATTTTGCCATAAATGGTTAAAATTGTTTAATTTTGAAGTCTACCTTTTTTTTAAATTTCTGAAACTGCGTACTAGTTGTTAAATGAAAATTTAGTACAGGAGCCCTCTGATGCTTTCTAAACTCTGGTGGTCCCATTGCTTCTTTCTCGTACTGATACATTTTGTACCAGATTTAGGGTTTTTGCATAAGTAATTGATAGCTGTGATGTTTTTTCATAAATTCCAAAATGGGTATGACGATTTGTTGACCCCGTTAATTTTTGTATTCGGTTTTCTGTAAATGAACAAAAAAGATGGTGTTACTAACCCGATGCTTGTTTGATTCTCATATGCCACCTTATCTATCCTCCTTTCCTAGTTGGTACTAGTGTTTTCTTGGATACTGGTATGCAAATTGCGATTCTAAGAGCCTGTCTATAAAGTTTTCTGGTCTGGAACTGTTACGTAATAGTCTGTAATATCCCCTTGTTAGAGGGTGTAAACTGGAAAGTTGCAAACTTCTGCTGGGCTCGTGGACTGGGCTGGAAGAATTTTAAGAAAGTTAGAAATGGGCGTTTCTTGCTTGGGCTTTCTGGCTTTAGAATTGGAAAAGAAAAGAATTGTGCCTTTGGGCTTGGCCTTGTGCTTCTGGGCTGAGAATTGAAAATTTTAAGTAAACCATATTTGTGGGTTTGATTGAAATCTTAAGTGGCTTACTAAATAATTAGTAAAGGATGCCATTACTTAATGGGTACTTCTAATAATTTAGTGCTTGAGAGGATGATTATACTTGTGCTCAAAATTTTATATGTGAAAGTTAGTATTTTTTTTTATCGGACTGAATCATTATTGTTAACTGTTCAGGTTTGCCTATCCTTGTAAAATGGCAGTGATCGTGAATACATTACGGACACCATGTGCATCTCCAGTGTTACCTGCAATCCGCCCCAGGGAATATAGAGGTAAAAGAATCGTTGTTTATATTTACCTTATAATATATATTTTTGTTTAAATATTTTACTAGTTTAGATTACTACTAATGTATAGAAGAATCGTTGTCTTAGATCCTTTTAGGTATAGGCCCAAGAATTGCAGCCAATCCATAATGATATCTTACCAGAATGTTAGCTTACCTGTTAGGCCTTGTGTGTTCTTCGCCTGGGTCATAAATTTGTTTGTAACTTCATGCATGCAACTCCCAAATGATATATGGATTGCATTGAACCTTATGCTTCATGCAATTTAAGCTATATTTTCACAATGTAAGATGCTGACCTATAATCAGAGGCACATGTCATGATAATCATTATCTTCATCTTTACTTTTTGCTATCTGCTTTTTGTTTATCTTTCACGTTGCCGTCCAAATGGTTTGGTTTACTGATAATTATTTGGCTTAACAAATGAAGGTGCAAAGAGGGAGATTCTAGCTTCAAGTCCAAGTTCAGTTTCATTTGCCAGGGGGATCCTTTCTAAAGCTAGGATACGAACCACTGTCATGGTAAAGGATTTTCTTCTATCATAGATTTCTTTTTTGCCAATACCATGAGTTATATGACAAGTAACGGCATAACAGCAATGGTCAGATTGTTGTTGAGAGTGTTATTTACTAGTACAGTGTCCATAAGCTTCTGTCATCTACTTTTCTTCCAGAGGAAAAGAAGTAAACAAAATGATAAAACAATGTAAATGAAACCAAAGGAAAAGATGCACATGGAAATATGTAGTTGTAGTTATCTAGGCATTGTTATTGACATAAATTATTTATATTTTGTAGGCTGCAACTGGTGGAACTCAAACACAAACAGTTGAAAAGACCCGCACTCCCGCTTCAGGTATGCTATATCTCTTATCACAAAGAAAGATGATGCTTCACTTGGGACTGATTGATACCTATGTTAGTTGCAATTTATTTTAAGCTTTTGCATAAGTATTAAAATCATCAGATATATTTATATACTAAATGATATGTAAAACTGCACACAGGAATATTACTGGATTTTCAGAAAGAAGCCAGTGTCTCTGTTTTGTCAATTAACAGCATCAATATCTTAGTTTTTCAGAAATAAAATCCAGCCGTCAGACCTGTGCGACAAAAAAATGATATCAACAATTTGGGCCTACTTTCCAATGACCATTTCTTTTCCAAATCTTCTGTATAAGTGAAATTAAGCTGACTGAATTGCCTATTTGGTTCCAAGTTAGCACTTGTAGATTAGCTTGAACTTGGATGGAAAACCCAAGGTGTCTTATTGTCAGTCCTTATTTGGTTTACCTTGATTTAGTTACTTGATATATTTGCATATCACTCAAGAAATGTGGGGTAATAATGTAATATTCCCAAGTGTCATGGGTAATTTTCAAAAGTGTTTTGATGGTCAAGCATTCGTGTGATTACATATTCCCACGCTGTTCCTATTTGTATTTGAAACGAACAACTTCAACTTTTGATCTTGATATACTTCATTCATAGATTCTTGACAAAGTTGTTTTTTATATTTTTGTTTTAGGCCCAAAATTAGACCAAGGTGGTGGGGGATTTCCTCCCTACCGTGGTGGTGGCGGTGGCGGAGGTGGTGGCGGCGGTGGCTTTGGACGGTCATCGGGTGGCTTCTTCCTATTTATCGTACTTATGTTTTTGGATTACTTTAAAGAAGTCGAGAAGAAATGGTTCAAGTTTGATGATGACGATTATTATAACCAGCTTTCCTTTTAGTTTTCAACTATTTTATTGTGTGTTTGTTTCAGAAAGTTTGTGATTTGGATATTATATGAGTAAATTTTTTGAAAAGACTGTTTTTATAATGCAAATAATATATTAAAATATTGATATTTTAGAAAGGTAATTAAAAGGTTCACAAGTTTTTGAATAATTAAAATATTGTCTATTCGTTTTTTAATGTTATATGAATATCATTCAAAAATCTTATGGCTATGCTATCAATATGTATATTTTCTTGTATTATTTGTCACAGAATGAAATATCCATTACAACTAGTAGTTCAACCGATATTTGCTCTGGTCATTTAAAAAGAAACGATCCTGAGATATCTTGTGGGAATCCCTTTTCTAAAAATATGAAAATCACATTTCAATTGAATCTCATTATTAAAGAATATAAGCAAGTTACGTAGTAACAGTAAGCCTTTCCATTATAAAAGAGTGTATTATTTGTTATATATCTCCCTTTTTTATTTCTTAACTTGAAGCGGTTGTCAAGATTAAATTATTTGGGATATCTCATCAGGAGAGGTTGTGAACTCACTTAACAATTTTTGAGAATTAAAATTCGGACAGTATCACAAACTCAGTCAACAATTAAGGCCCAATAATTAAAACAATTGAAATAAAATTTGGGGAGAAGATAAAGAGATGAGAAAAGAGGAACCGGATCACCTGTTCTTCTGTGAGCTGAAAATTTTTGTTTTCAAAGTCACTTATACGTGGATCCGGAGTGAAGAGTGAATTACCATCCAAACGAGCAACAAGATTCTACGTGATTTGATATTAAAATATTGAATATAATTTTACTTCAAAACCAGTGTTATCAGAAGCGGACCGGACCGATTGATTCGACTAGAAAAAACCAGAACCGATCACCTGTCCGGTTCGGTTAGCTTGAAGGATCGTTCTAGCAGTTGAAGCGGAAAAACCCACTCAATTAACTGGTTTTTATTGAAAACCGCCACGGACCAACCATAAACCGGTACCACACCACACCTTGGACCACGCCAAAAATATCATTTTTATTGCAGTTTCGAACCCTGGACCATCTTCTCCAGTACAATGTACACTTACCACTGCACCAAATCACGGTTCACGTAAAATTTTGGTAACTATTATTTTAATCTATTCCAAGACTTTTTTTTTATGTTTGATTTATACAATATAAGCCTTAAATTAATAATATAATTAAAATAATATAAATAATATAATATAATAGACGTATCGTATCATTGATTTTTTAGAATTGTCGTATCGCTGTATTCGTATCTTATCATTTATTTACAAAACCAGCAATCAAATCGGTTGATCTGTTAGTTCGATCAGTGAACCGTTAACCCGAAAATTTACCAGTTCGACGTTCAGTCCGGTTCTGATAACATTGTTCAAAAGTCACTTCGTAGTCAGAAATTTCTTATCCACCGAGGACAAGAGATTCGGTTCCAGAAAAAAAGAGGTAACTTGTAGTACTTCCAATATCTCAATTTTCATAGGTGATACAGAATTGTCATTGAAACTGGGCCCCAATAAAATTGTCTCGTTAAATCGCAATTTCTCTTTATTTGTTTCGTCTCTTCTGTAACTGGGCCCCACATCGTCAGGGTATTTAAAAGAAATTGGGTTTGCGTCGTCCCCAGATCTCTCTTTTCCGATTATCCATCGATCACCTCACCTCACCTCCTCCACCTTTCAAACAATCACTCAGTCACAACAACACAAACTCAACTACAAGGAGGAGGAATCCGGTGACCGTAACCGTACCTCCAACCAACGGTAAGTTCACCTCCTCCTTTTACCCTATTCGTTCAAGCGTTGCTCAGGCAGTTGTTGTCTTGAAGAATCGTGCAACAATCAGATCGGATCGTATCGGATCGGATCGTAGATTTTGCAAACAAGTGTTTTTACCATGTGGAGACTGAAGCAATTCATGCCAAAGGAACCAGCGGGTCTGGAAAACCGCACAATTGACATTTCCAATGTAAAGATCCATGTAAAGGAGCTTCTAGCTGAAGGTGGGTTTTCGTCAGTGTACCTGGCACATGATCTTGTTAACCCATCAAAACAGTATGCTTTGAAACATGTAATGATACAAGATAAGGAGTCGTATGATTTGGTAATGAAGGAGGTGTCAGTCATGAAGTCTCTTCAGGGGCATCCCAATGTGGTGTCTCTGGTGGGTCATGCTGTGCTTGATATGGGGAGAAGCAGGGAAGCAATGCTGTTGATGGAATTCTGTGACAAGTCGTTGGTATCGGTTTTGGAGACTAGAGGAGGGAGCGCGTACTTTGAGGAGAAAAAGGTTGTGTTGATCTTTCGGGATGTGTGTAATGCTGTGTTCGCCATGCATTGTCAGTCTCCCCCGATGGCTCATAGGTATGCGTGTTCTTCTCAGGTGATGTGCATTTGAATGTTTACTTGCTTGCTTGAGAGTGCTTAAGAGTTTAATTTTGGGTGTCAGTATGATTAATATAGGAAAAATGAATGAACAATGGTTATTTTGCTGAGTAGCACTTCGGAGCAGTATGTTACTGTTTCACTTGAATTTTGGGGAGGTCTAAGGCAGTACGAACTAATAACCTGATTGAATGTTATAGTACTGGTTTGGCAAATCGGGTACTAGATAAAAAAACAATGCTCTAACTTCTAATTTCCAATGCTCTTGACTTCTAATTTCCAATGCTCTAACTTCTAATTCTAATTACCAATCCAAATTCAAGGAATTTATTCTAATTTTAACTCTAAATTTAACCCAAATTATATATCAGAATTACAAACGGGGCAAAAAAAATTCCAGGGAGGGGAAAAGTTGGTCTGGGCCTATAGATCTCCGTAAAATTTTAAAATCCAGGGTGCCACCGTTTGGCTATACTTCAGTTGAAAACTAATCTCATTTGTGTAATCTTAGCTTAGATTATTCTGATTTTTGTTTAATATGTGTGCGCTCCCATGAAAATGCATGATTCATCTTTGAGCCCAATAGTAAGAAAAAATCCAAACACAAAGGAGCAATATACATTGAGGATCCATGTCAAAATCATCCAGTCATTAAGGCCACGTAGGTTTAAAACTTGGGGATCAATGTAGTAAAGAATGCCTTTAACTTCAAGTGCTAAGAACATAATAATTGATTAGTAATTTGGTAGCATAGGTGCCTCCTCAAGTTTTGGATTCAACACGATAAATTGTTTAAATCTAAAATTTTCAGATCCTGAATATTTGTACTATAGTGCATATATAATTTAATTGTTTAGACTCAATTCCTTCTATTTGTAGGGATTTAAAGGTTGAAAATGTTCTTCTTGGGGCAGATGGTGCTTGGAAATTGTGTGATTTTGGTAGTGTTTCAACAAATCATAAAATATTTGATAGGCCTGAGGAGATGGGAATTGAAGAGGACAATATAAGGAAGCATACAACTCCTGCCTATAGAGCCCCCGAGGTTGGTCCTTCCTTTTACTCTTTTTTCCAAGAGAAATTTACAATAGGCCCTTTAAGTTTCTGGCTACTTTCTATTTTGGTATTTTCTGTTTATGATGTATCAGTTTGTCCTTAAGTGCTGTATTACGATTATTAGAGATATTGATCAAAGTGTAACGGTAACATTTAATCATTAGAGGTTTTTTATTCATTTAAGTAAATCACATGAGACCTTTAAGTCTCACTTTTTGTTATTTTGATTCCTCTAGCTCATATTTCAGTTTTGTATATTACTTCCTGGAATATGGTTTCTTTTTTTTTGGTCTGTCGGAGAGTCTTTTATTAAGGTGATGTATTTAATTCTTAAGCACCAAAATGATCCAATGAAACATTTGAGGACCGTAATTCGAAAAGAATTGGTTGAAACATGAAGATTTTTTTTTGAGTAATTTCCCTTTTTCTGTGTTCTTCATAACTACATATTTTCTATATTATTCACTCTAATCTATTGTCTTGAATAAACTTGAATTCTTGCAGATGTGGGATCTCTATAGAAAGGAGGTTATCAGCGAGAAAGTAGATATTTGGGTAAGTTAACATTTCCTATGATGTGGTTTTATTATGCTTAACTATCCCTGGGCAATTGGATTTGGTTCATATACATAGTGATTCACATGATGCTCATAGTTTGTCTGCAGTGAAGTCTCACTTCAATTGGATTTTTATAAGGATCGAAAAAGGTTAACCTTTTGCTCTTTTTTCATGTCAGGCTCTGGGTTGTCTCTTGTACAGAATATGCTATCTAAAGTCAGCATTTGATGGCGAGTCAAAGTTACAAGTTCTAAACGGGAACTACCGCATTCCAGATTCACCCAAGTATAGCCCTTCTATTATTAATCTCATTAGAGACATGCTGGCTTCAAGTCCAGATGCACGGCCTGACATTACTCAGGCAAGCCCAATTATTTTTCAGTTCAAAGGATTACCTGCTTGGTTGAGGCCTAGTTAAACCATTAATAGTTAATAGGAAGGGGTGTGTCTGATGGGCATTTGACCGATTTTCGGAACCATCCAATTCGCTTCATGATTCGTGCACGCCACTTCAATATTCGGGTGGATCAAGTGTGCACGAATCATGAAGCGAATCGGATGGTTCCGAGTAGGCATCCGACCGATTTAGGTCCGATGCCCCACTTCCATTGTTAATTGAGGCAACCAACCCCCATTAAAATGAGACTTAATTGCAAAATTCAGGATCAATTAAGGCTAATTAGGTGTAAATGTTGGATGTGCTATAACGTGACCCCCACAATGAAGAAATCCAATGCTTGTTTTAACTTTTAACAACAACCAAGCCTTTAGTCCCCAAACAAGTTGGGGTAGGCTAGAAATGAAACCCAACCGGAGTCACAAAACCAAAGTAGATAGTAAATGGGATGTTGCCAATGGAGCTATAAAAGGAAATGCCTTTTTTCAGTGCCTTATTCAATATTAAATGTTGATGATAGGTTTGGTTCAGAGTGAATGGGATGTTGCCAATGGAGCTACAAAAGGAAATGCCAGATGCATCTCCTAATGCTTCTTCTATTGAAGTGCATAAATCTAAACCTAATTTTTTCCGAGATGAAGGTATTTTTTTATTTTCTTTACTTAGGTATAATGTTTTCCACATGTTACACTCAACTACTTTCACTTTTTTGCCAATGACACCTAAACCTATTTGGTGGAGAGTCATGCAATCCATCAAAGAGGTATGGTTCAGTACTGTTGCCATCATTTAAAAGAAGTGGTATGACTTTGAGGCTTGAGCTTTCTTCCAAAAGGAAAAATAATAAACAGATAAATAGTCGCTCTCCTGTTTGCTACAATCACCAAACATTTTTGTAAGAAGTGGTATGACTTTTGTTCCTCAGTTGAGCTCTTGGATTTGTTCGGTGGAGAATACTACATCTGTCTCAGCTATACAATCCTTAATCGTATTATTTTTCTCTAAGCCAAAGTTGTTCTTAAAACCAGATCAAACAACATATCTTGGAGAAATTGGTAATTGATTTGTATTGTTGGTTTGCAATCCTTGCACACTGATTTACAGCAGAGTCCATTTTTTTTAAAAAACTTTTTTTTTTATGATTTCGTCTTACTGAGCCCGTTATCAATGAACCAGGTATTAACTGAGGTTTCGACAGTAAATTTGGACAAAATAACTCTAATATGAAAGATACAACATTTTTCTCAGTCCTTTCACATGGCATTAATTTGTTCCTTAACCCTAGTTTCTGGCTTTCTTTTTGTCAGTCCCAAAAAAGGTGCAATCCATACCACCACCTCGTAGGAGCCCTCCACCACCCCCCGTTTCCAAAGAAACTGAAAATTCAAATGCAGGCCAACTGGGGGCATTTTGGTCAACTCAACATGCAAAGGACTCCTTTTTTGTAGAGGACAAGGGCCCCACTTTTGACAAGGAAAAAGAAAAACCACAACTGCCTAATAAGAGAGAAAATGCCGGCTCATCAGGTGGTGACTTTGAGATAACCTTCTCACCTAATGGTTCAGAGTACGGCTTCGACAAGCCCAAACCCAGTAAGAGACTAGAAGAGGAATTGCAGAGGGAGGTCAATCGGCTTAGAGATGAGTTGCGTATAGCTAATGTGGAGAAAGAAGAGATCAAAATGAAGTATGAGAAATTATGTGCCATATGCCATTCTCAGAGAAAGGACATTGAGGAGTTGAAGCGCAATGCAACTGGTTGTAGTAGTGCCACCAGTACAGGACCTGTCCAGTCTAGCAGAGATCCCTCTCCTGCCAGCTCTACAAAATTGAATACTCCGGTATGTCATTTGGCAATGAACTGTCAAGATATGAATGGGGATTTGTGCTATCTTTGAGATTCTGATATGCATCGCAGTTTAGAATATTTCTCACTGGAATATCTTTCTCTGACAAGATTTAGATAGAATTGAAACTGAAAAATAATAATTATTATCAGAAGTTTTCTATTTTACACAAAGACAATACCTGAGTTTTTATATATGAATTACAACATATTCTTATTAGAAGAATACCTACTAGCATAATACAATTTCTATATTGTGTGTAAATATCAAATACAGACTTAAATAGATGCGTCAGAGAGGGTAAGTAGAGATGTGATAGCTAGAGAAAGATATCTCTCAGGGAAACATTCCAAACTGAGATGAATATCAGAATCTCAAAGATAACACAAATCATAATTCATATCTTGACATGAACTAGTACAACCAATATCAATATATATGTTGAGTGGGAAATAGCTCGGATCATTTTTATTGGTTTTTGTTTAAATTGGGGATGATATTGTTGTGGAGAATTAATGCAACATTAAATTCTGTACATGCTTGTAAAAGTACAGGATGGTATATTGTTTCAGTACTTTACTAGCTTGCTCATCTGTTGTATTTGCCCAGGTGGTTTTTTGCTGTACTAGACCTGGCCTAATTGGTATGGCAAACCAATTTCTGTACCAAACCAGTGTGATACCTACGTGTTGCTCAGCACATTAAAGAATTGTAATTATGACCCAGCCTAATTGGTATGGCAAGCAAATTTCTGTACATGTACGATTTTGATACCAGTAATAGGAAGGAGCCTAATTAAAACTTCTGACAGTCTAAATACTTAAGCAGCCTCTTCTAAATCTATCACACTAACACTTGAAAAGAAAAGAGAAGAAAATCAAATTGAGACAAAAAATTCTTACATTTGTGTAATTTGTTGGTTCTTTTATTTTTCTTAACAGCCAAGGGAAAAAATAGAAGGTGCCTTAAAAGAGCTCCAACAAGGGCTATTCAATTCCCCAAGCCCCGATCCGAAACCATGGGACGCATTTTCTGATGAATCAAAGCCGCAACAGCCAGTTTCAAAGGCTGCTAACCCTCGGTCGATGCGGACTGTTCGTTCAACCAGTGGTAATAAAAGTGTTGCAACTGGCACATCTAGTGGTACTGCACAGGTTTCTGACTCCTCTGGGGGATGGGGTTTTGATCAGGTTGGGTTCAATGCTTTCCCTTCTAGTGCAAGGGATACGCCAAATTCATCCCGTAATAGTTTCGGATTGGCGAGAAGAAGAAAGATGAACCGTACCAGCCAGCTGGTTGGACTGGTTTCTGAATTGTAAACTCAATGCTAGATACTCAAATTAAGGAGTTTCAAAGCCGGTACTGAAATCTAGGGATCTGTGTTATTGGGGGGGGGGGGGGGGGGGGGGGGGGGGGGGGGGGGGGGGGGGGGGGGGGGGGGGGGGGTTTGTGGTTGGTTGGTTGGTTGGTTGGTTTGGATTTGGGATTGTATAGCTGTTGTACTTGAGCACTGCATTTCTAGTGGCAGCGTGTACTAGCTATAATTAAAGAGTAAATAATAACCTATGCACATGTGTTATGTCTCTTATCCAGCCCATGTAAAACAGCAAAAAAAAAAAAATACAGAAGTGAAGAAACACTAACAATACATGCATTATGTTATTACTTCATTAGCAATTTGCATTCTAAAGCTTGAACCTTTTATTTTTATTGTTATATCATTTTCACGAGATCGATGATTCCACATATTTTCTGCTGGGGATATACATGTATTTACTTTGGAAATTTAAGTATAGAATCTTCATAAGGTTGATTTTATCTTTTTCTTTTTTGCTGCATTTATGAATTCATCTGAGTCATATACCAAGATATATTATAAGGAATCGGAAGTGGTTCGGTGGATATCAAATCAAATTCAGTCTGGTGCCAAGTTAGAACCATTCAATCCAATCAAGTGTGCATGAATCTTGATACTGATTGGACAACTCTAACCTGATAATTTAGTCCGATACCGATCGAACTGTCCCTATTCCATTTTTTATACTTTGATAGCAAAAGAAGCAGAAAGTTTGTAATCACATTGGCATAACAGCCAAAGACGTCACTAAAAATAGTTAACTTTGTCTCAACCTATAAATACATCAGAAATCATTCAAATAGGCGCCTTTTCCAGATGTAAAGCAAGAATCCGCACTAACATTCTACAATCAATAAAAAAAAAATCACAAGTCAATGAACAAGGTTAAAATACAAGTTTTGCCAATAGCATACAGCTTATCTACTTCTTCATTAGCAACTGCAGAAAGTATGGACATTTTTAAAACTAATCTAATCAAACTAGAAGTCCACCAACAACCACCCCCCCCCCCCCCCCCCCCCCCCCCCCCCCACACACACAAATTTATATGCCCACAAAAGCTCTGCACTGAAACTCCCAGTGCTCCTTTGCCTGACGAATTCGCTCAAGCCGTTCAATCTGGCGCCGTTTGTCCCACTCCTCAGGGCAGCTGTTTTTACAATCAATAATGAAAGAAAATAAAAAAAAAATATTATATATACATGAAACCAGTTTCTAGATAATGATATTTTTATAAACAATTTCTTTCTTCTTTTTAGCAAACAAACCTTTTGCCTAAGAGCATGTTGAGCTCGTCCAAATGTACCGCTCCTCGGTAGACTCCTTGCTGATAAGATAAAAAAGGAATAGGTATAAAAACCAGCATAGCACAAGAAAGCATGAACTAAGAATATATGTCCAACAGGCATACCCTTCGGCACAGGGGACATTTTTTATCAAGTGCAGCAACCTCCAACCCATCTATTATGGTCACTGAGGCAGCAGAGCAACAACACATGTAACAGAATATATGTCCACATGACAAAGATACTGCATCAAATACCATATCCTACAATATTCACAACCCAAAATAAATGAAAGAAAATGCTATACAATTATCATCTCTATTGTATTTTCAGAGAAAAGGAAATTAATAATTGCACAACTTTCTAATTGTAAGTCCAAAAATTTCAATTTATGGACTTTAATTTCATCATTTTACATTTAGCAAATTAATGAAACCAACAATGACCTTAGGAATGTAAACGTTAGAAGAAGAAGAAGAAGAAGAAGAAGAATAAGAATAGAAAAAATAACTTACCAAGCAAATAGAGCAAGTTAAGTCAACATCGACCCGCATTGACTCAAAGAGGCAACAAGTCAGAGTCGGCTTGTCATTGTCAAACCTGAGCGAGCAATCACCAAACAACTCCATTGGGGCCTTGTTGTCAACTTTGCTTTTCCTCAAATTTATGTAAAATGCCATTAATTCGCACAACCATGGAGACTGAAGTATCTCAATGTGGAGACTCTGAGCCTTCGTCTTGAAAGCTTGACCTTGGGTCGAATGATGCATCTGTTTGTATTCGTTTCATTAATGAAATTGATCTAATTCCGTACTAGTTAATACATATGCAATTACTTATTGTTTACCCCTTCCTTTCTGTATTTGTGCTTCTTTCAAAAAAATGTTTTTTTTTTCTTTTTTTTTATGTTTAGAAGGTCGTACAGCTCAACGAGAGAGGTACGTGTTTGCCTTTTTGGTTCTGAACTACTTAGTCGACTCTGTAGTTGCAAATACAAATATTCTAGGGTCATACTTGCAAAAGAGTCAAAGAAGACAACACTTACCTTGTCATACTTCTTCAAAATCTTTCGCATCGCAATGGCATTAATAATTGCATATGTCACCAAGTCTTTTCCCTCTTGGATCAGAGAACCATGGCTGTTGTGTGAGTTGCCAAAAAACCACAACATGCACTTTTTGAAACTTGACGAGAGGTGGATTTCTAGAAGTTTCTTGGCACGGTCATTAAAACACCCAACCACAGCCGACATCTCTTGGAGAAGGGATGGAAAGAAGGTGCCATCACACACTGCATGCGAATTTATTAAAAACTATGAGCGAAAAAGGATAAGATGATAAAAAAAGAAGATCATGTCATAAGAAGTTTAGAACAGCCTGGACACATTGATGTTTACATGATAAGTGCAATATGAACTTTAACTTCCACTCAATTTTGTTCAAAAGTAGTTATCTGACTTTTTTTACTTTTCTTCCATTTTTTTCAAAAAGAAAATTATCACTTCGTAATTTAAGTGATAGACCTTGGTTGCCTTGGTGAATTGCATTTGAAATAAATAAAAAGAGTGAGGTTTGATCTCCAAATTTGCATAGCAAAAGCAAGCATTTGATAGTATCTTATTATGCAGGATAGCATTCCAAAACATATTAGAATGCACAATATATATATATATATATTTTTGAAATCATGGATTGGAGGTCAAGCCACCAACGCACTTTCAAACTCCTGTGTATATACAAAGGATTTGTCCACTTTGTGGATTTCAAACCCATGACCTCTCATATGAGAGCCATTTGACTTTGCCACTAGACCAAAGGATTTTACTTAGTAACTTTTAAGCACTGTAAGTGATATCTCCATAATTAGTGTTGGAAGTCACAATACGTTTCTTTTTTATTACTTATAATCTTATGATTAGAACCTTTTTGTCACATTTATCATCACTAAAAAAATAAACTACTTCTATATATTGGAAGATGAGACAAACTCATTAACTTACTGGACAAAAGTTGGCTAAGTAAATTCTAAAAGCAAATATCTGATAGTATGGGATGACATTTTGGAACTCCAAATATAACATATGATGGGCTATTGCACTACCTATTATTTTTTATAACTTGACATGCTAATAAATAATTAAATATTAGTATTGAATCAAACAATTTCTTGGGTGCATAAATGAAAAAAAATAGCATACAGGTAACATAGTGATTAGTGAAAAGTAATAGGAAACTTGAAACAGAAAACATTTTCAAAGATAAGGAACGAGAGATGTAAATTTCCTTTCCATTTTTTTTTTACAAATACTCAAGTTGGTGCTTTATCCACTCAGAAATCAATAACGATTAATCACTTTCACAGTGGTACCCAAGAACAAAGTGACAATTGACATTTATTCACACCCTAATTTGTAACTCAAAATTTAAAATGTCCAATCTCTAACATGCATTTCAATATGCCTAATATAACAAATTGAAAAGGACAGATAGTCTTTTATCCTAATTTTTTCTCTTCAGAAAGGCCTGTTCTAATAATAATTTTTAATCTAAAACATCTCACCAAATTTCAATTGCAAGAAAAACCAACAAAATTACCAAATAACCCAAAAGATAACTAAATTATTATGCATCTAAAGTTCATACCAGGGCAATTTCCCGAGCAGTTATTGTCGCATTAACTAAAATGTAATTTCAATATGCCTAATAATAATTTGTAATCTAAAGTTCTAATAATAATTTGTAACTCAAAATTTAAAATGTCCAATCTCTAACATGCATGCATTTCAATATGCCTAATATAACAAATACAAAAAGACAGATATATAGTCTTTTATCCCAATTTTTTTTCTCTTCAGAAAGGCCTGTTCTAATAATAATTTTTAATCTAAAAAAAAATCTCACCAAATTTTAATTGCAAGAAAAACCCAAAAGAAAACTAAATTATTAGGCATGTAAACAATTCATACCAGGGCAATTTCCCAAGCAATTATTGTCGCATTTACTCTGTACAATTGCAACAGAACTTGAGCTCTCTCTCTTTCCAATTTGCACTTCCTCTTTAATCCTTTGCTGTGCCTTTATTTCCCTCCTACAAGCTTTAAGAATCTTCTTAAGCTTCTTCAATCCCACAAGAGGTAATCCCTTCTCTCTATCTCCTTGCATGTACTCCTCGTACTTCTTCGTAAATTTCATTTCTTATTTCTAATTACTGTCAAAAACCAACAGCAAAAGAGATCGCGTCTGAAACAAAAGCTAGCACAAGAGCGATCAATCAAGCAAGCATCTCTAATTCCTTTTTGGTCGATCGCCGCTCAGCTATTTGCGATCATGCAATTGGGTAATGGCGCGGTGAAGGGCAAAGTTTTCTCTCTCTCTCTTTCCTTTTTTTTTTTTTTTTTTTTGAGTTGAACTCTCTCTTTCCTTTCAGTGCCTCGAGTTGCGTGATGGCGGAGAAGTAAAAATGGATATATATATAGAGAGAGAGGAGGAGGAGGAGCGGGGAAGAAGAGAGAGTCGATATCCTCTGAGGTAACAGAATACTTGAGTTTTGATCTGCACTGTCCACCTCGAGGTAGAATTCACGTGTTCCTTTAATATTCGTGTATATTCTGATCATACGGGCTAGATTCAAACTCAAACTTTGAGTTACTTTAGGGGATTATGAAACTGACTTGGCGGTTGTTTGGAGGCTTAGATTCCATGTGACCATGAAATTACCTGCAGGAATAATTTTTGTTTTCCTGATTCGTTTGGCTCCTGGGTTTTGACCCAAATTTTTTATACAAGGAGAGACAAAATTTTAAACTAAAAATGACGTTTATTAAAGGTGTTTATCTATTGCTAGGGATGTAAACGGATATGGATAATCCGCTCTGTAATTGTTATGGATAGAGATTATCCGAATTCATATTAAATAGATATGGATATATATATATATATATTTTTTTTGTATATGATAAAATAATGGTGGATACAGATACGGATAATTTTATAAATGTGAATATTCATATCTATATCCGTAATTATTTCAATCCAAAATTGCTCTTAACCGACTCCGACTTTATTGCTCTGGATATAAATTGTTATATAATTATTCCATATTCATTTCAGTCTTGGTTGTGGGATAAATGATAATACAATATGATTTTCAATTTAATCTCTTTTTCGCTGATGATAGTGCTACAATAACGTTATTTTCTTTCGTTTTTACCTCCATTTCTCTACTCTCCATTCTTTTGAAGGTGTTAATCTATTACCAGTGTTGTAAATAACAATATGTGTTCGTCGGACGGGCAATATACTATTAAACAATTAATCAGAAATAATAGAGAATAATCGGTCATAGTCAGTCAATTAATAAAATTTTTTTTAACAGTTTGATTACTACCAACAACTAATCGGCAGATTAATTGATTTAAACGGATATTTTTTACAACATTGCCTATTACCGGTATTTTTTTATATATTTAAGCATTAATATTATTCGTATTATAATCCTGTAAAGAAAAAATAATTGAGAATTATTGTACAGATTGATAACTTTTATAATCTAACTTAAAAATATAGCAATAAATAAATATATTATTATTTTAAACATATCATGTACATAATGTCATAAATATAATTTATATATATATATATATATATATATAGAGAGAGAGAGAGAGAGAGGGGGGGGGGGCTAATATCAAAACGTTTGCACCACGCCTCCTGTGCAACCAAGTTATTTTTCGATTTTTAAAGTCCAAATGATCGATCCAAACCGTTAGATGTGATCTCCATATTAAAATGTGCTTGGAGACCAAATTTTACATTTTTTGAAATTTGTTTACTATTTATTAAGCCACTTTGAAAATCGCTGATCCAACGGTAGCTTCTGATAAGAGCTACTAATTATATATTATTGTTCGCGTTATAATATATATATATATATATATATATATATATATATATATATATATAGAGAGAGAGAGAGAGAGAGAGAGAGAGAGAGAGAGAGAGAGATGGGCTATGGTGCATTGCAATGCATGGAGGGGTTTGTGCATTGGACCATAAATCTAAAATTCAAAATTCAAATGGCCGATCCAAACCGTTCATCTTGTTCTCCATATTAATATGTGGTTGGAGACCAAATTTTACATTTTTATGAATTTTTTTACTATTTATTAAGTATTTTACAAAATTGTTGATCCAACGGTGGCTTAACAAAACAGTAAAATCAGCAGCCACTGCTGGATCAACAATTTTGTAAAATACTTAATAAATAGTAAAAAAATTCAGAAAAATGTAAAATTTGGTCTCCAACCACATATTAATATGGAGAACAAGATGAACGGTTTGGATCGGCCATTTGAATTTTGAATTTTAGATTTATGGTCCAATGCACAAACCCCTCCATGCATTGCAATGCACCATAGCCCATCTCTCTCTCTCTCTCTCTCTCTCTCTATATATATATATATATATATATGCTGTGGCTAATTTGCTGCCAGCAGCATTTTTGCCGGCGGTGCTGCCGTCCATTTTTTTGTTTTGTGATGTCCAAATAACAAATCCAAACCGTTAGATGTTTAATCTATATTATAATCTACTTAGAGACCAAATTTTACATTTTTTGGAATTTTTTTACTATATATTAAGCTGGTTTGAAAACCGCTAATTTCAATGCTGCAGAAATTTACTGAAATCAGCAGTTTTCAAACCAGGTTAATAAATAGTAAAAAAATTCCAAAAAATGTAAAATTTGGTCTCAAAGTAGATTATAATATAGATTAAACATCTAACGGTTTAGATTTGTTGTTTGAACATCAAAAAATATAAAAAACAGTGGCAGCACCGCCGGCAGCAAATTAGCCATAGCCTATATATATATATAACAATCTTGTCATCAATAATATATGATACAGTTAAATATACAAATAAAGAATAAACATATATACTTTTATTTTGTATCAATTAATTTATAGGATAATAAGTACAAAATAACTCTTATCTGATAATTTTTAATTAAATTCATTTATCCAAGGATTAACATATCAAAATAAAATATTGACATGTACATATAGTATGTTCACAATATATTTTCTTATATATATATATATTATTTTCAAACAAAATAAATAGAATTTGTTTACCATTGAAAAGAAGAAAGACATTAATCTAATAAGTGTTGCACACTTTTCATTTGTTTTCTGCATAAAAAAGACATCTATTTTCACAAGACACAACTGTCAATATTCCATTTAAAATACTATTCAAATATTTGTATTCTCATATGAATAATATTCAATTTCAACAAACTAAGAGTCATAAATTGAAGACTTAATTGGATTCGTATTAATTAATTCAATTACATATTGTCAAAATTATCAAAATGATCCTCCTCATAGTGACAAATGAATTAGTCGGGTTTAGTTCGGCGAAGTCAAAAATTCGTAATTCGAGAATAATTCAGGTATAATTCAGGAATGATTCGGAATTTTCCGGACCAAAGATCTCAGTGTTGTAAAAGAGGAAAAAAAATGTTATGGGAACAATTCGCGAATAATTTGTAAAATTCGGGGAAATATTGTAAAATTCGCGAATTGTTCGTGTTTAATTCAGTCAACCGAATAATTTGACATTCGGTTCAGCATCACAAAAAAAAAAATTATTCGAATTTAATTCGCGAATAATTCGTGAATCTTTGTTCCTCCTAATCAACACAAGCATATACACAAGGCCTTAGTAGGTGACAGCCACAAAGGATCCCCCTCTCATTTTTGAAGAACTGGTCCCATAGGATATTATCTCTGTTTTTTTTTTTTTAACAGATATTATTATTTCGTCTCTTTGTTAAAAGGGTTGGGATAAGAAATAGCATCCCTTCACATTTTGAGAGGTTTTGTCTTTTACGCCAAATCTACCTTTTGTCTTTTAAAAGTTTTTCTCCACCTGGCGCTTCAAGACAAATCCACATGCAATTCATAATTGCGTTGTGAATTTAGCTTTTACAAGACATCAAATATTTTTTTTATAGTATAATTTTCGTTTTTTTTTTTTAATTTTATACGATACGAATACGATTGAATACGTCTTTTTTAGAACCCAAGCACGCGGCAGTGGTATTTTTTTTTCTTCAGAAACAATAACAAAATATTTGATAAACAATACAATTTTTATTATTATTATTTCTGATAATGAATTTTTAATTTAATGATAAAAAAATATTTTTTTTCGTGTGAGAAGTTGTAATTTTAAAATTTAATTTTTTTAATATTAAATAATTGAATGACTTGATCTCTAATTTTATTAAAAACACACACACATATACACACGCACATATACATATATTTAATCAATTTAAGAACTTATATATGAAAATTCTAATTAGTTTTACGATATCTCACTTAATTAATCGAAAAAAAACACTAGGTTGAATATGCACTAACTAATTTATTAACAGGTAGGAACAAAATTAGAAAATTGAAAGAACCAATCTTTAATCTAGTAACAAAGGAACATATTTTCTGATGTGAGGGGTCATAGATTCAAAATTTGAATGAGAAATTTTTTTTGTTGTAATAAATGAATTTGAAAAAAGAATATTGGATGGTTTGAACCCAACTCTTTCATTAAAAAAAAAAGTGAAATTGAAAACTGAATAAATAAGAAAATTTACCTCACTTAACATCTACTTCCTTCTGCCATGTTAGCACATTTTTCTGATACCTAATTTGTTGAACAAATAAATTTGAAAAATAAAATAAAATAGTCTAATTTTAACAACATTTGGCGATTAGCATAAACACAGTTCATATCCCGCACATTGAATAATATAAGTTATATAAAATAATTTTTCCGATATAACATGGGATGAACAACAAAAAAAATTATAAAATCAACTAAATATTACAAGCACTGACCTAGTGGTTTGACAATATCCGGGCGAATCAAATCCGGTCTGGTTCGCCCGTGCCCGTTACCTGATCAGACCATGCAAGTGTCCGTCGCCCACCACGGGTTTTGCTCAGTCCGCCCGATCTGAACCGTTTGCAAACCACTACACCGACCAACGATTTGAATTAATCGTTTTGACTTAAATTTAATTATTTGAAGTCAATATAGAAAAAGACTTAGTAGCTGGTACCTTGTTGGTGACACCAAAACCCTCAAAACCCTAAAAACCCTCAAATTACGCGTCAAAGCAATAATAGCGGTGTGCACGAGCGCCATTCCAGCTATCCAACACTTAAAAAAAAAAAAATCAGCTTTTATATTTAGAAAAAAAAAAATTCTTAAAAACCAGAATGATGACGATATTTTCTGATTACACGGAAAAAAAACTAAATTAAATATGCAGTTATCTTTACAATATCTACAATATTATTAGTTTTTAATCTGATGTGACAATTTCTAATTCAGTTTTTAAAAAGTGAAAGTCTAAAAGAGTTTATTATTTAGAAACTATGTAGCAAAGTTAATTATTGAAAAAACGGTTTATAAACTTTATACTAATCAAATAATTGGTTCAAATTTTTTATCCCTTTTAATTTGTTGTAGACGTGACTTAATAGAAACTCTAAAATTAATTTTAAGAACATGAGAGTTAGAAACTTTTGAGGCCTTAATTTCTAAAAAGTTTTAGAAAATAGATGAAGTCCTTCTAATATATATAAATTCTAAGATACTTCATCTACATTTGTAACAACTTTTTATATGTTAAAAATAAGTAAAAAGTTGGTTTGTTGATACAAATTCAACCGATTCAAATTTTTGAATCAGTAAAACTTCTACCGATCATTCTACCCATGAAAATTTATTAGCACTCTTTCTATTATTCTCTCTTTTTTTAAAATATTTTCTACACAAAAAATTCTCCATATTTAGCGTGATTTTTTCATGTCATTTAAAAATCTATAATTTATTATTTTTCTAAAGGTAAAAAAAATCTGAAAAATAATGGATATGGAAATCTCCATCAATTGTTGTCTGCCACTACTACTAACAAATTGTTGGTCATCACCAACCCACACCATGAAAGAAAGAAAAAAAAAAGGAAAAGAAGAAGTGGATTGGATGGATTCCTATATCAATGATGCATGAATATTCTTTCTTGAGACTTAGAGAGGCAAAAGAAAATTAGAAAGATTATATAATCAATTTGATATGGCCATCTTGAACGGGTCAACCCGTGGGATATGATGCATCAATACAAAATTACAAGTTGCAGATCCAACTGTTTTATTTTTTTATTATTAGTTTGAGGAAAAAGTCAATATATAGGTAACAATTCAACAAAGCTCCAACAGCTTTTTTTTTTTTTTTTTTTTGGATTGTTAGTTTTTGAGCGCATGGTTTGGTTGTGAAGATTTAAACTTTTTTAACCATGAGACTTGAACCCCATATATTCTATTTGAATCCGTATTCTCTCAGGTATTGTAGAGGATTACCTCACTTTACAGTTTGAGATTAAATTTCAACCAGTTTGAGATTCGGGTCATCACAGGGAGCTGTATTTTTGGACTTTGAGATTCGTGCCATGTTAAAAAGAACGTTCCAGATCTAGTAATTGTAAAAGATTAATTCCGTTGTCAGATATTGGAGAGGATGTGAATTCTATTTGATGACCGGTGGCAGTCAGAGACGGAGGATTGGAGGAAGCACTGTATTATTTTTATTTTTATCACTGCATAAAATTATAACATATTTCAAAAGCATGCATGATGACACCATTGAAAATCAATTAAAAATGATAACAAAAAAAAAAGTGCTATCCACATGTCATGTGCTTGTTGGATCAAGAGACTGTCATTATCAATTTTGGCATTATGAATTGCCAAAGATAGTAGCGGTTAGAGTGGAAAAGACGTAATGTGCCGTGATTAATGTGTCGTGATTTTGATCTCGTGCTGTGATCAAAATGTCAAGAGGTAATCACGGTACACGAGCCACGACGTTTAACTATTTTTTCATAATTTAAGTTAGTTTATTCAAGATTCACCATTTGATTAAGAATTAACAGTTCTAATTACACGTGACTCACGTGATTATGTGATGTGACCAAAATTAACACGTGCCGTTCCGTGCCGGCTCCGCCGTGGCCGTGCCATGCATCATGGCACTTTTCCCACTCTAGTAGGGTGGATATCTATTGAACTTATTTTGGCTTACTTTGGCTCGATGTATTCAATCGCTTTTAGATCTGCTTTAAGATGCGTACATTTAGCTTTAAATCTCGTGCACATCTGTCTTAATTTCCGTATGCATAAATTCTAAAGCGGGTCCGACGGTCTTGGAGCTCATTGACGTGCCTTCATAAGGACACATTCTTCCCCTCCTCTCAAATCTCTGTAATATTTATCTGGTAACTGCTTCAATAAGAAATGTGGGACTAATACATGTCAAAGGGATTGAGGTTCCGGGTTGAACAAGTCTTAGATATCGTCATGCCAATAATATTCTATTTATTTGCCATATATAATAATAACTCAATTGATTTAATTATGCCTTGGCATTTTGATTTTGGGATTAACGCTCTTCACACTCGTATCATAGTTTTAAATGAAATACGTAGTAGAAAAGAATGATAAAATTATTGTTGTTACAGATATGATGAATTGGGCCGGGCCGCCAGTTGGGCTATATTGTTGGGCCACTTGATGCTTTATATCAAACGAAGGAATGATAAACATTAATTTTATAACCATAACAGTTGGAGTATAAACTTTGATGAGCACCGTTGGTTTTAAATTGCTGTTCCCAGCTGATGAATTAACATAATATTTCTATTTAGATATGTGTTAGCATTTGTAAAAATTATAAGATATGAATAACAAAATTATTAATTTTTATTTATAGGGAACACAGTCATCTCCAGCACCTTCTTAAATCCAATTGTTAGGTTCTTCATCAAAACTTGTGTACCACACAAAATATCCCATATAATGTAGGAGCCTGAATCATATAATTTCATGTTTTAAAGAATGAAGTTTATAGAAGTAAATAAGAATACAATTTTTGTTTATTATGCAAGCAATAAAAATTGAAAACGCATTAAAAAAAAAAAAAAAAAAAAAAAGTGCTAAGCACACATGTCATGTGCTTGATCTTGTGGGATCAAGAGGCAGTGACTATCAATTTTCGCATTATGAATTGCTAAACGTGCATGTCGCACGTGTGGACTGCCTCTGTCAATCCATTGCTGTGCCTTCATGAGGACACATTTCCCTTCTCTCAAATCCCTCTAATATTTATCTGATAAATTACTTTAATAAGGAATGTGGGACTAATAAATGTCAAAGAGGAAATGAGGATCCGGATTGAACAAGTCTTAGATTTCAACAATATTCTATTTTTTTTTAAACACAAAATGATAAAAACTTGCATCATAGATTTAAAAGAGGTAGTGAATTTTTTTTATAAATTGTATAGTAATTGTAGGAATGTGAAGCCATAAATCATAGTGATTTCTAATTAATCTGAAATTAATTTCAATCGTTGTTTCCAGTAAATGTATATTATACAAGCAATAAAAAATTGAAAATATATTAAAAATATAAGTGGTTTCCAGTAAATTTGAAATTAATGTATATCGTTGTTTTTTAAATAAAAACATTTGTCTATTATACAACCAAATTTTTTATTTATACCCTTTCAAAAAAAAAAATCCTAAATTATGGAGAATTTGAAAAATACCAGGACCTCCAAAAACCTAAATATATTTAATATTACAATCATTATTTGAGTTTTTGGGAGCCGCCAAGCCAATCTGCGACCCTAAAAAATAAAGCCGTAGATTGGTTTGGAGGCCCTAGTATTTTTCAAATTCTCCACAAAATATAATTTTTTTGGTTTATTTTTTTTAATATGATATAAATAAAAATTTCGGATTATACCGGCAATAAAAAATTGAAAAATACATTAAAAAGCTTTTAAAATAAAAAATTGAAAATACATTAAAAAGCTTTTAAAAAAAAGTGCTAAGCACACATGTCATGTGCTTGATCTTGTGGGATCAAGAGGCTACCATTGTCAATTTTCGCATAACGAATTGCTATACGTGCGTGTCGCACGTGTGGACTGCCTCTATCAATCCATTGATGTGCCTTCATAAGGACACATTTACCTCCTCTCAAATCCCTATAATATTTATCTGATAAACTACTTCAATAAGAAATGTGGGACTAATAAATGTCAAAGGGATTGAAGGTTCCGGGTTGAACAATATTCTATTTCAAAGTTTGAGTATTGATATGATTAATCCAATGCCTATGCAAGGGACCTTCCTCAATTTGTCTAAAAAAAAAAATCCACCTTACTTGGTTACATTCCTATTCGGTTACACCGCAATTTTTATTCATAACCTCCATTAAATAAAAAATTCCACAAATATGTTTTCTTATTATTATTATTTAAAAAAAAAAAAAACCCGAACCTCTAAAGTTTTTTTTTTTTTTTTAAAATCTGATGTCCATACAAATAATTATTTTATTGTCTAAATTATTGGTTACTATAATAATTATTATGATTTTCAATCTATAATGGTATATCTTATTAATTTTGATTTTTTTTTCATAATCTTGTTAAAATTTAATAAGATGTATAACAGATTATTAGTTACTATAAAATTTAAGAAGATGCATAACTTTTGATGTCACTTTTGTTGTCTTTTGAATCGGCACAAATCTGTAGCTTGATTATTCGTTCTTTTTTCTACTTTTGGTAAACATTATCTCAGTTAGCGCATACTCAATAAAATGCAATGATAATGATATATTATTTTCAGGCCTTAATGCGTCTCAACAAGTCTACCTTACGAGTGATGCGTCTACATGCAAAAAAAATTTAAATTTTCAAATTAATTTTGTATAGAATCAAGCGGTCAAAATTAATTTAGGGAGACCATTACCGCACAATTTTTTTTATATAATCGATATCGTCTCCACACAATTTTTAAAGTATAATACTTATGAACGAAAGTATTTATAACTATGCACGAAAGTATTTTAATGTAAAGAATTGTCTCCCTAACCAAATCTTCCAAACTATCTCCGCAACACTTAATATTTTATTACATGTGCGTTGGATGACGCCTGAAAGTATTAATATCAAGTATTGAAAATATGTATACATGTGCACTGAATATATACATTGTACAAAGTTTAATTTTCAAGTGTTTGATCATATCAAGTTACACATCAAAATATTAATATCTATGCACTGAAGTATTTATACCTATGAGGTCAATTATTTTTCTTATAAGAAGGTTGATGCAGAGATACGAGGTCCCCACTATTTTATTATAAAAATGTTGACACATGAATTATTGGACTAAAAAAGGAGGATCACCAAATCAAGTTATATACGCAAATATTAATATCTTATTTTTCAAGTATTTATATTTAAGAAAGTTGATGCGGAAACAAGTGCAAGGATTGAAAAAAAAAACTATATAATTAGTGAAGACCTTAGTACAACATTTCTCTACTGTAGCTATAAGGACAAAGGAGAGACTAGAGTGCGATAATAAATATAATTATTCTAAAAATAATGTGTACTTTTGTTTTTAACTGCGTAAAATGAGTTTTAGAGCAAAGAATTTAGGACAAATCAAAGAACTTGTCGCCACAACTTTACATAAATTGTTAAATTTTAGTCCAAATTAATTAAAATCTACACTAAGATTTTAAAAAAAAAAAAACAACTTTACATACGACAAAACTTCAAACTAACTCAGATAAGAGCTATAAATTAAAAAAAAAAACACTCAGTTAAGTATTGAATCAAAGGATTACATTTAAGAAATTAAATATCACAATTGGTAAGTAATTAATTAGATAAGCCTCAAAGTACGTAACAAGTCTCAAAATAACAAGGTGCGAATCTCGAAATATGAATACAAGTTGCAAGTCTACAAACAGGAAGACCTATAATTAATTTATGATTTCAAAATTTAATTTGCTTGAAATTTGTATGATTTTAATAAATAAAAAGGCTACGTAAAGAGGCTTTAAATGAAAACGCCGTAGGTCAATTCATTTGAAGTAAAAAAATAAAAATAAATAACAGAGCAATAATTAATAATCCAAGAAAATTAGGGGTGTCAACGAGTACCATATGGGTCGGGTGGAGATGTTTCCATACCCGTACCCATTATGATAATGAAAAAAAATATTTATCCTTACCCGTCTTTTCGAATATAGTACGAATCGGGTAAACGGATAAAAAAGTACCATTAACATTTCGATTTGTGCTTTCGATAAAATATTTTTCAAAATAAGAAAAAAAATAATGAATACAACTAATTTGTATTATGAAAATTTAATAAAATAACAAACTTTATTGTATCATGTATCATCTTCATACAAATATATATATATATATATATATATATATATATATATATAGAGTTAGGCTGGGGTGCTATGGATAGCATAGTGGCCTCTATGCTACGGCTCAATATTCGATTTTTTAAAATCCAAACGGTCGATCCGAACCGTTCATCTTATTCTCCATATTAATATCTGCTTGGAGACCAAATTTTATAATTTTCTGAATTTTTTTACTATTTATTAAGCCACTTTGAAAATCGCTAATCCAACGGTTTTACTGTTTTGTGCAGCCACCGTTGGATCAACAATTTTGTAAAATACTTAATAAATAGTAAAACAATTCAGAAAAATGTAAAATTTGGTCTCCAAGCAGATATTAATATGGAGAATAAGATGAACGGTTCGGATCGACCGTTTGGATTTTGAAAACTCGAATATTGAGCCGTAGTATAGAGGCCACTATGCTATCCATAGCACCCCAGCCTAACTCTATATATATATATATATATAATTTTATTTTTAAAATTTATCTTATACGAAAACGGATAAGATAACGGAAAAAAATCATTACCTTTACCCGATTAGCTAACGGAAAAAATATCTTAACCTTACCTGTGTTTTCGGATACAGTACGGGTCGAGTAAACGGGTAAAAGGGTGCCATTGACACCCCTAAAGAAAATGGACCACAAATTAAAACCCCTTGCTCCCAATATAACATTAAATTAAATTTGAGTTAACCTAGGAGTGTCAACGGGTACGATATATAGGGTCGGGTGGAGGTATTTTTATACCCCTATCTGTTATGATAATAAAAAAATAATCTTTATCTTTATCGGTCTTTTTGAATACGTACGATATGAGTCGGATAAACGGATAAAAAAGTGTCATTCATATTTTAATTTGTGTCTTCGATAATTTTTTTTTTCAAAACAAGAAAAAAAAGAAAAAGAAAATAATGAATACAACTAATTTGAATTATGAAAATTTAATAAAATACAAAATTTTATTGTATCGTGTATCATCTTCATACAAATATATATAATTTTAATTTTAAAAATATTTATACGAAAATATGTAAGATAAAGGAAAAAAAATTGTACCCAATAAGTTAAGTTAACAGAACAAAAAATCTTACTCTTATCCGTATTTTCGGATAAATACGGATCGAGTAAACAGGTAAAAGGGTGCCATTGACACCGCTGGTCCAACCCCCTGCTCCCAATATAAAATGGTAAAAAATGAAAGAGGAAATTTGGTAGTCGTTGACAAGTTAAATGCGCATGTAGGATCCTTAAAAGACGGTTTTAGAAGTTGAAATTTAAGCTTCTTATTGCTTGGGAACTGAGAAGTGCACGCCAGTGCATGATTGTTTTGTTGCTTTAATCTTTTTCGAGATGTATTTAATTAATTGACAGTGGAGTGACCTTTAAGCATTTCAACCCTTTGTATAATTTTAATTCAAAATTTAAAAAATTGCAAGTTTGAAATAAATATACAAATTTTAGACCTTAATTAAAATTTAATCCTTCATGTGGCATTCTTGTTTGATCAACTATTGAATTGGGCAATTTTGATC
The DNA here is from genome assembly GCF_964058835.1 of Carex rostrata. Lineage (NCBI taxonomy): Eukaryota > Viridiplantae > Streptophyta > Magnoliopsida > Poales > Cyperaceae > Carex > Carex rostrata. The sequence continues at coordinate 11,658,534 of NC_135929.1, forward strand.
TATTTCTCCTCTTTTGTGAGCAACTTCTTCGACAAACGACGATTTCATATTCATAATTAATAATTAATAATATTAGTAAGATCAAGAATTAGCGATAATTGTCACACATAAAGAACTTTAGAGATGTAATTATCATAAATAAAAGTCCGGAGGACCATTTGTTATAACTAAAAAGGTTAGAGGAGCATAAAGCATATATTACTCCTAAATTATATATATACATTTTTTTTTTTTATCATTTACACTCTACTTTCAATGATATTGGATGCTATATATATATAGAAAACATGCATTTCGCCAGCTTTCATCTATAAATATCTAAATTAAAGGTCAATGCATGGTTTCATAATAATATTTGACCTCGATTGATGTACTGGAAGTGCTCGAGATAACGCTCAATTAAGTTCCTTGTAGTTGTAGAAACATATATATAATTACGAAACGCGCGTGGTAAGAAACGAACTTCATTTCAAAAACAAGATCATATCAGAAAAGTGGTAAGAAACGAAACAAATCAAACAATATAAAATTCATAAAACTCACACGGCATCGATCAATCGGCTTGACTGAATCAGTTTAGTTCATTATTACAACTTCTTCTTTGGATTTATTGTATCAACAAATTGTTGTAGGAGAGTGCATGGTAGAGAGAAATTAATTAAGCAGAGAGGAGATTTTAAAATTTTCCGATTATGTGGAATTCGTAAGTTGCGATCTGCGCTTGCGCTTTTAGCTGGATGGGTGGATCGCCTTTTTATTTTATTTTGACGCTTCTCTCTCATTTCTCATTTCCGATGGATTAGAATTTAGGCGGAAGGGAGCAGGAGTTCTCGTACGGCAGCAAGCGGCTCTTTCTAGAATGCAAATTCTTACAAAAAAAGAAAAATAGATACAAAAGAGCTTACAAATGGGGACCACCTGAAATTGGGCTTTTATTTGTTTACTATTTTGCTGTAATTGGGCTTAGTCTACTATGAAGCTTACAATTTCGACTGCAGCTTTCATCTATAAATATTTAAATTGAAGGTCAATGCATGGTTTTATAATAATATTTGAGTTTGACCTCGATTGATGCACTGGAAGTACTCGAGATAGCACCCAATTAAGTTCCTTGTAGAAACATATACCAGTCGCTTTTGCCTAAACACTCATTCTCGCTTTCACTTGTCATACAAAGAAGACTATAAGCAGCTGGTATATATATACGCACTCTATGGCGACGAAGGTATCATCCTCTTTCTGGCAACAAAATGTTCATCTCTCTATTATCCTCCCTCTTTCTGTTCTAGCTTTCACATATCTGATCCTTATGCACTCTACCGAATTTCGTCTCCCGACCTTCTTCGCCTCGTGTCACTCCACCATTCCATCAGACGAAGACGACTCTATTATGCAAAGCGTGTCGAAACCGGACCTACGCATCCTTGTCGGCGTGCTAACAACAGCAGATAGCTATGAGCGGCGCCAACTCATCCGCTTAGCATATTCCCAGCAACACGGCACCTATCACGATGAGGAAGTGGATGTTCGCTTTGTTTTTTGCAGTCTGTCAAAGGAAGAGCAGCGCGTAATCGTGGCGCTTGAGATCATGCAATACAATGATATAATCATCCTCAATTGCACTGAGAATATGAACAAAGGGAAGACTTATGATTATTTCTCTAGTGTTCCTACATTGTTCAGAGACCATCCTTATGATTATGTAATGAAATGTGATGATGATACCTACCTCAGATTAGGTAATTAATTAATCTTACTAATTAATTACTAATATTTTGGTTTTTGATAGAGAAAATTATCTCTTACTTGTTTTGACATATATACATAATCAAAGTGATTCATTTAACTAACTTGTGAGGGTTACTAATTTGATCATATTGCAGGTAATCTGGTAGAATCTCTAAGAAACAAATCTAGGGTAGACGTGTTCTACGGATTGGTTAATCCTTGCCACAAAGCAGATGACATGGATTACAGGATGAACTCGTCGTTCATGTCGGGATTGGGATACCTGCTGTCGTGGGACCTTACAGAATGGATTGCAGAGTCAGAAATAGCTCGAAATAATACTGAAGGACCCGAGGACATTGTACTGGCATCGTGGCTAAACACGGCCAAGAAAGGGCGCAACCGGTATCACAACTTTCCGACATTCTATGACTACAAAGGAGAGTCTGATGATATGTGTTTTCGGCACGACTTCATACCGGAGACGATTGCGATTCACATGTTGAAAGGGAACTTGGAATGGGCTAGAACATTGAACTACTTCAATGCTACAAAGGGGTTGAAGCCTTCTAACCTTTATCATGTGTAAACTTCATTATTGATTTTTTAGTAGCTTATATTTTGTGTAATTTCAGTGAGTCCATGACATATATATTTTTTTTTGTCTAGATTTATTTTTCTTTTTTCCAAGTTAGACATATCTTCTTTGTTGGTTTTAATGTTAAGACGCCTATGAGAAGAGAACTGTTGGTGTTTGATGAATAACATCAATATTTCTATTGTGTTTGCAATGGCTTGTAATGTTCATTTCAAGAATCACCACATTCTGGAAGCTAGCATCAAATTTGCTTCAAAGTATATTTAAGACTTAGTAAGTATGAATTTTATATAAATTTAAATTTCTTTATGAGAAACAATTCCTCATGGGATCCGTCATGATTATTAATTTAATGGGCCTTGATTTTTTTTTTTTTTTAATTTAATGGGATCCGTCATGCATCTACTATTCACCTCTAATCATTTTTTCACGGTACTGAATCTGACCTAATTCTCTCAGATTAAGTCTACTGTAATCAATTAGTATCTAATTTGACCAATAATGCCATATTGTCATGGATTAAGACTAAATCTCTCTCAATTAATACTCAATTTATAAGGTGACATATATCTCTTCCATTTTTGGATGCATAAAAATGGTATTAGTTTGGAATAATACTTGTTATTTTATTTTTAAAATATTCGCAGAAGCTGCAAAGTCGTGAAGGGGAATCGAACTCTTGACCTGTTGATCGAACTCTCGATCTTTGAATAACCAACAGTCTTAGGACTTTTCTCCTAACCAACCTTAGAGCATCTACATCCCTAAAATTCAATAGGGTTTCTAAATAACTGTTAACTACTTTTTAGAAATTATGGTCTCTAAAGTTTCTAATTCCCACATCCCTGAAACTCGTTTTAAAGTTTCTATTAAGCCACGTCAGCAACAAATTAAAAGGGAGAAACAATTTGAGCCAATCATTTGGTCAACATAGAGTTTATAAACAGTTTCTTAATAAGAAACTTTCATGCATAGTTTCTAAATAAGAAATTCTCCCACATCTCTGAAACTGAATTAAAAACTGTCACATCAGTTTAAAAACTCTAATAGTTTTAGGGATGTAGATGCTCTTACTATCTTCCTTTTCTCTACTTGTAATTTTCATTTGATTGGTACCACTGTAATACAAACATAGAGTAGAATTAGGGTGTTGTTAAGTTCACCAAGCCCTTTTGGTGAACTCAACTCTAAAACCCGTCAAATCGGTTTCAAATGACAAATTTGAACCATTGAAATCCGCCTACTTTACGAGTGATACGTCTACATGTGAAGATTTTAAACATTCGAATTAATTTAGTTTAAAAGCCAAGCGGTCAAAATTAGAAGGTTAATAAATTAATTTTAATGCATTCATTTTTTGAACGTATTTTGACTAATTGACTCTATGCAAAATTAATTTCAAAATTATTTTTTTTTACATGTAGACGCATCACTCGTAAAATAGGCAAGTTTCAACAGTTCGATTTCGTCATTTGAAGCCGATCGATTTGACGGGTTTTAAATTTGAGTTCACCAAAAGGCTTGATGAACTTAAGAACACCCTAGTTCTACTCACAAACATATTTTCTTTTTCATAATAGAGTATATAATATATGCTTTATTTACTAGATTAAATAAGAATATATCTAAGAAGGCCCAAGGCCCAGTTCAATAACTAAAACAATATTTAGTAGCCGAAGGCCCAAAACCCAGTTCAATAATTGAAAAATATTTGGTAGCCGACTGAATACTAAAAAGGAGGTTGAAATATTCTTCTTCACGAACGGAATATTACAGAAAAAGAGATCATTGATAAATAGTATATATGCATGTAACAATTTATTGTTTATTTATTTTTGGAACAGCTCCCAGTCAACCCTCTCTGGTCTATATTTTATTGTAAAATTTTAGATGATAAGAAACCTCTCAAATGTTCCATGAAAGGGACCTCTGAATTGGTTTACCTTATCCCCTTTAAATATTATAGAAAAATCCTTTACAAAAATAAATAATAAATAAATTCCGGATAATATTTAGTTTTACAGTCAGATTATTTTGTAGGGTTTTACGAGAAGGATTAGAATCCATTGAAACTATATTATTTTGAAAATTTTAACTATGATAAAAGATAATTTATAATTTTAAAATCCGATTTAAAAAAATGTAATCACGGTCTATATTTAACGACCTTCAATAGAGTATCAAATGACACTAAATTACATGAAACTTGAAACACAATCAATTCATAAATCCAACATGTCTATAATTTTGTTTATTATTTTTAAAAATTAATTTCGAAATGTATTATCAAACTATCGATTGTCAAGGAATTCCAACCCTTACAGAAAAATGCTGAGGTATTTCGTGAATATAAACAAGACATCTTTTTCATTGATAAAACATGATTGAACATTATTCTTACATTAATTTTGCGTACGAAAAATGACACAAATAAAATAATCCTGGAGACATCATACTAATATCTCAAGCTGTGATTGTTTCTTTAGCTTCTGACCACATAAACCATTCCAAAAATCCCGAGCTCTCGTCACCTTTTTTTCCCGGCAGTTGTAGCTCAGTTACCTTTGCATGGGTAAAAGAAAGAAGACTCATTTGAGAAAATATAATACTAGAAATAAAACAAACAGGTAAAAATAAAAAAAGTTAAGAAAAAAATATAATCATGTGCAATTCCAATTTAATTACTCACCTCAAGCCAGGAGTTACCAGAACAAGGAATCTGCAAAGCATCTCCAGAAAACAATATCTGGTCTTTGTCGTTTTTTTTTACGTCTTCATGACACACTCTTGTGCTAATTACTTTAATATCAAGCAAATCAAACCCATTATTTTTACTATTTGAAACCTGGATCTTCGCTCGGGTCCCAGGCCAACCAGCAAATGCCCGTACCTGAAATTCAGGGTTTTGTATTATTTACCAAAATCGAACAATTTAAAATATCTTCATAGGTAATGAGACTAATCAGTGCCAGTTGTGACTGTTACAAATGTTGGTTTGTGATAATTCAATTTGACCCCTAGTTATAATCAAACTTCATCAGATGTTTTCCTTTGTTGAAAACAGTACAATTTCAGCCAAGGAATAATTGTTATTTTATTAGAGAGCCCCTTGGGCTTATATAGAGTATACAACTTACAACCAAGTCCCTCGACTTCTCGATAATGTCCTTTTATCATAAGGACCCTAACAAAGCTACTAATATATAAACATACAAATACCAACAAAATCATACCTTGTTATGCAACACTGTTGCTTCTTGATCAAATAACAGCCAAGATTCTTCTGAGGTCAACTGCATGAACATCAAAGTTTGAATTAAATTTGTAAAACACAAGTCACAGTTAACACCATTACTTTCACACTTTTACCAATCAACTTTAACAAAATAGTATAGACCAACTTGATGAACTTCGTCGAAACTTGTTTTTTTTTTTTTTTTTTTTTTTTTTTGCTTCAGTTGACAAATTTAATTTTGTTGGTTCGGTTAGATTTTTTTAAACAGAATAAAATTTTGGTTTGACTGTTTTAATTCAATTTTAACCGAAACGCAGTTTGAACGCCCCTACTCCTATAGCCTAAATTAACTGTCAAAGGGGGGTAATTTTGCATTCACTAACACTAGAAACATCACATGAGGTTATAAAATAGAAAATACCATAGGAGCCAATGTAGTTTTAGAGTCATCCTGAGGTAGTGCCTTTTCTTTTGCCGATCCATCAAGAATAAAGGGGAGCTCGCGAATGAGAAGCCCAGAACCTATTAAAGAAAATATTTCGACATATTAATTAATTAGAAGAACAAATACTTTGTGGTGATGTTCCATAGTCACATCTCAGTGCACAAGAGAAACTTTTATTTAGTATAGGTTATTAATTCTAAAATAAGTTCCGAAAATAAGAAGGTTCCCTTAAAGACTGAATGATATTCACAGGAAAATTGTCATGACGGATTAAAGAAACTTTATTGGTTCTTCAATTTTTTTAGTGAGTCAACAGGATTGATGGATTCAAAACATTTTCAAAAACAAGCATTCAGAAAAGAAAAGAAATAGAATGAGATATCATTTAGATAGCCAATGAAAATTTTCTAGATGTATCTGGACACTCTATAATCTTCTTAGCAAAAGCACAGCAAACGGGAATTCGTATACTCTGCATTAACTCAAATTTTTTAGTTAAGATCTGGACCCTCTGATTTAAATTCACACTAATATTAAAGGGCCCCATGCATATAGTGTGGCCCGGATTGGCCTGAATTCTGATCGCACGGTCCGGATATAACTCAAACTGTACATTTTGCAGAGGATGTGGTTTCCAGCAAGCGGTACCCACCATTTGTCAGGTATAAATTAATGAAGTCAAAAGAATTATAAATGGTTATTTTCAAAAGCAAATAAATAGTCTTCTTTCTGTTGTTCACTTTTGAGATACTTTTAACCTTTTGGATTACCTAAAATAGGTAAGCACTGTCATCATTGAAAGAGATTTCTTATGTAGAATACAAAAGTTTCAATGGCATAAAAACCATTAAAAATAAAACAATAAACAAAAGAAAGTACAGTAACGTAATTAATAAAAGGGAAGCAGTACCTAAGTCAAACAAAATTGATAGCAACTCTGGTGCCTGCACAAAGGGCAAGTCTCATAATAAGAGCAAAAATCAAATTATGAGTATTTTCATAATAGAAGTTCATTTTGGTATTTGATCAGGGAGGCATTATTAAACACAATTTATTGCCAGAAGCCCATTTTGTCTCTAATTTTTTAATTTCAATCTCTATATCCTCTCTTATTTTCCCACCCGAATTATGTAAAAACTCCACATGAATAACAGAAATCACATATGTCAGAGACAATTTTAAGTGCTACGAGATATTTTGAGTTCATTTCTTTTGGTTTGTTATGTTGAATTTAACTCTTGTTTTTATTAGATCTGTTGGCTGGAACATACAAAGGATAAACAAATCAAATCAAACAATTCATCACGTTCAAATACATTATACACATACACTCCCACCCAGAAAACAAGAAAAGAAAAAATAAATGGCATATATTATACCTGAATATCATCATCAACTTGGATTTTTTTCATAAGCAATGACAGGCCCAGCATCTAGTGCACGAATGGTGTATGCAAGGGGTACTCCTGTTTCTGTAACACCATCCTAAAACATGAAAATTTATAAATTCTAGCAATTAACAAAGTATTTTTGAGAAGTAATTAAGTTCAATTGAAGAAAAACAAACAAAGCCAAAAAATACCTGTAATGCCCTTGGAACAGGAGCAGCACCACAATATAGTGGTAGCAAGCTTGGGTGGATATTAATTGTCCCTCAAAAATAAAGATTTAACACATAAACATACACACACCAAACGGAAAAAAACAAAACAAAAAATAAAGACAATTTGGTTGAGAACAAGAAAAGGATTAGCAGCATTCAAGTGAAATCTTAAGGACATAACGAAAGTATGCTAAAAGAAAATCCAAATTCGGTGCTAGAGTACCATATCACTTGGTTTAGTATGGCAGTATTGCTGTGCGTACTGATAAGCAGGTCAAGCACAGGCTGCTCCACAGCAGAAGGCATCAACTTTTTTCTTCCTCTATCCCTGGTAGTAACAACTGCTGCCAACTAAGAAAAAGAACTAACTCCCATTAGAATTAGACACTGATACTGATACTACAAATCATGTCATTATACCGAAACTGAAATGTTGAGAGATGAGATCCTAGTACCTTAAAAATGGCATCTGAGGCTTCTGAGGAGGCCATCAGTTTATGTAAAACCGAGGCTACTACCTGATAACATCAGTTTACTGTCAAAATGTATATTGTAAACCAAAAGCACAGATATTGAAGCTATTCATTCTATGCTCAGTCAGAGTGTAACTGAGACAGTAGAGTAGAGTAGAGTAGACCTGAGGGGAGCTGAGGAAGACGACATTCTTCTTAGCGGGGAAGGAATGGAGCGGGAACGAAGAGGAGGAGGTGGCGCAAGAGAAAAGATAATGCTCATTGCACAAGAGAAACTTTTATTTAGTATAGGTTATTAATTCTAAACTAACAGCAACCCTTTTTAGAGAAAACATAATGCTCATTAATTAATAAAAAAATAAGTTCCGAAAATGAGAAGGTTCCTTTAAAGACTGCATGATATTCACCGAGGAAAATTGTTACGACAGATTAAAGAAACTTTATTTGTTCTTCAATTTTTTAGTGAGTCAACAGGATTGAAAGATTCAAAACATTTTTATTAGAATACAAAGCTTCAATGGCATAAAAAAACCATTAAAAAATAAAACAATACACAAAATAAAGTACAGTAACATAATCAATAAAAGGGAAGCAGTACCTAAGTCGAACAAAATTAATAGCAACTCTGGTGCCTGCACAAAGGGCAAGTCTCATAATAAGAGAAAAAAAAAATCAAATTATGAGTATTTTCATAATAGAAGTTCATTTTGGTATTTTGATCATGGAGCATACCAAACACACTATTTTTTTTAATTTCAATCCTATATCCTCTCTTATTGTCCCACCCAAATTATGTAAAAACTCCACATGAATAACAGAAATCACATATGTCAGATCCCAATTTTAAGTGCTACAAGATATTTTGAGTTCGTTTCTTTTGGTTTGTTATGCTTATTTTAACTCTTGTTTTTATTAGATCTGTTGGCTGGAACATACAAAGGATAAACAAATCAAATCAAACAATTCATCACGTTCAAATACATTATACACATACACTCCCACCCAGAAAACAAGAAAAGAAAAAATAAATGGCATATATTATACCTGAATATCATCATCAACTTGGATTTTTTTCATAAGCAATGACAGGCCCAGCATCTAGTGCACGAATGGTGTATGCAAGGGGTACTCCTGTTTCTGTAACACCATCCTAAAACATTAAAATTTATAAATTCTAGCAATTAACAAAGTATTTTTGAGAATTAATTAAGTTCAAGTGATGAAAAGCAAACAAAGCCAAAAAATACCTGTAACGCCCTTTGAACAGGAGGAGCTCCACGATATAGTGGTAGCAAGCTTGGGTGGATATTAACACACACACAACTATTATAATAACAAAATTTCTTCTTGCTTCAAGTGTACACTCATAAAATTCAACTTTTGCCAAGTCATTTCAGCACATATGTCATTTCGGAGCATAATGCTTGATGTGAAAAAGAGCCTAGGGAGCCTCTCTAGACAGCTTTGAGGTGAAACTCAGTGGGTTATCAGGTGTGAGCAGGCGCCACCAGGACCGATTAAGAGCACCAGTTGTGCGGCCCCATGAGGAGCCCGAGGCGGTTGTGGATTGTGATAACACATGGGCTGGGTTTCCTTCGGAGCTCCTTAGAGAAGTGGTGCGGCGGCTGGAGGAGAGCGAGGACATGTGGACCAGTTGCACTACGTACGGACCACTCAGCTAACCAATTTAAATAGCTCACACACACACACATATTAGTTTAGCTCTCACAAATCATACTGTTAAGTCAAATTGACTTAAAATCTGAATTCAAAATTCAAATGATCCGTGACCCCAAAGTGAGATAATAAGAATTTCAATAGTTTGAAAAATTAGCGGAAACAGCAGCCTGGAATCAATAGCATTGAGATCAAAATAATAAACACATAAAATCAGAACGTCAAAAGTCAAACTATAAGATAACAACCGAGTTAGTGATCGACACTACAAAATAATACAACCAACATCCTAAAAGTATCACCGTCTAATAAAATAAAAACCACAAAATGTAATTCAAACTCAATTCTATGTGAAACAAAAACTAGAAAAGATGAACTTGACAAAAAAAGTTAGTGATCTCTACACCCTTATTTGTATTTTTCAATTGCTCCTATCTCAAGTGCTCCACATATTTCATACATCTCAATCATGAAGTTAAGATTCATGTTCTCAATATGATGAAGAAAAGCGTATGACTCACTTGCAAGCTGAGAACTCTACAAAACAAATAATTTATAAAAATATAAATTATAATTTCTTAAAAAAACCTTTAAAACTATAACTATTTAATAATTTAATTAAAATGATTAATTACTTACAATTATATTTGGAGGTCTCAATTCTTTAAAATGCTTGATAGAATTGCGCACTATACGCACAAGGCTCCATGGATCTTCGTCATATGGATTTTTCGTTACCATCTCACTTTTTAGTTGTCTTTTTCTAATTTCATCATCAGTTTTCCATTTAATATCACTCTTATCGAAATAAATTTTGTTACCAAATTCCATAACTAACTCTAGGTACATCCGTTTTCAAAGTCACCATAAAAATTAATCGCCGAGTGTGCCATTGCATTCAACAGCCTATACAATAAAAATATTTTTCTTTAGTAAAGTTATATTTAGGTTTTCTTTAGAAGACTTACGATTATGGCAACTTTTATAAGTAAAGACAACTAATGGTGACTTTGAAAAACGGATGTACCTAGAGTTAGTTATGAAATTTGGTAACAAAATTTATTTCGATAAGAGTGATATTAAATGGAAAACTGATGATGAAACTAGAAAAAAGACAACTAAAAAGTGAGTTGGTAACGAAAAATCCATATGACGAAGATCCATGGAGCCTTGTGCGTATAGTGCGCAATTCTATCAAGCATTTTAAAGAATTGGAACCCCCAAATATAATTGTAAGTAATTAATCATTTTAATTAAATTATTAAATAGTTATAGTTTTAAGGGTTTTTTTAAGAAATTATAATTTATATTTTTATAAATTATTTGTTTTGTAGAGTTCTCAGCTTGCAAGTGAGCCATACGCTTTTCTTCATTATATTGAGAACATGAATCTTAACTTCATGATTGAGATGTATGAAATATGTGGAGCACTTGAGATAGGAGCAATTGAAAAATACAAATAGAGGTGTGGAGATCACTAACTGTTTTTGTCAAGCTCATATTTTCTAATTTTTGTTCCACATAGAATTGAGTTTGAATTACATTTTGTGGTTTTTATTTTATTAGACGGTGATACTTTTAGGATGTTGGTTGAATTATTTTGCAGTGTCGATCACTAACTCGGTTGTTATCTTATAGTTTGACTTTTGACGTTATGATTTTATGTGTTTATTATTTTGATCTCAATGCTATTGATTCCAGGCTACTGTTTTCACTAATCTTTTAGACCATTGAAATTCTTATTATCTCACTTTGGGGTCACGGATCATTTAAATTTTGAATTCAGATTTTAAATCAATATGACTTAACAATATAACTTGTGAGAGCTAAACTAATGTGTGCGTGTGTGCGTGTGTGCGTGTGTGTGTGTGTGAGCTATTTAAGTGCGAGCTATTTAAACCAATTGAGCTTTTTTGCCATCTCTATTCATAGTTTTCAACACTTCTCCTATATTGCACAACAGATTAACATATTAGTTTTTTACTTATAAAAGTTGCCATAATCGCAAGTCTTCTAAAGAAAACCTAAATAATCGAAAATAAAAACAGAGGAATGAAGAGAAAACAAAATACTAAGTAAAACTACTAGGAGAATAATGGAGATGTCCAATTCTCACACAGACTGATGATGTCAAATAATAGAAACAAACTCTCTCTCTGACTGATAACTACTTCAGACCTTTTATTGTAGTTAGTTTTTACATTTACTATAGTTACATGTATCACCTTGGAGGCTATAAATATAGAGCAATGTAAACAGTGTGATAATAAGAAAGAAACATATCAAAATTGTTCTTCTTATTCCAATTTTAAGTGCTACAAGATATTTTAGAGTTCGTTTCTTTTGGTTTGTTATGTTGAATTTAAGTAAAGAAAAAAAAAATGGCATATATTATACCTTATGGAATCGTCAACTTGGATTTTTTCATAAGCAATGACAGGCCCAGCATCTAGTGCATGAATGGTGTATGCAAGGGATACTCCTGTTTCTGTAACACCATCCTAAAACATGAAAATTTATAAAATCTAGCAATTAACAAAGTATTTTTTAAAATTGATTAAGTTCAAGTGATGAAAAACAAACAAAGCCAAAAAATACCTGTAATGCCCTTTGAACAGGAGCAGCACCACGATATAGTGGTAGCAAGCTTGGGTGGATATTAACTGTCCCTGAAAAATAATGATTTAACACACATAAACATACACACACCAAACGGAAAAAACATAAAACAAAATAAAATTAAAGGCAATTTGGTTGACAACAAGAAAAGGATTAGCCGCATTGAAGTGAAATTTTAAGGACATAACGAAAGTATGTTAAAAGAAAATCTAAATTTGGTGCTAGAGTGCTATATCACTTGGTTCAGTATGGCTGTATTGCTGTGCGTTCTCATAAGCAGATCGGCAACTAAACATGACAGCATTTGTTAAATCTAAGATATATTGAAATACAAGAATACTGACCACATAGTGGAATATTCAGAAACCTCTGAGGTAATATATTTCCATACGCTGCCGTTATACAAAGATCGGGGTTAAGTCCCTTCAAATCTGAAAGAAAATCTGCCTACAGCAAAAGCACAAACTATCAAATTTCAAGGTAATCGCTATGTATCTTCTGGAAGTGCAATCGGTACCAGGCAGTAGCAGCACAAGCTCTGCTAATAATTGCGCATTTTTATTTCTTAAGACCAACTACCTTATTTACAAGGAAAAACAAAACAGTTTGACGATTATCGCTCTCATTATATAGTTTGTTTACCAGGTTTGTGAACTCAATAACAGTCAGCACCAACATTTTGGTTTCCCAGCAGTAACAAAATATGAATAAGACTCATATGTGGTTCGCGAAGCAATTACAGTCTTCCTAATCCGATACAGCTGAAATGTGCTCTGAATTTTACACAAGAAATCAAATTTCTTCCCTGTATCCCTTTTCCCCCAATAATTTGAGTGTTTATCATTCTCTTTGAAATAGATTTAAAAATCACAAACTCCGTTTTTGACAAAGTAACTAAACAAAAAAAGCCAACAGAGACTCTTTTGTCTGGGAAATTAATTATTACACAAATAACATCTAATTTGATCCATCAAAAGTTAAGTAAGGATCACACAAATAATAGATGAATATACGTTTGATTTGATACCTCCCCTGCTCGCTCAGGTGTGAAAATGAGTTCTTGAGGGAACCCTTGGACAAGTGCAAGCTGCGCCACAGCAGAAGGCATCAACTTTTTTCTTCCTCTATCCCTGGTAGAAGGGGGCTGTGTAACAACTGCTGCCAACTAAGAAAAAGAACTAACTCCCATTAGAATTAGACACTGATACTTACTTTCTAAACCTAGTTTTGTTTCAGTCATTACTGATAGTGTGAATACTGGTCAGATTACAGTACCTGATATTGGTAGACAAGTTTTGGCTATTGCAGATTCAAGCAAGGTTGTCTTGCCTGAGTCTCATCAAATTAAGGACTTAGATAATTTAAATGGTTAAGTTTTTAAATTGGAATGCTAGAGGATTAGGATCATCAGTAAAAAGAAGATATTTGAGTGATTTACTTAGAGATAATAAAATAGAGATTGTTTGTATTCAGGAGACTAAAAAGGAAGTTTTTCATGAAAGAACTTTCAGATCATCGAGTAATTATATTACTCAATGGGTTTTTAAACCTTCTACATTACTCAATGGGTTTCTAAACCTTCTACTGGTGCTTCAGGAGGTTTAACTTTTGGATATAATGATTCATTATTCTCATTGATTGTCTCTGATGTTAGACAATTTTCTATTACTTTAAATTTTAGAAATAAAACTGATAATTTTGAGTGGCATTTTACCACTGTCTATTGACCTTTAACATCTGAATCTCGAAGAGATTTCCTTCAGGAATTAAATGATATTAATAATTTAGGTGTTGATGCTTGGCTTATTATGGGAGATTTTAATATGATTAGAAGAAGGAATGAGACAACTGGTTTATCTTTTAATCATGTACTTAAAAATGCCTAATAATAGTAGTTGTTAGTTTGATTAGTGTTTTTTGCAGGGTCTGTTATGCATAATTTCTTTAGTGAACTGTTAGAGGTTGTTCTGTTTAGTTTTTGTTGATATTTTGGTGATATGGATGTAAGAACAGATGTAAACTTTGGTATTTGATTTTGGTACCTATTTTAGGTACCAAATCAGGTACTGTTTGGATTTCAATATGAAATCGGTGGTAAATACCACTATTATTAAAAAAAAATAGACACTGATACTACAAAGCATGTCATTATTCCAAAACTGAAATGTTGCGAGATGAGATCCTAGTACCTTAAAAATAGCATCTGAGGCTTCTGAGGCGGCCATCAGTTTAAGTAAAACCGAGGCTGATACCTGATAACATCCAATAAAAACACAAATACTGTCAAAATGTATATCGTAAACCAAAAGCACAGATATTGAAGCTATTCATTCTATGCTAGGTTAGGTCAGAGTGTAACTGAGAGAGTAGAGTAGACCTGAGGGGAGCCGAGGAAGACGACATTCTTCTTAGCGGGGGAGGAATGGAGCGGGAACGGAGAGGAGGATGTCGCGCCGGCGCTGCAGCTACAGAGGAAGCGCCGGAGCATTGCCGGATTGAAGAGTAGAGAAGAACTGAGGAGGGAGTTCCTATTTCTCTTTCTTGTGCGTTGCGCCTAATCCGATCAGATCCGGTCCGGTTCACAAAACCCGGACCGAATTCGCATCTCGAGTGAATTTGTGTTAAATCTGGACCATTCAAATCCTTTCTGCACGTCTCAAATTACGAATTCACATCCTCCCCGTACCGTAAAAGTGAATATTTTAGAATTAGTGGATCCGAACCGTTGTTTTAACCTTACACGAATCACAAAGCCCAAATAATACTACCCTACTTAAGGGTGTAAACGGTCAGATACGAATCAGATAGTTGTCAAACCGTATTCTTATTCGTTATAATTTTTCAGATATAGATATAAATACGGATAGTCTCGGATATGAATATTATAATTTTTCAGATATGGATATAAATACGGATAGTCTCGGATACGAATATAAATACGGATAGTATTGGATACGGATATCAATATAATTTGGATAATTAAAAATAAATTATTGATGTACATTCTAGTAAAGAGAAACATCTAAATATATATTTTTCATTTATAAATTAAATCTAATATTTTTCATAATAAATTTGTTGGTTACAACATATATATTGTATTATCAAAATAATAGTCACTAATTATGTCATAATGTTAAATGGTTCATCATAATATATATGTATATGCAGTTTATAAATTATTGATATATATATATAGTTTAATAAATAAATTTAATAATATAGAGTGTCTTTATTGTGGTTCAGTGATATAAACGGTCAGTACAGATAATTACGGATAGTTAAAAATCAAACTGTATTCTTATTTATTATATTTTTTGGATACAGATACAGATAGTTTTAGATACAAATTTGATAATTTGAGTAATTTTTCGGATTAAAATTAAGACGAAATCCGATAATATTCGATCCGTTTACGGCCCTACCACTGCGCCATCTCTTAATATATAGGCAACATATTGAGTTAATCTGGTCTGTCCGTTTAAATTTGCTCGAGTCCAAATTCTAGTGTTGCTCGCATCGGTCCTTATAATTTCATTTTTATAGTTTGTTTAAAAAAATATTTAGAAAAGTTGGGTCACATTATTCAAATGTTTTTTTTTTTTTTTTTAATGTGAAATAGTTATTCGGGATTCGAACAAGTAATCACTCACTAGAAATTTGTTACAAAAATATATTTTATTGGCACTGCATCATTTAATGTGACACTTAATTTGTATCAGGGTAGATGTAAGATCTAATTAAGGATGACTAAGTCACTTTTATAATTTAAATTTTTTTAATTACGTATATAGAAATTTAATTAGATTTTATTTTATTTTTTAATATTATGTATAGACTAATTTTTTTAATAAATAATAAATATTTAGTTGTAGTTTAGTGGTTAAAATTTTATTTTGTGATTGAAAGAACTTGAGTTATAATCTCTACATTTTATATTTTAGCTACATATTTTAAAAAAAAAATAATTCTACCCTTGAGTTGCATATGATTTCTTTATTATTGTCACTTGTCGGTAAACCCAAGGTTAGATCAAACACACAATTTTTATAATTCTTAGTCAGTGTTGATTGGCCTGAAACAAAGCCTTTCTAATGTTCGAATTTGAATTATCTGTATTACTGCAGAGATCTAATCCGAACTGTTCTTTTAATCTGGCACAAATTTTAAAGGAGACCTCTATAGTCTAAATAGGCATTGAATTGAATTTGGTCTGATTAAGAGTAAACCTGAACCATAAAGTTGTGAACCCCACCATACGGTACTACAGAGGATACTTAATGCTCTGATATCAATTGTTGAGCACTAAATGCTCTAATAAAGAAGTAACCAAATAAATGGAGAATTACATAAGAAATTAAGACAATAAGCAAGCAAGCACAACAAATTAGAGATGACACATAAGATTTTACTTGAAAACACTTTTAGAAAAAAACTACGAAAACACACGATACAAATTCACTAAATCAAAAAGTCTTACTAATACAAAAAAATTAGAATTCTTAATAGCACTCTTTCATACACTCTTATAACTTTTAAAAAGAAGAGAGCAGATTCTAGATAAGACTAAGTAAAGAGGCAATAGAGGCAGACAAAAGCAGCTCAATCAAAAAACAATGAAAAATGACTTGGCTCCACTTCTCTGGAACTTTCGGCTGCTACTTTATTGGAATTAATTAATTACCAAGCACCATCGGTGCTATGTTTTCTACCGATAGGAAAAGCAAAATTAAAGCGCCTTTAATTAACAGCAACGGTTTTTGCTTTTGAGTTGGCCGATCGATGCAGGAACTAAACAGCTGCTTCAATTGAGATAACCAAAATCATTTGCATCGGTTAACTTGAATACTGATGGAAAAGCATCAACGGCATCGGTCTTGTCTTCTAGCCGATGACAAAGGCAAAACTGATCACTGGACCCGTTAATTGTCTTCAAACCAACAATACATAATCCTTATTCCATATCCTACATGAAACAACAGAATAGCAATGTTCTTATTCAGAATAGTCGATTAATTGCTTTGAATCGAGAATAGCTCCGCTATTCCTAATAACAGTTATTCATCCAAACGCAAGTAGCAGCTTCTGCTACTTTTTCAAAAAAAAGAAAGTTATTCATCCAAACGTTCCGCGCTTCATGAATTAAAAATTACTCTGTCAAAAATTCGAATATGAAGTCTATGATTAATTAAAAAGGCTGCATGAAGAATATTTGGAGGGAGAGTTTGCAGAAATAGTTGTCTAGTTATCTATTTAATTATTATTTAAAAAAAATTAAAAAGTAGAAATTGAAATAACATTCGTTGTTAGCAACAAAGCTTCCATCGAACTAAATCAGTCTACGACAAATCATTAAAATAATTTAAATTATAAAGTCATTCAACTGAACTGTATTGTTATTAAATTAAAGCATAATTTGTCGTATATTGTTTGAAATTCAGTCGGAACTGGTTGAAAATTACTTAATTATTAATTTTTTTGGTTTAACATTTAGTCGACATCTATTTAAATAAACTAAATTAATCGAACATCAGGGGCGGATCCACATGGTCCCAGGGAAGACAACTGCCTCCTGGATTTTGAGTTTTAGTGGACATCAAGACGTTTCAATTGACTTGCTCCCCTTCTGAATTTCTTTTTGCTCCCCTCTGAATATTTGATTTGTAATGGAGGCGTCTAATTGTCCACAGTCTTTTGTCCACCATTTGTCCACAGCTTTGACTTGCGCGAATACTGTAAAATTACTTCTACATGCTGTATAATTATACAATATATCACATAAAATATATCACTTAATCACAAAACATCCAGCAACTATTTGAAGTGGTCCCATGATAGTTAGAAAAGGATTGCAACTTGCACAACAGGACAAAATAAATGTACTTTCAAACTGTACTTTCGGAAATTACAGTTATAGGAAGTTATTGGCAGTTAGAGTTAGTTATTAGCGGTTATTAGCACTGGGTTGAATCTTGTATACTGTAAAATTGAATATTGTATACTGTAAAATTGAATATTGTATACTGTAAAATTGAATCTTGTATACTGTAAAATTAAATCTTGTATACAGTAAAATTTTCAATTGAATCTTGTATACTGTAAAATTGAATCTTCTACACAGTAAAATTTACAACTGAATCTTGTATACTGTAAAATTGAATCAGCAGAACTGTAAAATTGAATCTTGTATACAGTAGAATTTTCAATTGAATATTGTTCAGATGAGTAAGAAGCATTTCTATCATCTTTTTCTTTCAGATTTTCACAAGATGAATACTGTAAAATTATAATATGAATACTGTAAAATTACAAGATAAATACTGTAAAATTAACAAATCAATACTCCATATCGCCTTTCTATCATCTCTTTCCTTCATATTTCCACAAGATGAATACTATAAAATGACAAGATGAATACTGTAAAATTAACGGGGCAATACTATAAAATTAACAGATTAATACTCCATATCGCCTCTCTATCATCTCTTTCTTTCAGATTTTCACAAGATGAATACTGTAAAATGACAAGATGGATACTGTAAAATTAACAAGGAAATACTGTAAAATTAATAGATTAATACTCCATATCGCCTCTCTATCATCTATTTCTTCCAGATTTTCACAAGATGAATACTGTAAAATGACAAGATGAATACTGTAAAATTAACGGGGCAATACAGTAAAATTAACAGGGCAATACAGTAAAATTAACAGATCAATACTCCATATCGCCTCTCTATCATCTCTTTCCTCCAGATTTCATTTGAAATGCTAGATCTGTTATTGCATACAACGAAAACAACAAATTCAACAGAAATAACTTACTAGATTTGAATTTTGCCGTGCTCTTCAACAAAAACAACTTCTATTCGATCGCGCTCCACGATTGAAGGTTCCATTGCGATAATGTATAAAAAACGAGACCGAGTCAGTAATCTCAATTAAAATCGACATTGCAAAGGAAAAATGAATCAGAGAAGGTAAATACAAAAAAACAACAATTACGATTTTGTTGCCGTCGCGGCCAATCCAGATTTTTTTTCCGATCCGATCCGATCAAAGATGAAAAATGTCATAAGCAAATTATATAAGAAAAAATAAATAAAAAAGTTACAGATTATTATAGGAAAAAGAAAAAAGTTACAAATTGAAGAAAGCGGACAAATTGAAAAATCGGAGCAAATATTAGTTCCAATCTTTTTTTGAGTAAAGAATAAGAGATCGGAGCAAATTGAAGAAAAAAGTTTCAATCCTTTTTTGAGTAAAGAATAAGAGATCGGAGAAAAAAGTTACCGATTGAAATCGCCTCAGAAAGGAAATCGCCTCAGAATTGAAATCGCCTCAGAAAAGAAATCGCCTCAGCTTTACGGAGAAGAAATCGCCTAAAAAATTTAAGATATCGGAGAAGAAATCCTTTTTCAGATATCGATTTTTAGATTCAGAAATTTTTATCTCTGTAAAGTAAGAAAGTAATATCGGAAAGAAATCGCCTCAGTTGATCGGAGAAGAAATATTTTGAAAATGAGATTCAAAAGGGAATAGAGGCACGGAAGGAAGGTTAAATAGGCGGAGTAAGTGGTTAGAAGTGGGGACCGGTGTCCGTTAAAATTAGTTAAACACGGGGTGGATAGCGCTGTGGACAAATGGTGGACAGAAGGCTGTGGACAAAAACCTTTTCTCATTAAAGAATCAGAAATTACAAGTCAGAGTATTGGAAAGTATAAGTTAAAACAATGTTTTTTTTATCGAGTATCTAATTAGTTAATGAATTTAAATTAAATTAGCTATTTAAATTCAATTTGATATTTTTTTGCCACTCTAACGAAAATTCTAAATATGTCCCTCTGACTGTAACTGACATTATTAAGTGAATCATAAAAAGAATATATATCAGGCGCCATCAGATCCCGTCTTTAGCAATAATATTATATCTCTGAAAGCAACTTGGCACTTTAAAATATCTCTGAAAGCAACTTGGCAATAATAATATATCTCTGAAAGCAACTTGGCAAGGAGTATTAATTAATTTTCAAATTTAAGGTACAAACACATATGTGAATAAGGAGACAGAGTTCTTTTCTTGGATTCCATTTTCATGGAATATATATATATATATAGCTAGGTTTCTTTAACTAAGATGCATTGTCTAATTGGAGTGAGAAAAAGGCAGGGAGAGAATCCATATGTACTATACATCTTCAAGCAATACCAATCCTACTTGCTTGGACATATTGCAGTTAATTAATTACCATATAAGATTTTCAACCTTAACTAGGTGTTTTATCGTGCCCTAATAAAATAAACTACAAAGACAGTCGTCCTCTCCTCCTTGGTACTTCTCTCTACATATTTTTCTATTTAATTATAAACATATTTTATTTAATACTAATTCTTATTAATTTTTCCAAATCATAATTGGAATACCCATATCTTAGTGGATCGATCTGTTTGTAAATTGTTTGTTAATTGTTGTGAATTCATATCCATAGTGTGCATATATTTTGTTTCTTTTTTCTCTATTTTTAGAGATGATGCATAGTAATTAGTTAATTACTAATATTTAATTTCCGTTGAATTAGTGTAGATCATTTTAAGATTGAATGATGATTTGATTTCTAGTTTAATTTCAATCTTTAGTATCTAATTAAGAGTGGAAAAGCTGGCTCTACTTTTGGTAAATTCATTCTTGCGCATGCAATTCCCTTACATTAGTTTGACAGATCTGGAAATAGTCCAAATGTATGTAATTAGTGGCTTTTTGTTAGGTCTCACAGTGGAAGAAAAAGATTATCTCCTAGAACATCATATTGATATAATGTGTATTCAAGAAACCAAAAAGGATTCCGTTCTAGAACCCTTTATCCGAATTTTGAACACACGATTTCCCAACATAGGGTTATCATGTGGCACTAGACTAAATGCTCGTTCTTTGAATGCTTGACTTAACACTAAATTAATTCTCAAATTTATAAATTTGACATGTAAACACATGTATCACTCGTGAATTTGACCGGTTTCAACGATTTGAGTTAGTCGTTTGAAGTATATCGGATATGTATTTTAGTTAAGCTTATGATGAACACTTTAATGGTTCAAAATACTATAGGTGTTTGTATTTAGATTTCCACCAACGTGTAATTGCTTTACGATTTATCTTGTTCAGTCCAAACTTTTTTCAATATTGAACCGAAGATAGAGTATAAATTTATAGGAAAATGAAGTATAATAAAGAAAAATGTAAGGGACCTTTCTGACCCTACATATACAATTGTCCGATATATACAGCTCGCTACACGGAGAGACTTCAAATGCGTAGAAGAGGATCTGGGTAGTCTTCTCTTGAAAATCTCCGAAGTTTTCTAATTCACATCCTCAGCATTTGGATCGAGAGCCACAGAGACGAAGACAGGCCTCCTCTCCTCTTTGGTACTTATATATACATTTTCTCTCTAATTCTCAGCATCATAATTTTTAGTTAATAACACAATTTGGGAAAAAAAAAGAGGAAAATAGTATTAACATTTATAAGTTGTATATATTTTACATACTAAAATGTGGCTGAAGTTGTATATATCTGATATACTGATTAATTACATATATTAGATTTTTATCCCATATTGACCTTTGTTATTTAAGTGGCAATTATCTACGAAGTTTTCTTTTAAGTATATGTTGTTTTATCTAGGATGTCAGTGAAACCTTTTCATATATCCGTTTACCTGGTCCATATCGTATTTGATAAAGCGGGTATGATTGAGTAAAAAAAAAAATAATTAATTTAACAATTATGGGCATGGGTAAGAATTTTTTTTGTTAACTTATCGAATAAAGATATTGATAAGATTTGTTTCATACTCATTAGAGGGTAATTAATAAAATAAAATTATCTATGAATTTTTTTGTTGTTGTTGTACATATAACTATATAATTTTTATTATTATGATTACATTGATTATACAAAATGTTATATAGTATTGTTTTTGTAAATTATGGTAAAATTAATTTGTCCAACATTTTATATCGTTTTATTTTGATATAAAATTTACATCATTTCAATTAATTAATAATTTACATTTTAAATAATGTTATAAAGATAATAATATTTGTATTTAATATAAATATTTATTTGTTATATTTGTTAATTAAATTATATAAGCTATCAATTTATTTGATAGTTAAATATTATTTGTTTGGTATCCGTTATCTTAATGGATAAGTGTAGGATATGTGTAAGGTTAATACTTAACGATAAGGGTAATTGTGTGGATAAGACTAATTTTATATGGATATAAAATACCCTCATCGGTCCGTAGTTTTACCTTTATAAATTGATTGGTTTTTTACGTGAAAGCGACAAATTATCTAATGAAGCCATAACTTTTAATTAACCTGGATATGGTTTTGCCATGCTTCGATCTTAGATTAACATCCGTATGTATTAATTAATTCAATATTTAATCACGTTTCACATTATTTCAGAACATCTTGTTTGTGGATTAATCGAGAAATGAATGATTTGCAAGAACCGGTAGATGAGTGGGTTGTGGAGATGGAAGGTCGACTAGAGAACCCGGATATATTCCTCCGGGCATCAAACATTGAAGAATATCCATCAATATTTGGTAATTGGCAACGTTGGGATGATTTTGGGGCCTCTTTCATTCCTAAAACCAATAAGTGGCAACTTGTTGCATGTATGACGCACTGGTTTGGTCTCAACTTAAAATCATACTATGAATACATGCAAGGGAAGGTAGATCGAGCCTGGAGCCACTATCATGGGGTCGATGAACAATTTCATACTGCTGAAAATAGCAAACGTTTCATAGAACACCTACTGGTCAGTAGTTGCTTCTTAGTACTTGGGATGGTTTACGTAACAAACAATGAAGGGTACAGAGAGGTTATTATGGATGAAATAGCTAACCAAACTAGTTTTCCAATAACGTATACAGACTTTAGAAATTTATTTAACTTTTTACAAGATATAACGAAGATCCGACTTTACATGATAACCATGAACTACCAAATACCTTGGTTTGTTCTCGAAGCCGTATGTACAGAGCTTTCCAACATAGGCAACCTTTTACATATCCCAATCCACAAATTTGCACTCACATGCCTTCCAAAAATGCCGAGAATGCACCCGTCTAAAGAGGATGATGGTACAGTTCCTAAAGGTGGCTTCAAACATCTACTACACATCTTCCATTGGTCTCGAACCCTCAATGGGAAGTATACTCCAAATCGAGCTAATAAGGTGATGGCCCACTTCCATATACCTAGTGTAACAGAATTGCAATTATCTCAAACAGTTTTCGTAAAGGATGAGGGCGACTCCATTGATGTGTGTTACTCTGACAACAGGAGGGTTTCTGGAGTGATGCAATTAGCACCCTTGCACCTTTGGAAATACAGCACTCAACTCTATGAAAGTCTTTTAATATTTGAAGATCGTTGCTTGCTTATCTTTGAGCGGCCCTTCACGGCCTATGTTGCATGCATGGCGTGCTTCTTAAAGACAGAATTAGATGTCAGAGTATTGCGAGAAAATGGTGTCATCCCAAGCACAAGTTTAGACGACAAGGATGTTTTGCATTTTGTACAAAAATTGAAAACTTTTGTTTCCGGTAAATTCTATATGCCAGAAGAGCTGGCTTTTTTGGAGAAGAACGTGATGGCACATCATAAAAAAAGTGTTAATAGATTAATTGGAGAGTTCAAGAAACGCTACTGCTCCGATACATGGATAATTATCTCCGTCATTGCCGGCATTTTATTGTTTGTCCTTACTTTTATTCAAACCATATATGGTACTCTTAGCTACTACAAACAATGATTGCACTAATTAAGCTAAGTATACACCTATATTTTTACATCATCTTGTATCCTTTTCTTTTTTTCGTAATATAATGTATGGAATTTAAATTATGTGCGGACCAGTGGTTTATTTTTATTCAACTAATTATGTTGTTTGTTGTGACATTCTGTATGTTTTGTAATAAAAATTCAATGTAGTTCATTTGTCATTTTTACCTTTGCTCTCGTTGTACCATATAATTATTTCACCTCACAAACAACTTATTAAACTATACAAGTATGTATGGATCTTTCTTTATGAAAATTGAACTTTTCTTATGAGGACATACAATTCCTCCCGAATCCTGAGTGTTTCTTCAAACTCGATCACTCTGCGTTGATGGTATCATCGTAGGTCAACTTAGCGCCCACGAGTTTGCTATTAAAGGTGAAATCCTTAAAGAAATCCTCCGATGAGGTTTCCTCTCTCTCTCTCTCTCTCTCTCTCTTAATGAAAGTTCTGCAGAGGCTGTAAAGTCGTAGGACTTTTTCATAGCCAGCTACGCTACATATTAAAGGTGAACTTAGTTCCGACGAGTTTGCTATATATTAAAGGTGAACTTTTTCTTCTCTTTCTCTCTCACAATCAATACTTGTAATCTAAACATGATTAGTAACAATTCTTGAGTTTAGTTAAATAATCAATGCTACCTGACTGCATGTGGCTTCTTGTAACAGTCGTGTGTTGCTATCCAACCAATATGATTTGATTTCTGCACCTGAAATCATAATTTATTGTTATTGATCAGGAGTCTATGTAGAGACAAAATATCATTAATTATAATAATATATATCTTAAGTATAGTTACTCAAATAATCAAACCGAAATGAAATAATATTGAAGTATTGATTGCATTGTGGATCTATATTAATTTCAGGAATGAAGCAGATTGAAGAAATTAAAGCCTATCAAAATTTACACCTCACCAATCGCCAAATTATGGATTAGGGGCCGGATCCTATCAGATAACGCTACATTTCCATATAAGGATCTGTCGGGAATTAATAAATAAAGCCTATCAAAATTGTTAAAAAATTTAAGAAAATGGCGAATAGAACTTCAAATAGTGAATTTGTGAACTCTAGTATATTGTATATTATTCAAGCTTGCATTCCAAAGTTTCGTCAAAATGATCCATTATAAAAAATTGAAACATATATACTCTAAGATAATGAGTACTATATATCTTTAGAAAAATATTGTTTCGATATGGCTCGCTGTACTCACCAAGATCTCCTCTCAAAGTACTTTCATGTTTTTATCCTTTTAATGGTGCGTCCTACTTAAAGGATCAGTCAATCCGAATTTGACTGCAAATCAGGTCCAAGCTATATGTGCAAGACTTTGGTGTGTGTGTGTGTGTATGTGTGTGTATAGAGGAGAGCTAGGATTCAGATTTGACAACTTATGAGAAATAAAGTAAATAACACATAACACTCATGAAACTCCCTTCCCAGTACCCTTATTTCATTTCAATGGTAAAATTTGAATACATGTCTTTTCTACAAGAGATAACATCCTTCTCTTATAACAGAGATTATGGCGGCTAGGGCATACCCTTTGCTGCTGATCTACCTTCCTTATTAGTGTACATGTTTTCTTCTATATTTGAAATAATATAAAAGGAAACATAATAAAAGATAAATCTTCCTCCGGCTAGCATAAATGGTAAGTCGTATCAACAAAATTCATTTGGTTCATTGATCAGCTACACAAAACCTTAATTATTGTGAATAATTCTCATTATATACATAATGAGTACTATAGAGGGTATGTGTATGCATGAAAGGAAAGGATCTATTGAGTTGATGCAGTTCTATTTTTATACCAAATTGATTTCCTGCAGCATTTCATTTCACATAAACTGCTTAATTGTATGTACGAAAATATGTCGATAATTAAAAAGTCAACAAATTTGATTTGTTTGATATTAGTAGTTGATATTAGGCTGTCAAACATGTTGTCGTTCAGGAGAACTATGGATGAATCATGGCCCTTGGGTGGGCACGTGATATATTTAATAAATAAAACACGTACAATAATATACAACAATTTCAAATGATATTTCATCCTACATGTATTCTTTATGAAAAAGACTAAACAATTCTTCCGCCACCTAAGGCTAACAAAAGACAAGAACCAATTTTTATTTTAGTGGTAAAGACCATACTTCTATACTTATAATATGAGAAGTCCAAGATTCGAATCTCTAATAGGAGCTCTTTAGCAGGGGCAGACTCAAGATTTTCGTTGGGAGGAGCAAAAAAAATTTCAAATCGGATTTAAATATCTTATTGAATTTAAACCCATTAACTAATTGGATACTCGATAAAAAAAAAATATATTTTGACTTTTATTTTCCAATGCTCTCACTTATAATTTCTGATGTTTAATTTATGATTCTAATTACCAATCATAATTCAATAAATTTATGTTGATTTTAACACTAAATATAATCTAAATTACAAATCAAACACCCAGAGAGAGGTAAAGTCGATAGATCACCACTAAAACTCGACAGCACCCCCCCCCCCCCCCCCCCCTCCCCCCCAAGTCTACTCTAGGTCCTCCCCTACTCTTTAGTGGATATTAAAATAGTTTGATGGTTTAACCCTCAACTTTACTTAAAATAAAAGGATGACAAAAGTTTGAAATACAAATATGTCGAAGTACACCCTCAACTTCCTATAATTAAAATGTGCGCTTAATTATCTAGATATATAATCTATCGACAGCTCTATTAGCATCATTTAAAACAATTTAGAGTCATCCGAAAAAACAAATTTAGTCCGGTACGTTTTGGACTTTTACGAAATCAACGGACAATAGATATATAATTGATTGTCATTTGTCATGGTTGAAATTTACAATATTATATAATAAATAATATATTATTTTCACCAACTGGCATTTTTTTTTAATTCATTTCATGGAATAAAGGGTCAGCTAATTAAATGAGGTCAAATTATTACTATTTTAGATTTTTCTGATTATTTCTCCCACTGGAGGCCAATTAATTGAAGTGGAAACTAACTACGTCAAATTATTACTATTTTAGGTTTTTGATGGTCCAGAATTTTCTGAAAAACAGCGATTTTCAAAAATTCTAAAGAAATAGTAAAAAAATTCCAAAAAAATATAAAATTTGGTCTCCAAACACAATTTAATATGGAGATCAACTTAAACGGTTCGGATCGACGTTTTGAACTTTAAAATTAAAGATATAGACGTGAAGTAAAACATTCGCTTTACTTCACGAAGCACCGTAGCCCAATTCTCTCTCTCTCTATATATATATATATATATATCTATGTATGTATGTATATATTGGTACTGCAATTTACAGTTGCCTAATCCGAGAAAAAAATTTAGTCTCTATAAGTTTTGCATTTTGACGAAAGAAACAAACAATCGAAAATTGAAATAATGTCATAAATGAAGTTGATAATATTATTTAATAAATAATATATCATTTTGTGCAACTTGCCAACTTGCTTTGGTCAAGGAATACAAGGTCAGCTGCAAAGAGGTCAAACTATTAATTCCTATTTTAGACTTTTGTGATTTTTTGTATTAATGAAATTTTTGTTTATCCGTATCGTCTCCACACAATTTTTAAAGCATTAGTACCTATGAACGAAGGTATTTATATCTATGCACGGAAATATTTATAACTATGCACAAAAGTATTTTACGTAAATAATTGTCTCCTCAACTAAATCTTTCAAATTGTTCCCGCAATACTTAATATTTTTTTACAGATGGCACTAGATGATTTTTTAAAGTATTAATATTAAGTATTGAAAGTATTTATACTTGTGCACTTAAGTATTTATATGTATATATATTGTACAAAGTTTAATCTTCAAGTGTTTGTTAATATCAAGTTACACATCAAAGTATTAATATTTTATTTTGCAAGTATTGATATATATGCACTGAAGTAATTATATCTATGAGGTCAACTATTTTTATCATAAGAATGTTGATGCAGAGATACAAGGTCCCCACTACTTCATTGTAAAAAAGTTAACACGGGAGTCATTGGAGGATTAAAAAAAAGATGATCATCATATCAACTTATATATGCAAGTATTAATATCTTACTTTGCAAGTATTAATCTCTTATTTTTCAAGTATTTATATCTATGAAGGTTAATACGAAAACAAATGCAGGGATTGAAAAAGAAGACTATATTATTAGTGGGATCTTAGTACAACATTTCTCTATTGTAGCTATAAGAACAGAGGAGAGACTGGAGTGCGATAATAAATATAATTATTCTAAAATGAATGTGTACTTTGGTTTTGACTGCGTAAGATGAGTTTTCAAGCAAAGAATTTAGAACAAATCAAAGAACTTGTCGCCACAACTTTACATAAATTGTTAAATTTTAATGTAGTCCAAATTAACTGAGACAAGAGCTTTCAAAAAAAAAAAACCAACTCGGTTAAGTATATATTGAATCAAAGGGTTATATTTATGAAATTGAAAATCACAATTGCTAAGTTATTAATTAGATAATTAAACCTCGAAGCACGCAACAAGTCTCAAAATGACAAGGTGCGAATCTCGAAATATGAATACAAGTTGCAAGTCTACAAACAGGAAGACCTATAATTAATTTATGATTCAAAATTTTGTTTGAAATTTCTATGATTTTAATAATTAAAAAGGCTACGAAAGCGGCTTTAAATGAAAACGCCGTTGGTCAATTCATTTGAAGTAAAAAAAAAAAGATAACAGAGCATTAATTTGGTAGTCTCGTTGAGACGTTGACAAATTAAATGCGCAGGATCCTTGAAAAACGGTTTAAAAGGTGAAATTTTTAAGCTTCTTATCGCTTGGGAACTGAGAAGTGCATGCCAGTACATGATTGCTTGTTTTGTTGCTTTAATCTTTTTTCGAGATGTATTTAATTAATTGACAGTGGAGTGAGAATTTTTTTTACAAAACATAATTAATTAAATTAAATTTAGCAAAGGAGTATGATTACTTTTTATTTTACAAAAATAATTGATATCTCACAAACTTATCTATATTACGATCTGTATTTTGTATCAAAACCTGTGTTTGAAACTATTAAATTGGTCGTATTTCATTGAAATATCTATAGAATGTGGTACTGCTGCAAGTTTGTTCTTATTTTGCAGGAATCAGGCGAAATCGAGAAATAATTTGGAATTCATAAATTTTTACACGGCCCGGACAGGATTTTATACTGGCCGTATCAACCTTGACTTAGCCATAGAAGAAACACAGGTACACGGCTCGGACAGGATTTTGTACAGGCCGCGTCAGGCATTTTCGGAAACAGATCCAGAATTTGGAAACAAGGTCTATTGAAGGAAGGTCGGCCAGAAAAGCTTATAAGCGGGATTTCTTGCACCATAGGTATCATTCTGGAGCAGAGACGCATTCTTAGGGTTTTGGATTGGCGGCTATTGCTTGGAGGTGAAGTTGAGAAGCAAATTAAAGACGCGAGTTTTGTTGTAGATCTTCTTCTTCTGTGAGTTTTATCATTATTTCTCATTATCTTATATATTTTATTTGCTTTAGAACTATGCCTGAGTAGATTTCTTTGTTTCTATGATTAATATGTAATCGAATGTTTTATTTTGCATGATAGTTATTGGATTTTTTGTGTTAGAATTTGTGTTTGCTTGATTATGTTTGATTTTAATTGCTTAGATTCAATTGTTTGATTTTTATTGGTTTGGCACTAGATGCATAATCACATCAAAAACATATTTCAACATTTATAATCTCTCAACCAAAACTAAGTACACGAGGTAGGTTTAGTGATCCGAAAGGTGAAACCAAATAGTAGCCGAAATTTGAATATTTTCTCTTATCGACAAATAAAAGGTAACCTTTAGAATACCAAACAAGCAACTAGGTAATTCGGACCAATACAAAAGTTGAGATCTAGAATCCGACGAGGGTAAATATTGCAACTCCATACCACGTTTTATGAACCAACATACGACAGTTGAGGTTTAGGAACATTAGGTCTGGTCAGTAGAACCCTACACAAAGAAACAACGCAAAAAAACAGTAACTGGTGCATTAACTCGAGGCTCACAAGGACCGTGTACGAGAGTAATCAGCCCGTGTAACTGGACACGACCAGTGTAGGAAGCTACACGGCCCGTGTAACTGGATACGGCCCGTGTAAGAAACTACACGGACTGGGTGCCTCGAGGCAGAACTAAGATGAAGTCTAAAACCCTGGGAACACCTTTTTATTATTGATTAAAACCAAGTTAATTTATTTTCTTGCATTTAATTACTGTTATTGAACTGTTTAGAAAACATAAATACCCCAAATTAACCTTTTCAAACTTCTAGTCGTTTACTAATTTAAGTAGAGTATGGTTAACAGTTGAACCATCCCTTGGATCGAACCCTGAATATACTGCTCGATAGAATTGTGCACTTGCAATCTGACTCGAAAGGCGTAACTAAGGTTTAAAAGGTACAGTTTACTGTACTTAAACTTTGTGCATACGAATCTCCAATTCGGTCTCCAAATTTTATCGAAAAACAACGATTTTCAAAAATTCTAAAGAAATAATAAAAAAATTCCAAAAAAATATAAAATTTGGTCTCCAAGCACAATTTAATATGGAGATCAACTTAAACGGTTCGGATCGACGTTTTGAACTTTGAAATTGAAAATATAGACGTGAAGTAAAACATTCGCTTTACTTCGCGAAGCACCGTAGCCCAACTCTCTCTATATATATATATCTATGTATGTATGTATATATATGTATGTATATGTATGTATATATTGGTACTGCAATTTACAGTTGCCTAATCCGAGAAAAAATTTTAGTCTCTATATAAGTTTTGCATTTTGACGAAAGAAACAAACAATCGAAAATTGAAATAATGTAATAGTTGAAGTTGATAATATTATTTAATAAAGAATATATCATTTTGTGCAACTTGCCAACTTGCTTTGGTCAAGGAATACAAGGTCAGCTGCAAAGAGGTCAAACTATTCCTATTTTTTACTTTTGTGATTCTTTTTATTAATGAAATTTTTGTTTATCCGTATCATCTCCACACAATTTTTAAAGCATTAGTACCTATGAACGAAGGTATTTATATCTATGCACGGAAATATTTAGAACTATGCACAAAAGTATTTTACGTAAATAATTGTCTCCTCAACTAAATCTTTCCATTTGTTCCCGCAATACTTAATATTTTTTTACATATGGCACTGGATGATTTTTTAAAGTATTAATATTAAGTATTGAAAGTATTTATACTTATGCACTTAAGTATTTATATGTATATATATATATATTGTACAAAGTTTAATCTTCAAGCGTTTGTTCGTATCAAGTTACACATCAAAGTATTAATATTTTATTTTGCAAGCATTGATATATATATATATATATATATATATATATATATATATATATATATATATATATGCACTGAAGTAATTATACCTATGAGGTCAACTATTTTTGTCATAAGAATGTTGATGCAGAGATACAAGGCCCCCACTACTTCATTGTAAAAATGTTAACACGGAAGTCATTGGAGGATTAAAAAAAAAGATGATCATCATATCAACTTATATATGCAAGTATTAATATCTTACTTTGCAAGTATTAATATCTTATTTTCCAAGTATTTATCTCTATGAAGGTTGATACGAAAACAAATGCAGGGATTGAAAAAGAAGACTATATTATTAGTGGGATCTTAGTACAACATTTCTCTATTGTAGCTACAAGAACAGAGGAGAGACTGGAGTGCGATAATAAATATAATTATTCTAAAAAGAATGTGTACTTTGGTTTTGACTGCGTAAGATGAGTTTTCAAGCAAAGAATTTAGAACAAATTAAAGAACTTGTCGCCACAACTTTACATAAATTGTTAAATTTTAATGTAGTCCAAATTAACTCAGACAAGAGCTTTCAAAAAAAAAAAAAAAACCCAACTCGGTTAAGTATATATTGAATCAAAGGATTATATTTATGAAATTGAAAATCACAATTGGTAAGTTATTAATTAGATAATTAAACCTCGAAGCACGCAGCAAGTGTCAAAATAACAAAGTGCGAATCTCGAAATATGAATACAAGTTGCAAGTCTACAAACAGGAAGACCTATAATTAATTTATGATTCAAAATTTTGTTTGAAATTTCTATGATTTTAATAATTAAAAAGGCTACGAAAGCGGCTTTAAATGAAAACGCCGTAGGTCAATTCATTTGAAGTAAAAAAAAATAGATAACAGAGCATTAATTTGGTAGTCTCGTTGAGACGTTGACAAATTAAATGCGCAGGATCCTTGAAAAACGGTTTAAAAGGTGAAATTTTTAAGCTTCTTATCGCTTGGGAACTGAGAAGTGCATGCCAGTGCATGATTGCTTGTTTTGTTGCTTTAATCTTTTTTCGAGATGTATTTAATTAATTGACAGTAGAGTGAGAATTTTTTTATAAATCATAATTAATTAAATTAAATTTAGCAAAGCAGTATGATTACTTTTTATTTTACAAAAATAATTGATATCTCGCAAACTTATCTATATTTCGATCTGTATTTTGTATCAAAACCTGTGTTTAAAACTATTAAATCGGTTTTATTTCATTGAAATATCTATAGAATGTGGTACTGCTGTAAGTTTGTTCTTATTTTGTAGGAATCAGGCGAAATCGAAAAAGAATCTGGAATTCAGAAATTTTTACACGGCCCAGACAGGATTTTGTACTGGCCGTATCAACCCTGACTTAGCCACAGAAGAAACACAGGCACACGGCTCGGACAAGATTTTTTACAGGCCATGTCAGGCATTTCCGGAAACAGGTCCATAATTTAGAAACAAGGCCTATTGAAGGATGGTCGGACAGAAAAGCTTATAAGTGGGATTTCTTGCACGAGAGGTCTCATTCTGGAGCAGAGAAGCATTCTTAGGGTTTTGGATTGGCGACTATTGCTTGGAGGTGAAGTTGAGAAGCAAAAGACGCGAGTTTTGTTGTAGATCTTCTTCTTCTGTGGGTTTTATCATTATTTCTCATTATCTTATATGTTTTATTTGCTTTAGAACTATGGTTGAGTAGATTTCTTTGTTTCTAGGATTAAAATGTAATCGAATGTTTTATTTTTGCATGATAGTTATTGGATTTTTTTGTGTTAGAATTTGTGTTTGCTTGATTATGCTTGATTTTAATTGCTTAGATTAAATTGTTTGATTTTTATTGGTTTGTCACTAGATGCATAATCACATCTAAAACGCATTTCAACATTTATAATCCCTCAACTAAAACTAAGTACATGAGGTAGGTTTAGTGATCCGAAAGGTGAAACTAAATAGTAGCCGAAAGGTGAATATTTTCTCTTATTGACAGATAAAAGGTAACCTTTAGAATACCAAACAAGCAACTAGATAATTCGGACCAATACGAAAGTTGAGATCTAGAATCCGACGAGGTTAATATTGCAACTCCATACCAAGTTTTATGAACCAACATATGACAGTTGAGGTTTAGGAACATTAGGTCTGGTCAGTAGAACCCTACACAAAGGAACAACACAAAGAAACAGTAACTGGTGCATTAACTCGAGGCTCACACGGACCGTGTACGAGAGTAACCGGCCTGTGTAACTGGACACGACCAATGTAACTGGATACGGCCCGTGTAAGAAACTACACGGACTGGGTGCCTCGAGGCAGAACTAAGATGAAGTCTGAAACCCTGGGAACACCTTTTTATTATTGATTAAAACTAAGTTAATTTATTTTCTTGCATTTAATTACTGTTATTGAACTGTTTAGAAAACATAAATACCCCAAATTAACATTTTCAAACTTCTAGTCGTTTACTAATTTAAGTAGAGTATGGTTAATACTTGTACCATCCCTTGGATCGAGACCTGAATATACTGCTCGATAGAATTGTGCACTTGCAATCTGACTTGCAAGGTGTAACTAAGGTTTAAAAGGTACAGTTTATTGTACTTAAACTTTGTGCATACGATTTTGTCTGAAGAACAATAAGAGATTCGGTCTCCAAATTTTACTTTTTGGAGAGACCGAATTGGAGATTCAGACTCCCTTTATTTTGAATTTTTTGGTGTGGCCGTATGTGTAAACGTATATTTCTTGGGACCGAATTGAGGATTCGGTCTCCCACGTATATTTCTTGGCCAAGTGTGCAAAGAATAGTTATGGGATTTGAAATGAAATAAAGCGTGTGCAGCTCGGATCACACGTGCCAAGCATCCATTCACATGAAACCTTTTTTAATTTTGATTTTAGAGAATTAGAGAATTGTCACACATACAAAACTATAATATGTTTATAGTCATTTCATATTCATAATTAATAATATTAGTAAGATCATGAATTAGAGAATTGTCACACATACAAAACTTTAGAGATATAATTATGATAAATAAAAGTCCGGAGGACCATTTGTTATAACTAAAAAGGTTAGAGGAGCATAAAGCATATATTACTTCTAAATTATATTGGGTTTATAAAGTCACTCACAGACACACACACATATATATACACATTTTTTTCCAATATTTACACTCTAATTTCAATGATATTGGATTCTATAGAATACATTTCGCCAGGTTTCATCTATAAATATTTAAATTAAAGGTCAATGAATGGTTTTATAATAATATTTGACCTCGATTGATGTGTTGTTTGATGGAAGCTTTCCAATGGCATACTCTATTAATTCATGTTGCTTTTGCCTAAACACTCATTAATTCTTGCATGCTTTCAGTACTTATCATACAAAGAAGACTATAATTAAGCAGCTGGCAACAAAACGAAGGTATCATCGATCCTCTTTCTGGCAACAAAATGTTCATCTCTCTATTATCCTCCCTCTCTCTGTTCTAGCCTTCACATATCTCATCCCTATGCACTCTACCGAATTTCGTCTCCCGACCTTGTTCGTGAATTGGAATTTAATACTAATTCTTATTTATCCAAATCGTAATTGGAATACCCAGATCTTAGTGGATCGATCTGTTTGTGAATTGTTTGTGAATTGTTGTGTTAGATTCATATCTATAGTGTGCATATATTTTGTTTTTTCTCTATTTTTAGAGATGATGCATAGTAATTGGTTAGTTTGGACCTGTTATATATGTAGGCGGTTATCCATTAATTACTAATATTTAATTTCCGTTGAATTTGTGTAGATCATTTTAAGATTGAATGATGATTTGATTTCTAGTTTAATTTCGATCTTTACTATCTAATTAAGAGTGGAAAAGTTGGCTCTACTTTTGGTAAATTCATTCTTGAGCTAGCAATTCCCTTACATTAGTTTGACAGATCTGGAAATAGTCCAAATGTATGAAATTAGTGGCTTTTTATTAGGTCTCACAGTGGAAGAAAAACTTGTTCTTCGTCCCTTTCTTAAGGATTATCTCCTAGAACATCATATTGGTATAATGTGTATTTAAGAAACTAAAAAGAATTCCGTACGTTCAAGAACCCTTTATCCGAATTTTGAACACACGATCTCCCAACATAGGGTTATCATGTGCCACTAGACTAAAGACTAGTTCTTTGAATGCTTGACTTAACACTAAATTAATTCTCAAATTTATAAATTTAACATGTAAACACATCACTCGTGAAGTTGATCAGTTTCAACAATTTGAGTTTGAGTTAGTCGTTTGAAGTATATCGGATATGTCTTTAATTAGTTAAGCTTATATATCAAGACTTTAATGGTTCAAAATACTATAGGTGTTTGTATTTAGATTTCCACCAACATGTAATTGCCTTACTCAAATCATCTTGTTCAGTCCAAACTTTTTTCAATATTGAACCGAAGATAAAGTATAAATTTATAGGAAAATAAAGTATAATAAAGAAAAATGGAAGGGACCTTTTCTGACCTTACATATACAATTGTCCAATATATACAGCTCGCTACACGGAGAGACTTCGAATGCGTAGCAAAGGATCTGGGTAGTCTTCTCTTGTAAATCTCCTAAGTTTTCTAATTCACATCCTCAGCATTTGGATCGAGAGCCACAGAGACGAAGACAGGCCTCATCTCCTCTTTGGTACTTATCTCTGCATTTTCTCTCTAATTCTCAACATCATAATTTTTAGTTAATAACACAATTTGGGAAAAAAGAAAAATAGTATTAACATTTATAAGTTGTATTTTACATACTAAAATGTGTGGCTGAAGTAGTATATATCTGATATACTGATTAATTACATATATCAGATTTTATCCCATATTGACCTTTGTTATTTAAGTGGAATTATCTACGAAGTTTTCTTTTAAGTATATATATATAGAGTGAGTCTATGGTACTATGCATATTACGATTTGGCACCGTGCTACGGCTCTATATTTGAGTTGTCAAATCCTAACGGTCGATCCGAACCGTTCATCTTGTTCTCCATATTAATATGTGTTTGGAAACCAAATTTTACATTTTTTGAAATTTTTTTACTATTTTTTTAGATTTATTGAAAATCACTTTTTTTGGATGGTCCAGAATTTTCAGATCAAGTGATTTTCTAAATATCTAAAAAAATAGTAAAAAAATTTCAAAAAATGTAAAATTTGGTTTCCAAACACATATTAATATGGAGAACAAGATGAACGGTTCGGATCGACCGTTAGGATTTGAAAACTCAAATATAGAGCCGTAGCACGGTGCCAACCAGTGATATGCATAGTACCATAGACTCACTCATATATATATATATATATATATATATATATATATATATATATATATATATATATATATATATATATATATATATATATATATGTTGTTTTATCTAGGATGTCAGTGAAACCTTTTCATATATCCGTTTACTTGGTCTATATCGTATTTAATAAAGGGGGTATGATCGAGTAAAAAAAAAATTGTTAATTTAACAATTATGGGCACGGGTAAGAATTTTTTTGTTAACTTATTGAATAAAGATATTGATAAGATTTGTTTCGTACTCATTAGAGGGTAATTAATAAAATAAAATTATCTATGATAATTTTTTTTTGTTGTACGTATAACTATATAATTTTTATTATTATGATTACATTGATTATACAAAATGTTATATAGTATTGTTTTTGTAAATGAGGAGGGATCAAGTTACAACAAGCATTTTTTACATTTTGAAAGTCCAAATCGTCGATCCAAACCGTTAGATGTGATCTCTATAATAAAATGTGCTTGGAGACCAAATTTTACATTTTTTGAAATTTTCTTACTATTTATTAAGATGGGTACAAAATTCAATGGTATGAAGTTGACTAATTTTTCTACCCATCTTAATAAATTGTAAAAAAAATATAAAATATATAAAATTTGGTCTCCAAGCACATTTTATTGTAGAGATCACATGTAACGGTTTGGATCGACGATTTGAACTTTCAAAATGTAGAAAATGCTTGTTGTAACTTGTTGTAACTCAAAAAATGTTGTAACTTGATCCCTCTCTTTGTAAATTATGGTAAAATTAATTTGTCCAACATTTTATATCGTTTTATTTTGATATAAAATTTACATCATTTCAATTAATTAATAATTTACATTTGAAAATAATGTTACAAATATAATAATATTTGTATTTAATATAAATATTTATTTGTAATATTTGTTAATTAAATTATATAAGCTATCAATTTATTTGATAATTAAATATTATTTGTTTGGTAATCCGTTATCTTAATGGATAAGTGTAGGATATGTATAAGGTTAATACTTAACGATAAGGGTAATTGTGTGGATAAGACTAATTTTATATGGATATAAAATACCCTCATCGGTCCGTAGTTTTACCTTTGTAAATTGATTAGTTTTTTACGTGAAAGCGACAAATTATCTAATGAAGCCATAACTTTTAATTAACCTGGCTATGGTTTTGCCATGCTTCTTAATTAGATTAACATCCGTATGTATTAATTAATTCAATATTTAATCATGTTTCACATTATTAATTTCAGAACAGCGTGTTTGTGGATTAATCGAGAAGAGGGTCAGAAATGAGTAATGATTGCCAAGAACTAGTAGATGACATGAATGATTCCCAAATATTAGTAGATAAAATAGATGATTTGCAAGAACCGGTAGATAAGTGGGTTGTGGAGATAGAAGGTCGACTAGAGAACCCGGATAGATTGCTCCAGGCATCAATCACTACTAGAATCCGATTTTATTGCATGCATCAGAAAGTGGCTTGTTGCAAGCGCCTAGCCTTGCAACAAGCCCGAAAAGGCTTGTTGCATGCGCTTACCCTTGCAACAATAACCTTGCAACTGCGTTCCTTACAACTACTAAGTATTTGCAAGGACACCCTTGCAACAACTATTTTCTGACTTGTTGCAAGCGCCTGGCCTTGCAATCACTACGCATGCTAATACTTTCCCAGTTGACCCTGTTTCTAGTATTTGCAAGGCTAACACTCATGGGTCCCACCTGACTATATGCAAGGCTAACACATGTTGGTCCCACCTGACTATATGCAAGGCTAACACTTGTGGGTCCCACTTAACTATTTGCAAGGTTAGCAATGGTACTTTTTGCATGCTCTATTGTTCTTAATATTTGCATTTATATACCAACACAAATAATGACCATAATATTTACAATACATCACCATATTCCCTAATTCTACAATCCTCTCCCTGTACCATTTTGGTACTAATCCGATACCAAGCTAATAATTTTTAAATTTCTCATTTACCATTGAATCAGATTTACATAAACACATTGAAATATAGAGATAAAACATGTAATTAGCAACAATCAACATAATATATTGCATCAAAATACCAAAAAGTATTACAACAATAGTACAACAACATGAGCCTACGTCTTATAGTGCTGAACAACTAGAGTTGAAATTAAAATAGAAGTTGATAGAGCTTGTAAGTAATGAAGTTTTAAGAAGGGATCAAAGTTCAACACAAATCAACTTAAACTCTCCCGCCCAACATCTTTTAACCTGAAGTAAAAAAAAAATATATGAAGTTAGAAAATATGAAAGGGAGTTCTGTGGACTTTCTTATTGTCAAAATAAGGGATTTTGTGTTGGACATACAAAATCACAAACAGCTGTTGCATACTTAAGGTCTTCATCCCATGGGCACTCTGACCAGAAATTCTCAAAATCTTCCTACATGGTACATGTTAACACAAGGTGCAATCAGTTAAAACTAATTCATGTGTGACTCGATTTTAAATAATCAATTAAATTACTACAAAAGCTGAAAAAGAATTAAATTGAAGTCGACTGTTAAAAAGCAGATAAATACTCACAAGTTATAGCCAATATTAAACAAAGCCTTTGTCAAGAAACCAGCAACATTAATCTTCACTCGTAAGCCTGCATGAAAGATGAATTCGTGAAATGTCCAAAATCCAGAAAGCATAAAAGAAGTGCATAAATGATATTCATATTTATTTATTTTTTAAAGAGAAATTTGTTTAGAGAGAAATTGTTAAATTTGCAACAGAGATGCCTTGTTTCAATTCACTATATTCAGACTTCCTGAAAAAAAATTTAAGTATAACCAAAGTATTATGCAAATTCATAAATTAACCTTTGCAAAAGTAGACTTCTAGAAATATGGAAACCAAAACAGTAAATAAATTGTCATTCAGGGACCATTGTGTAAATCAACCAAAACTTTGTAACAACAGAGAAGTTTGAACTTAAGATTGATAGGCACGGATAAAGGTAGTTCATTCTCTAGCAAAGAACTTAAAGTTTGAACTTAGTTCTCAGTTACTTGACACATAATAAGATAATAAAAACCAATTCAGTTTACCCATAGAAATAAAATACCAACATGGATACCTTCAAAACTATAAATTACTTGCTTCTAGCAAAGATGTTGCAAGTATGGGGTCATCACCACCATCAATCAGCATTCTAGCATTCCACATTAATAGCATCTTTACTGACATCTGCCACCCCCCAAAAACCTAATTATCCACCATTTTAAATCAAAATTAAAATTCTAAGTCCACTAAATTACCTTTGTATAGAGGAAATAACTAACGGCATCTAGTGGTGAAACCTAAAATTAAAATAAATAAGTAATTCATTAAATAAATGATGAAAGTGTGCATATGTATCAATTTTTCACTTTTGAATCGAATTTGGAATTAACAGTATGTGCAAAAGCTACGCTCTGATTTGGAATCAATTTTTGGAATCAATTTGGAATCAATTTGGAATCAATTTTTGGAATCAGTTTGGAATCAATTTGGAATTAACAGTATGTGCAAAATCGAATTTGGAATCAATTTTTCACTTTTGAATCGAATTCATTAAACTTACCAACTACGCTCTGATTTGGAATTAACAGTATCTTAGAAATCGTGGTCACTGCTTTGGAATTAACAGTTTTAAATCATAAATCGTGGTCACTGCTTTGAAAATGAAGAACAAAAAAAGTGCTAGAACGTGCCTCTGACAAACCTAACTCAAATATACCTCAATTCCAAAATAGAGTTAAATTTAACAAGAACAGACCTCCAAGAAGTGAACAGAGAGAAGTGGGAGAGGTACCTACGGCCTCATTGGGGTTTGAAAGTAGAAATGTGCTTGGTAACAGTTCCAATACCTCACTAAGCCATGGCCGTCTCCACCAGCTTCTTTGCGCTTCTCACCACCTTGCTTCAGAAATCGTGTAATCGGACCTACGGGGAATTGTAGCCCCGCCTTGCTGCTCTCGGAGGTGGCCTTTGTGACCTTGGTCGCACCGATCACCTAACGCCTTTCCTCTTCCGATCATTTTAGATCTAGGGTTTTCTTTTAAGAGAGAGCCGCTGAAGAGAGAGCGAGAAATGAAAAAAATAGGAGGGAAGTTGAAAAAATTGGGGGAAGGTGAAATTCTCCTGACTCCTGAGAGGGGAGATGAAAACCCTATATCTAAAATGAAAATGAAAAGTTAGGCGGCTGCGTACAGAGAGAAGGGAGAAATGAAAAGTTAGATGTAAATAAAGAATTTATATACTTTGAGGTAACATAATATTAATGTTTAGATCGGACGATGTGATCATCTTTATGCACCAATATTCAAGGATCCTGCATTATCTACCGCTGGATCTAAACAGAAGTATTATATTACCTTAGAGTATTGAGCCTCTTTACTCACAGCTATTCAAAAGGAATAAATCAAGACCATTCTTCACTTATCGGACGGCATAGAAGTTTGATATATACTAATTTGTCTAATGTATGTACAGCAGTACATATAAAAAAATTTCAAAAATTTTATTTTTATTTTTTTTACATATTATATGATCAAATAATACTTATACATGATATTTTTTATAGACTTTCATCATTATATGCACCTTCAAATTTAGAAAATATTTTCGGACCGTTCATTTTCGCGCGGGGAAATCAACGGTCGATCTACAATGAAATCATTCCAAATCTATTTTTAAATGATCAAGGGAGAACATTGAACATAACCAACATAAAAGTTTGAAAGTATGATTATGTATGAGCTTCGATCCAACACGGAGTGTTTATAGCCATACGATGCTTCAATTTTCGATCAACTAGATGGATGGGTAAATAAAAATAAAATTTCATCAAATTTGGATGCATAACAATAAATGCAGTGTTCCTTAATTTAAACGGTTCTGATTGACCAACGGATGACATATTCACGTGCATCTTCATTAACTCACGAAACAAGAGTTAATGTTTCGTGTTCATGTATAGAAGATGTGAGTCATATATACAACATGCATGTAATGCTATATAACTTAAATCTATCAAAATCATTTAATTAAACAATAAATATGTTATAACACTAATCATTGCATAAATTTCATTAATTTAATTTCCATAGCAAAATTTTTTCTAAATTAAAGTAGAATTTTGATTTGAATTGACTAAATTTCACTAAATATTTTCACTTCTATTGACACATGTTGAAGGGGTAAATAATGTTGAAATTCTATAAATTTATAATTATAAGTATGATTTGGTCATATAAACCGTTAAAAATTTGAATATTTTTTAATTGTTTTTATATTATTTGTTGAATAGTATCCACTCCTTAGATAAATTTAAATCTAAATAAACTAAAATTGACATTTTATTTTGACTTTGTAACTATTATTTGGCCATAAAAATATAAAAATATATATATATATATATATTTTAATTTTTTCATAGTATTTGTTATACATGCATTATTTATCAAAACAGTGTCGCTGACCAGTGGAACCCACTTGTCAGCTTCGAATTTTTTTCCTCCCCCCTGTAAAATTTGTTTTATCTCTTCTTTGGACCGAAATTTTTAAATATACCATTTTATAAAAAATGTTAAACCAAAACACCAGTTCTGGCTGTTTTTTACAAAAATCGCATGGCCGCTTCTGAGGGAAGCGGCCACCAGGAGCTGGGCCGCTTCTGAGCGAAGCGGCCAATATATTGGGCCGGATTGAGGCCCAGCGGGGTGGCCGCTTTGGGGGGTAGCGGCCAGGGCCGCTTCCTGGGGTAGAGGGCACCCTGAATACATAAAAAAGGCAGACAGATTCATTTGACATTTGACGGAGAGAGATTCATTTGACGCACAGAGATCATATGCCACTAGTGCCGCTTCAGCTGTAAGTATTTTATTTTCTTTCTTTTTAAAAAAAAATTTAGTATTTATAATTAATTTAATTAATTTTTAAATTTAGGTTTTCTTATACTCATACCAAATGGCTGTTATGGTATCTATTTACACTGGTGGTGAGATTTTAACAGGCCCTAATGGGGTTTATTACAGTATCGGGCCTGTTTCTGTGATACCTGTAATCTCGGGTACTGATTTGTTGGTTCTGAAATCGATTATTTCTTAGAACCTCGGATTGAATCAGGATCGATATGACCTTGATATTCAGGCCAAAATTAGCATGCCCACTGGTTCAGGCCAAACTTGGTTCCAACTTTTTCCTGTTCAGAATGATGGAGTCTGGCAGGTACTGTACAACCAGACAATTAGTTTTTCTGGGGGTGGATACAAGATAATTGAACTCTTTGTGGAGATTAACCGAGTCCAGCGTCCTAACCCCCTTGCAAGGTTAATCCGGGGTGCTATTCGGGCTAATGCCTCAACCTCCTCAAGTCCAGTGTCCCAACCCCCTTTCCAGATTGACATGCCTGAAAGTAGTAATGCCCCAGTTCAGGAGGGCCGACGGTCTACTAGTCGGCCCTCCCGTCGGTCCCGAATCCCTTTGCCGATTGACATGCCTGAGAGTAGTCAAGCCCCAGTTCAGAGGGACCGACCGTCTAATAGTCAGCACTCCCATCGATCCCGAGCCCAGCCTTGTGATCCGGAGGAAATTGAGGAGACGGTGGATCCGGAAATACAAGAGGCAGAGGAAAATTGGGGGGATGTTGATCCTGATTGCATGAGCGATCACAGTGACACAGCAGATACGAGGCCTGTGCTCGGGCAGACAAAAAAATTCAAGGTTGATAAAGGGTTTCGGATAATGGGTCGGGGGGTTGAGCACCCGATTGCAGCTTTCAATGACCTGTCAGGTTTTCAGGAAGCAAATGTGAGGTTATTTGGTAGACATGCAGAGTTTGAAAATGAATTGTCAGAAGGACAAACCTATGATTCAAAGGAGGAAATGAAAGCTGCAATTTACAAGTTTCACATTCTTTGTAATAAAGAGATTAAGAATACGCACAGTGACAAACAACGGATTAGGTTCAAAAGGAGGGCAAAAGCGCAATTTGAAGCAAGCCAGGGTCAACAGTTCTCATGCCGTGTGCACGAGGTATGTTATTTTCATTAAATTATTTTATTTTTGTAATTTTTATTAATTTCAAGCAATGTATTTTTCCTAGTTGATTAACAAACGGTGCGGGAGGTCACAATCTATGACGACGCTCGGTGGATTTGGCAACTGGAACGAGTTTGAGATAACATCCACACAAGAGAAAGTTAATGCATACATGAAAGACGCTTCTGGCCGGTTTACCAAAGCGAATTATAAATACACGGTGGTAATCATGGATGAGAACACGGTTACAT
The DNA here is from genome assembly GCF_964058835.1 of Carex rostrata. NCBI lineage: Eukaryota > Viridiplantae > Streptophyta > Magnoliopsida > Poales > Cyperaceae > Carex > Carex rostrata. Next base: position 11,702,816 of record NC_135929.1, read on the forward strand.
GCACATGCCAGAAGCCGCAATTAAACAGAATACCGTGTTCTCATGTTCTGGCAGTGTGTCGTCTCCGAGGCATTGACCCTGGAAGGTTTGTACATTACTACTACCACATACAAACACTTATCAACACATGGCTGGGTGAATGGCATGTGTATGACAATCAGTCTGATTGGCCGGAAAGTGAAGGCCCGATCCTTGTTCCAAATGACAAAAATATTACCTTGGGTCGAAGGAGAGTTAATAGGATTCCGATGTGGCTTGATTTACTTCATAATAGAAGGAGAGGACATCAGACTCGCCGGGATACACAAGAACAACAAAACAGAGCTGCTCGAGATGCACGAGGTAGTTAACTCATACATTTTTGTTATTCAATTTTCAAGTTGAGAAATAGGAGTAACAATACATTTTTGTTATTAAATTTTCAGGTTGAGAAAGAGGCAAGCAATGTATTTTTATCCGACGGTCAAGTTTAGATTTGTATTAACATGCAGACACCTATTTAGGCAAGCATTACTCGTTTATTGTATTAACATGCAGACACCTATTTAGGCGCACTATTATTGTTTGTTTTGATTTATTTGTGATTTATTTGTTGTTTTATTGTTTGTTTTACAAATCGTTACGTTCGGATTTACTATGACGAAAAATAATGAAAGATAAAAGCAAAATAGTACAATAAATAACAACATAAAAGAAAGATAAGCATCATGATATAACAAATCATAGTATATGACAACACTAGAGTAAAAAAAATACAAAAGCAAACGGTGCGCCGGCTGGAATGATACTATGAACGGTGCGTTTTTTATGTATTCAGGGTGCCCTCTACCCCAGGAAGCGGCCCTGGCCGCTACCCCCCAAAGCGGCCACCCCGCTGGGCCTCAATCCGGCCCAATATATTGGCCGCTTCGCTCAGAAGCGGCCCAGCTCCTGGTGGCCGCTTCCCTCAGAAGCGGCCATGCGAAATTTGGAAAATCCAGCCGAAAATAGTGTTTTGGTTTAACATTTTTTATAAAATGGTATATTTAAAAATATCGGTTCTTTGGATCCTGCTCAATCCGAATGCGTATCCTCTGCATTAACTCAAAAAGGAATCTTTTGAGTTAATGAATCTCAACCGTCTGATTTTAAATGGAGCCAATCTGGCCTCTCCTTATAATATACGTCTCTTTAATATTGGTGCGGATCTAGTCTGTACGAATCTTTAAACAGATCGGATGGTCAGGATTCATTAACTCAAAAGATTCCCTTTTGAGTTAATGCAGAGGATACGAATACGCTCATTCCTCCTCCGTTATTTCTGAAAAAATTCGTCTCCACCTCCGTTCCCTCCTGAAATTTTCACTTTCCCTTAAAATTTCGCTTCCCTCCTGAAATTTTCACTTTCCCTCCTTTTCTCTTCTCCGTAAAGGCTCATACCCGTTTCTCTTCTCCTCCCAAATGTACCCCTCCACTTCTTTTCTCTCCTGACCCCTCAAATTCTCTGTACCTACGCCTCTTTTGTTCTCCATCACATCTAGCAAATAGAGCACAAGAGTTACAGTTGTGAGTTTTCATTTCTAAATTTTGATTTCTTATGGTGACTTCGTGGCTGCCGATTACAGTACTAGCACCAAAAGCGAAGCAAAATAAAACTGAAATTAATCACATGTGCTTCTAATAATCTTAATTGTTTGTTGCTTATCTTTTTCTTCGGTTAATTTTTTTTTCCTTCTTTACTGCTGATTGGTAAAATAGGTGGAAGGCTTAATTTTGTTGTCATTGATTTATGCATTTAAAGTGTTTGATGAAATGCCTGAACCAAAATACTAGAATTTCACAGCCCAATTCTAGAATTTTTATATAGCACCTAGTTCAACTTTCCACTATTTCGCATGAGCAAGGCATAATTTGCAAATCATTTTGGTCGGAAAATGGCATAGTTGAATAAACCAATTGGGGTTTTTGTTTCTCTGTGTAGAACAAAAATGTACAACTGATATTATCTTCCATATCAGTATCAGGAAGAGGTGTGTTTCATAAGCGGAAGGGCAAATCTATGAAGGAAAAGGATTACAAATTTGCTTCACCATTAGACATTGTGTAGACATTAAAAGACTTCTCCATTAATTATTATTAGTTCTTGTTCTGAGTTTAAAATAGAAAATAAAATTATGATGGGTATATATCTAAATTTCTTTACTATTTATTTGGTTCTAGTTACCTTGATCCAACAGAAGAGAATTATAATTGGGAATACTTAACCATGCCTTTTCCATTGCACCAGAAACTGTAGGGGTGTTGTTTGCTAGCAACAAAATGAAACAATATTGTTGGTTAAATATGAATTCTTGGGATCAAGTTGCAAACAAATGCAACAGATAGGATTTATTCTGCAATAGGATTCTACTTTAGTTGACCATTAAAAAAAGTTACTTAGATCATAGTTTCATATATCATGATATTATATATTTGATACATTCTTGAATTCAGAGAGCACATGGAAAACCATGCTTGAATGATGTAACTGACGGGGGGTACATGAAGACAAACAACCTTATATATTGTTATAAATCATTTTTCTTCTCGGAAATTTGTACAAAGTTTGTACAATTATTTTTGTTTCTCATTTATTTTGGAGTGTTTGTTCTAAATGCAAAAATTGAAATCATCAAAGTATTTAATTCTTATATATTGTTATTATTTATGTTGTTGTGATTCATAATAAAAAATATCATTAAAAAGGAGATATCAGATAAACAGAAATGAATATGTTTCCAAGAACTAAACAATTGCAAGGGTGGGCCTATGCAATTAAACAAAAACAGTCAGTTCAAGCTTTTGCATGCACAAGTGGATAAGTAGTTGCAAGGACCTTCAATAAAATATAATATAAACAATGGAGTAAAGTAGTTGCATGGGCATGTAGTTAAGTAGTTGCAAGGCCGGTTAATAAAATATAATATCTATCATGTGTTTGAGTTGTTGCATGGGCATGGGGTTGAGTTGTTGCAAGAAACTCTAATTAATTATAATATCTGACCTTCAAAACATAATTGCAAGGGTAGATAGAAAATAGTTGCATGGTTGCACATCACACATTTGCAAGCGATAGGTGTTGCAAGGGTCTACCCTTGCAATAAGTTTGAGGAATCCAGAAACGCCATTTCTGTTGCAAGGGCCGTCCTTGCCTTGCAACAAACTGGACCTACGCATGCAATAAACCCAGATTCTAGTAGTGAATGGATGGCAACATTGAAAAATATCCATCAATATTTGGTAATTGGAAACATTGGGATGATTTTGGGACCTCTTTCATTCCTGAAACCATAAAGTGGCGATTTGTTGCATGTATGACGCACTGGTTTGGTCTCAACTTAAAATCATACTTTGAATACATGCAAGGGAAGGTAGATCGAGCCTGGAGCCACTATTGTGGAGTCGATGAACAATTTCATACTGCTGAAAATAGCAAACGTTTCATAGAACATCTACTGATCAGTAGTTGCTTCTTAATACTTGTGATGGTTTACGCAACAGACAATGAAGGGTACAGAAAGTTTATTTTGGATGAAATAGCTAACCAAACTAGTTTTCCAAAACGTCTAACGCATAGAGACTTTGAAAATTTATTTAATTTTTTACAAGATAAAACGAAGATCCAACTTTACATGATAACCATGAACTACCAAATACCTTGGTTTGTTCTCGAAGCCATATGTACAGAGCTTTCCAACATAGGCAACCTTTTAGATATCCCAATCCACAAATTCGCACTCACATGCCTTCCACCATTTCCGAGGATGCACCCGTCTAAAGAGGATGATGGTACAGTTCCTGAAGGTGGCTTCAAACATCTACTACACATCTTCCATTGGTCTCGAACCCTCAACGGGAAGTATACTATAAATCCAGCTAATAAGGGGATGGGCCAATTCCATATACCTAGTGTAACAGAATTGCAATTATCTCAAACTGTTTTCGTAAAGGATGAGGGCGGCTCCATTGATGTGCGTTACTCTGACAACAGGAGGGTTTCCGGAGTGATGCAATTAGCACCCTTGCACTTTTTGAAATACAGCACTCAACTCTATGAAAGTCTTTTAATATTTGAAAATCGTTGCTGGCTTATGTTTGAGCGGACCTTCACGGCCTATGTTTTATGCATGGCGTGCTTCTTAAAGACAGAATCAGATGTCAGAGTATTGCGAGAAAATGGTGTCATCCCAAGCACAAGTTTAGACGACAAGGATGTTTTGCGTTTTGTACAAAAAATGAAAACTTTTATTTCGAGTGATCTCTATATGCCAGATGAGCTAGTTTTTTTGGAGAAGAAGGTGATGGCACATCATAAAAAAAGTGTCTATAGATGTATTGGAGAGTTCAACAAACGCTACTGCTCCAATAGATGGATAATTATCTCCGTCATCGCTGGCATCGTATTGTTTATCCTTACTTTTATTCAAACCGTACTTTCTTTTATTCAAACCAAATATAGTGTGCTTAGCTACAAACAACAATGATTGCGCTAAGCGAAGTTTGCACCTATATTTATACATCATCTTTGTATCCTTAATTTTTTTTTTTTCATAATATCATGTATGCAATTTAAATTGGGTGCCAACCGGTGGTTTATCTTTGTAATTTTTTTTTTCAATGTAATTCATTTGTCATTTTTTAATTATGTGCCTATGTGCGACAATGTGTGATTTTTACCATTGCTCTCGTTGTACAATATTATTTCACCTAATAAACAACTTATTCAACTATACAAATTTATGTATGGATCTTTCTTTATTAAAATTGAACTATTCTTATGAGAACATACAATTCCTCCGAATCATGAGTGTTTCTCCAAAAGTTCTAATATGGTAAAAAAATTAATTAATTTACTAACATACCAATTAATTAATAATCTATAATTTATTAAATCTATGCTTTAAGCAAACCAAGACCTTTCTACACAATTTAATTTACACCCATGCCAATGGTCAATAAATCTATGCTTTAAGCTATCCAAAATTTTAATTTTGAAATGAATAAAAAAAAAAAACTGGTGACCGAGGCCTTATTTTAGTTTTATCAAGGACTGGTGCTTAGCCACTCCTATGATTTTAACTTTTTTAATTATATATATTAAAATTTGATTGAAATTTTTATTTTTATTTTTATATAGTTCAATACCTCTCACGTTATACCAAAACCCAAAATCTACGGTTGCAATTCTAATGTAGAGACAGCTAATTAAAACCCCCAACCGGAATGGAAATCCATACTGTGCTCCATTTAATTGTAATTAACTTATAAATTATTTAAGGCCCATTACTGGGCCCAGCCCATTTCTACCTACCATGAATTCTCTCCGTCATCGCTGGCATCTTATTGTTTTCCTTACTTTTATTCAAACCATATATGGTACGCTTAGCTCCTACAAACAATGATTGCACTTATAAGTTAAGTATACACCTATATTTTTACATCATCTTGTATCCTTTTTTTTTTTTTTTTTCATAATATCATGTATGCAATTTAAATTATGTGCGCACCGGTGGTTTATTTTTATTCAACTAATTATGTTGTTTGTTGTGACATTATGTATGTTTTGTAAAAAAAATTCAATGTAGTTCATTTGTCATTTTTACCTTTGCTCTCGTTGTACCATATAATTATTTCACCTCACAAACAACTTATTAAACTATACAAGTATGTATGGATCGTTCTTTATGAAAATTGAACTTTTCTATGAGGACATACAACTCCTCCCGAATCCTGAGTGTTTCTTCAAACTCACTCTGCGTCAATGGTATCATCGTAGGTCAACTTAGCGCCCACGAGTTTGTTATATTAAAGGTGAAATCCTTAAAGAAACCCTCCGATGAGGTTTGCTCTCTCTCTCTCTCTCGATGAAAGTTCTACAGAGGCTTCTCTTTCTCTGTCACAATCAATACTTGTAATCTAAACATGATTAGTAACAATTCTTGAGTTTAGTTAAATAATCAATGCTAGCTGACTGCCTATGGCTTCTTGTAACAGTCTTGTGTTGCTATCCAACAAATATGATTTGATTTCTTGGACTGCCTTACCTGCACCTGAGATCATAATTTATTGTTATTGATCAGGAGTCTATGTAGAGACAAAATATCATTAACAAATTATTGGTATGTATATGCAATTTAATAAATTAATGAGTAAGGCTACGGTGTTATGGGTTGCATAGAGGGTCTCTATGCAACGGCTCAATATTCGAGTTTTTAAAATTCTAACGATCGATCCAAACCATTCAACATGATCTACATATGAATATGTACTTGCTAACTAAATTTTATATTTTTTAGAATTTTTTTACTATTTTTTTAGATAGGTAGAGAATAACTTGATCTAAAAAATTATACACCATTCAGATATTTGATTTTTTACCTATCTAAAAAATTGCTGAAAAATGTAAAATTTGGTTTGCAAGTACATATTCATCTGGAGATCATGTTAAACGGTTCGGATTGACCGTTATGATTTTGAAAACTTGAATATTGAGCCGTTGCATAGCCTTACTCTAAATTAATTTAATAATATATAGTATATTTGTTGTGATTTAGAATGTAAATGGTCGAATATAGATAGTTACGGATAGTTAAAAGTCTTACTGTATCCTTATCTATTATAAATTTTTGGATATAAATACGAATATGAATAATCTTGAATACGGATACAGATTGAATAATTTAAGTAATTTTTCGGATTCGAATCCGGACAAAATCGGATAACATCCGATCCATTTACACCCCTAGGATTAGGGATGTTCAAACGATCGGTTCAGTTAAAACCTAACTAAAATAACTAAACCAAACTAAACCAATTAATGTCATTATTAATAAAAATTACACATGTTCATACACAAGTTGTTCAATTCCATATAAAATATGCAGATATTCTAAAATATTTGAACTAAAATAAAAGAAGAGGAGGGTTCCAATGCCTCATGGTTTTCATACCTCATCATACCTCATATAGTATATTTTTGTTTTTAAGGTTCAAATTGACGATCCGAACCGTTCAACATCATTTCCATACTAAAATATGTTTGGGGATGAAATTTTATTATTTTTGCAAATTTTTTACTATTTTTTAAGATAGGTACAAAATCACTGTATCTGGACCGTTCAAAAGTTGTGATTTTCTACTTATCTAAAAAAAAATAGTAATTTCCAAAAATTATCAAATTTCATCCCCAAGCATATTTTAGTATGTAAATGATGTTGAATGGTTCGGATTGACGATTTGGACTTTGAAAACGAAGATATATAATATGAGGTATGATGAGGTATGAAAGCCATGAGGCATTGGAACCCTCCTCATAAAAGAAAGGAACCAATGATTAAACCAAACATAATATAAATCATACTTGAACAATATAATTCAGTCAGTTCAGTTTAGCCGATTTTGAAAAGTCTAAACCGAACCGATCCATTTAACCTAAAATAATTCAAAAATTCAACCAAACTGATCTATTTGAACCGAAAAGCGGAACCATTTAAACCAAAACTTTTCGATTTAGTTGAAAACCAAACAAACCAAACAAACCAAACCGAAGCGGCTGAGAGTAAATCTCAAACCGTAAAGTGAAGATAATCTTTTGCACGTATTGGAGAGGATACTGATCCGTTGTCCAAATTTTAGTGTTGCTCGTATGTCCTTGTAATTTAATTTTATAATTTGTTAAAATATATTTAGAAAAGTTGGGTCACATTATTAAATTGTGATTTTTAATGTGAAATAATTATTCGGAATTCGAAAAAGTAATTAGAAGAAAGTTAGAGTGTGATGTGTTCACCAGAAAAGTTTGACAAGTACAACTAAAAAAATCTATTGAATTGGCTTCAAACGATAAATTCAAACCGTTGAAATTTACTTGCTTCACAAGTAATACGTGTACATGCAAAATTTTGAAAGTTTTTAATTTATTTAGTATAATATCAAACGGTAAAAAAAATAAACTTTTTATAATTTATTTAGTACAATATCATTTTTTTTAACGCTTGATTTTGTACTAAATGAATTAAAAAAATTTTAAATTTTGCATGTACAAGCATCAGTCGTGTAGTATATGAGTTTCAAATTTTCAATGGTTTTGATTCATTATTTGAAACTAATTCAATAGATTTTTTAAATTATGCTCATCAAATCTTCTCAGTGAGCACTACACAACCTAAATTTGCTCCAAATAATTATCTGTCAGTAGAAATTTGTTACAAATTTCTATTTTATTTGCACTGCTTCAGTTAATGTGAAACTTAAAAGTGTATAGTAAGTTTGTATATGATTTTTTAAATTCAATTCGATACGTTGGTGGTTGATTGGAGTTAGTCACTTGTCAGTAAAACACAATATTTAGTTCTTAGTTAGTGTTTATTGGTCTGAAACAAAGCCCTTGATGTTCCGGTCTGGACAATAGCAGCCCAGAATCCGTATCACCTCAGGTACCTGAGGTACAAGCTATAAATCTGGATCGTTCTTTGCATGTGGCACGAATCGCAAAGTAGACTCTAAAGTTTTAACTGGCTCCGGATTGAGTTTGGCTCAACTGGATTAATCTGGGTCGTCCATTTTTTTTTAATTGTACCACAGGTACCTGGGGGGACACGGACTCAGCAGCTCAGTGACCACCCTCTAAATACACCATATAAATATTTTGACGAGAAGGGTTTAATGTGTTATTTTTTTTATATTTCATCATACTTTATATTTTATATTTTTATTTTTGAAATTTAAATTGTTAATCTAAACCGTTAAATATGATATTCATATTAAAATATGTTTGGAGATCAAATTTTATAATTTTGGAAACTCTTACTATTGTTTTAAATAAGTATAAAATCATTGTTTTTTAATGGTCCATAAACAATATTTTTTTACCTATCTTAAATATAAATAAATTTCTAAAAATTATAAATTTCATTCTCAAGTATATTTTAGTATGGATATCATGTTGAGTGGTTCAGATTAACAATTTAGATTTTGAAAATGAATATATTAAATATAAGACATAATGAACGATAAAAAATATGAGGTATTGGAACTCTGCCCTATTTTGCTGAAAAAAATTTAGTTAACATCTCAATTAATCAGAATTAAACAAACATCACCCATTTCTTCAAATTTTAATTTTTACCAATCACGTATACCCAGTCCGCGCATCAATTTTTTTGGTGCACAAACTAGATATGCGCACCAAATTAATTTTTTTATTATTTGGTGCACACCGTCAGTATGTGCACCAAATATTTTTTTTTAGTTATGTTCTAAGTTGTTTGAAATTTTTGGTCTAATTTTTTTTATGTTCTATTATATTTTGTTTTGTTGTATTTAGAATTATATGTACACATAAAATTTGACGGTGAAATTATAGAAAATAAAATTAACTTATTTAACAAATAAAATTTTGGACTAAATTTAAACTAAAATTACTACAACAAATTATACGCACAATTCGATCAACGTTTTATACTACAAATTATGTGGAGAATAGAAAAAAAATTTAGTCCAAAAATTTCAAACAATTTAGAACAGAACTAAAATATATGTATATATGGTGCGCATACTAAGAATGCGCAACAAGTAATAAAAAAACCAAAAAAATAATAAAAAGTCAAATTTGATGCGAATACCCAGTTAGCGCATTAAAAAAATTGGTGCACAGACTAGGTATGTGTGGTGGTTTTGATAAGTTAGATCTTTATCTTTCGATTAAAATAAAAAAATAAAATAATGTGTTTTCAAAAGCAGGACAATTGTCAACCGTTGTTTTAATTAAAATATGCAAGTATGCAATTCGAAGTTTATGATAAAAAAACTGTATGGAGAACATTCGAATGGAGAGTGCAGAAATAGTTATCTAGATGTATATATTTAATTATTATTTTAAAAAGTAGGAATGAACAATTTTTTTTTAAATATTCAAAAATTATCTTCGTTGTTGCTATCGTCGCTTTCATTGAACTAAATCAGTCTAATGATAAATCATTACAATACTTTAAATTATAAAGTCTTTAAACTGAACTGCATTGTTATTAAATTAAAACATAACTTCCGTATATTGTTTAATTCGATTGGAACCGGTTCATGATACCTTAATTATTAAATTTTCTAATTTTTATTGCTTTCATTATAATTTTTTGGGTTTAACATTTAGTCGATATCTATTTAAATAAACTAAATCTAACTTTATTAACACTGTGCTTAAGGGTATTAACTGGTACGATAAGGGTTGGGTGGAAGCATTTTTATACTCGTATCCGTTACAAATTGTCCTTACCCGCATTCTATCCTTACCCACTACAAATTATCTTATTTGTACCCTACCCTTACCCGTTATGGTTGTCGGATAATGAAATAGTAGTGGGTAAATAACAAGTAATCCTAATATTATAATAATTTTATTATTTATTAAATAAAATATTAAAACATATACATTAATTTCACATATATATAGTATTTTATTGAAAAAAATTATGATCATGCTAAGCGCAAATAAACTAATTAAAGTACTCTTTTCAATGCTTATTAATATATATTTTGTATTTTTTTCTTTATAATTACCCGATCGGGTAATGGGTACGAAATATGCTTTACTCGTACCCTTACCTGTTTAGATAACGAAAAAAAACTTTACGGTACGCATACACAATAAAATTACGAAAAAAAAGATCTTACCCGTATCCGTCTTATTGGATACGGTACAAATTGGATAAATGGATAAAAGAGTGCCATTGACACCCCTAACTGTACTCCAGAAGGACTGAAGGGGTAACAAAATATTTCTCTTTCGATCTGAACCGTTTGTTCAGAATTTGGACCAATTTGTTTGGAGGTAAAATGCACAGGTTCCTTTTTAATATTTGTGTGGATTTATATCAGATGGTCCAGATCTAAATTATTATTTGATTTAGACAAAAATTATATGTTACCTTAGATGATATGAATTCAGGAGAGGGGTGAGGTGAACAGGTCAGTCTCTGTTTACTTGTTTGAGAAGAAGAAGAAAATAAACTCTATATACAGTTTCATAACTTTCAAATTAGAGTATAGATGAATTATAATTTTAAATCATCGATCTTCACGTACATGAAATTTCTCGAACAAATTAAGTTAAGTAAATCATAGAAAAAGACAATAATAATATATATCAAGGCGCCAGTTCTGCTTCAGTGTTGTAAATAATAGTATGCAACAAATCAAACCGAATCAAACCTACTCTAGTTTGAGTTTGATTTGAATAAGATTCGAACTGAACTGGATTTGATTTGTTTCGAATCGAACTAATTGCCAACTACATATTTTTCGAATCGAAATACGAACTATTTTTTTTAGCAGCCATAATTATACTGGTAGTTTATACATTAATTTTCTTCTCGCGGGACAATGCACACAATTGCCACTACGGTACTCAAAAAAGAGCTGCAGTGTGACATCAAAATATGAAATGAGTGTTTTTAAATTGAAAAATTGTTTATGAAAAAATATATCACAACAAATAATCATAAAAAGAGGATTAAGTACAAGAACTGAAATATGCAGTAAAATAAGTAATTGTACAAGAATTGAGTATTTTGAGAGCCATGGAGCGTCGGCTAGGTTAAATTATGACTCTCTATCTTGAATTCTAATTTCATCAGGTAAATGAACGGCCGATGTTATTATGAGATTTAAACCATAAAAGTTCGCGAACCCATGCATTTCGATCGAACCAGACCTAGTTTGAATTTGGTTTGAATTTATTTCGAACCGAACCTGATTTGGTTCGTTTCAGTTCAAACTAATTTTGAATCAAATTAACTCGAATCAAACCCGAATCAAACTCGAATTGAATCACGAACTACAAATTTTTTTTTACAGACACATATGTGAATAAGGAGACTTAGTTCTTTTCTTGGATCCCATTTACATGGAATATATATATTGCTAGGTTTCTTTAACTAACTAAGATGCATTGTCTAATTGGAGTGAGAAAAAGGCAGGGAGAGAATCCGTATGTACTATATATCTTCAAGCAATACCAACCCTACTTGCTTTACCTTAGAATATATTAATGCCTTTGCTTGTGAAGTAGGTTAGGGACATATTACAGTTAATTACTATATAAGATTGACAACCTTACCTAGGTGTTTTATCGTACTCTAATAAAATAAACAACGAAGACAGTTGTCCTCTCCTCTTGGTACTTCTCTCTACATATTTTTCTATCTAATTATAAGCATATTTTATTTAAGAGAAGGGTTTAGGGTCAAATGCCTCTATTTTTTTTTGCCTCCATTATGCCTTCATTTTTTAAAACTTTAATAATATAAAATTTTAAACTTAAAATTCAAAATTAGATGTGATCTATGTTATTTTCTCTATGTGCTCGTAAAAAATTATCACATTTTAATTTTGTTTTTATGTGAATCAATAAGTTGAAAAATCAACGTCTAGAAATTATCCATATTAGTATGTTTTTTTACAAGCTCTTGATGACAACCAAAAGAAAATTGAAATGCCATAATTTTTTTACATGTACATAGATAAAATAATGTAGATAGATCATATCCAACAGTTTTATTTTCACTTTTAAGTTTTAAATTTTGAATTATTAAAGTTCAAAAAAATAGAGGCATTTGAACCCTCTTTATTTGATACTAATTCTTATTTTTCCCAAATCGTAATCTTAGTGGATCGATCTGTTTGTGTATTGTTGTGAATTCATATCCATAGTGTGCATATATTTTGTTTTTTTTCTCTATTTTTAGAGATGATGCATAGTAATTGGCCTATTTTGGACCTGTTATGTAGGCGTTTATCCATTAATTACTAATATTTAATTTCCGTTGAATCTGTGTAGATCATTTTAAGATTGAATGATGATTTGATTTCTAGTTTAATTAATTTCAATCTTTAGTATCTAATTAAGAGTGGAAAAGCTGGCTCTACTTTTGGTAAATTCATTCTTGCGCATGCAATTCCCTTGCATTAGTTTGACAGATCTGGAAATAGTCCAAATGTATGAAATTAGTGGCTTTTTGTTAGGTCTCACAGTGGAAGAAAAAGATTATCTCCTAGAACATCATATTGATATAATGTGTATTCAAGAAACCAAAAAGGATTCCGTTCTAGAACCCTTTATCCGAATTTTGAACACACGATTTCCCAACATAGGGTTATCATGTGCCACTAGATTAAATGCTCATTCTTTGAATGCTTGACTTAACACTAAATTAATTCTCAAATTTATAAATTTGACATGTAAACACATGTATTACTCGTGAAGTTGATCGGTTTCAACGATTTGAGTTAGTCATTTGAAGTATATCTGATATGCCTTTTAGTTAAGCTTATCAAGACTTTAATGGTTCAAAATACTATAGGTGTTTGTATTTAGATTTCCACCAACGTGTAATTGCTTTACTCAAATCATCTTGTTCAGACCAAACTTTTTTCAATATTGAACCGAAGATAGAGTATAATATAGGAAAATGAAGTATAATAAAGAAAAATGTAAGGGACCTTTTCTGACCCTACATATACAATTGTCCAATATATACAGCTCGCTACACGGAGAGACTTCGAATGCATAGCAGAGGAGATCTGGGTAGTCTTCTCTTGTAAATCTCCTAAGTTTTCTAATTCACATCCTCAGCATTTGGATCGAGAGCCACAGAGACGAAGACAGGCCTCCTCTCCTCTTAATTTGGTACTTAATTATCTCTGCATTTTCTCTCTAATTCTCAGCATCATAATTTTTAGTTAATAACACAATTTGGGAAAAAAAAATAGTATTAACATTTATAAGTTGTATTTTACATACTAAAATGTGGCTGAAGTAGTATATATCTGATATACTGATTAATTACATATATCAGATTTTATCTCATATTGACCTTTGTTATTTAAGTGGAATTATCTACGAAGTTTTCTTTTAAGTATATATATATATAGATGGGCTATGGTGCATTGCAATGCATAGGCTATGGTGTGCATTGGACCATAAATCACCGATTCAAAGTCCAAATAACCGATCCAAACCGTTCATCTTGTTCTCCATATTAATATGTGCTTGGAGACCAAATTTTACATTTTTTGGAATTTTTTTACTATTTTATTAAGCCACTTTGAAAATCGCTGATCCAACGGTGACTGTTTGGAACAGTAAAATCAGAAGCCACCGTTGGATCAGCGATTTTCAAAGTGGCTTAATAAATAGTAAAAAAATTCCAAAAAATGTAAAATTTGATATCCAAGCACATATTAATATGGAGAACAAGATGAACGGTTTGGATCGGTCATTTGGACTTTGAATCGGTGATTTATGGTCCAATGCACACCATAGCCTATGCATTGCAATGCACCATAGCCCATCTCTCTCTCTCTCTCTCTCTCTATATATATATATATATATGAGATGGGCTATGGTGCATTGCAATGCACCAACCCTCTTATGCATTGCACTATAATCACGGATTTGAAGTCCAAACGACCGATCCGAACCGTTAGATGTTTAATCCATATTGAAATGTACTTGGAGACCAAATTTTACATTTTTTGGAATTTTTTTACTATTTATTAAGTATTTTGGAAAATTGCTGTTTTGCTGTGAACAGTAAAAAACAGTAAAATTTTCTGGACCATCAGATCAGCGACTTTCAAAATTGCTTAATAAATAGTAAAAAAATTCCAAAAAATATAAAATTTGGTCCCCAAGCACATATTAATGTGAAGAACAAGATGAACGGTTCAGATTGGTCGTTTGGACTTTAAATCCATGATTAATAGTGCAATGCATAAGAGGGTTGGTGCATTGCAATGCACCATAGCCCATCTATATATATATATATATATATATATATATATGTTGTTTTATCTAGGATGTCAGTGAAACCTTTTCATATATCTGTTTACTTGGTCCATATCGTATTTGATAAAAGGGGTATGATCGAGTAAAAAAAAATCGTTAATTTAACAATTATGGGCACGGGTAAGAATTTTTTTTGTTAACTTATCGAATAAAGATATTGATAAGATTTGTTTCGTACTCATTAGAGGGTAATTAATAAAATAAAATTATCTATGATAAATTTTTTTTGTTGTACGTATAACTATATAATTTTTATTATTATGATTACATTGATTATACAAAATGGAGTATGGCTAATATAACATCAGTGTCATTTCAGTCTATATAACATCAACTCCAAAACCTATCAAATCGAGTTCAGATGGTGAATCCAAACCGTTCAAACCAATTTACTTTATGAGTGATGCGTTTATATGCAAACTTTTTATATTTTCAAGTTATTTTAGTATCAAATCAAGCGGTAAAAAAATTGAAAAATGAATGTATTAAAATTAACTTAAAAACTCAAACATTTGACCGCTTGACTTGATATCAAATAAACTCAAAAACTTATAAATTTTACATGTAAACACACAACTAATGAAGTAGATCGGTTTGAATTCACCATTTGAACTCGATTTGATAGGTTTATTTGGAGTTGGTGTTATATAAACTGAAATGACACTGATATTATATTAGCCATACTCTACAAAATGTTATATACTATTGTTTTTGTAAATTATGGTAAAATTAATTTGTCCAACATTTCATATCGTTTTATTTTGATATAAAATTTACATCATTTCAATTAATTAATAATTTACATTTTAAAATAATGTTATATATATAAAGATAATAATGTTTGTATTTAATATAAATATTTATTTGTTATATTTGTTAATTAAATTATATAAGCTATCAATTTATTTGATAATTATATATCATTTGTTTGGTTATCTGTTATCTTAATGGATAAATGTAGGATATGTGTAAGGTTAATTAATACGTAACGATATAAGGGTAATTGTGTGGATAAGACTAAAAAACCTTTATAAATTGATTAGTTTTTTCACGTGAAAGCGACAAATTATCTAATGAAGCCATAACTTTTAATTAACCTGGATATGGTTTTGCCATGCTTCTTAGATTAACATCGATCCGTATGTATTAATTCAATATTTAATCACGTTTCACATTATTTCAGAACAGCTTGTTTGTGGATTAATCGACAAATGAATGATTTGCAAGAACCGGTAGATAAGTGGGTTGTGGAGATAGAAGGTCGACTAGGGAACCCGGATAGATTCCTCCGGGCATCAATGGATGGCAACATTGAAAATTGTCCATCAATATTTGGTAATTGGCAAAGTTGGGATGATTTTGGGGCCTCTTTCATTCCTGAAACAAATAAGTGGCAATTTGTTGCATGTATGACGCACTGGTTTGGTCTCAACTTAAAATCATACTATGAATACATGCAAGGGAAGGTAGATCGAGCCTGGAGCTACTATCATGGGGTCGATGAACAATTTCATACTGCTGAAAATAGCAAACGTTTCATAGAACACCTACTGGTCAGTAGTTGCTTCTTAATACTTGTGATGGTTTACGTAACAGACAATGAAGGGCACAGAAAGGTTATTTTGGATGAAATAGCTAAGAAAACTAGTTTTCCAAAATGTCAAACGGAAACAGACTTTGGAAATTTATTTAACTTTAATCATAATATAGAGAAGATCCGACTTTACATGATAACCATGAACTACCAAATACCTTGGTTTGTTCTCGAAGCCGTATGTACAGAGCTTTCCAACATACGCAACCTTTTAAATACCCCAATCCACAAATTTGCAATCACATGCCTTCCAAAAATTCCGAGAATGGACCCGTCCAAAAATTCCGAGAATGGTACACTTCCTGAAGGTGGCTTCAAACATCTACTACACATCTTCCATTGGTCTCGAACCCTCAATGGGAAGTATACTATAAATCCAGATGATGATAAGGCGATGCGCGAATTCCATATACCTAGTGTAACTGAATTGCAATTATCTCAAACTGTTTTCGTAAAGGATGAGGGCGGCTCCGTTGATGTGTGTTACTCTGACAACAGGAGGGTTTCTGGAGTGATGCGATTGGCACCGTTGCACCTTTTGGATTTCAGCACTCAACTCTATGAAAGTCTTTTAAGATTTGAAAATCATTGCTGGCTTCCGTTGGAGGTGACCTTCACGGCCTATGTTGCATGCATGGCATGCTTCTTAAAGACAGAATCAGATGTCAGAGTATTGCGAGAAAAGGGTATCATCCCAGGCACAAGTTTTGATGACAAGGATGTTTTGCGTTTTGTACAAAAAATGAAAACTTTTATTGCCGGTAATCTCACTATGCCACGTGAGCTGGTTGTTTTGGAGGAGAATGTGATGGCACATCATAAAAGAAGTGTCTATAGATTAATTGGAGAGTTCAAGAAACGCTACTGCTCCAATACATGGATAATTATCTCCGTCATCGCCGGCATCTTATTGTTTGTCCTTACTTTTATTCAAGCCTTATATGGTACGCTTAGCTACTACAAACAATCTTAGCTACTACAAACAATGATTGCACTAAGCTAAGTATACACCTATATTTTTACATCATCTTGTATCCTTTTCTTTTTTTCATAATATCATGTATGCAATTTAAATTATGTGCAGACCGGTGGTTTATTTTTATTCAAATAGTTATGTTGTTTTGTTGTGACATTCTGTATGTTTTGTAATAAAAATTCATTGTAGTTCATTTGTCATTTTTACCTTTGCTCTCGTTGTACCATATTAATTATTTCACCTCACAAACAACTTATTAAACTATACAAGTATGTATGGATCTTTCTTTATGAAAATTGAATTTTTCTTATGAGGACATGCAACTCCTCCCGAATCCTGAGTGTTTCTTCAAACTCACTCTGCGTCGATGGTATCATCGTAGGTCAACTTAGCGCCCACGAGTTTGCTATTAAAGGTGAAATCCTTAAAGAAACTCTCCGATCGATGAGGTTTGCGCTCTCTCTCTCTCTCTCGATGAAAGTTCTGCAGAGGCTGCAAAATCATGAATGGACTCAAACTCTCAACTTTTCGGTAACCAGTCGTAGGCCTTTTTCATAGCCAGCTACGCTACTGTGCGCCCCATCTCTTTCTCCTCTTTCTCTCTCACAATCATACTTATTGTAATCTAAGCATGATTAGTAACAATTCTTGAGTTTAGTTAAATAATCAATGCTAGCTGACTGCATGTGGTCAATGTGGGGCTTCTTGTAACAGTCGTGTGTTGCTATATATAAAATACTTACCACTCCAGTGTTTGATCATCAGGCTTGTTCGGCAGCTTCTTAAATCGATCACGGAACTTAGATTTCAAGATAGTCAAGTCCGAATATTTTTCGTTTACCTAAGATCCTCGTTTTTTCATAAATTGAGATTGTTCATGCTCTTTGATTCCTAACAATTCGAAGAGCCGACCTTTTGCGTTCGTCCGCTTGTATTCTCCGTCATTGGAAATCCCGTAATGAGCAAACTCCATAAATAGGTCACGTCCTTCAACGTAACTATAATTTATTAAATAAAAAATTATAAACTTCTTTATTTGAATTGTCAATAAAATATCACAAAGAACAAATTTATTTGAATTAGTTTAGTTGATACCTGTCATATCTTCAAATGGAAGATGAAAGGTATGTGTCTCAGGATGCCATCGCTCCACAAGTCCGTGTATCAGCGCCGCATCGATGTTGATTGTAGGCATGACTGCGATCTGGTATAAGCCCAATCGAATAAAAAATGGCTCGTACAAAGCGTGGTACGGGGTATGGCAACTGTAGTGCTTGACGTTTATAACATCCATACTCTACATTACAAAATTGAAATTAGGAATTAAAACATGATGAGATTTTTGAACAAGTCACGAAAATATAAATAAGTAAATGCTTATCTCCTTAGAAGCCTCACACACCCTATGATGGTTGTGAGGTATCCACAACAGACGACTAAAAGTATCTCCCTCCCCCTTTACTTGATCACCTACTTCATCTGCCATACTACAAAATTAATTCAAAATTAATTCAGTCCCCTCTCTAAATTATTCTCCCTCTATAAATTAATCTAAATAGTTTTGAAATTTTATAAACTAATCTAAACTGTTTTGGAATCTTCTAAATTATTCTAAACCAATTGAAATTACCAAAATTATTCTAAACCTTTTCGAAACCTATTTGAAATTTTGGAATTTTCTAAACTATTTTGCACCATTTTGAAATTTTTTAAATTATTCGGACACCAATTTGGAATTTTCTAAATTATTCTACACCATTTTTGAACTTTCTAAATTATTCGGGCACATTTTGGAATTTTCTGAATTATTCTACACCATTTTTGAATTTTATAAATTACTCTAAACCCTTTTAGAATTTTCTAAACTAATGTAAACCGTTTTGGAATTTTCTAAACTAATGTAAATTATTTTGGAATTTTCTAAACTAATATAAACCATTTTGGAATTATCTAAATTATTTGGACAATAATCTAAACAATCTAAACAATATTCTAAATTATTGAACTAATATTCTAAACTATTCTAAACAATATTCTAACTTATTGAAATAATATTCTAAACTATTATATAAATAAATAAAATAGATATTAAAAAAAAACCTGAAGAAGATGAGTCTCTTTCTTTTCTCTTTCGCTCCCTTCACTGCCTCTCTATTTCCCTTCTCTCGGCTCTCACTGTCTTCTCTTTCACTCCTCTATTTCCCTTCTCTCGCTGTTCTCTTTCACTCCTCTATTTCCCTTCTCTCGCTGCTCTCGTTGTTCTCTTTCAAATTTATAAAAAAAAAATTAGAATCCGGTGATTAAATGACCAGACCCCTGGATCCGGTGACTAAATAACCGAGCAAAGCCGCTCTTTCTAGTTATTTTCTCACCGGTCTAATTTTTGGATTCGGTGAGAAAATAACCGGAAAGAAGGGCTTTGTTCGGTTATTTTCTCACCGAAAGGGGCAGAATTCAAATTCTTGTGAAAAGTTGGATAGATTTTGTAATTTTATAATTTTCTTGGGTATTAATAAAAATTTCAGAGAATAGTGCATAGATGCAATAAAAAAAAATAATGTTATTGTGGTGTTAAGTAAAAGAAAATGATGTTAAGTAAAAGAAAAAAATAAGGAAGTGAAGTTTAAAACGGATTGTCATGACATGAAAATGGGATAAGTAACGTTAATTTTGTCACATCGGAGCTATATATGTTGATGGAAAGTTAGATAAAAAGATATATTTTTCTCTCTTCACAAATATAAATAGTCGTTATTCCTTCTTCTACAAGGAAACAACAGAATAGCAATGTTTTCAACTATTCAGAATAGTCCATTTGTTTTTTGGATTGCTTTGAATTGAGAATAGCTCCGCTATTCCTATTCCTAATAGCAGCTATTCATCTAAACGTACCGCGCTTCATGAATTAAAAATTACTCTGTCAATAATTTTAACCAAAAACACCCTAACCCTTCTCCCTCTAACCTTTGTTTTATGACACACTTATATAAAAAAAATAAAAATAAAAAATAGAAAAGTGTGTGTTTATAATAGTGACTATGAGCGTATTCAAAATTTCGGACAATAAAATATGAACTGTGCAATTTAAGAGGGGTTTAAAAAATGACATAAAAAAATATTTGACAATTGTTAATAGTTATAAAAATGTGTTTTCAAAAGCATGATTAACCGTTGTTAATTTTAATAGAAATATCTAAGTATGCATTTCGATTTTCGAATATGAAGTCTCTAATTAGAGTAGAACTAGGGTGCTCTTAAGCTCACCAAAGTTTTGGTGAGCTTAACTCTAAAACTCATAAAATCGATTTCAAATGACGAATCCGAACCGTTGAAATCCGCCTACCTTACGTGTGATGCATCTACATATGAAATTTTTAAACATTCGAATTAATTTAGTATAAAGTCAAGCGGTCAAAATTAGAAGATTAATAAATTAATTTTAGTGCATTCATTTTGAACGTTTTTTGACCGCTTGACTTTATACTAAATTAATTCGAGTGTTTAAAAATTTCACATGTAGATGCATCACACGTAAGGTAGGCGGGTTTCAACGGTTCAGATTCGTCATTTGAAATCGATTTGATAAGTTTTAAAGTTAAGCTCACCAAAACTTTAGTGAGCTTAAAAGCACCCTAGTTCTACTCCTCTAATTAATTAAAAAGGCTGCATGAAGAATATTTTGAAGGGAGAGTTTGCAGAAATAGTCATCTAGTTATATATTTAATTATTATATAAAAAAATAAAAAGTAGAAATGAACAAGTTAATTTTGGAATAATATTCAAGTATTATCTTCTGAACTAAATCAGTCAATGACAAATCTTTAAAATAATTTAAATTATAAAGTAACTAAACTGGACTGTATTGTTATTAAATTAAAGCATAATTTGTCGTATATTTTTTGAAATTCAGTCCGAACCGATTGAAAATCACTTAATTATTAATTTTTTTTATTTAACATTTAATCGACATCTATTTAAATAAACTAAATTAATCTGACATCAGGAGCGGACCCACATGGTCCCAGGGGAGGCAACTGCCTCCCTGGATTTTGAGTTTTAGTGGAGATCAGAACGTTCTGATCTACTTTGTCCTCCCTCCTTAAAATTTTTTTGCTCTCCTCTGAATATTTATTTTGCAATTCGGGTTAACTGTAGGGTTAAAATTAAAATAAATTTCTTGAATTATGATTGGTAATTAGAATTATAGGGTAGAGAATAAGAAATTACAAGTCGGAGTATTAGAAAATATAAGTTAAAGTATTGTTTTTTATCGAGTACCTAATTAATTTGTTAATGGGTCTAAACTCAACTAGTTATTTAAATTCAATTCGATATTTTTTTGTCACCATGATGAAAATTCTGAATCCGTCTCTTTGACTGTAACTGGCATTATTAAGTGAATCAAAAAATAATAAAAATAATATATATCTGGCATCAGATCGCTTCTTTGGCAATAATAATATATCTCTGAAAGCAATTAACTTGGCACTTTAAAATAACTATGATTTCATTTTCAGCCAAATCAGCTGTAAGTTCATTAAAATTTTATTTTTGTTAAATTACAGAAAAGAAATGCTTCATGCCGAAATTAATTTAAGAAGCGTGTAGCATATAACCACTAATAAATTATCACACGCCAAGAAAGGACAACTAAATTATACAAAATTATCAAATCCATGTGTCGCATATATGCCGATTTTTTATTTATATCCAAACAATAAATCAAATTACAAAAAATAACCACTTCGGCGTTGATTTTCGAAAACTACCCAATCCGGTTACTTAATAACCGGATTTTTTTTTTCCGATTACCCAATTCCCGGATTAGTGAAATGGGTCCGGTTATTGGTTAACCGGAAATGAGCAAAATTTTTGGTATAGTATATGTCCGGTTAATGGTGCACCAGTTTTGTGTTTTGTGCTTTTTTTTTAAAAACAAAAAAATTTATTTTTTTTATTTTTTGTATTAAAATATTAGAAATGTTGAATATATTTCTTTGAAAATAGATGGAATACAATATAATTTGATTTATTAGAAAGACTGCAACAAATAACCTAGATCAATATTTTTCAGGTCGAATTTTTTGTGGCGGTAAGAAAAATTAATATATTTCTTTATGTGTTATTGGAAAAAAAAATGCTTAGATTATGAGTTATTGATCCCGGTTCAAAAGTCACTTCTAGGTAATCCAGAAGATATTATGATCTTTCTAGTACATTTAATTTATTAAAAGTTGTATCTATTTTGAGAATTATTTTTGAATAACAGTCATTAAATAAATTAAAGTTTTTGTTTTTTTTTTTCAAAATAGATACAACTTTTAATAAATTACATGTACTACAAAGATCATAATATTTTCTGGATCATTAAATAAATTAAAGTTTTTGTAATGCAGAAAATATTTTTTTTTATAGTTGATCAAAACAATATATTAATTATTTAATAAATAATAGAACAGCCGTAACAGTGACAATAAACAAATTTTCATGACAATAATGATAATAATGATTCTTTATCTTGAATAAAAAATAAACCAGACACTCCGTTGAGGTGTGATTTCTATCTTTAAGTTCATATGACTTAATTATCCGACAATATATTATTCATTTTGTATACGTATTCAAATCCATATTCGAAGATTATCTGCTCTGTATCCGTATCTGTTTAAGGTGGATTTGGTTTTAAATTTTAGTATTTGTTTACTATCCATATCCATATGTGTATCCGTTCATTGACAGATACAAATATAGTATGAGCATTATCTGTTCCGTTTTCACTCCTAACACTAGAGTGGGAAAAATGGCACAGCGGAGCCGGCTCCGTCATGGAACGGCACGGCACGTGTTACTGTTCCGTGCCGTGACTCGCGTGTCTTGTGCCGTGACCAGTTTGTAAAAAAATTGGCACGACATGGCACGTTATGCGAAAGATCCAGTCATGGCACAGCACGGCACGTAATCACGCGAGTCACGTGTAATTAGGACCGTTAGGTCTTAATTAAATGGTGAATCTTGAATAAACTAACTTAAATTATGAAAAAATAGTTAACCGTGAGAAATGTAACTAGTTACGTTTGGACATAGCACACGAATGGTTAAGGCACGCGAGTCACAGCCACCCCTCAACATTTTGATCACGGCACAGGTTACTATTCAGTTAATCACAGTACAAAACCAAAGTCACGACGTATTAGTCATAGTAGAACTAGGTTTTTCCACTCTACCTAACACCAGGTGCTTCAAAATTGAAGAATATCTTTACTCTGCTGTCAAATTGACAAATAGTACAGGATTTTCTTAAAAATATTGTAAAGTACAAAATAAAATATAGGAAAGAATCTACCTTCTCCGACATGCTCTCGACCAGCAAGAAACTAAACACACCTCTTAATTAATCACCGAAAAATTAAAATAAATATAAACACGCAATTGCTTTCAACTTCTTCAGATCCGACAAATATTGACAATCCGTACTTCCTAATTTTTCTTAAGATTTCATCGTAACATAAATTATTAACATTTTATTTATACATAAAAAAAATATCTAAATATCGCCATTCAT
Source organism: Carex rostrata (assembly GCF_964058835.1). Lineage (NCBI taxonomy): Eukaryota > Viridiplantae > Streptophyta > Magnoliopsida > Poales > Cyperaceae > Carex > Carex rostrata. The sequence continues at coordinate 11,726,808 of NC_135929.1, forward strand.
TTTCTATAAATAATATAAACAATATTATCAAAATTAAAACTATTGAATATTTGATAATTGGACCATTTTGATGCAGGACACATTTAAATCATAAAAAACTACAATTCAAATTAAAGAGTGCCTGATTATCCACACATTAAAATAAATAACTTTTTGTAGCTTGCTTGTCTCTTTACAAGTAATGAAGAAAAATTAAAAAAAAAATACATATATAACTTTTTGTAGATATGTAGAAAAAATATGCATCAAGTTCTTATTAATTTATTAATTGATATCTAAGAATTTGGATCATTTATTCACATATTGTCAGAGATATTTGTATAATTAGTCTTGAATTGCAAGGTTCTGATGCAAACCAGGCAGCTCAAATCAAAATTAGGCCATGAAAATGTACAATCAAACCCAAGACAGAGAAAACAAACAAATTGATATACACAGATGCGAACCTTTTTTTGGCTTTCCCAGCCATGTTGAACCATCTCCCGGTCCACATGTCTTCGAGCCTGATGTTGTCCTTTCGAGGCAAATCCGACGTGGCGATCCACTGGATCAGAATAGAAAAAAAATGAAGGATATTGCAATGATGAAACCTTTCTTCTCTCTACGTAACATGCATCCATTGACCTCGAACTAAGTACTGTTATTATGTCACTATTATATATATAAACCAATTAATTGACATGTTAATTTCATCGAGTTGCGTCAAATTTAATTTAAACATCTTTGAATTTTCCTTATATTCATTCATTCATTCAATCTCAAATCCAAATCCCTGTCAAAGAAAAAAAATGAAGGATATTGCAATGATGCAACCTTTTTTCTCCAAGAATCGTTCTTCTCTCTACCTACTCTTGCTTCCATTTTTGTTTCTCTTTCTAATCTTCTTCGCCGTCTACCCGAATGATCTCAAACTACAGTCATTCTTCTCAACATGCGATAACCATGACGTCTCTTTCGTGGGTCCCGTCATTGTAAAGCCTGATTTTCGACTGTTGATCAGTGTCTTTACAACTGCTTCGACTTTCGAGCGGCGCAACCTCCTACGGCTTGTTTACTCCAAGTCAGTGTGGCCAACTAACAATGTCACTGATTATGTCGACGTCCGTTTCGTGATGTGCAATGTAACGAACGAAGATCACATCACCATGGTCGCGCTCGAGATCATGAATTACGGTGACATTATCGTTCTAAATTGCACCGAGAATATGAACTCCGGCAAGACTTACAACTATTTCTCTAGCTTACCTGACATCTTTAGTCACGATGCGCCGTATGATTACGTGATGAAAGCTGACGACGATACTTACTTTCGGCTCGATGCATTGGTGGAATCTCTGAGAAACAAACCAAGGAACGATGTGTATTATGGTTTGGAGATTCCGTGCAAAGGCATGAAGTTCAACAATTGGCTCCCTGCACCATTCATGACCGGCTTAGGGTATCGATCCATCGATATAATTGTATAATTTTACAATCTGCAAAGATAATTTAATTATATAATAAATATGTTGTATTATTGTAGATATGTGTTATCTTGGGACCTGGTGGAATGGATTGGAACGTCAGAAGTGCCGGCAAACCACATGACCGGACCTGAGGACATGATGACGGGATGGTGGATGAAGTTGGGCGAAAAGGGGAAGAACCGGTACAGCAATGATCCTGTGATGTATGACTTCCGGGGACCCGACCAAACGGCGAACTGCTATTGTCACGACTTGACCACAGACACCATTGCGGTGCATCGGTTGAAGGAGAACTCAAGGTGGACAACTGTGCTCAATTTCTTCAATGTCACTCATGGCATTAAACCTTCTAAATTGCACAATTTTAGTTGACATTTTTTTTAATGTTTTGTTTCATTTGTTTATGTAATGGTACGGATCAGTGGCTTACATTTTAAAAAAATAAGACCGTTGGATATGATCTATAATACATTTTTGATCATTTTCTATAATACATTACGGATCAGTAGCTTACAATTTAGAAGGTTTTTTTTAAATGATCTATAATGCAGTTATAATACATTTCTGTGTTTATGTTCATGCTTTTTCATCAACCAAGGCATATATTTAAGATTCTGAATTATCAAACTTACAGTTAATACCTAATTTACTTCTTTTATGTGTGTATAAATTTAATTGTGATAAATCAAGCATATACATGAAATATTACACATAAAGTTTTTTTTCAAAGAAAGATGAAGGTCAAACTTTTAAATTATATATCTTTATTATTACAACAAAAAATTTCTCCATTCAAATTTCGAATTCACGACCTCTTACATCTGAATTTCGAATTCATGACCTCTTACATCAAAGGATGAAAGGACATATGTCTAAACTAAATATAAGTTTTTAAATATTACACATAAAGTATTGCTAGAATTTATTTACATTGTGTTTGTGTGTGTTTGTCCATATTTTAATTAGATTGTATATATTCGTCAAAGACCGTGCATTATTCAATAAAAATTATGTATTTATTATCATTATTTTATTATATAAATATTATAAAATAGTAATTTAAAACATCGAAATGTTAGTTACAAGACGTAAACAATTTTTTAACTTCATCAGGAAATAAATTTTGAACAATTTATACATTAAAAACTATATTCTCACCATCTGTTTTTATAAATAATAGAACAATAAATATCAAAATTAAAATTGTTAAATTTTTAATAATTGAACCATTTTTGTGGTAATAATAATAATAATAATAATAATATACTAAGTGTAAGACTGTCGGCGAATAAATTCTCAGAACTATTGATAAAATTTTCATTATTATATATAATTTTATCCACTATCCTCTCAATCATAAAATATAATTTTATCCACTAGATTATAAGCAAACATTTGATATTTATTGAGGGAGACTCAACAATATATATAAAACATTTAAAAAAAATTAATTCAATTAATTAAGTTTTAATATACACAACTAAAATTTTAAAATTATAAAATAGCTTAGCACCGATGTACTAAAATCCGCCCCTAATATCTCCTATTTGGAATACATTCTTCTTCAATCAAAGTCATCACTACATTAAAATTATTATGTAGAATAAATTTTAAATTATTTTAAGAAACTTAACAACGATGCAATTTGCTAGATAAGTAGAAGAAATAAAGGCTCTTGTTCTTCTATGAAATTGCACCATCATCCATTTATAATCCTATATATATATAACATTGGGTTAAATAAATAGAAAAGACCGAATGTAATATGTTTTATTTATTTAAAACGGTTTCAAAATAGAAAATAAATTTATCCAGTATTTGTCAAAATTATTAGAAATCTTTTTTTTACCATCGAAAGCAGCTAGTAATTGTTCTTTTGAGAACTCCAAAGAGCAACCAGGAATGCAACATATATTTTAATCGGCTTTGTAATAGACTATAATAGCTTGCAAAAAAATAAATAAATAAATAGACTAATAGTTCATTCTATTTGAAAAAATTGTCGGCCAAAAAAAAAAAACGGTTAGCATATGCTTCAATAACGAGTTTATGTCATTAGTCAGTTTACTGTATATAATTTTTATCAGAAGTATCCACAAAATTTGACTGGTATAACCAGTGTTTGTAGATTACTATGAATTCAGGAGTAGAAATTTTTTTTTTTTTTTGAAAGTAGACAACAACCTGATTATATATATACGTACATATGATTTTCAAAATTCAAGAGTAGACAGTCTACTCTTGATTCAATGTGTCTCCGCCGCTGTTATTGTCGATGAGTATTGTTGAATTTGTAAAATAATATTTCTATTTAGATCCGATTAAACAACAAAGATCACCTCCGTTACTCCGCATGAACCTCTTCCTTGTCCTGCAAGTTCCCAACCACAAAAGAAGGGAAAAGAATAATAAAAAAAAAAACATTTTTAAGAACTATATATTTTTTTGATTTAGTGACAATAACAAATATCCTTTGATACAAAAAGCATATAAATTTTTTCTAGACAATTAAATAAAAGTTGGTATTCTAGACCATCACCTTTATATATCACAAAAAAATAATATCTTTGAGAACTAATTTTTGATATAGTGATAAAGACACATTTTCTTTGAGATGGAAGATTATATAGTAATTTTATGGACAAAAAAATAAAAGTTGATAGTCTAAACCATCATCTTTTTATAACACAAAATATAGCATCTTTAATTAACCAGAAAATAAAATATTAGCTGGACCAATTAAAATATATGTATACTGTTTTATATGTATACTAAGTATCTATATAAAAATTGCAAAATAGATAATTACAGTACTATCTAAGTATCTATACAAAATCTCCATTTGCATAAAACGAATAGAAATCGGATGACAAATTTATTGTGGATACTCAGTAATAGATGATTAATCTCTAACGTTTACTAAATAAAAAAACTTATAGCACTAAATTTACTTTTTGTTTTACAAATTAATTACATCATGTAATTAAGTCGGCACGAGTAATACATTTATTGTGAAATAGATATGATAAAATAGAGAACTAATTTTTGATTTAGTGGCAAAGATATTGTACTATGTGTGAAAAATTGCAAATTCAAAACTTGAATGGAGAATTGGAAATTCATTATAAATAATTAAATATTAAGCTAGTTGGGTGACTTGACCTCTTAACTTTATTGAAAAAAAATAGATGTGACAAAAATATAACCATGAAATTTTGCAACCAAATAATGGAGATATAATAAACAGTTCGGCAACAAATGATTAAGAGTGAAGGATTAAGAGCTTAAGAAGCGCTAAGAAACCGATGTTCGGTTGTCTTAATCCGTAGGTAAAAGCTAAGGAAGCTAAAAGAAGGAGTATGGATGCCTTAAAGTCCGGGCAGAAGATTAAAATCTAGGCAAAATGAAACTAAATGAGGTGTTCTTAATCTGCGCTAAGGAACCGGTGTTCGGTAGAATTAAGCGGCTAAGGAAGCTAAATGAATTAAGCGGATTAAGTACTATAATTCATTGACCTCGAACTAAGTACTGTTATTATGTCACTAACATGCATCCATTGACCAATTGACATATTAATTATACATTCAACCAAACTAACATGCATCCATTGACCAATTGACATATTGATCACGAAGGGGCATGCTTTCATTCGAAAACAAGGAAGACAAGTTGACAAGGAAGAAGAAGAAGAAAAGGTAAATCAAAATTTCAAATTCAAATTAGATAAATTGAGTACTTAAATAAAATAAGTACATAGAGACCCACCTGGATTATATGATGTGCCATGTGATCATGTCTCCTTTAAGGATAACATAACATCCTTTAAGGATAACTAACATGCATCCATTGACCTCGAACTAAGTACTGTTTTTATGTCACTGTTATATATATAAACCAATTGACATATTAATTTCACCGAGTTGCGTGTCAAATTTAATTTAAACATCTTTGAATTTTCCTTTTATTCATTCATTCAACCTCAAATCCAAATCCCTGTCAAAGAAAAAAATGAAGGATATTGCAATGATGCAACCTTTCTTCTCCAAGAATCATTCTTCTCTCTACCTACTCTTGCTTCCATTTTTGTTTCTCTTTCTAATCTTCTTCGCCGTCTACCCGAATGATCTCAAACTACAGTCGTTCTTCTCGACATGCGTTAACCTCCTACGACTTGTTTACTCCAAGTCAATGTGGCCAACTAACAATGTCACTGATTATGTTGACGTCCGTTTCGTGATGTGCAATATCATGAATGAAGATCACATCACCATGGTCGCGCTCAAGATCATGAATTACAGTGACATTATCGTTCTAAATTGCACTGAGAATATAAACACCGGCAAGACTTACAACTATTTCTCTAGCTTACCTAACATCTTTAGTCACGATGCGCCGTATGATTACGTGATGAAAACTGACGACGACACTTACTTGCGGCTAAATGCATTGGTGGAATCTCTTAGAAACAAACCAAGGAACGATGTGTATTATGGTTTGGAGATTCCGTGCAACGGCACCAAGTTCAACAATTGGCTCCCTGCGCCATTCATGACAGGCTTAGGGTATCGATCGATCGATATAATTGTATAATTTTACAATCTGCAAAGATAATTAAGTTAATTATATAATAAATATGTTGTATTATTGTAGATATGTGTTATCTTGGGACCTGGTGGAATGGATTGCAATGTCAGAAGTGCCGGTAAACCACACGATCGGACCTGAGGACATGATGACGGGATGGTGGATGAAGATGGGCGAAAAGGGGAAGAACCGGTACAACAATGCTCCTGTGATGTATGACTTCCGGGGACCCGAAGAAAAGGCGAACTGCTTTTGCCACAACTTGATTACGGACACCGTTGCGGTGTATCGGTTGAAGGAAAACTCAAGGTGGACAACTGTGCTCAATTTCTTCAATGTCACTCATGGCATTAAACCTTCTAAATTGCACAATTTTTGTTGACATTTTTTTTAATGTTTTGTTTCATTTGTTTATGTAATTGTACGGATCAGTAGCTTACATTTTTTTTTATTATCGTAAATTATTAATATCTGCGATAATATTTCAGATTTTAAAAAAGATCAACGTTCCACAGAGTTCGGATTTTCTAAAATAACCCCAATTTTGAATTTGGACCCGGACCGTATATTTTTGAGCCAGATTGATTCGGATTTTGATTGGAAAATTCGAATCCAAATTTAAAATTTGAGCTCCTATAAGGTATCCGAACTCGGTTGATATACCGTCATTCGATCCAGTAAAGAGAATATTGCAGCCAAGATCTCTCGTGTTGAGATCAAGCGGTTAAAAAATTGAATATTGATTTTATAAGTTCTTAATTTTTGAAGTTGTTTTATTTATTCATTTTTCATTATTTTTTTAACCTCTTGACTTTGTACTAAATGAATTTAAAACGTTAAAATTTTACATGTAAATGCATCACTTGCAAAGTAAATGAATTTCAACAGTTTGGATTCATTATTTAAAACCAATCCGATAGACTTTTGGAATTGTACTCACCAAACACTCTCAGTTAACACATCACACTCTAACTTTGCTCACATATTATATGTTATTTATGTGTACATAAATTTATTGGTGCAGAATTAAGCAGATATATTAAATATGAGTGAGTCTATGGTACTATGCATATCACGGGTTGTTACCGTGCTATGGCTCTATATTCGAGTTTTCAAATCCTAACGGTCGATCCGAACTGTTCATCTTGTTCTCCATATTAATATGTGTTTGGAGACCAAATTTTACATTTTTTGAAATTTTTTTACTATTTTTTCAGATATTTAGAAAATCACTTGATCTAAAAATTATGGACCATCCAAAAACAGTGATTTTCAATAAATCTAAAAAAATAGTAAAAGAATTTCAAAAAAATGTAAAATTTGGTCACCAAACACATATTAATATGGAGAACAAGATGAACGGTTCGGATCGACCGTTAGGATTTGAAAACTCAAATATAGAGCCGTAGCACGGTGCCAAATCGTAATATGCATAATACCATAGACTCACCCATTAAATATTATGTATAAAACTCTGATGTATACATTTACCTGTCTCCATGTTCATATTTTTCAGCAAATAGTATATAAATTTACCTGGTGCAAAATTAAGCAATAGTATGTGTCCATGTTCATATTTTTTTTATCAATTTAAATCACATTTTAAGACTAAAAAATTATCAAAAATGACAGATATAATTTGTAACTTGTGTATACACATACAAAATACAAAATACAAATACAATTGTAGTCCAACAAAAAGGTTTGCACCAAATTTCTACGCATTGTCATGTGTTGTTGTTATTTTCTTCAATGATTTCATTTTCACTGTTGCCCTCTGGTCAAAGTGAAGTTTCAATATTTCGACAAGTATATTTCGATGTTTCAGTAGATTAGCAGCGTTTTTAGATTGTTGGATTAGTTGACTCAAGTCGTTGCTCTCTCTATTTGGGATAGGGTTAGGTGGCAAGAAATTGGTCTGCGTTTTTTCTCAAAATGTAGTCTCATGCTCTCAGCCTCTGAGCACTAGCATTGTTTTTAATTTCCTTAATTATATATCAAAGCTCAGTAGAATTAATTAAGCTGATAGATGTCAACTTTGAAGATTACGTGTCGAAATTCCTAATTTTTTTAGAAGCCCCAAGTCCGAAGAATTTTTTGACTGGACCAATACCGTGGAAAAATTCTTTGAGTTAACCGTAGGATCTGGAGTGTTAGCTCCCCTGCCTAGATAGTTTATTGCTGAAAATTAGGAGATGAGAAAGTAGATTTCCAATTAAATTAATAATTTACTAATAATGAAAGAGTTACAGAAAATATCTCTCTCACTTTATCTATTACTAAAAATTTCTACTTACCACTTAATTAATTAGGAGCAAATTAAAAGATATTCCAATTAGTACATATACGTCAATAAAAGCCTAATTTATGAGCTCTATCTTCTATTTTGGTTACAAATTAAGCTCCAATAAAATGGCATAGAACTGATAATTATGTCACGAACTATATATACTCATTGCTCACAATTGCTGCAAGAACTGAAATAATGAACGGGTAAAATCTGATCTGGATCAATCACACTGAAAGCAGCCCAATAAGTGTCCATCAGGGCCCTTCCTATTAGCCCACAGAAGCCCATATTAATTTATTTTACAAGAACCCAGCGTTCTGACCTAAGTTAGTACTTAATTACTACTACAACTATAAAATATGCAATCCATTAGTTTTTTTATCATATTTCAGTACAGTCAATTAACTGATATGGGGTCAAATTGGGACTCAGAACTCAGAAGTTAATAAAGGACTTGTTAATTGATGATCATACTCTACAGATTTCGGATTGCTACTTGTTCGTTAGTAACTAATACTTGAAAAACTAAATCATTTTTTAAAATTTGATACTTATATAATTTGGATTCCTTGTTTTTCCATCATAAATTGAGAAACAAAGGAAGAGACCCGAAAGAGTTAGTTTAAACTAATTTTTAGTATCACTACTAGAATTTACCATATTTTTCTGAGCAGGAAATGGCTTTTTCCATTGGCATACCATTGGAATAAGTTCTGAAATCGTCATTTCCATGCGCTACTGTTGGAAATACCACTATAGCAATAACCCCCGTTGATAATAGTGGTTATTTCCAACGACGCCGTTGGAAATACTTGTTTCTTACTTTTTCCATGTGATTACTCTTGGAAAAAATGCGCTTGGAAATACTTTTGAATTTGGACACTGTCTGGAGTATTTCCAATAGCAGAGAACGTGGGACCCACATAAGTATTTCCAAGGCAGCATAAGTGGACCCCACCCAAGTATTTCCAAGGCCAGTGGACAGGGACCCACCTATTTATTTCCAAGGCCAACATACGTGGGACCCACTCCAATATTTCCAAGGGCTAATATTTGCATGGAAAGATGGTTTATGTTATTCCATGGATTACCCATGATAATAACAAGCCTGAGTGGCATCATATAAACATGCTCTCATTCTACAGTCCTCCCTGTACCAACCCAGTACCGACCCGTTTACATTTCCCAATTCCTATTCAATCAAATTAACAAAAATATTGAAATATAAATAAATAACATGTAATTAACATTAATCAACATAGTCATACATTGTATCAAAATGTCAAAATATATCTCTGCCTATAAATATTTCATTCTTAATATGAAATATCTTTTAGTTTGGATTTCAATCTCAATTTTGGTCATCAGAAAGTTCAAAATGTTACCGTTTTTGTTACGTTAATTTAATTTTATCATCAATTTCTGAAAAAAGGACATTGGTCAAGTGAAACACGTACACTTATCATTAATTAGGGGAGAATTTCATGTATATCCCTTAAAAATCTTGAAATTGCATATGTCCTCTAAAATTAATAATATCATATTTTGCCCTTCTAAATTTTATAAATTCACAAATTTATTAATCTTCTAATTTGGACTGCTTGACTTTATACTAAATTAATTCAAATGTTTAAAATTTTTACATGTAGAATCATCACACGTAAGATAGGCAGATTTCAATAGTTTAGATTCTTCATTTAAAGTTAATTCGATAGATTTTAAACTTGATGAAAGGGCTTGGTGAACTTAAGAACAGCTTAGTCCTACTCTTATTTTTATATATTTATTATAAAAAAATAAATATAAGCCTATAAATTGCCTTTCTTAGAGGTTTCCCTCCACAAAGCGTCTTTTATCCAAGCCATTGACTTACGAGTTAAGAATCCAAAGCCAAAATCCCAATCCCCTCTAAAATCAAGTATATATCTACGCGAAGCTGCTTGGTTTGATCTCGCCTCCGGAAAATCAATTGTATGTGTTTCTCTTGTCTCCTAAGTAACTTTGTCACTATTACCCCTCTGATCGGAACGCCAATTCTCCTAAGTGACGTATCTGTGGTCATTGCGCTTGTTAGTTCAAACTTGTGGATGAATTTAATTGTTGAAGCTTATCTCCTAAATTAGGTTTCTATTCTGCAATTACATCTTTGATTTAGTTGTTGAGGCATAAATTGGTCATGCTTTACATGTACACATTCATATAATAAATAGTTGTGAACTGTCAATTACAAGTATATTCAATTATTAGAGTCCTTGTCTAATATTTAGATTGAGAAAGATAGTTCGTCAAAAGTGAACTGTATCAGATTTTATACTTGTACCAGATTTAATGATGGTATTGCGGATAAAGGAAAATTAGACAGCATTACTTTTAATGAAACCGGTATTGCTTCTGACATTCTCTAAAAAAAAAAAAGATTTTAGTTTGTTCTTGTACTTCTAAAAGTTCAGAAAATGAGTCACTGACAAGTGTACCAGTATCACTGGTACGCATTCTGGTACAGCAGGTTTTGGAGATCCAGCGGGGATGATTATTGGTAAGAATTTTGGTGCGAATCAGTTTCTGGTACAAACTCCGGTACCACTAGTACAATTTCTGGTATGTGCACTGATACGGATTGAAAGACTGATACTAATCTTGCCATTACTGGTAAAATTTCTGGAGCTGAGTTGAAGTATACCCAAGATGGATGAGAGGCGAAGCAACAAATTTTTTTTTTTGTTATATTTTTTAACTTACATTTTCTTAGACTCATTTCAGTCATATGAGATGTTCTATTTTGCTGACTTAGACGAGATGTTGACCTATATTATTAACACTCAACTTTTATATTAACACTCAACTTTTATGTTAACACTCAATTCTTTGTCTCTTCCTCTTCGCTTGAGCAGTGGCATCAAGTACTCTTATTAAAGTATTTATTTCTAAATTTCCTTCGGTTCTGTTGTAAATATGGTACAAAAGGGTTTGGTTGGTTGTATCAGTTTTCTGGTACAAAAGGTTCTCATGTAGCACTTGTAACAAGTTTGAATGTATCAATATTTATGTGACCGGTACACATATTAATAAAAGCAGAGAAAACCAGTACACATTTTAATTAAGCATAAAATTATTTCAACAAAAGAAACACTAAGCACAAGGATAAAAGGACAAAAGTGTCATTTTTATTTAAAGTGAAATCATTTCCTTCTATTATATAGACTTTCCAATCAAAAATGTGAAAAGAATTCAATTCTTTCGTATTTTTATTCCGATCAACAAAATTCAATTGGAAATCATGTCTATTGAATACTATTGAATTGAAATCAATTCTTTTCCAGCAAATGTAGGATCTGATCGGAAACCCCACTCAATAGAGTTCAATTCATTTCAATTCAATAGAGTTCAATAGAGATGAATTTCAATTGAATTTTGGTGATCGGAATAAAAATAAAAAAGAATTGAATTCTTTTCACATTTTTGATTGGAAAGTGTACATAATACAAGAAAATGATTTCATTTAAATTAAAATGACACTTGCGCCCTCAAACATATGATTAGTAATGATATGATGATTTGTCTCATATTAACACAAAAGGATATTTATTCGGTACCGAGTCATCGATTGTACCAGTAAATACCATAAGAAATCAGGTTCGGTACTGTGCTTTTGGGGCCCTCTTCCTCGGCTTCACCATCTAGCTAGATTTTTATAGTGCATATTGCTTCATAAGAACTTAACCTTAAAATATAGTACAGTTAACATTGTGCTATTGGTTCATTATACAAACAACCATCCAAACAACAAAAAAAAATATAACAGCAATTGAACCTCCTATAGCAAAATAGATAGTACAAACAACTCTGTGCTATTGCCTGTTATTCTGTTGGACTCCGCAACACCTGAGCCATATCTCCTCTTCTCCACAGCACCTGTGCTATTTATTGGTACATGGTTTATTTTCATGTCAGCCCTCCAATTATTTAAAATTTTATCTTGCTCTCAATTATACAAATTTTTGAAAACCAGTAGATTGTAGAATTGAGTGCTCATCCAACATGAGCATTTTTTCAACTATTTCAAAGAAGCAAATATCTCTTAGCAGCCATTAAAGAAAATATAATCAAATTAGACACCAACAAAATTAGACCACCAATATAAACATATAATTATAACATAATATGTAAATTGGTTTTAACCCATACATTGCATTAACAAAATACTGTCATCTATATATTAACAAAAAGATGACATTAACAAAAAGATTTTTGATGACAATTAACTAGGATAATTTGGTGTCTATTTAAATAAACTAAATTAATCTGACATTAGGGGCAGACCCACATGGTCTCAGGGGAGGCAACTGCCCCCCCCCCCCCCCCCCCCCCGGCCTAAATTTTCAGTTTTAGTGGAGATCGAGACGTTCTGATCGGCTTTGTCCCCTTCTTGAAATTTTTATTGCTCTCCTCTGAATATTTATTTTATAATTCGGATTAAATTTAATGTTAAAATTAAAAAAAAATTCTTGAATTATGATTGGTAATTAGAATTATAAGGTAGAGAATCATAAATTACAAGTTAGAGTATTTGAAAGTATAAGTTAAAGTATTATTTTTTATCGAGTATCTAATTAGTTAATGAGTTTAAACTCAATTAGTTATTTAAATTAAATTCGATATTTTTTTGCCACTCTGATAAAAATTCTGAATCCGTCTCTCTGACTGTAACTGACATTAATTATTAAGTGAATCATAAAAAAATATATATCAGGCATCAGATCGCTTCTTTGGCAATAATAATATATCTCTGAAAGCAACTTGGCACTTTAAAGTAGGTATGATTTCATTTTCAGACAAATCAGCTGTAAGTTGATTAAAATTTTATTTTTGTTAAATTACAGAAAAGAAATGCTTCATGCCGAAATTAATTTAAGAAGCGTGTAGCATATAACCACTAATAAATTATCACACGCCAAGAAAGGACGATTAAATTATACAAAATTGTCAAATTCATGTGTCGCATCTTTATGCTCCGTAGAAATGATCAATTATTATAATTTCTATAATTTCATTGTAAATTAAATAAGCTTTAATATTTCTTTGATAAATGAGGAGGGATCCACTTGCGCTCTTTTTTGGTGATACCAAATTACATCCTACATTTTCAAAGTTTTCAAAGTCCAAACAGTTCAACATGATAAATATATTAAAATGTGCTTGCAGATCAAATTTTACATTTTTTTTAAGATTTTTTTTTACTATTTATTAAGTATTTTACAAAATTGTTGTTTTCAGATCATTGAATTTTAATTTGTACCCATCTTAACAAATAATAAAAAAAATTAAAAGAATGTACAATTTGATCAGAAAGCACATTTTGATATATTCATCACGTTGAATGATTTAGATCGACTATTTTAACTTTAAAAATATAGAGTGTAATCCAGTGTTACCAAAAAAAAGAATATAAGTAGATCCTTCTCTTAATAAATTATAGAAAGAAATTAAGTTTCTTACCGAAATTAATTTCAGAAGTTAGAACGTTACATTGGAACACTATTTGAACAGTATTTAAAATGAATTAGGTCTAGCATACATTAATCTTTTAATTACGAAAAATATCAATAAATTTAAAAAAAAAATAACCTGTAGATATATTTTTTTATTATTTAACTAGAATGTGCGTCAAATTACAGCCATTTTTTTTTTTTTTACTTTTCACCAAATAATTCAAATTTTGAATGATTCAGTTGTAAATAATAATTTTCCAATGCAATCAATCAAATTCAATTTCATTTATAAAATCTGAAATATTATCTCAGATATTATTAAATGAATGCATGATAATAATTAAAAAATAAAATATAGATCTATGCTACTAAGCACTATTACATAAACAAATGAAACAAAACATTAAAAAAAAAATGTCAACTAAAATTGTGCAATTTAGAAGGTTTAATGCCATGAGTGACATTGAAGTAGTTGAGCACAGTGGTCCACCTTGAGTTCTCCTTCAATCGGTGCACCGCCACGGTGTCCGTGGTCAAGTTGTGGCGAAAGCAGTTCGCCTTTTGGTCGGGTCCCCGGAAGTCATAGATCACCGGAGCATTGTTGTACCGGTTCTTCCCCTTTTCGCCCATCTTCAACCACCATCCCAACATCATGTCCTCAGGTCCAGTCGTGTGGTTTACCGGCACTTCTGACATTGCAATCCATTCCACCAAGTCCCAAGATAACACATATCTACAATAATACAACATATTTATTATATAATTAACTTAATTATCTTTGCAGATTGAAAAATTAATACAATATATATCGATCGATCGATACCCTAAGCCGGTCATGAATGGCGCAGGGATCCAAAAGTTGAACTCGGTGCCGTTGCACGGAATCTCCAAACCGTAATACACATCATTTCTTGGTTTGTTGCGAAGAGACTCCACCAATGCATCGAGCCGCAAGTAAGTGTCGTCGTCAGTTTTCATCACGTAATCATACGGCGAATCATGATCAAACATGTCAGGTAAGCTAGAAAAATAGTTGTAAGTCTTGCCGGAGTTTATATTCTCGGTGCAATTTAGAACGATAATGTCACCGTAATTCATGATCTCGAGCGCGACCATGGTGATGTGATCTTCGTTCGTGATATTGCACATCACGAAACGGATGTCGACATAATCAGTGACATTGTTAGTTGGCCACATTGACTTGGAATAGACAAGTCGTAGGAGGTCGCGCCGCTCGAAAGTCGAAGAAGTGGTGAAGACACTGATCAACAGTCGAAAATCGGGTTTTACAATGACGGGATCCACGAAAGAGACGTCATGGTTATCGCATGTCGAGAAGAACGACTGTAGTTTGAGATCATTCGGGTAGACGGCGAAGAAGATTAGAAAGAGAAACAAAAATGGAAGCAAGAGTAGGTAGAGAGAAGAATGATTCTTAGAGAAGAAAGGTTGCATCATTGCAATATCCTTCATTTTTCTCTTTGACAGGGATTTGAGGTTGAATGAATGAATGAATACAAGGAAAATTCAAAGATGTTTAAAATAAATTTGACACGCAACTTGGTGAAATTAATATGTCAATTGGTTTTTATATATATATATATATAATAGTGACATAATAACAGTACTTAGTTCGAGGTCAATGGATGCATATTAGTTTGGTTGAATTAATTTGTGTATAAAACAATTCATCATTAAAATTATAATTTCTAATTAAGTATATTAGACTAGAATCAAAATTTCGCATTTTGAATTCGAAATTTATGTGTGCTATGGGCAATTGGGCACGCCGTTGAATTTGAAATTTCTTTGTAGGAATTTGACCAACAAGGGTTAAATTTAAAAAAAAAAATAAGATAAATTGATAATGGGACGAAATTTTTTTATATACCATAATAAAAAAAAATAAACCAAAACACTCAGTTTTGGGAGAATTCCAACTTTACCTAGACTGCAAGGACAATTTGTGAGTTTGTATAATTTTCAAGAATAAATATGTAATTACTAATTTAGAGGAATAAATATGTAATATTGAAACTTTTGAGGGATATACATGAAATTGCCCCCAACATTTATAATAACTAGTTGGTCTTTGATGTATTTTGCTTGGGATGAAAATCATCTAGTTTGTTTATGAGTTGAGGTCAATTACAGGGGAAAGGAAAGGATTATATGATTAAAATAAACTTAAGCAGCATATATGGAAATATAAGTTCGCTTAATCTAAGCAAACTTAATTTTCATTCAATTTAATGAATCCTTTATTTGGTCAAAGTTTGATTCATGCCAAAATGTGCAAACCAGTGATACGAGCCCAGGTTGTAATTCTGATAAATTAAGGATTCAAGTGTAAAATTTACTCTGACATTGTCAGAGTATAATTTTAAAAATCAAAAGGAAAAAAAAAAGATGGATATCTATAAGAAGTTTGAGTTTGATTCTTATTTAAAAAAGCAAAAATATGCTTCAAAGATGATTTAACCTCAATTATTTATTATGTGAGGCTGTAACAGCAAAAATGTTATTTGTTTTATTATATGCTGGTGAATGAAGAAAACCAGTAAAATTAAGCCGTCATTTTATTTTTAAATTGTGTAATGTTCTTTTAATTTTACTATATGATTCCCAAAAAGTATACTCATAATAAATCATAATCATATATCTGTACCATGCCATTGAATATGTGAGGCACATTCCTCGATCGACCCCTAACAAAAAAAAAACAATATTTCAATTGACTTTGACAGCAAACCATATTCAATTTCTATTTTCTTACTATTTTTCGGTTAATTCTTGGTACCCTCGTCCAGTCGTCGCCTTTCGGGAAAAAAAGATCAACGGTCCAGATAGTTCGGATTTTCTAAAATAATCCCAATTTTGAATTTGGATCCGCACCGTGTATTTCCACTAATATTAAAGGGTTTGGCGAATTTTTAACTTGAGCCAGATTGACCGTGAATCAAGATCGGATCGATTTCCAATCAATATTATTTGATCCGAGATCTCTCGGGTTGACCTTATGTTTTCATATTTGATTCAGATTTTGTAAAATAACCCCAATTTTGATCAAATTGAGGTCCGGGCCATATATTTCCACTAATATTAAAGGGTCTTGTGGATTTTTAAATGGAGTCAGATTGATTCGGATTTTGATCGGAAAATTCGGATCCAAATTTAAAATTTCAGCTCCTTTAGGATATCCGAACTCGGTCCATATATCGTTATTCCATCTATTACAAAAATCTAGCGGCCGAGATCTCTCGAGTTGACCTCATGGTTCTGAATCAAGTTCGCATTGAGATTCACATACTATTTTTAAATTTATGGACAATTTGTAAATTTTAATTTTACGTACAAATCTCGATGGAAATCGGGCAGTCTAGATCCCATCAAACTCGATGCACAGCGCACCTAGGGCTGTAAACGAGCTAGGCTTTAGCTCGGCTCGTTTATTTTGGCCCGAGCCTGGACCGAGCGAGCTGGACCTAGGTCACCCGAGCCAAAACCCCTGGCTCAGCTTGTGACAAGCCAGCTCGAGCTGGCTCGCTGGACTGTTATTATACAAATTCAAAAATAAAAAAAATAAGAAATCTCATTCAAAAAATTTAAGAAATTGTCCAGCATGCACATCTTTAAGCAACTAAAGCCATATCATTTCTTCCCAAACTGAAAATACATTAATTTTGCATAATTGCGTCTTTAAAAATGGGACTGGACTTAAAATTATACGAGACTAAATCCTAAATTCACTGTAGCTTAACGAGCCGAGCTGGCCCAGTCCGAGCTGACTCCTGGCTCAGCTCGTTTATTTTGGCCCGAGCTTGAGCCGAGCTGGCTCGTTAACAGCTCGGTCCACTACCGAGCGAGCTGTTAGTGAGCGAGCTAGAGGCAAGCCACGAGCGAGCCGCGAGCTTTTCTGACAGCCCTAAGCGCACCACAGTTTTCACCGGATGTAACTCTATTTTTTTTTTTTTTTTTTTTTTATGAAATGGCAGAGGCTGCCAAAAAACTTTATTGAATATAAAGTTGGTATTTACAAACTCCCTTTCCTGGAGGGGATCAAGACCGCATACAATATTTGTATGATTCGTTACACAGAGGACTGTATCAACCGCATTGCTGGAAATCTGAACCAGAAATAGGGATATTTGTGGATCATTGGATTTTGCTCTTGTGCGAATCTTGATAAAACAGCAAAAGATATCACGCCTCTGCGTGAACCTCTTCCTTGTTCGAATTCAGGTCCGTAATTCAAAAGTTAGTAGTCTAAACCCCGAAATTTTTTTATATACCATAATAAAAAAAAAAAAACTAAAACACCTCCGTTTTGGAAAATTTCACCTTTACTCAGACCGCAGAGCCAATCTGCGACTCTATTTTGAGAGGACCGCAGAGTCAATCTGCAGCCCCATTTAACGGGCCGCAGGAGTGTTTTGGTTTGTTGTAACACGCAAAGTGGGACCGTAGAGTCAATTTGCGGCCTGAATAAAGGTGAAATTTCTACAAAACGGAAGTATTTTGATTTTTTTTTTATTATGGTATTTAAAAAAAATTCGGGTCTAAACCGTCCGTTTGTTAATCGGATGAAGATTAAATCTCGTAAATTTTGAAATTAGTCTGAATTAGTTTGCATTCTTATCGAATGGTCTCAATTCCAAACTCAAATTTGAATTACTTACAATCTGAAGATTAAAAATTAGCATACTTATAATGAACTATAAATTGTTAACCGGACCAATTTTAATATGTATACTTATTTAATTATTTAAACATGTATGCTGTCTAAGATTTATACAAAATTTGTAGAAATAGATAATTAATTATAGCACTTTAACATAGCTATTGCTTAATAAATTGCACCACATAAAAATCAGCATTTTAGTTTAGTGGCAAAAGACAATATTCTCTATGTGAAAGATCGTAGATTTAAAACTCAGATGAAAATTCTTTATAGATAATTAAAGAAAACTGATAGACTAGATCTCTACTTATCAAATCCAAAAAATAAATTGCGCCATGTAATTAAGTCACCACGAGTAATATATTTTATGTGAAATATATATATATGACAATATATAAGCACGAATATAAAACAAATTACGTTAAAATTTTGAAAAAAAATACGATGGAGAAATAATAAACTGCATATACGAATTAAAAGAATTATGATACCATTAGCTTCTTTTTAACAGCAAAATGTATGAATATTTATATTTTGTTGTCAAATTGAAAAATGAGTTCGGCTATTGTGATACCGGTGGTATTTATTTGCTACCAATTTAAAATTTATTAAATAGATTTCAAATAAGGAATTCAAACCGATTTACTTTGATGCATTTACATGAAAAATTTATAATTTTTCAAATTATTTTACTACCAAGTCAATCGGTAAAAAATGATGAAAAATGAAAGCATTAAAATTAACTTAAAAAAGCACCCACAATCTAGAGGCCAAACCTCCAAATTTATTCTTAAAAAAAAAATGTTTTAGAGTTGGTAGTATTTAAGTTGAAATACCACTAATGTCATAGTAGCCGAACTCATTGACAAAAAAATACAGTGTTTTTATAAAAATGTTATAAATATCTAGAAAATAATCAATTTTTCTCAAGACATGTTCTTCATCAGAGTCTGTATCCTTTACCGTAACGGACCAAGTTTAATGAGATAAAATTAACTTTCAACCGAGCGATTGGAATTCAGTATCTATTTACACTGTAAACAAAGCATTTATTTTTTAGATTCGTGTTGTAATAAACGACCGATCTAGATTTAATAACTGAACCTGCGGTACCGGTACCGGGTGTGATCCGAATTCCTCTCCACCAGGCACAAACTAACACAACTCCCAATCACCAAAAAATGAATAAAAAAAAAAAAAAAAATACAAACATGAAGTTGCAATCTACCTTCACAAATTTAGGTATCACCAAAAAGAAGAAAACTACCTAGCAAATGTAAAGCTCTTTTTAACTTGCTTGTACAGTAAAATTCAGAGGGAATAAAGAGAATAAGTCCGTAGAAATAGAAGAATAAAAATATTTTGTTTTAGATTTTAAGAGAAATTGAAAAGAATGAGAAGACAAATTTGTTTTAGAAAACTGTAAAGGTCTTTCAATGTTGATTTATATATCGACAGTTGGCAGTTGCATAATTAGAGCAAATCTAGCCGAAATTTTTATTTATAACATTTTTTCAAAAATAAAAAATAAACTAAAATACTCTTGTTTTTGAGAAATTTGAAATCTTCCCGGATCGTACTGGTATTCTATGGCCTCAAAGACTGGAGTCCGTAGAATACTGATGCGGCCCCAGTCAAGGAGCCGCAAAATACCGGTGCAGCCCCATATATATATATATATATATAATCTTTTTGTAAGTGCACAAATTTCAAAGCATTAATACCAAGGACCGCACCTTCACTGAGGTAACCTTCTCTGCCCCGCCGTGTTAATGGCTTGACTTCCATTTTTGTTGACCCGTAATGGTTAATTGAGTAGAATTTGAAGGGGGTTTGTGGAGAGTTTGAAAAGCTTCACCATGTAAACTAAGTTTCTGGTGCATGCGTATTTGTATCTTCTGCTTACTGATACATGTTATTAGTTTATAAAATTCAGTAAATAACATTCTTTTCCGGTGGGGTTTAGTTTATTAAGTTATAAATTATTCTGTACAAGATATTGAGATAGTATCAGACAATTATGATCAACATGATATTTTTCTCATTTAAGATATTTCCTTTGTGAGATGACAGTACTTTCTCCAAAGCACTGACACTGCAAGCAGTACATGATTCTTTGTTCCTTGGTTTCTTTCTGCTTGTGATGTATCTGGTACAGTATAAGTATATGTCAGTTTTACATTAAGCTAAAATCTATAGAAACCAATTGAAAATTGGGTAGGTGTAGCCTATTACATAGTCACCCTGACTTCTTCCTCTCTTTGCCAATTGGTCAGCCAAAACTTGGGTTTGTTTTGAAAAACTTCCAGAGAAAAGATGCCTCTGAGAAAGCTCTCCAGTCTACCTTCATAGTGGGTTGCAACGCAGATACCAGTATACCACATTTGCCAGTGTTAGGTTGTCAGTGAGAAATAGACAGGGGCTGAGTCCATGGTTGTCAACATATTCTGCTGCTGATTTGAGCGCCTTGGCTTCAGCTTGAACTGGGCAACAGCCAACAGGCCTTCTCCTTTGAAGAGCAATAGGCGATGAGAGTTGTTCCTTCTTGGATCACAAACCCACTGCCCCCTATCCATCCCTCTTTCCAAGACCCGTCAACATGACAAGTGTACCTGAGATTGCTATGCATTTGCGCTGGTTGATCCGGCTGTTTCTTCCCCTGTCCTATTGCTCCAATTGTTGATTCTGCCTGAACTTCTCTAAGGATTTGGGAAAAGCGCTCGGCAGTTGGTCTCTTGGCAGAATAGGTCATTTCATTCCTACAACGCCAAATTGACCAAGCAATATTTGCCACCAGAGTCCACAATTCTTCAGATAGAAAATCCATACTTTTAAGAAGGAGTTCTTTTAATGTATCATCTTAAGCTTTAGATTGCTCGTATCAATGTGCTGGGTTTCTTTCATTTATCTTATAATTTCATTTTCTATCATTGTAGGTTGAATATTGACGCCGAGAAATTGATCAAAAATCTATTAAGTGGATCTAATAATTCACACCATAACTACGGCACATCCGTGCCATAACACTATGCACTGGATCAGTGGATGTGATCTCCCAACAGCAAAGACCATTAGGAAGGTTCTATATATGTTGCTTCAACCATAATTAAGGCAATGCACATATATATAATATAAATTTAAACCCAATTCCTTTTAAGATGATGCAAGTTTCCAGATCAGATTATGGTATAGTTTTAATAACATAGTTAACTCTAATGAATGAGCCTAATTTTTGGGTCTCATAGTGATCTTGTTTTTAGCTTGAGGTATATATATCAACCAATATTAATTTGCAAACCAAAAGTTATAATTATCAATATATATTCATGCTTTAAATTCATTCCTCTTACAATGGTGTCGTCACTTGCTGGCTTGTATTAAATTCTAACAATTAGTTTTCTCTCTTGCAGAGTGGTACCAGACAATCCATCAGAGAGGGTTACGACTTACTAATCTCCCAACAACAGGGAAAAGTGTTTTTATGCCATGCAACAAATCACACAGTTAGGTAGAAAACCGGTACAACAACCAGTACTGGAAAAACAGGAAGATACACAGTCAAGTCAAGGAAGGATACAGCAGTTTGAGAAATCTCACCCAAATAAGGCCCCAATACGAGGAAACAAAAATGAAGGCAATGAAAAAAATTTGGAAATGGAAAAATGTCATACAACTGCGCAGGGAGTGGCATTTGACCCTTTCTATATATGCTGAGACAGAAGCGTTACTAGAAGCAATTCGATCAGTTTGTGATTGAGGGAGGAGACCAAGGGCAATTCTATATCCTCACTGACACTGATTGGAAAATCTTGGTGAAGGCGATTGAAGAAAGAGAGACCAACGAAATCCCATCATGGAGAGCAGCAGAGTCGACTCGCTAATGAAATGCATAAAAGGGTATCATGAAAACCGGTCCACAATTAAGATACAACACATTAGAAGAGAAGAGAAGAGAAGAGAAGGAGTACTAACCTCTGGCTCTCACACCATGGGTGATGGGTGGAACGCCACTGCAATGCGTGCTACCAAAATCAGGAATCGAGCAGAAGTTAAACCCGGCCTTCTTTAGGAGAGGGTGAGCGTTTGAGCGTGAGCGGGCAAAAAACTGGGATTAATTCCCCTTTAACGGGTGACATTTCGGTGCCAGTAAACCCGCTAACGGACTGTCATAAAAAAATCAAGGGAACTAATTCTGCAGTTTGAACCCCAAGCTTCTGTAGTTCTGTCTGGAGATACGAAGGGGAAGGATAGTTTAGTTAGTTTAAGTTATGAATTAACTTGAGGCTTTTAGTCAAACATGAATAGTGTAGGTCGATCTAAATTAGAATAATAATTAACTTTAATTCTCAACCAAAGAGTTTAGTGCCGAGTGAAAAAAAAAGTTAGAATAATAACTTTAATTTTCAATAAAACAGTTTAGTTTATCTTTGCGACTTTTGCAAATTGTTTTTCATATATAATTTCGCATCCCCGGTCTCTACCCACAGACATGTAACCACCCATGTTCAATACAAAACGAGAGCTAGACTCGCGTTCTATTTCTCAAAAAAAAAATAAAACAGTTTAGTACCGAGTGGACCGAATTTTTTATTAATAGAAATAAAATAAAAAAAAATATCGAAAAACAGGATTACTTTTGATTATTTTCGAAATATAGGTATAACGGGTTTACACAACCCGTCCCACCGGACGGATCTAATTATCCTGTCCGGGTTACATTCCGTTAATCCATCTCCTTAATTAAATTCGTGCAACCCAAAAAAAAAAGAAAAAATCGGACGGTACTACACAACCCGTCCTGGTTTTTTTTTAAAAAAAAAAACAAATACCCGGACGGTACTACACAACTCGTCCCAAATTTTTTTTAAAAAAAAAAAATGTCGGACGGATTAAGTAATCCCGTCCGACAAATAATTTTTATAAGGCTTGTGTAGTACCGTAACCAATACCTAGTTATTTCTGAAACCAATTGGAAGCTAGTCAAGTAATCAATCCTCTTTTCTATTCAAATCATTTCTTAAGGTTGCAATATCCTTCAACGTCTCAAATTTTGATATTCCGGAGATGGGCAAGTTTCTTGTTCAACGACTAAAGTAAACAAAAGATGGACATAAAAAACACTTTAAACTTGACCTTTTCTTGTTCAATACTATGGTCTGACCTCGATGCATGAATTTTTTATTCTTCTCAAGATTTGAGTTTTTAGGATCAATAAAATGCAACCAGAAGCTATCATGCTCTTCATTGCACCGACAGTTTAACACTCAAGTTAGCTTAGTTACTTCTATATATTTACACTTTTTTTATAAAAGGAAAAAAAAAAGACAACAAAGGAATATATATACATCCATAGGCTGCATAGTCCCCCCCAAAAAAATCCTAATTTAAGAAGATCCGAAACTCTAAACTGGCATACCAAAAAGGTCAACCAGAACCTGTACCAGATGGCTTAGAGTGTATCATCCTAAATTTTCTGACAATTTTTCTATTTTAAAATTCAATTTTTATATTTCTATTTCTTTCCAGCCTTCCAGCTTCAGATGGATAATGTTAACCCCACACTGGTACAAAAGGTCTATTTTGGTAATATGTTGAATGTTAATTATTTGCATGCATGAAAAAAATGTTTACCCTTTTCCATATTATTATCTAGGCAAATTGCATTAAAAAAAAAAAGGTCAAGAAAATGAGAGCACAAATTAGATAAGAAATAGAAGACAAACTAAAGAAAACAGTAAAACATATAGGTGTACCCCATCTAATTAACTTACAAGTGTGCAGGGGCGGATCTACTGTAGCACAGGGGGGTCAGCTGCCTCCCGCTGGATTTTCAAAAATAGTGCTAAAAATCTGCTTTTCGGACCTCTGCCCCTCCCTGGAATTCAAATTGCCCCATGTAGCCCATTTTGGAATTCTAATAGACAGAACGGAGCCCATATAAACTCTGAGCGAAACAAATTAGCGGAGCTCAAATAGGTGCTGATCCTAAATAACGAAAATTAGTTGAACCAAAATGTTTTTATTTATTTATTTTTTTTGAATTCAAAGGCAGAGGCTGCCAAGTTGAACCAAAATGTTGATTTCAAATTCCCTATAAATGTTGAATTGTTAATTTTATTCAAGTAATTTGGGATTTTTATTATATTGATTGGTATTTTTTTTGTTATGTTGAATTGTACCTGATAAGCTATTGGGTTTGAACCCGATAAGCTATTTGCATCCGATTATTGCCCCGCCCTGACAAAAATCCTGCGTCCGCCCCTGCAAGTGTGTAAAGCTTTCTCTGATCTCAACCAACAATCTCAGCATCCGGTTGACTGGCAATATGAGATGCTTTCAGACTGGTATCATTTGTGATCTCCTTACCATTGTAAAGAACTAACATTGCAGCTAATCTATTAAAGGGATCCAATACCACCTATTATCTCTATTAAAGGATCCAACACATCACCTATTATCTGACTCAATGCTTATGTGCTAATGGATTCCTTCCCTTGTCATGCTTTTGTTAACAAGCTGGGATCATTACAAGATATATAATTATTTGAAAGTATTACTGAAATTTTGAGAGGTTTTGTGTGCGTAGAAATAAGAACAATTTAATAGGAGAAAGGAATACATATTTCTAACATTCAAAAACATCCCACAAGACACTACAAGATAATAGAATCTAACTTTATTTTCTTTCTCTTTTTAGGTACTACATTAATGTTTGTTTGGATGTGCACTTGCTAAACATATGGTGTTGCATCGTTAACTGTCACAAACGATGGCACCAACAAATCCTTCAACCGCGATCAAGCTTAACATAGGAGACATGGCATCTCTCATTGATTTATCCTATTGGAACGCTTCTCCGTTCTGTAGGAATCGATCTAAGAATTGCTTTTTCCTTTGCAACCTTAAGAAATGATTTGAATAGAAAAGAGGATTGATTACTTGACTAGCTTCCAATTGGTTTCAGAAATAACTAGGTATTGGTTACGGTACTACACAAGCCTTATAAAAATTATTTGTCGGACGGGATTACTTAACCCGTCTGACATTTTTTTTTTTTTTAAAACCCGGGATGGGTTGTGTAGTACCGTCCGGGTATTTGTTTTTTTTTTTTTTAAAACCAGGACGGGTTGTGTAGTACCGTCCAATTTTTTCTTTTTTTTTTGGGTTGCGCAAATTTAATTAAGGGGATGGATTAACGAAATGTAATCCGGACGGGATAATTAGACTCATCCGGTGGGACGGATTGTGTAAACCCGTTATACTTATATTTCGAAAATAATCAAAAGTAATCCCGTTTTTCGATATTTATTTATTTTATTTCTATTAATAAAAAATTCGGACCGAGTGGAAGAAGAGCTCTTTTTTGTATTATTAATGGCCGTTTACTAAAAGAATATTTCAAATGTTTCACACTCTATACCGCATGTGGATTGTGAATTTTGATTTTTGAATACCCAGGAATTGCAGATTTATTTTGTATTATTTTATAGTATTACGTCTTGAATTGACCTTCTAACTTTACTAAAAAATAGATGTGACAAAAATACAACCATGGAATATATTAAAATTGAATTGACCTCCTCAATGCTCTCTCCAAAATATTAATAAAAAGAACGTGGATGACTTTATATACTGCTCCCTCAAACTGTCATTTTCTTTTGTGGGACTAAGTATCCGTAGTCCGCACAGTCTGAACATATGTTTTCTATTTCATTGAGTTGAATGTTGATGGGCTGATGGCCCATAAATTTACACTTGCCCCCTTAGGTTTTTACTATTTTTATTTTGTTCTTGTGGATCTTCTATGCTATAGTATGTGAAGAGTTTTGTAATGCAAAAAATATTTTTTGTTATAGTTGATCGAAACAATATATTAATTATTAAATAAACAATAAGAACAGCCGTAACAGTGACAATAAACAAATTTTCGTGACAATAGTGATAATAATGATTCTTTATCTTGAATAAAAAATAAACCACACACTTCACTCCATTGAGGTGTGATTTCTATTTTTAAGTTCATATGATTCAATTATTCGTTTTGTATTTATATTCGAAGATTATCTGCTCTGTATCCATATCCGTTTACTATCAGTATCTGTATTCGTATCCGCTCATTGAAAAACGGATACGGATATAGTATGAGCATTATCCGCTCCGTTTTCACTCCTAACACGAGTTCAGATCCAGTGAAATAACCCAAAAGTTGGGTTTTAAATCCGGATTGTCCGATTCGAATCCGTGATAATCCATCCAAAGTGGAGCGCACACATCTCGAGCAACGAACCCGAATTTTGAGGTGATCTCAAACGACGGAATCGAATCGGACGGTCTCGATCCAAAACCCAAAAGTTGGGTTACTTTAGGGGATCCAGACCCTCCTAACACCAGGTACTTCAAAATTGAAGAATATCTTTGTTCTGCTGTCAAATTGACAAATAGTACAGGGTTTTCTGAACAATTTTGTAAAGTACAAAATAAAATATAGGAAAGAACCTACCTTCTCCAGACAAGCTTTCCACCAGCAAGAAACTAAACACAACTCTTAATTAATCACCGAAAAATTAAAATAAATATAAACACCAAGTTGCTTTCAACTTCTTCAGATCCGACAAATATTGACCCTCCGTACTTCCTATTTTTTCTAAAGATTTCATGGTAACATAAATTATTAACATTTTATTTATACATAAAAAATATCTAAATATCGCCATTCATTTTCTATAAATAATAAAAATAATGTTATCAAAATTACAACTATTGAATATTTGATAATTGGACCATTTTGCTACAGGACACATTTAAATCATAAAAACTACAATTCAAATTAAAGAGTGCCTAATTATCCACACATTAAAATAAATAACTTTTTGTAGCTTGCTTGTCTCTTTACAAGTAATGAAGAAAAATTAAAAAAATACATATATAACTTAATTTAATTAATCAAGGAATGTGGTAAAATTTGGAAGGCTTCAATTTTGATGTGACATTGAAATATTTCAATGTATCAGCCCACTGGTAATTCTTCTTCAGACGGTGTACCAGTATACTGTCTGGTATAAACTCATGCCTGAAGCAATTTTTTTTCCCATTACCTAAATAATCATAAAACCTCGGTGCCATGTCAAATCTGTTCAAAAATAAAATTTTGTCAGAATATGATGAACAGACTGATCAATGGAATTTTTTTGAACTATGCATGATGTTGTAATTGACATGATCTCAGGCAACTAAAATCAAAATTAGGCCATGAAAATTAGCCCACTGGTAATTCTTCTTCAGACGGTGTACCAGTATACTGTCTGGTATAAAATCAAAATTAATTTTCAGATTGTCAGAGATATTTATATAATTTGTCTTGAATTGCAAGGTTCTGATGCAAATCAGGCAACTAAAATCAAAATTAGGCCATGAAAATGTACAATCAAACCCAAGACAAAGAGAAAACAAACAAATTGATATAAACAGATGCAAACCTGTTTTTGGCTTTCCCAGCCAGGTTGAACCATCTCCCGGTCCACATGTCTTCGAGCCCGATGTTGTCCTTTCGAGGCAAATCCGACGTGGCGATCCACTGGATCAGGTCCCACGAAAGCACGTACCCCATCCCCTCCATAAACGGAGGAAACGGGAAGAAGTTCTTTGTATCACACGGTATCCGGAGCCCGTAATACATGTCTTCCCTCGGCTTGTCTCTCAATGACTCGACCAATTTGTCCAATATGATATACGAGTCGTCGTCTCCCTTCATGACGAAATCGTATGCTTGATCGCCGTATAATTCCGGCAAGCTAGAGAGGAATGCGTAGGTCTTGCCATCATTCATATTTTCCTTGCAATTCAAGATGATGATGTCGTCGTAGCGCATGATCTCTAGTGCGACAAACACTCTTTGCTCGTCATCCGTGAGGTTACAAAAGACGTAACGGATGTCAATCTGCGCAACCGTCCGATCATACGTTTGAAGTGCAAAGATGTTGCGGAGGAGGTGCCTACGCTCATACATCTCGGGTAAGGTCACGATGCCTAGAAGCATGCGGAATTCGGGTTTTACGGCGCTCGACGTTGTTTCATCGGTTGTCGATACAGAGATATCTGAGGAGGCCGAAATGGGTCGGGAACATGTCAAGAACCCGGGGTTGATTGGTGAGATGGTGATGAAAACAAGAGCAACTATGGCTAGAGAGAGAATGACAAAGGTTAGAGTAGAGGGAGATGAGGTCTTGGAAAGGAGAGGAAATGACATGTTTGTTTTAGGGTTTGATGATTCAATTAAGGGATCTGTTTGAATGAAGCTTTATACAACAACTTGAATTGGAAACCTTCTCTATTTTTTATGTTTTTATTTTTTTGAAGACTAGATAGGCGATAGCGGCATGAATTGGACACCTACACACAAAGCATCTCTGTCTAATTTTGACTTTGGAACAAAGAGTGGTTGAGTACTTAATTTAATCATAAAATTTAGCTGGAGAGCATAATTCTATCTTTGTATTGTAAAATATTTAGAAGAGGTGGTTATAATTAATTATTGTTTTCATTTCTTTTCTTGCTTCTCTTCTGTTGCAAGAAAAGAAGCGTTGAACACTTCATGATAATATATAGGTGAAAGAACTGGTTTAATTTTTTAATAACATTTCATGAGACTATTTCCAATAATTAATTGTTCTGTTCATGATCAAATCAAGTTAGTCCATAAAATGGATTAATTAGTATTTTTAGATCCGAACCGTTCAAAGTAATTTCACATTAAACTTTACATATTATAAATTTTTTTTTTTTTTTTGAAGGTTAGCGGAAACCGCTAACAAATATATTGATAATAAAAAGAATAACAAGAGTACTATAGAGTACTAAAGTTTCAAAATAAATTAAATACAATCCACCAGCTACTGAACTGCACTAACCCTCCTCAACCAATAAAATTACAAATTAATTATATGGTCTAAGCTTCTAGACCATTTAAATTTGTCACTAATCGTGCCAGTAGCTGGCCATGTGAGATGTGACTATCTATCGTTTATCCAATGCAAGACGTCTGTTATCGCACTAAAAATATAAATTCACAGTACGGACCAATATAAGCTATGCAAAGTACCCAAGCCTCACTCTTGTAAAATATTCAGAAGAATTGTTTTACTTTACTTTTCCTTTTTTAATTCCCTCCCCCCTGTTTTGTTGCAAGAAAAGAAGCGTACTTGAACATTTTCATGAGATTAGGTGAAGAAACTGGTTTAATTTTTTAAGAGGAGGGTTCAAATGCCTCCATGTTTGTGTCTCCATCATGCCTTT
This sequence comes from Carex rostrata, assembly GCF_964058835.1. NCBI lineage: Eukaryota > Viridiplantae > Streptophyta > Magnoliopsida > Poales > Cyperaceae > Carex > Carex rostrata. The sequence continues at coordinate 11,756,610 of NC_135929.1, forward strand.
ATCTCTCTCCATCATTTTCAAAGTTCAAACAGTCGATCCGAACCGCTCAATCTAACCTCTATACTAAAATATGTTTGGAGACCAAATTTTATATTTTTAGAAAAAATTTTACTATTTTTTTAGATAGGAAAAAAAATATTGTTTTTAGATGGTTCAGATTTACTGATTTTGTACTTATCTAAGAAAATAGTAAAAAAATTTCTAAAAATATAAAATTTGGTCTCCAAACATATTTTAGTATGGAGGTTAGGTTAAGCGGTTCGGATCGACTGTTTGAACTTTGAAAATGATGGAGAGAGATAGAGGCATGATGGAGACATTTGAATCCTCCTCATTTTTTAATCATCTGTTTCTTCATACCCATATGGTGAGTGGTGAGACCATTTCCAATTATTGTTCTGTTCATAATTAAATCAAATTGTAAGAGCCAAAGTTTATAGTTATCTACTTGTTGGTTTAATTATAATGTTGCAACTTGGCAATTCCCTTGGTTATGTTAAAAGCATTTTTTTTTATTTTGGGCTTTTTGCTTGCTATTAAAAAACCTCTCCCATAACCCAAAAAATCCAGCAGCTCATCAACATACAAGGCCTTTTGTTATACAAGTAAATCTACCAAATTAGGAAGTATGAATTCATGATGGTCCTAAAATCAAGAATAAATTTCGTTATTTGTCACAAATTGGTCACTCAAAATTTGATTTCTCTATTTAGTCACTCAATTTTGTCATTTGTCCCAATCAAATCACTTTATACTTTTCTGTCAAAAATGCTAACGGAATATGCTCATTTCGTTAATATTTTAGACATAATATACTCATTCCGTTAATATTTTGGACAGAATTAGGGGTGTCAACGAGTACGATACGGGTCGGGTGGAGACATTTTCATACCCGTATCTGTTATGATAACGAAAAAAATCTTTACCCTTATCCGTCTTTAGAATATGGTGCTGGTCGAGTATAAACGGATAAAAAAGTGTCATTGACATTTCGATTTGTACTTTCGATAAAATATTTTTCAAAACAAGAAAAAAATTAATAAAATAATAATGAATACAACTAATTTGTATTATAAAAAAATTAACAAAATACAAAATTTTATTGTATCATCTTCATACAAATATATATATTTATGTATATAATTTTATTTTTATAAATTATCTTATACATAAACGGGTAAGATAACGAAAAAAAATCGTTACCCTTGTACCCGATGAGCTAACTAAAAAAAACTTACTCTTATCTGTGTTTTCGGATACAATATGGGTCGGATAAACGGTAAAAGAGTGTCATTGACACCCCTAGACGGAATGAGTATATTCCATTAATATTTTGGACGGAATAAGAATATCATGCTAAGATTTTGGACGGAAAAGTATATAATGACTTAATTGGAATAAATGACAAAGTTGAGTAACTAGAAAAAGACAAATCAAACTTAAGTGATCAATTCATGAAAAATAACAAAATTTAGTGACCTTCAACGAAATTTACCCTAAAATCAATGATATTATTTGTTACAAAGGGCATCCCAATGTAATTTATGCAGTTGATTTGGGGCTTTCCGAACCCAAAATGTGGAAGATAGAACTGAACCTTAGATCAGTGAGTACTATACCAATGAATTCAGGTTCTTGGTGGATTATTCTGGTAAACATTTCTTATTAGTTCATAAGGACAAAGATAAGGATAGTGAGTTAGTGACAGGAGGTGGACCCAGGTGTATCCAGGGGGGGCGGCCACTTTCCCCCTGGATTTTGAGTTTTAGTGCTGATTTAGTGGTTACGATTGATTCTGTCTCCTTCTGAAAAAAAAATTTGCCCCTCTCTAGGACGTTTGATTCGTAATTCGGGTTAAATTTACGGTTAAAATCAAAATAAATTCTTGAATTATGATTGGTAATTAGAATTATAAGTTAAAAAATCAGAAATTACAAGTCAGAATATTGAAAAGTATAAGTCAAAGCATTATTTTTTATCGAATACCCAATTAATTAATGGGTTTAAATCCGATTAGTTATTTAAACCCGATTCAATAATTTTTTGCCTCCCCCTGATGAAAATCCTGGATCCGCCCCTGGATAGTGATGATGAGTACAGTAGTTGGTAGGGATGCAAACGGATTAGATACGGATCGGATAGTGGTCAACCCATATTCGTATTCGTATTTTTTTTCCGAATACGGATACAAATCGGATATTAATCGGATACGGATCAGATATTAAACAGATATGGATACATATCGAATATTATCGGATACGAATACGGATATAGATATAATTCAGATTCTTAATTAAAAATATATCTATAATTAACTTGTTATGCAATTACAAAATATATATCTATTTAACTAAAATTCATCATCAAATTAACTGATGACATCTTTTAAATAAAATCAGTAAGAATAAGAGAGACCATTTAGTACATAATTGAGACAGGAAATTCGATTTAAAAGGCCGTGTGGTACGATCCCATATTTTCAAAGCGCTAGAGATTTTTCTAGAAATTGTGGGTTGGGGACCATTATCATATCCTCTTTTCATTTTGATGGACCAAATCAAAGCCGAGTCTACAAATCAATGCCTCTATTCTAAAAATAAATAAATCAAAGCCTCTAACCCATGTGCAAAAGAAACAGTGTTAGAGTGACAGCTGTATATAGAACATTCTTTCATTTTCTTTTAATATTCAAATCAAGCATAAAAGTTGAAAACACAGGAAACATAAAATCGGATATCCAAAAATTATAACATGCGGAATTATCCGTATCCGCTTCTCAGATTAAACCCGAATTCATATCCGTATTCGTATCTGATTATCCGAATCCGAAAAATCCAGATACGGATCCGGATACGGTCGGGTAATATCCGACTCGTTTGCACCCCTAGTAGTTGGTACCGTTTCGTGACTTATTTCTTCGATGTTTTAAGCTTGATATAGGAAAAAAAAAATCATGGCATAAGTGGGATAATTTGTGCGGCAATGCTTTTTTTAGCACTAACCGAGATATCTCTAATGCACCTTCAAATTCGCTGGTTACAAATCTAATTGCAACTATTTCACTTCTGATCCTTGTGATGTTCTTCACAGTACAAAATTATGGGTATGTGATCTCCACAGGCGCTTATACAATTTTAAGGGTTCCCAACCCTTAATTAATAGCTCTAAGCTTTTCTTCATATCTGTTTAGGAGTTTAATTTGCTGGCTAATTCAAAGGTACAAAATGTTTTAATTATATGTTCTATTTCAGCTTGTACTTTGAAAGTTTCAGTTCAGTTTGGAAATTATTTCTCATTATATAAAAGTCTCGATAGGCTACGGTGCTCTTTACCGAGTCCCTTTTAGATTAAAAATGCAATGTATTTAATTAACACTATTATTTCATTTGATTTTGGACATTGAAGAATCATAAACAATTTAACTAGAAAATGGTTCAAAAATGAATGAGTTAGGCTGGGGTGCTATGGATAGCATAGTGGCCTCTATGCTACGGCTCAATATTCGAGTTTTCAAAATCCAAACGGTCGATCCGAACCGTTCATCTTATTCTCCATATTAATATCTGCTTGGAGACCAAATTTTATAATTTTCTGAATTTTTTTACTATTTATTAAGTCACTTTGAAAATTGCTAATCCAACGGTTTTACTGTTTTGTGCAGCCACCGTTGGATCAACAATTTTGTAAAATACTTAATAGACGTTATATCTTACATCCGAGTCCCTACAATATCCTATAATCATTTTTACCAAAAAGACCCTATAAAACCCGAAATATCGAAAACATACAATAAATCCCAACACTCCCCCTCAAGATGAGCAAAAGATATCCATTAAGCCCATCTTGTCACATAACTTTTAGTGAGGCAGTCAGCTACTTGATCTCCAGTAGCTACATGACTCAGCTCCAATAGTCCACTTTTCAGTTTTTCCTTTATGAAGAACATATCGATCTCCACATGCTTGGTTATGTCATGCTGCACAGGATTATTGGCAATGCTGGTCGCTGACTTGCTATCGCACCACAACTTCATTTGGGCTCCTTGATTCACCTTGAGCTCTTCCAATAACCTCTTCAGCCACAACATCTCAGCAACTCCCAATGCCATGGCCCTATACTCAGCTTCTGTCGTCGATCTCGCAACAACCGGCTGCTTCTTGCTCTTCCAAAGACCAAGTTACCCCCTACAAACATGCAGTAGCCCGATGTGGACTTCCTGTCATCGAGGCAACTAGCCCAGTCAGAGTCACAATAGCCCTCAATGTTCATGTGGTCATTCTGCCTGAAAATCAAGCCCTTCCCTGGTGCACTCTTTAGGTACCTCAGAATATGATATACTGCGTCCATATGGCTCTTCCTAGGGTCATGTATGTAGTGGCTCACCACGCTCACTGCAAATGAGATATCGGGACGAGTATGACTCAAATAGATCAATTTGCCTACTAGTCTCTGGTACCTCTCACGATCAACCTGTTCTCCTGCCTCTGCACTTATCTTGGCCTTCACATCAATTGGAGAAACTGCATGCCTGCACCCCAACATGCCTGTCTCTGTGAGCAAATCTAGAACATACTTCCTTTGGGATAGAATAATCCCCTCTGCTCCACGAGCCACCTCAATCCCAAGGAAGTACTTAAGCTGTCACAAATCCTTCACCTCGAATTTCTTCTCCAATTTTGCCTTCAACTGTGCAATTTCTCCCTCATCATCCCCAGTAATTATCATATCATCAACATACACAGCCAGCATAGTAATGTGACCACCATGTTGTCGAAAGAACACCATGTGGTCGGCATTGATCTGCTGATAGCCCATGCCTACCATAGCCTTCTTGAACCTATCAAACCATGCCCGGGTGGGGGAGACTGCTTCAACCCATAAAGTGACTTCTTAAGCCTACACACCTTATCCACTATCTGGTTTGTGCCAAACCCTAGTGGAACCTCCATGTACACCTCCTTCAACAAATCACCATGAAGAAAGACATTCTTCACATCGAGTTGGTGTAACTGCCATCCCCCATTCGCTGCCATGGAAACCAGTGTCCTCACTGTTCTTATCTTTGCCATGGGTGCAAAGGTCTCGTCATAGTCAATGACATAGGTCTGGTTGTACCTCTTCGCTAGCAACTGAGCCTTGTAGCGCTCAATGAGAGCCTCTGGATTCTGCTTCACTGTGAAGACTCACTTGCATCCAACAACCTTCTTGCCTGGTTGTAGTGACACAAGCTCCCAGGTTTTATTCTTTTCGAGGGCCCCGAGCTCTTCTAGCATGGCTGCTTTTCATTTCGGATCTCCCTTAGCAACCTGCCAACACTTAGGGATAGAGACAGTGTCTAATGATGCAATGAACGCTCTATGCACTAGTGATATGTGTGAGTAAGAGACAAACTGGACAATCTCATGTGGGAAACCATATTGGTCAGGAGGAATGCCCGCATTCTCGCGAGGAGTCCTTCTTACCGATAGGGGAGTGGGAGGAGTAGAGAGAGGAATCATATCACCTATGTATTCTGAGTCTGAAGTAGATGGTGGAAGTGTCTCAAGAGTCGGAGTAGGCAGGGACAAGGGACTTGGCACAGGTGGCACTATAGGCATGGCTCCCTCATTCGGCTTCTTTCTCCTCGTATACACTTCATGGTATCTCGACTCTCCCTGAGCCTGATTTCTACCACCTTCAGGCTCATTCCTCTCAACTTCCGACTCAACCACAACCGAGTCCTCCTTTTCCTGCCCAACCACAGCCGAATCCCCCTTTTCCGGTTCAACCATAGCCAAATTCTCAATTGGGCAAGAATTACCACCCACACTCACCATCACTACTACTCTCCCCCTCTCGCCTCATACCTCATGTATCGAGCGAGTCTCTAAAGGGTGATGTCGTCTCTGAGGAGTAGTATGGTTCGAGCTCTCAAAATTTAATATCCATACTCATAAATAGTCTCATCTCCACATGGCTCCAACACACATACCCCTTTTGAGTACCCGAGTATCCAACAAAGATACACTTCACAGCCATTGGATCCAGTTTTCCCATATTTGGTCTGTTGTCCTGCACGAAGCACACACAGCCAAAGGTTTTGAGAGGAAGAATATCTTCATTCTTACCTTTCAGCATCTCCATTGGGTATTTCCAATCCAACACCCGCGAGGGCATCCTATTGATCAAGTAGGCTGCTGTCAGAATTACTTACCACCACAAGTGTTTTGGGACTTTCATCGAAATCATCATACTCCGAGTTACCTCAAGGAGATGTCTGTTCTTCCATTTTGCTACCCCATTCTGCTCTGGTGTGTACAGACACGTGGTTTGATGCTGTATTCCCTAAGATGATAAGTACTCCCTAAACATCATGTTGGTGTACTATGTTCCATTGTCAGACCTCAATACCTTCACAACTACACTGTATTGAGTATGAACTCCTTTGTGAAAGTCTTTGAAGCAAGCAAACATATCACTCTTATTCTTCATCAGATAAATCCAAGTCACACGAGAAAAACAATCAATGAATGAGACAAAATATCTGTACCCATTCACAGTAGTCGTAGGACAAGGTCCCTATACGTCTGAATGAACCAAATCAAAGCCACTATGACTCATACCACCATAACTAGCATAAAAGCTCCTAGCATGCTTGCCTAACTCACACGCATCACACACCAGTTTTTTCTTGTTCGCCTTTTCAAACAAATGCGGATATAGCCTACTCAACACCGGAAAGGAAGGATGACCCAAACGCCTATGATGGAGCAGCAGTAAGTCCTCCATACTCCTCCCCACTCCTCCAGCTCCCTCTACAATGGATGAAAGAGCTAAGTGTTAGTTTGTAATAATCTAGAAGTCAATAATACGATAAGTTAATCATAAAGCTTTGTTCATGAATTGAATGTTTATTTATATATCATTTTGTTGCCTTGAGTATTATTGAAATTATGGATCATTTCGAGTTCATGACTGAAATTGTGAAACTCCATAATATAGATAATATATACTCTTAAAAGTCACTGACCAAGGTAATTAGCAGGAACACTAATTACCGCGATAAGGTTAGCATGTGGATTAAAAGATGGTTAAGTTTTACAAACCACCTGACACGAGATGTCATTTTAATCACATAGATACATGTTCTAGGAACATGGTATTTGACAGACCCCGAATGAAACATTAAATAGAATTGTGTTCGTGTCATTAATGTTTTCATTCAGTGTCAAAGTTCTACAGTATGAGGTATTTATCGTTCCCACTAAGAAATATATATGAGTAAGTGTTATCTAACGCTGTCCGTAAAAAGCAGCCATAACGGTAGCATTTCCATATATATAACTTAGCTGAGGAAGTGATAGTCTGCTAAGAATACTATTTGTCCCTCGTATCTCTATACGAGCTATAGCATCACTGGGCCCCTTGATAGAGTTAGATTATCTGCATGCGGTATAATTACAAGAGTAATTATATTTGATAATCTACTCAAGATCAAGAAAAGATACAGTTACCAAGGATGACACACATCTACCTTGAAACTGATCTGATAGCTATGAGACAGAAGAACTGACACAAGTAAATTATTTACTGGATCGTGATATTGTACAGTACAGCATCATCTGTGTAATTGGATGGTCATGATGTGTTGCCAGATGCCACCCATGACTAACAGAAGTTAAAACAGTTTTAACTTTGTTTACCAACATAACACAGATCCTATTGGGTCACACCATATAGGAGCTACTCGGAGAATCTTACTGATTAATTATAAATTGATTATAATTAATATTAAGATGGTTATAATTAATTATACGTGATATAATTAAATTATAAATGTCATTTAGAATGACAAGCAGAAACAACAGTTAATTTATAAACGTACACGTTACGTTGTATAAAAGTTACCGAACAATAACCGAAAAGAAATATAATTGTACATGACAATTATATATATATGATTTGGAATTTTAATTGTTAATTATGGGCTTGAATTATGGATTTAAAAGCCCAAAATAATCAAAGCCTTAATTAAAATTAAAGGCCCAAAGTCAAAAGCCCAAAATCAAAGCCCAACACTATTCATGCCTTAATGGGCCAAGGGTATTTTGGTCTTTTTCACCCTATGCCGACTTCCCTTGTGTTGACATGTGTCATGTGAGGTGGCAAGGGTATTTTGGTCATTTCACATGATAAAAGGATGAGGTGTCAAGGGCTTTTGGTAAATAGATTTGTTTTGAGGGGTATTTTGGTCTTTTGCCAACCTCCTCAAAAGTCTATAAATAGAGGGGTAGGGGTAGAGAGAAAGACTCACTAATTCACGTGTTAATCTGATTACTTCGTTGATCGGTTTTCCCTCTCTTCCCTGATTTCGGTTATTACGAGATTCGGAAAAATATATTTTTAGATTCTGCGGTATTTCATGTTTTGCTTTATTAGTAAAACGGAATAACTTGCATTCTTAAATATATTTAATCTGTCTCTTTTTCGGTGAATAGTGTTTCTGCAGAATTCCGCGGTTTACGGTATTTCTGGCAGAAGAAGTAAATCGCTCTCCGGTTAGTCCTGGTGGATAACCAATAGAGGTATCACACGTGTGATACTGCGAGTCGATTCCATCCCTGGTGAGGCTCTACTCGCTCGGTCTGCATTCCAACTGAGATTTGGAATCAAGGTATAAATTGTTATATTAATCTATTTAATTTGTAAATAGATTTAATGCTTTAGGAAATCAATTATGGAGTAGATCTGTAAATAGGATTAAACGAATCTTCTTGATTCATTTAATCCGTAGCTTAAGTTAGATGTAAAAATTTTTGTTTTACTCTTTCCGCAGCTTAAGCTAATTAAATGGGTTTGAACCGTTCACGAAAACCCAACACTAAGTCCATACCCTCCCTATCCATGTACCATAAGCCGCTGTGCCATGTACTCATCCCAAGTATCCTGCCTGTCCCTTTCTCTTGGAAGATCACCTTGGGAATATCAAACAAAACTACACATTTTAGTTGTGTTATAATGGCACTTATGAATAAGACATTCATTGGAAAAGAATGAGCATGCAACACATTATACAGAGTCAAAATGTTTGTACATTTCACTGTGCCCTTACCAACCACGGGCTGATCCGTACCATCTGCTGTCTAAATGCTCTCTGGGACTGCTAGATGAGTATAGGAAGAAAACTCCCCAGCAGCACCAGTCATATGGCGAGATGCACCAGAGTCAACTATCCAATCTGGTAATCTAGTGGTGGGTATAGAGGCCAGAGCATGTGTATCACAAGCACCTGTGGATGATTGAGCAAAACAAGCAAAGTTATCCCTGGGTGAAGATGAGATAGATGCGTCCTCTACCACACTCTTTCTATTACCTGATGTTTTATGCTTCCTCTTCAGTATCTCCTCACTCTCGCCTTCTATTACCATCATATTTCCCCGGTAGCCTCCTCTTCCACCTCTCCTACCACCCCGGCCACAACCACGGCCTCCAAACTGCCCCCTCTCACCTGCATCTCGCTCCTTAGGTAACTTAGGACACATTTGTTTCAGGTGACCTACCTCACAGCAGCTGTAACACCGTCGAGGCTCGCCCCTGAACCCTGTTTTACCTGATGGAGACCACTAGTGCTGACTTCACCCCTGGAAGTCCTGCTGCCCCAGCCTGTAGCCTAATCCAGCTCTCCTCCTCAGTCAAGTACCCCTCTAGATCCTTTACTTCTAGAGCGTGCTCCACCCGACGTGACCAGCTCAAATACGTAGCTTGCTCATCGAGTTTCGTATCAATGGGTGACAGCTCAACCTTCTGCGACCTCGGCTTGCTCCCACTAGCTTCCACACGAAAGACTCGCATCATAATCGTGACATCATCCAGACTCAGCTTAGACGTAGCATCGGCCAACGGATTCGTGCTGACACTGTCACTTCCCTTCTCCTTCTCCATTTGATCCGACTTAGATCTACTTCTCACGCACCGATCTAAGTCAGGATCTTTCTTATTTCTCCCTTAAACCCGGTCTTACACACTCAAAATCGAGATCCACATCATCTCCCCCTCTCTTCTTCTTGATCTATCTCATCAAGATTCGAGTTCAAACCCGATCGAAAACCCACTTCCTCGAGTATCGTGGGGTATAGGCCCCCCACGCCGGCCAAATCACTCAACAAGCAAACCTTTTTACCTTGGTTCGGCCGGCTGGAAGGAAGAAGAGGGATCTGTTGTTGTTCGGCATAGAGAAGGTGAGGCGGAGCTGGTGGCTGATCCGAGCGGCCACTGTAGTGCGACACTGTAGCGAAATACCAACTAGATTATGGTTCAAAAATGAATTGTATTTTATTTCTTATTCATTTTGAACCTATATAGGCGTTACATCTTACATCCGAGTCCCTACAATATTCTATAATCCTTTTTATCAAAAGGACCCTATAAAATCCGAAATACCGAAACATACAATAAATCTTAACAATTTATATATATTCTGATAAAAAAAAACTAAAAATCTGAACAGCTGATTAGTCGCTGTTAAACTTGATACCTAGTCATGTCTAGTTGTTGATAAGCAATTGCAGGGAAGAAGAAAGTAAATCTTTCTTGGTTTACAATGAATGAAAAATTCTAGGATAATAGAAAAGAGAAAATTAAAAGAATTGAAACAATTATAGACAGTTGAATTAGGAAGACTTGAAAAGATAAATCAGACTATGTCATAGAACTTAGATGGCTTCAATCTCGATGTAACATTGAAGTATTTCAGCGTGTTGACCCACTCGAAATCCCTCTTTAGGCGGTGTACCAGTATACTATCTGGTATGAAGTCATGCCTGAAGCAGTTTGTCTCAGCAGTTCCTTTGTAGTCATATATCCTTGGCGACATGTCAAATCTATTCATAACAGTGTAATAATAATTCTGTTAAGACGAACATGCATCAAATTGAAATTCAAAATAATACAAAAAAGGAGAATATATATATATACCTATTCTTGGCCTTGTTGGCCTTGTTGAACCACATCCCTGTCCACATATCCTCAGGGCCAATGGAATCATTCCTCGGCAATTCATCGGTGGAGATCCATTCAACTAGATCCCACGAGAGCACGTACCCCATTCCTTCCATGAACGGCTGGTACGGGAAGTACTCTTCTTGGTCACATGGTATCTTGAGCCCGTAGTACATGTCAAATCTGGGTTTGACCCTCAGCGACTCTACCAGTTTTTCGAGTATAACGTACGAGTCGTCATCGGCTTTCATGACAAAGTCATATGGATCATCACTGTACCACTTTGGCATCTCAGAGAGGAACTTGTATGTCTTTCCGGCATTCATGTTTTCCTTACAATTCAAGATGATGATATCGTCGTACAGCATAATTTCTGTTGCTACATAAACTCTCTGCACCTCGCTCGTCAGGTTGCAAAAGATGTAGCGGATGTCTATGTGAGCGACTGATTTGTTATATGTCTGAAGAGAGAAGAGGGTCCGTAGGAGGTGACGACGTGTGTACATCTCGGGCATTGTAACGATTCCTAAAAACAGTCGAAATTCGGGCTTCATGGCAGTGATACTAGTCTTTTTAGTCGTGGCAAGGGAGACGTCGACCGATGTGGCTGCAGGGGCGACAAAGTACTCGTCATAGAAAATGAAAAATGCGACAAGCACCGCAAGAGATAAGAGGAGGAGATATGATAAGGGAGAAGAGGAGGAGGATCTCTTAGAGGAAACATGAAATGACATCTCTTTCTTCTTCTTTTTTATTTGTTTGGCTTTTGTTTTGATCTTTAAAGTTTCATCTAGTGAAGAATTTTTCTGTGAGGAATGTTTTATAAGGCCTTAATTCCTCAATAGGAGATATGGATAATGGGCAAGAATCTCTGACAGGTTGGCTTTATTATTTTATTTTTAAACCAGCAGGCGTTGCAAATATTAATACAGGAAGCATATCACAAGTTAGGTAGATCCATATATAAAGTATAAAGACTAAAAGACACACATATATAATAATCATGTAACAATGCTTAATTAATCTTTTATTTTTTAAAAATTAGAAAGCGATTGATAGGCTCCAATTTAAACTACGTGGTTCCAACTTTCTATAATGTACAATGTATGGCATGCATGTAATGTACGGAATCCAACCTATGTGCACAGATGTGATTACTAGAGAATAGAGATTGAGAAAACGTGGCGTACCGTGATTAACACAGTGTGACTTTGGTTCATACTGTATTGTGTCGTGATCGAGTTAATTTTTTACATGCTATGTTGTGATTGTGTCGTGATTAAGTTAATTTTTTACATGATATGTTGTGATTAAAATGTTAAAAAATAGTCACGGCATATGAATGTTTACGTCTGTCGTGCCCAAACGTGTCGTGTTCAAACGTTATTGGTCATGTTTAACTTCTTCTTTTTTTATAATTAAGATTAGTTTATTCAAGATTCACCATTTAATTAAGATCTAACGGTTCTAATTACACGTAATTTGCGTAACCACATATTGTGTCATGTCGTGACCAGATCTTTCGTTTTCTGTAATAGAGATGGCTCCGCCGTGTCATTTTTTCCACTCTAAATGTCAGAATATACAAAGGCAGTTGAATAATTGATCAATGAAAAGAAGAAAAAAAAAAAAAGATTAATTTTAGGATGGAGATGTAACAGATCCAAAAGTCCAGTGGACCTTACAGTGAAGCAGGCCTTACTGGTAAAGCCTGTGAACTGACAGTATGATACAATAGGACCAAGATTGACAATATAAAACTGTTCATAATAAAATTTTCAAATATGGATTCTTCAATATAGGGACATAATCATAAATTTACTATAACCAGAATTATAATTTAATAAAAAAAAAATGATATTCAATCAAATACATTTTAGAACCAGACATATTTGTTACTTTAATTAAACACATGTTGCACTAATTACACATTAAATTTACAATTTTTTTGAATTATAGGAGCACTTAGCCACCATGAGCTCCCTTTTAAATCTGTCCCCAATAAATACAAGAATCTTGCAATGAAGGACAAAAAAAAATAATAAGGCAAGTTATGCAATATGATAAAATTTGGAGGGCTTCAAAGCAGATGTTACATTGAAGTAGTCAAGTGTCTCAACCCATCTACTATTTTCCTTAAGCTGGTGTACCATTATGGTGTCCGGTACATACTCGTGCCGGAAGCAGGTCGACGGTGACGGTCCCTTGTAGTCATACATCCTCGGCGCATTATCGTACCTAATTTAATTTCATTTCAATTAAAAATAAGTAAATAAAGTAATAAATACACCAATGAAAATGATGAATGGCTAAATTAAGGCTAATTAAATTTCATAATACTTGAATGGCCAAAAAGTAAATTAAGTAAATGCCAAAATTCGGAGGACTTTTGTATAAAATACACGTACCAAACAAATTAAAAATTCTAATCAATAACATCATTCTTAAAATTATATAATGAAATGATTAATTAATTAGTTACTAGAGCTAAAAGTCATTGGTCTGGTCAATGACACGTGTGATGTGTATAGATTGTATATAGATTTAGTGGTTTAGGTAGACATACGTATATGATTGGAAAATGCACCGAAAATACCAGGATATTTCTTAAAAGGGATTTCATATATAGAGAAAAAGGACAAAAATTACAAAGGAAAACAGGAAGAAAATATATCATTCAACTGTTAATGGATAAATAATAACAAACATATATAATTAAACTCAACTTTAAAATCTATCGGATTTGTTTTAAATGAAGAATTTACATTGTTGATATCATTTTATTCTACGAGTGATGTGTCTACATGTAAAAATTTTAAAGTTTCGAGTTAATTTAATATAAAGTTAAGTGGTTAAAATTAGAAAGTTTTTAATAATTTTAAATTTAAAATTTAAATATTAAAATAAAACTATTAGATATATATATGTGTGTGTGTTATTTTTTCTATGCGCAAGTAAAAAATTAAGATTATAATATTTTAATTTTATTTAGATTGTTATCTTCTTTTTTAAATCTATTATTTGAATTGATATTAAGAGCTTTTCAAAATACATTGTTTTTCAGTTTATTAATTCATATAATAACAAAATAATAAATAATAATTTTTTATATACATGCAGAATGAATAATATGAATTAAATTTAACAATTTTATTTTGAAATATAAATTTTACAATTTTTGTAATTAAATAATAAATTAATAGGAGATGCTGGAGGCCAAAGAACAAAGACATTAATTGAGTACTTCAATTATTTTTCATTCTTCTCGTTAATTCCAAATGAATAACATTTGCGGGTTCTATACACAGGGACCTGTGCGAGGCAAATAATTAATTCATTAAAAACAAAAATAATGCAGAGAATTAATAAAAACGATAATTAAGTAATAAATAATAAGAAACATAAACAGAAAGAAAAGAGAAATAAAATCATACCTATTCTTTCCTTTCTCATTTTCGTTGAGCAACTTGCCGGTCCACATGTCTTCCGGTCCGCCCTCCGTATCATCCGACCGGAAATCCGACTGGGCCATCCACTCGATCAGGTCCCACGACAGCACGTATCCCATCCCCGACATAAACGGTGGGAACGGGAAGAAGTTCTCTTTGTCACACGGCATCACAAGCCCGTAGTACATGTCAACCCTCGACTTGTCCTTGAGCGACTCTACCAAGCTATCTAGGCGGATATACGCATCGTCATCTGCTTTCATGACGTAATTGTACGGCTGATCACGGTACAAATCCGGAACTCCCGAGAGGAACTTGTAGGTTTTGCCATCGTCCATGTTCTCGGTGCAATTCATAATGATGATGTCGTTGAATTTCATGATCTCGAGCGCTATAAACACATTTTGTTCCCTGGTTTTCAGGTTGCAAAAGACGAACCGGATATCCACATGAGCGGTGGCGGGGTTGTATGTCTGAAGGGAATATATCGTGCGAAGGAGGTGACGGCGCTCGTACCGGTCTGGTAAGGTGATGATACCTATGAGGAGGCGAAAATCGGGTTTTGTGGTGCCGGTTAAGACGGGTTTGAGGGAGGAGGAGGAGGAAGCAGGTGGTGAGTTGCAATTAGAGGATAGATTATGGGAATGAAAATTGGAAGGTAAGATTAGTAAGAAAGTGAGAGCAAGAAAAATTAAAGGGAGGAGAATTAAAGTTTTTAAGGTAGAAGGAGGTGATAATTTGTTGGAGAAATTAGGTAAACAAGACATGGTAGTGATCATTGTTCAGTGAATCAATGGAAACATAGTGATGTTGCTGGTTTTATGATTAGTGATTTATTCTATTATTTGTTAATTTAATTGTGATAATGACATGTGCAGATTTGACTTTGTAAAAGAAATTAGAAACTTCTTCTATCTCAAAAATGGATGGCTATGTCCCCAAAAAAGCCTAATTCATACCAAACAATAGACAGGAACATTAATGTACTAAATTTGATCTCTTAAGACAGAATGATAAAAAAAAAAAAAAATTAAATGACTGAAGAGAAATTAATTAATTTCTAGTAATATTTTCTTATCTAATAACTAGCTAAGTGTCCATCTACCCCCCCCCCCAAGAGGTAGGATTAGATGTACTAATCAAATTTCCAATATCACTGGTATATGCTGACACTATCTGAATCACTATTTTGTAATTAAATTAAATTAAATTCAGATTCCAAATGATGAATTATTCAATGGCTTTAAATTAGGAGGAGTATATAATTCAGAGCTCCAAGTGCTTCATCATCATGCAAATACTTTTTTGGGGGAAAACAACAGCTTACTATTTTATTCACTAGGGAATGAAATCTGCTCCTTTTCTTGAGAAAAGGAGGACCCTCCTATTTTCCAATCCGAACCATTTAAAATCGACCAAACGGCTTCAATTACATCTGATTTATTTGTGCTTTGAGATTCGTGTCATGTTAAAAAGAAATTGAAGCCGTTTGATCGATGTTGAACAGTTCGGATTGGAGAATAGGAGGGTCCTCCTTTTCTCAAGAAAATGAGCAAATTGGCTTTCCTTCACTAGAACAAAATTAAAGGGATTAATTTTAATATGTTTAATATTAATTTTTGTAATTGCAAACCAAAAAAATATATATATTATTATGATGTTCATCAGTGAAATTTTGCAAACCTTGTGATGTCTCTGAAAGTATATTATTAATCTTTGAAGAATAAGTGAAGCAAATTGTATCGAAAATAATTTTCTTACAAATTAATTATTAATCTTTGAAGAGTAAAAGCACCATGACGACAAATTAAATATGGGAATTCTGAATAGTAAGCAAAGGATGAAAATAAAAATAAAAATAAAAATCTCGAAAAATAAAGACTCCAGGGGCGGAACCAGGATTTGAATATAGGGGGGGCTAAACATCATTTATAAAAAATAATGAAAAATATTTTTTTTTTATAACACTTAATCTTTCACTATTTTTTTATTATACAAAATAATTGATTAATTTGCTCTTATTTTTTCGGTGAACTGAGATGCAATGGATTTCTTTTATTTCAATTATTGAATGACATTTCCTTTTTTTTTTCTTTTATCTTCATACGGTTAGCTTTTCAAATTCCATCAAGAAGTTTCCTATTTATTAATAATTACTGGCACGCAAATTTAGGAATCAAGAAGACAAATGGAAATAAAAACGCGGTCAAAAGGTGCTCCTGAAAATTTATTATTAGACATTTAGACCCTATAAATTTGTAATATTATATAGAGGGGGCTACCATGTACAAAACAATAAAATTTACTTGAACTTCTATATACTTGATTGGAAAAAAAAAAATGAAAGGGTAGCTTAGCACCCTTTGAAATGTATAATGTTCCGCCACTGAAAGACTCAGAGTTCCAACTTTTCTCTAAAAAATTGTGTACAATTTTTTTTTTCCGAAATTTTAACAATTTTATTTTTCCTTGTCAACCTTGTTCAGAATTATGAGAACTATATACAAAATTAAATTTATATATAGTTCACTTTTAACGAAATTATACAGAATTTATTCGTCATACACTAATAAACAAATAAAATTATTTCTCTTTCATTTACTTTATTTGAAAGGAAGTTGTAACTAACAAAAAAAATATAAATAAAAAGGTTGGTACATATTTGACTATTTTCATGTTCTGTTTAGTTTGACAACTAAGTTGATGCATATATGGCAAATTGTACACTCAACACTCAGCATTCAACAATTGTTTGACTTGGCAAATGAATGATACATAAGCAATCAACATACTATGACAATTTGCATGCCTCATTTTTTTTTTCTTTTTTCATTTTTTTTTGTTATCTTTCTATTAAATCTTTGAAGACTAGTTGCAATATTGACACAATGCAATGACGAAGTCATATAAAGTCGGAGAGAAACTTTTACCCCATGTTTTAAAATATTTAAAAAATATATATGGTTCTATTTTTATTTCCATATTTTTTTAGACAAAAATATACTTAAGATTCAAAAAAATTATAAAACTATTTCTCACCCTATATATTTTTTAAAATAGGTTTCTATTTCTATGTTTTTCTAAATAAATTTAACATTCAAACTAATATAAAATTGTGTAAAAATTTTGGCTCCGCCCCGGTCACAAATATAAATATGGATGACGTTTTTGGGGCATTTCAGACTTTTCACATGTTTGTGTTGTGGTGGCATTATTTCATTTTGAATGAGTCTATCAGTCTATGTTTGGTATAGAAAAGGCATCACAATGTCACATGCAAGAGGAGAAAACCTCGGAATTTTTCTATGAGAATAAGAAATGAGTAAGGCTACGGTGCTATGACTTAATATTTGAGTTTTTTAAATTCTAACGGTCGATCCAAATCGTTCATCTTGTTCTTCATATTAATATGTGTTTGGAGACCAAATTTTATATTTTTTGAAAAAAATTTACTATTTTTTTAGATAGGTAGAAAATCAGTTGATCTAAAAAATTCTGCACCATTCAGATATTTGATTTTCTACCTATCTAAAAAAATAGTAAAAATTTTTTTCAAAAAATGTAAAATTTGGTCTCCAAACACATATTAATATGGAGAACAAGATGAACGGTTCGGATCGACCGTTAAGATTTGGAAAACTCGAATATTAAGCCGTAGCACCGTAGCCCTCTATGCAACCCATAGCACCGTAGTCTTACTCATAAGAAATAATTAATTGATGACATTTTCAAAGGAGTTATTATACGAGTTCATGAAACTAAATCTGAAATATTAAAATTTATAAGTTGAGCATAGTAATAACTTTTGAACGTCTAAGCCATTATTTTAGATGAAAATGAATTAATTATCTTGGAAAATCAACTCAAAATCTGCTTCTTGCATGAAATCATGATACATTATTATATGCACTACTGCTTGATAAATTTGGAATATTAAGATGTATGCTAAAATATTTCTAGGGATGAAATTTTTTTTACTATTTTTTAAGATAGGTACAACGTCACTATTTTTGAACCGTTAAAAAAATAATGATTTTTTACCCATCTTAAAAAATAGTAAAAAAAATTCATCTTCAACTCTATTTTAGTATGGATATCATGTTGGATATCATGTTGAATGGTTCGCATAGACAATTTAGACTTTAAAAACGAAGATATAAAATATGAAGTATGAAGGGCACGAAGCATTGGAACCCTCCTCATATATTTATGGAGAAAGTTCTATTTATTTGCAAATATTAAATAATTGAATAATATGAACTCTAATTTTTATTTAAAAAAATATAAGATAGTATGATTTAAATAGTAAAAGACAGTAATATATGGTCAGAAGCAGAGTTTTGTTTATGAAAATCAATCATATAAAAAAAATTTACAGACAATGAGAATAATTTTACAGTAATATAACATTTTACTCTAAATTATATAGAAAAATCATATTTAATTAAAAAAAAAAATAGAGTCCGTTGGACCATTCTTCTTAAATCTACATGTGGCATAATCACTCACGACTTTACTGATTTTGCTTAATTTTTTTTTTTTCAAATTTTAAGTTAGTTCATACAATAAATAAAAAGAATGTTAAAAAATTCAAAGATGTGCAAAATAATTTAAAACAAAGAAATTATTGTTAAAAAAATTAGTCAGCGTACGTGACTTAACTGGATTAATTTGCATAATATAATATAGGAAGCTGATATGAGTACCCGCGCTACAGTACCCGCACCTAAACTGCCATATATAACTGTTTGTGGGGACCAAATTGTCATAACTGCAATTTAGATCTGTAACTTTTTTTTTAATATTAATAGTCAAATCTTGAAGTATGTAGTCCAAAGAACACAAGTATTTATATCTATATAGTAAACAATGTAAATGATAAATTAATTATTTTTAAATAATCATACCCGCACTTTTTTTTGAAATTTCTGATATCGTACCCGCATATAAACTGCCATAATTGCTTGTGGGGACCGCAACTGTTCTAGATCTGTAACTTTATTTTAAAATATGAATAGTCAAATCTTGAAGTATATAGTTCAAAGAACACAAGTATTTATATCTATATAGTAAACAATGTAAATGATAAATTAATTATTTTTAAATAATCGTACCCGCACATTTTTTTTGAAATTTCTGACATCTTACCCGCATCTAAACTGCCATAATTGCTTGTGGGGACCGCAATCGTTCTAGATCTATAACTTTTTTTTTTAATATTAATAGTCAAATCTTGAAATATATAGTTCAAAGAACACAAGTATTTATATCTATATAGTAAACAATGTTGTAATTTTTACATAACTGCTTGTGGGGACCTAAACTACCATAATCTTATAATTGGATCCCTCCTCTTTTTACATATGACACTGAAAGTATCAATATATAAGTATTGAAGGTATTTATATCTATGCACTGAAGTATTTATTTTTATGAGGTGAACTATTTTTGTTAGAGAAATGTTGACGCGGAATTAGTGTCGAGGCTTTGAAAGGGTGCTGCTAGGATTTTAGAATAATAATTAGTTGAGACTATATAATATTTTTTTAGAATAAAAATTAGTGAATATAATATAATTAGTGGGACCATAATATATTATTCCTCTAAATGTAATTACTGTAGTACGGATACTGTGTGAGTACTGTAGTGCGGGTACATAAATGATTATTCTATAATATAACATTTCATTTTCATGGATACTTGAATTGACACGTCATACGATACACAAGTTCCGTTACATAACTGACACACATAATAACGTGGCGGTGCGGTGCCACAGCGTACATGTGACTCATTTGCTTCACTAGGAATGAAGAGTAGATATTTATCCGTTTCTCATGTTACACCCTATTAAAGTTTGTTACCAATTTCAGACCTCTAATAATTTCCATTTGTTTACACAAAAAATATATATGTTAAAGACAAGATTTGTGAGAATTGTTTTATATTTTTATAGTCCTCTGTTAATACAAAAAAAAATAAAAGCATCTATTACTGTTTGCCAAAAAAAAAATGTATATGCAGTAAATAACAATACTTCCACATGTATACTTCAAAATTACTCAATTATCATGCAAATTAAATCAATGGAAGAAGACAGTGATCACTTGTTTATTTTTATCTCAAATTGAAAATGTTAATAAATTTGCATGCCCATAATGGTGTAAACTTAAAATTACACAAAGGCGCATCAGAAAAGCTAAGAACTAAGCAACAAATGCCTTCAAATCACTAGGGGAGAGACGCTTCTAGGCAGGTTCGACAAACTGTAAAATTAAGCATAGTTGTTGATCGACTAATGAGTTATCTTGCTGTTCCACCAGTGTAACCAGTGAAGAGAATGGTCCTGTCAATGCTCCAAGCCAAGCTTGTACCAGTACAGCATCTACATAAAATAAAATGAACTAGAAGCAATAGCTGAAAAACAATTGCACCACCAGAAGAACAGTTTAAAAATGAGCCAATGCTTTCCAATTGCTTTTGTTTAGGATTTAGGGTTTAGGGTTTAGGGTTTAAACCCGCACAGAACAACAAAAGAAGTCAATAAAAAAAAACAAAAGCAATGCATTGCCTATACTTTCCAATTTCTAGATATATGAGCATGGCAAACAATTATTTCCAAAACTACAAATGTTATGATATTAAAATTTTGACGCTTTTCTAAGATGAAGTAAAAAAAAAATACAATCTACCACAAATCATTCCTCACTTCCTCAATTATTCTAGGAATGACCAAGAAATGATTGCTCTAAGAAAAATGTTCCATCCACCCAGCATACCCTCCATCCAGTAGCTACATTAACAAATATATTGTGCATGTAAACACTTAGCTAGTTTACATGCACAACATTTTTGCAAACAAAATTACCGATTGGAGACATGGAGGGCACTGGATCAACAGCTCGTAATACACTTCTTCAGTTCTTCTAACCCATTTATGCACAGCTGGACCGAGGTTTTGTTGTATTTCTATGGTAATTAACTACTTCCCACTAAATTATATCTCCATCTCGAGAGCAATGTTTCAACAGTTATTTAATGCAACCATCAATACACCATGATGATATAACTATATGATACAGTAAACATTAACCAGAATAATAAGTACCACAGCATAATTTAATGCAAAAATATACACCTAATATTTTTCCTATGACTTTAGGAGGCATTGTCTGACCTCCGTCTAGCCCGACTCTTGGCCCAACCCAACATAACCCGACAGCCATTGGACCAGGCCTGATTGACTGTTAAGTTTCATCAGGATGTGATTAGCTAGGAATTCGTATCCTGTGAGTTAACTCAAATTTTGAGTTTAAATCTGAACCGTCCAATTTAAATCCGCACAAATATTAAAGGGCCCCGTGCATTAAAAGCGTGGGTCGGATTGGCCCAAATTCTGATCAGAAGGTCCAGAGATAAACTCAAAAGGTGCGTTAATGCAGAGGATGCGGACTGATTAGCTAGGCCCTGCTGAAATTGAAACCTCGGAATTCAAGCTTTTAAATTAACTTAAATTCAGATTCCAAATGATGAATTATTCAATGGCTTTAAATTAGGAGTAGTATATAATTCAGAGCTCCAAGTGCTTCATCATCATGCAAATACTTTTTTGGGGGAAAACAACAGCTTACTATTTTCTTCACTAGAACAAAATTAAAGGGATTAATTTTAATATGTTTAATATTAATTTTTGTAATTGCAAACCAAAAATATATATATATTATTATGATGTTCATCAGTGAAATTTTGCAAACCTTGTGATGTCTCTGAAAGTATATTATTAATCTTTGAAGAATAAGTGAAGCAAATTGTATCGAAAATAATTTTCTTACAAATTAATTATTAATCTTTGAATAGTAAAAGCACCATGACGACAAATTAAATATGGGAATTCTGAATAGTAAGCAAAGGATGAAAATAAAAATCTCGAAAAATAAAGACTCAGGGTTCCAAACAAAATGATGTAATAAATACAACCTTTCAATTAAGGAACTCTACTACATGAGACAAACACATCACTTAATAGTTAAGGAATGTCCAGCACTGACCTGACAGAAAAGGGTTCCTTGGGAGACTCATGCTGAGCAAATTCCCCCCCCCCCCCCCCCCCCCCGAAACCCTAAATCCAACGACATTTGGTGCATCTCACATGGGAGATGATGAGGACACAAGAATTGTTACCACAAGACTTATATTTCAAGCTATTAATTGTTATATTAATCATGTACATAACTCTTTTTAAGTTAGTAAGCATGACAAATTTCAGAATAGCTAAATGCCCCAATCCATACCATTCAATGCTAATATAATTTTTTGAGAAAAGAAAATGATCACAACAAACAGTAAATTTAGCCTCACATTAATTGAGCATTATCACTTAAAATTGTGATAACGTACAACATGTCAAAGCTTTATTGAAGTCTGAACACGAGCTCTTGTGTAGGCAACCAAATGAACATCCATTCATTTGGTTACCTCCAAAAGAGCTAGAATCCAGATTTAAATATGATAAGAAAACCTACCTTTTTTAACCCAGCTCAAACCAACTTAAATAACAAGTCAAATGAGATACATGGGTATCAGAAATGACTTGTTACTAAAAACACACAAATCACAACCCATTACTTCCACAACGAACAAAACATAATTCCTTTCTAAGACGTTCATTACTCCACCGACATATTTCAATCAGCACTTCACCTTTTGCTCCACTACTAAAGCTGAGCAGCACTCCCAACATAAACAGAACAAAATTTAACACATAATAAAAACCAGTGGCCAGGAAAAAAAAAACCTGACCTTGTTTTTTTGTTCGTGGGCATCTCAGGCTTGAGATCCTGCACTACTTTCTTGCTCTTTACATCCCAAATCTTCACACCATCCTCTGTGGCGGCACACAGCCAATACCTATTGGTGTGTGCTGGGGGAGGCGCACACAGCTTACCCCCTCGGTGTGGCCCTTGGCATCCTGTTAAGAGTTGATTAACCATAGAGATCTAGATTATTTCAAATCAAAAGGGATCTGAACTCTTACTCTATGATCAATAGTTTAGGGAATATCTGTACAAGTAATTATAATTCACTCATAAAAAACGCTACATTAGATTTCTCACAGAAAATTACCAAGAGTGTTCCAGAGCTTGAGGCTGACCCGATCTGACGGTTGTCGATGGAGAAAGAAACCGAGAGAGAGCACGTCCTTCGAGTGTCCGATGAAGCGCTTGGTGGTGATGCCGGAGGTGAGGTCGCAGAGACGGAGCTCGCGAACTGGCCATGGGAGATGAGCAGGGATTTGTCGCAAGTGGAGGAGACGAGAAAGTCGGCTCGATCTAAACTCTAAAGGGTGGCAGGGACGGGTCTGGATCCCCTAAAGTAACCCAACTTTTGTGTTTTGGATTAGGACCGTCCGATTCGAATCTGTCGTTTCTAGATCGTCTTAGAATTTAGATTCGTTGCTCGGGATGTGTGAATTCTACTTCGGATGGATTGTCACAGATTCGAATCGAACGGTTCCGATCTAAAATTCAAAAATTGAGTTACTTCACTGGATCTGAAGTCGTCGCGGAAAAGGTTATTTATTACTAGCCTTGCTTTTGTTTAGCTTTTGGATGACACGCTAGGGTTTTGTTTTGTGTAGACGGATGAATCTGCCATCCGAAACGGGGAATCCGTAACTGGGATCCAGTTACCGTAAAAACAAATCTTTTGACAATTAGTGAATCCGGACCGTTCTTTTAACTTTGCACGAATCTCAAAGTACAAGTACATGCCTGGTGGAACGCTAAATTTTTTCACGCTATAGTCGAGACTTGAGAATACGTGTATGTGTCTATTAATACTTTGTATAAATGGGATCAATGAATTTTCATTATTTTTTTAAAAAAATTTGTATTTATATATAATTTTCTATAAAATATTGTAAATAATGAAAATTGATCTTATTCTTAACATGACTCCATCCCTAGCTCAAGTTATTTGATATGAAGTTAAATCATGATTTCAAGTTACAAATAAGTGTTGGTATAGTTTGTAAATTCATGTATTGTCCAAATTGCTCCAGTGGTTCTTATATTTACATACAACAAAAACTTAAATTAAATAAGAAAGAATGACTCTTATCAAGGTATCATAGAAGAAGACAACGACAACGACAACGACACTGCAAATTGAAAGTATTCTTGATTTTAAAGCATGAATAGACATTTTATGTGGTCAGGAGTGAATCTAGAATTTTCACTGAGAGGGACAAAAAAATATCGAATCGGATTTAAATTCATTAACTAATTAGGTACTTGATAGAAAAAACAATGCTTTGATTTGTATTTTTCAATGCAAAGGTTGAATCGTGTATTGTTCAAATTGTTCCCATAGTTCTTATATTTACATACAACAAAAACTTAAATTAAATAAGAAAGAATGACTCTTATCAAGGTATCATAGAAGAAGAAAAAGACCAAGACACTGCAAATTAAAAGCATTCTTAATTTAGCTTATTTATTTCAAAAGCATGAACAAACAACCTCTGTAGTCATGAGTGAATCTAAAATTTTCATTAGAAGATTAAATCAGGTTTAAATAACTAATTGGATTTAAATCCATTAACTAATTGAGTACTTGATAAAAAAAATAATGCCTTGACTTAAATTTTTCAATGTTCTGACTTGTAATTTCTCATGCTCTAAATTATAATTATAATTACCAATCATAATTCAAAAAAAATATTTTGATTTTAACACTAAATTTAATCCAAATTACAAATTAAATATCTAGAGGGGGGTAAAAAAAATTTCAGGAGAAAACAAAGTCGACTGTTAAATCAATAGTTGCACTTGCACAAAAAGGACGGCTATTTTCGGAATTGTTAGTGCAGTTGGGGCGAGGGAGGCCTCAGCGAAGAGAGTGCATATCCTCGGATATATCTCAACTTTTGCGTGACCGACGTGTCCGGTGCCTATTCGGGGGGTGATGTTGGGGGTCAGTATTATGTGTGCTTTGAGATTGGTGCAGGACGTATTTAAACGGTTAGGATTTTCCATAAAGTCACGCAAAGTTTGAGATATCTCAGAGGATACGAATTCCAGCGAAGAGGGGCTTTGAAGGAGCAGAAGTAGATCACGTGAAAAAAGAAAAAGGAGAAGGACAAATAAGTTAATAGGTCGGCAAAAAGTTCAAGTTATTTCATCTTAACTCAATTTAATTAAATCACATTTGACAACTTGACAAAGGACTAAATCCTTTATTCTACATCATGAAGAAAATTCAGATCCCCTAAGGTAACTCAACTTTTGAGTTTAGATCTGAACCGTCCAATCAGAACCTGCATGCATGAATTTAAGAGTTATGTTCAACTTGGACTGGATTGGTCCGAATCTAATCGAACGGTCCAGATTTAAACTCAAAATTTGAGTTACTTTAGGGAATCTAAACTTAATATTACAAAATCAGACAGGTAACGTGTAGTTTAAACTCAAAAGGGATACGATATTAGTTGATGTCAACCGTTAGATCTGTAATGTAAGGTTGAGATCGACATCCAATGAGATCCGCACAAATGAAGAAACCGATTTTACAAAAGCTGCCTACTAAAATTTCTGAATTTCCGACAAACTTGGACGAACAAGTATCCTCTCCATTACTGTAAAAGATTCCCTTCACTTTACGGTTTGAGATTAACACCCATCAGCTTCGGGATTCGCGCTACCGCAGGGGGCAGTATTATTAGGCTTCAAGAGTCGTGCTAAGTTAAAAGATCCAGTAATTGTACAAGATTCAACACGAGGTTCCGTATCTCCTATCTCTCTCTTCTCTCTTTCTTCACACACACAGAGTCTCTTCTCTGCTATTGTCTCGCAAGAGCTTTGTTTTGGTCAGAGAAATGGCGGCGATGAGGCTCCATCCGGAAGAAAGCGATCTGATCCAGGAGACTCGTGCTGCTCGGGCGGCGGCTTCCGACGACGAGCGGTCGGTGGCGGCGGATTCATGGTCCGTCAAGAGCGACTACGGCAGCAGCGCGCTCGACGACGACCAGCGCCAGGCTGATGCCGACGTCGCCGCTTCCTTCCCTGCCACAGCTTCCGATTACAGGTTCTTCTTCTTCTTTGATAGCAACCGTTCTGTTGCCTGAGTAATGTGATCTGATTCGTCGATTTGCTTTCAGTAGGGTTTATTCTTTTAGGTGTACTGCGGTTTGCTAGATAATATGCTCTCTTAAGGTCTCATTGTGAAATTGCTTTGTAAAAGTCATGGATCCTTCAAGTGCCTTTGAGTTAAACAAACTATCCATAGGTGGTAATCGTGAAAATGGATGTTTTGTGTAATTATATCAGCATTGAGATCTTTATAAATTCTCACACTCAGTAAAAGCAAGACCTGGGGGAAAACCTACCCCGCATTTTGGTATAATTCGCTGGATTCAATTCTTTCAGTATTTGCTGTCAAAGTATAAAAAGCTACTTTGATGTTTTAGCTGAAAGTTTTACCAGAACCTGTTGATCTGAGACTTTTATTCTTACCTACTTAATTTATAGAAGTGAAGATTACTATAGAAAAAATTATCAGACAGCTACTTTTCCATACCCTCTCATAGCAGAAAAGTTACAATCACAATTTATATATATTTTTTTTTTGGGTAGTTCTGATAAGGATGGCTCGGATGCAAATGAGGCAGAAGCTTCAATTCTTGGATTTCAGAGCTATTGGGATTCATCTTATGCTGAGGACCTCACAAATTTTCAATTGCATGGTCATCATGGAGAAGTCTGGTATTCTATTTAGTACTTGCTCATTCACGTTGCACAAACATTTTTTTTTTTTTTGTAAATTACACCTGATGCTTATCATATCTAGAGTTAGAACTTAACTTTTTCTAGATATTAGGAATATCTAGTGATTATTGGCATTTCTCTCTAAAGCTTTAGAAAGCTTCTTTTATACCCAAAACACAAGTTGAACTAAATCAAGTAAAGTGGATTTAGGTCATTGCCGCAATATACATGAACTTGACATAGTAGTTTTCGATTAGTTAGTAACTTAGTATGGACATATGAGAAATAGTTGTTTGATTGGATTAGCCTTATATTGATTGAGTTGCTTCTTAAATTACCTAAGAAAAATGGTGCATGTTAATTGCAAAATTGATATATTTTACGTACTTGTAGATTTTGGTAAGAGGTTGGGGGTAATTTGCAACACCGCATTACCTAACTGAGTTTAATTGGTGCATTGAGGTATAATGCTTCTGTTGTACTCAACCAAGATTACAACCAGCTCTGAGGAACACAAAAAATATGATTAGTTGGGATTTTCTATTAGTACAATGATAAGATGTTGACCAATTATTTAGTGTAAACACATTTTCAGTGCACTTTTTCTCTAGTTTCGATCAATCAAAGTACCAGTATTTCTGTACTCTATTGGTCAGGTCTCTGTACTACTATAATTTCAATTTATTCCCTCTGGATGATTGATATATATTTGGGCTAATGGTTCAACCAAATTAATCCCTGGCATTGTTATGCTGTGTTTTACCTTTGCTTTATTTGCCTGTTTTAACTTTTAAGTTACATTGAGGATAATATAGGCTTCATTGCACAATGGGGTTGGTTCATACTAAATTTGGTTGCTATTGAGCTCATTTTCTTAATTCTGGTTTAATTTGGCGTCTTTCATCTACTGTTGCTTGTAATAATATGTATATGTGTGTTGAACTCGATGCTTGATCAGGTTTGGAGAAGAAGTGATGGATACCATTGCCTCATGGACTAAAAATCTTTGCATGAAAACTGAAACCGGGAATGTGTCTGAAGAAATGTCAAGTTGGAGCGTGATCGATCTAGGAACAGGCAATGGCCTTCTTTTACAAGCACTTGCCAAACAAGGGTATGATATTCCGGCTGCTTAGCTGGGTTTTTTGGTTGTTCCAACTTGACTGTAGGTTTCTGGGTGAAATTTATGGGTAGTGTTGGTGTAGGATTTTTATTGTTACTGGGAGGTACATGCTACCCACTAGTGTCATGGTGGTTACTGACAAGATTTAGGCAGAATTGAAACTGGAAGAAAATAGTTATTATCAAAAGTTTTCTATATCACACAATGCAGTGTACACCATCTCTTATAAGCACATTATGCACAATAAAGGAAGGAAACCTATTCTATAATATATTTACATATATGCTATATATTCCAAAGAATAATAGATCTGTAAGGATCTTGCCAATCTCTAGGATCTGTAAGGATCTTTCCTAATCTCCATAATCTAGTAGAATATCTTGACAGTTACAAGCCTTCATTTATTTAAATTTCAATGAGGTTCGGATTTTTTTTTTCTGCTGTGCATAGAAATTTGTTGATGGTGTCGTATGACAGGTTTTCAGATTTAACTGGAACGGATTATAGTGAAGGTGCAATTGATCTTGCAAAGAGGATAGCTACTCGTGATGGGTTTACCAACATAAATTTCTTGGTGCGTATAATTTTTAGCAATTATAATAACTACCGGTAACTTGAGAACTTGTGCTCAAAGAAGTTTATACTTCATCTAAAGTTCTAAACACAAACAAACAAGAAATAAAGAGATTGGTTTAGATCTTGCATGTGCCATTACCTAGTAGCTAAGCATGGTTTAATACCCAAACTTATATAGAAAAGAAGTTTTTTTAGTAATGCGATATTTTTTGTTTTACTAGGTTGATGATGTGTTAGAGACTAAGCTGGACAGAAAATTCAAACTTGTCATGGACAAAGGTACTCTGGACGCGATAGGTTTGCATCCAGATGGACCTGTCAAGAGGTAACATTGTCCTTGGCCAAAAATGCAGCGCCAAATTATCTGTACAAGTTGGATGCAGGTAGATAAGACCACTGTTTGGTGACTTGCAGCTGGTTGGTATTTTAGTGTCAGACTGAAGTTGGGAACCCAGATCAAGGTAGCAAACTGGTAGAGTTTGACCTGGTTCAAGTCACCAAGGATTTAAATTTTCGGGTTCTGTCAGGTTTCATTTGCATTGGTTCCTCTTTGTTATGCCATCTGATTCATTATTAAAAAAGGATCAGTTTTGGTGGGGTGGGGGGTGGGCAGCTTTCAGGGCAATTTAGATGATCTCAGATTCTGGACTGAATCTACTTTTATGTCAGTCGAGAGTTTGGTTGATTCAAGAATTTTGTTTAACTGATTCTGGTTATACTTGATTTTAAACTCAGTTTGATGGAAGCCATCAAAGTCTTTTGGTCTTGTTTATCTCTGGCATTAGAGGAGCCTGGTATAATGGTCAAAACTTAGATGGGTAATGTTATCCAATTTTCTTATTCATAGTTAAAAAAATCAGTAATGTTATATAGCCATACTATTAATGGGCAACTACAAGGACATGGGGTGTTGCGCCCCATAAATCTTCTCTTCAATTGGGTTTCAAGTGTGGTGTGTTATTCAGCTCGAGTCAGATTTTATTTTCTGTGCTATGTTAACATGGGGAACCTTCCATTTTTCTTCTTTCTAAAGAGAATGGAACGGTTCTTTAAACTAGTTAAACAGAGAATTACCAATTGTTGTATAGTGTTAGAAAACAGTAGATATCTAGTGTTGTCATGTTAAGTAGTTCCACATGGGGCAATAAAAAGGAGATAAGCCAAGAATTTTCTTAGTCCTTTTCTAAGTTCCTGCTTCCTGTATGACAATATATTTTTCTCTCATTTCTCTCTTCTTTTA
This sequence comes from Carex rostrata, assembly GCF_964058835.1. Lineage (NCBI taxonomy): Eukaryota > Viridiplantae > Streptophyta > Magnoliopsida > Poales > Cyperaceae > Carex > Carex rostrata. Next base: position 11,786,739 of record NC_135929.1, read on the forward strand.
CATTTCAGGATGATGTATTGGGATTCAGTGGCAAATTTGGTGGTCCCTGGTGGCATCCTGGTTAGAGTTTTATGTTTTTCAGCTGGAACTTTTTTAATCATTTATTTACTAGTAGTCGGTGTATCCAGCAGGTTAGCTTTCATTAAGAGAATAATCAATTACAAAGCCAAAGAGATCTCAAATTATAATCTTCATAATTGAAAAATCTCAAATAAGTACCATTTTAACTCCCAAGAAGAGATTGCTGAGATGAAAACTTCCTCCAACAACTAGAAAACAAAATATAATATAGAAACCTACAAATCATGAAACTAGAAAACAAATCATAATATAGAAACCTACAAAGAGATTTTGAATTTTATTTGGATATCAACCTGTACTTTCCTCATGCCAAATGGCTATCCATCAAGGACTGGAATAGAGTGGTCATATAGTAATAAAGCTTTGTTTATGAATTTGTACAGTGTATCACCTCAAAAAAGGAAATTTTTGTTTGTAGGTAATCACATCATGCAACAGTACAAGAAATGAGCTGGTTCAAGAAGTTGAGAACTTCAACCAGAAGCGATTTGGCATTAAATGCCTGGACCAGGAGCTGGCAAATGAGACCGATAAAAAGGAGAAATCAGCTTTCAAGTACCTCGACCATGTCCGAACATATCCAACATTCAAGTTTGGTGGGGTTGAAGGTTCTCGGGTTTGCACGGTTGCGTTTTGTCGGCTGTAACAATGCCATTTTAATGAGACTCTCAGGTCATGCTTGTGTTTCCTATCTGAGTTTAGTATAGATACATTTGAGTTGGGATTACGTTTTTTTCGTTTGATGTACCTTCTAGGTTTTCAGGATTATTGAAATTATTCTAGGTGTGCTGCAAGAACAAGACCAATGTCTGGTACTATAAATTATTAACAGTATCCAACATTTTTTTGTTTCTTTAACATGGCTGAGAAATCTGGCAATTCGGATAACAATTTTTGTTTTTTTGAAACATTTTGAGAGAGAGAGAGCAGGAACGGTTACTTTTCAAGAAGAATATGAGAGAAATAATGAGAGAATTTTTAATAAAAGAAAATATGAGAGAAATGATTTAAAGAAGAATTAAAAAATGAAAAAGCTGAAGAAATTAAAAAGAAATCAAACTGGTTATGGTTTTTCCAACTCGGTTACATGTGGTGGAAATGCTACTTTTCAGGCCCTTTTCCTTTCTGAGTTCTGAGAGCTCACTTTTCAGGCTTTGCAGGAAATGCTACTTTGAAAATGTGAGAAAGAGCAGCATGCCATGCCTGTTTTTGATTCCATATCTTCTCCTGACATCATCACTAGTTCACTACAAATCCCTATTATATATCATCAACTCGTATCTCAATGCATGGCATGTGGTTTGGGTTGTGTCTACTGTTTTTCTGGTAAAAAATAAGATCCCTACTAATGAACGAACAAGAGTAGGGCTGCACAAAAAGTCCGTAGTTCGTGATTCGATTTGAGTTTGATTCAAAAAAAGTTTGTAATTAATTTGATTCGAAATTACTTCGTTCTGAAACAAATTAAATCAGTTTGATTCGAATCTTATTCAAATCAAACTCAAACTCAAACTGGGTATAATTCATTTGAAATTGATTCACAAACTATTTAGGTTTGAATCTCAAATAACGCAACTAATGAGTTCAACCATCAATTTTTAATAATGCAGGAACCAAACTTATATCAGAGCTCAAAATTGTTAATATAACGATCACTTATAATAGAAAATTATTTCAGTAGCGTAACAAATTAACAATGGAATAAGTTCCATTTGACTTCCATGCCGTGATTTTAATCAATCCAATAGCGTAAAAGGTAAGAGAATCTTAAGCTGGTCCATGATTCATCAGTGTGAATTCGTAAAAGGTAAAAGGAAACCGTATGAATTTTGTTTCGCGAGAAGAAAACTAATGCATAAACTACCGGTACAACTAGGGTTGTCAAAAAAAATTGTAGTTCGTAATTCGATGGACTTCGATTTGAAAAATTTGTAGTTCGCAATTAATTCGATTCGAAATTAGTTCGTTCTAAAACAAATCAAACCAGCTCGATTTGAATCTTATTCAAATTCAAACTCAAACTCAAACTAGGATAAGTTCAATTTGGTTCGATTCGTTTGCCGCTCTAAACAAGAGATCGTTTGCCAATTCTTATTTTAACAATCATGTTAATGATTTTTCAAAAAAACAAAAATTATAAGAAAAATAAAAATAATTTCATAGGTATGTTATTGTAAATATAAATTTCATATATGAATTTCAAAATTTTGAGATTAAATGAAAAGGCAAACTTGTGACATTTTGCGGCGTCAAAAATTGTAATATTGAAACTCTCTCTGTTTTACGATGCATCAAGAATTGTTATAGGTTGAAGTTACATGATTTTAGGACGAAATATATATTTAATGCACTAATAAATAGCTATTATAAATCCATAACAAAGGTAGTAGCGTCATAGTTTTAATCAAGCAACACCTTTTCGAATAAAATTATATAGAAAGAAACCTACATTGTTTGACCAAGTGTGAAAAAAAAAAAAAAGAAGGAAGGCGTAACGTAGAAGGAAAATGAAAACAAAGAAAAAGTACCGAGTGCTTGCTTTCCCTTCGGAAAGGCTTTAGAGGTTTGAACTGAAAATTGTTAAGAGATGGTTCGTTTGAATCACAAGCAAGCTGATTTTAGAGGTTTGAATTGAAAATTTAATTTGAAATCATCACGAATTAGATCGAGCTGGCTCACTGAGTCTGATTGAATCTTGTTTTAAGAAAAAAATAAATTCTACAATTTTTTTGGATCAAACTGGATTGAGCTGAACTGAGCTGAACCGAGCTGGACAATATAAAATACATACAAATTAACAAATTAATGTCTAGCCAAGTTAGCTCGCGAGCTGACGAGCAAGTTAGACTCCAACTTAAACTCGTTAATTTTGAACCGAGCTAGTAACAAGCTGACTTATTAACAGCTCAGTCAAGTAACAAATAAATTGTTAAGCTCAGTCCAGTAACAAATAAATTGTTAACAAGCGAATCAGATGTGAATTATGATCGAGCCACAAATTAACTTTTTTACCACCCTTGAAGTTCCCTACCGGAGTACCGTATTGAAAAGGGGCAGCCTCCTGGACCCACTGACATGGTGGTCCCACTCCCCACCAACTCAGTGTTAAGATTTTTAATACACTTTTAAAACAAGGGGGTCGGCTAATTATGATTGTGTGAGACTTTTTCGTCACCGATTTTTTTTTTTATCTGTAGCATTTAATATATACAGATAGAGATGAATTACGGTACATTGCAATGTATAAATATTTTTGTACATTGAAATATAAATTACCGGATTCAAAGTCTAAATAACTGATTCAAACCGTTTATCTTGTTCTCCATATATAATATGTGTTTGGATACCAAATTATATATTTTTTGGAAAAAAAATTACTATTTTTTTAGATTTATTGAAAATTGTTGTTTTTTTATGATTCAAATTTGTCTGAAAACAACAATTTTCAATGAATCTAAAAAAAAGAATAAAAAATTTCAAATTTACTGCGGTGAAATGATAAAATAATGTTGTCCAAAGTAACATTCATATATATATATATATAGCACATAGTACAAATGTTGTCCAAAATAACATTCTTTTACTGCGGTGAAATGATAAAATAATGTTTATTTCAAATTTTCTAAATAATATTTGTTTTAGAATGAAATATTATTAACTTTGTTTCTCTAAAAGTGAACTGAACTGTTGTCAATGATAATTCTTCTATTAATATTTTTTTTCTGAAACAGTGTATATAAATAAATGTTAATCATGTTAATAAAATATTAGACATAATCCATACTTATCTAAATATATATTTTTTCCAATCAAACCCTATTTTTTTTTTGTTTGGTCTCTTTAATATCCAGTCAAAAATCAGTACTGGACGGAAAAATTAGTCTTTTAAATAAATAAAAAATAGAATCTCTCTATCATTTTTCACTTTTCTAGTATTTTACTTTTTAAAATTTTAATCTTTTGTAAATTTCATTATAAAGATTTCCGTCCTGCGGAAAAAGTAAATTTCACATTTAAGTTTCTTAAAGGATTTTAATGATAGATGTACCCAAAAAAAACCCCACCAGTCCCCCACTAAATGTTCTCCACGTGCAAGACCTCTGATCTCGTCAGATGGAATATTAGCCGTCAGATTCAAATGGAACGGTAGAAGCTAGTCACGTCGCCTCCAGTTATTCCTGAACTGGAGAGGAAAAAGGGTGTTACTTTCCTTCAACTAGACTCCAGTCTCCAGTCAACTCTGGTACCTGATTAACAATTAACAGAGAAGTTTTCACTTCATCCAGTGCACGCACTATAGAATGACAACAACCCTGCAAATGGTTCCTGCGCGGTGCGCTACTTGAAGCCATAATTATTCTGTTAAAATCTTTACCCGTTGTTTAGTACAATTTATATATTTTCTTAACGCTAACAGCAGCATAACAAATCTGACTTTAAATTAAAATAACGACAAATATAAATTTCAGTTCAACAAATCCCCCAACCACATGAGTGCGTATCCTCTGAGATACCTCATATTTTGCGTGACCGACGTGTCCGGTGCCTATTCGGGGATAGCACGGGGGCCAGTATTATTTGAGCTTTCAGATTCGTGCAGAATGTATTTGAACGGTTGAGATTCTCCAAAAAGTAACGCAAACTATGAGACATCTCAGAAGATCCGAATTCCAACCTCCTGTGCGTATCCTCTGAGATACCTTATATTTTGCGTGACCGACGTGTCCGGTTCTACTCGGGAATAGCGCGGGGGCCAGTATTATTTTAGCTTCAAGATTCGTGCAGAATGTATTTTAACGGTGGAGATTCTCCAGAAAGTCACGCAAAATATGAGATATCTCGGAGGATCCGAATTCCAACCTCAGCGCCAAAGGCACCTTTCCTTTTCTCCTCATTTCTTCTACCTTTTTTTCTCTCTGTAAAAGGAGAGATCGATCTGTTCTCTCCTCCTCTTTCTCTTGCGATTGCTACTCGCCATTAGAGATGGCATCTCTTCCACTTCTCTATCTTTTTCTCTTCCTCCACCTCTCGCTTCCCTCCACGGGAGTCTCCGAGCGGGTCCTTCTCCGATCGCTCGGCGACGGTGGACGTGGCGCCGACGCAGCTGTCGACCTCAACAGCACGAATTTTGATGAGGTGCTCAAGAGCTCCCCCACTTCCTATGCCATCGTCGAGTTCTTCGCTCACTGGTATGATTCTCTCTCTCTCACTCTCTGTATAACGGGTTTGATCAGTGGGTTCGGTTCAGCTAGCTGTGCTTATTTTTCTTGATCCTTGCATATTATCATATCTGTCACCATTTTTTCTTCAGAACACTACCGATTACGAACTTCTATACGATTATACCCCCCTTTTGTTAGGAGATATATGCTGTACACGTCTTGGAGATAATTAGCAATAGCAGAATGTAATAGATTCAGTGTATTGAGTGAGTAATTAGTTAGAACTGTGGCAACGGTCTTTTACCAGTTGACTAGGATAGTTAATGAAAAACTCTGGAAATATAGAAAATATTTTGTCATTCTGTGTCATAGTATCAGAGCCTCTCTCTGATCCAACTACGCTTCTCTCTTTTTTTATACCCCATTGGTTGTTTAAGGTACTTTTCTAATGGATTTTTTTTTGTTATTCTTTTATTCATAGGTGTCCTGCTTGCAGAAATTATAAGGTATTTTTCTCCCACTTTATTATCTGTTCTTACTTTTCTATCTTGCTTATATTGTTGCTGGTAACAAATAATCGTCGTATGGGTAATGCAGCCTCAATATGAAAAGGTTGCAAAGCTATTCAATGGTCCAGATGCGGCACATCCTGGAATTATACTTATGACACGTGTGGATTGTGCCATGAAGGTACTTTTTAATTGTAAATGAAAGTACAGAGTTTTATTTTTTATTTCATATTTTTTTTGGGCAAGTAATAAGCTTTTAGATGTTGGTTTCTTACCGGGTAGATTCCATTACAGGAATATTACCATTATGGTACCCCTGCCTAGATGCCTTTTGTATTTCAAATATGATACCATTCTATAGTTAATTGAAGACTTTTTTTGTGTCACTGTTTGCATATATGCTGTCTATTGTGAAGCTACTTGGGGGCAATTTTTAGTTACAAACAAATAAAATATTTTAAATTTCAGCTCATGAGCAACATATCAAAATATTGTTGGGCTTTAGTTACACACAAATGGGATTTGCTGCTGTTTGCAAAAAGTCTAAAAAGTGTCACATCGAGTCAGCCTTAGTTTCTTTTGCATTTGTGGCAGAACAGATGAATGCAAATCTGTGTGACAGATTCTCTGTTGGCCATTACCCCATGCTGCTATGGGGCCCACCAGCAAAATTCGCTAATGCCAAGTGGGATCCTAAGCAGGAGAAAAGTGAGATTGATGATGGAAGAACATCTCAACGCCTGCTTAATTGGATAAATAAACGCATTGGAAGGTTATTCTTGTTCATTTTATGATGAAACAGGACCATGTTGGTACGATACCATCTGGGTCAAAATGTCTGAATAAATATTCCCACATTAATTATAAAACAAAACAAATCGATTCAAACCAAAAGAATATATATGACATGAGAAAAAAATAACTGGTAGCTGGCACTGATTCTTGCACACATGTAGCAAGTACCAGTGCTGATCTTGTACATGAACTCATCAAGCAAATTGTCAATGATCAAAATGGATACTTCTTTATAGCAGCTTGAGAGTTCAAATGCAGGTAATCAATGCACAGAGTGCCCAGTACATGCACATATTAAAGTCTCTCCAAAGAAATTGAAGTTATCTTTTGTCCTTGTTTCCGTTTAATAAAAACTTGTATCAACAGCTCTTTCAATTTGGATGATGATAAGTATGAGAATGAGAATTTTCTTCCAAGGAATGCATCTGATCCAGAACAGGTAAATCCTGTTAAATGAATTCTTAAATGAACACAATCTTTGTTCTTTATCTGTTTTTTTTTTTAACTATAAGCCTAATATTTTATTTTGTACTCTTCTCTTCAAGATTGCACGTGCCATCTTTGATGTAGAGGAAGCGACAGCAAAGGCTTTTGAAATAATTTTGGAACACAAGGTTCAGCTGGGGCCTCTCAATTTATTCTAGAAACTTTTTTTTATACTTGACATCCCACCTCTTTACATTGTTGCAACAGTTGTTTAGAAGGCAGCTTGTTGTAACAGGACTTGAAAAGTGTAATTGAGGTTAATCCAGGCCTCAGTTATACAATTGGAAAAGAAACAAAATCAGTAACAAATCCTAAAAAGAAACTATATTGCCTTTTCTTGTTTCTATTGTTTTTTGTGAATGGAATTCAGATGATAAAGCCTGAGACTCGTGCTCCGCTTATAAAGTTCTTTCAGCTTTTAGTAGCCCATCATCCTTCTAAAAAGTATGCATTTCCTTCTTTTCTTTTTATCCTGATATACAAGTAACCATATATTTAGTTTGGATATTATATGCACTATTATAAGGTATCTGTGAAGACAAAGATGAGGTTTTGCTTGATTTATATTCGTATCGAGTTTGCCTTTGGGCTGAAACATCATATCCAGTGGATAAAATAAAAAGACGTAACTGAATCAATGTTTTTGTTTAATTGATAATGTCGATATGCCAGGTGTAGGAGGGGTTCAGCTGAGTTGCTTGTAAACTTTGATGAGATGTGGCCTTCTTCACACCTTTCACTTAATTCAGAGGAGGCTACTCAACTTTATGGCAGGGATGCTACAGAGAGTACTGCTGTTTGTGGCAAAGAAGCTCCTCGTGGATATTGGGTAAGTGTCTTGTACCAGTATATACCAATACTGGACCCAATACGTACTGTTCCAAGTCGGTTAATATACATACTATTAGGTATTGTTTTTTGGTTATGTATAAAGTTTAATCTTCAAATAAGCCTTGACCTTTTGCTAAAGCTTGAAAATTGAGATCTCTGTACTAACTATATTGGTTCCTGTCACAACTTGGAAGATAGCAAGATGCGGCCTAGAGCGGCCAATTTTTTTTTTTTTGTATGTTGGAAATGATGTTATTATTTTCTTTGGCACTATTTTTGTTATAGTAATCTCTTATTAGATCCCTTGTATTTAATTTAAGAAATACCAGCTTATTGCTTTTGCTCTTCATGGAATTGGTTACAGATGTTCTGCCGAGGGAGCAAAAATGATACAAGAGGGTTTAGGTACTGAAATGCTAAGTAAATTGAAATCACAATTATCTGTTTCGCTAATAACATATATTTCCTTGAACAAATTTCATTCCTAATCTAAAATTTTGGTTTTAATTCTTGTTTCTCATCTTCTAATTTTGTAGTTGTGGTTTATGGGTGCTAATGCACTCACTTAGTGTGAGAGTTGAAGATGGAGAGAGCCAATCAGCTTTTGTTGCAATTCGTGACTTCATTCACAATTTCTTTATTTGCGAAGAGTGTCGTAGACACTTTTATGACATGTGCTTGAGGTAATATGAAGCCCAGCTTTCAAATTATATCAGGTGCAAATTAATATAATTAAAAAAAAAGGAAATATGTATAAAGAAACAAAATGCTTTAAGTGTGACGTAAAACTAGTGGAGAAAACCAACTCAGGTCGAGACCAGCTGTTACCAAATAAGTCAAGGACCTATAAGTGGACTAGTAAACAACTCCTCTACTATTATAGTTTTCTTTTGATGTATAAATATATTTCCAATCTTTAAATGTAGTGTCAAAACTCCATTTGAATCAACCCGGGCGCTGAGCCTATGGCTCTGGCAAACACACAACAAAGTAAATGAGCGGTTGATGAAAGAAGAGGAAAACCTTGGCACTGGTGACCCATCTTTCCCCAAGTCTATCTGGCCGTCACGTCAGCTCTGCCCAACCTGCCACCTGAACCCTGCCACTTCCACTGAAGTGCAGTGGAACGAGGATGAGGTGTTCAAATTTCTTGTCAAGTACTATGGCCACACCCTAGCACCCTTGACCAAGGAGGCATCAACCGGTCAAAGTCAAACCGATTTGTTGACCACCAACGATTCGGCTGGTGGTGCAGTTAGTGCTGAGTCGGTGCCAATGTGGGCAGCACTAGGTATCGCGCTTGCAAGCGTGACATTTGGCGCACTGGCATGCTTCTGGCGGGCCCAGCAAAAGAACCGAAAGTACTCACACCATCTTCGATCTTTAAAGAACATTTGAATTTTCTCTTAGGAGGGTAAAATTGTCCCTACTTGATACCCACTTATATCTATAGAATGTACATGTGTATATAAATATATTTTCTCCATCTATAGAACCGTCCCCTCTTGATAACACTTGCAATCTCAGCAAGGCTCAGTTGGCCTATAACTCTAAAGAAATACACCAACCATTCTTTTAATCGAATCAATACCCTAACCTTTTAATTTTTGTGTTCGGGTGTGCTCTTGTGTTATTCAGACAGCTTCAGTGAATCAAACTTAATTGTAGATCTTTAGCCTCTAGGCCTGATAAAAAAATAGTATTTGCATCGGAATAGATGGATACAGATGACCCTATTAGTGAGTGGTTAGCTGTACTAGCTGTTGCTAGATCTAGTCATTTCACAAATCTTTTAAAAATTTACTGTCATTAGGGTTTTGTGGCATTGTGATGCTTGGTATTTGCATATTAACACCCCAAAAAATTCCTCTTTTTTCATTGAGCTGCTCAATGGTGTGGTCTAGAACAGCAATGTTTTGTACCCTTCGAGCATACAGATGCAAAATCTAGCTTTAGAAATTTTCTCTGATCTTTCCTTCTCTCTTTTCTGTTTTATATCAGGCAAAGAAAGAATTGGAGTTGAGAAAATGATAAGAGTGCTGCTTGGGCATGCCGAGAGGTACAAAGCAATATGTACTCTGTTAATTTTTGAGGTATCCATGGTTGTAAATTTTATTGAATGCTTTGCAATTGTTGAATAGGACATTAAAACTCATACCGCATAACAGGTTAGGAAGGTGCTTTTAGAAAGCATAGGTTTTTAAGCAAACTTCACCACTAGAGCATGTTTCAATGATGCCTTTTTATGTATAAGTTTCAGTTGTACCAGTTCGTTGTAACAGTCTTTGATCCTGATAAAATGGCGCTCAGTGTTAACAGTACTACAGCTTGATGAGAATAGAATAACAAACAAACACAGTTCTTAACATTTAATATTTCTTAGTTAAATTGATATTAGATTTACATTTTTGTATACATGAAGTATCTGTCAACAACTTTTCTCGAATGTACAGATAATTACCTGTGGTAAAAAAAAAATACAACATTATATTTACACTTCTATTAATTCTCCTTGCTTGTTTGCCTGATAACATGAGATCTCTCCGGTGAAAAAAAAGGAATTGCACTCTGGCTAGCTTAATTACAAAAGAAATTTATAGCTATCTAGATCAATACTTGGTATTCAAACATTTAACCCTGCACCTCTTACCGGCTCGTTTGTTTCCTGCAAATATGAGACGGTGCTATGAATACCAAATGTCTGGTACAGAAATATATAGCAGTAGATAAGATAGCTTAAAGAATGTAAACCTGTTGCTGGTACAACAAGCGTTTCAAGGCTGGAGCTGCTATGAAGAAGATTATAAGCAGTACCACTAGTGCTGCAACAAAAAATTTCAGTGGTACCAACTGCAAAATTGTGTACCAGTAGAGACGGTTAGTTTATGCGTGCGTTCCACCGACACCCAAGAATTCAGGTACAGTTGGAACTCCAGGTACAGTTAGAGATGAACTTACAAAAATGGTTAGTAGAAAGCATAGCATCAGCTTTTCAGACTTAGATTGCGTGCTGTGGTTGGTACCAGGATTTCTCTGTGTATAATTATCTGTTGAAATTCGTTGCTGTGGTCTACTGGTACTCCGTTGCTGCATCTCATAGTTTGCTCTACAAATATATTAATCATTTTCAAGCAAAACGGTAAAAACTATGCATTTAAAATGGGTAAAATCATGGGCGGTAATAAACAAAAATATCCATGCCCCAAATTATCTATCAACATTTTATTGTAATCGTTGGATTTTAACATGTGCGAATCTCAGCAAAGATCAACAATTTGATTTGGAATAACAGGTTCCTGACTTCCTGTTATTCTGATAGCACCATATTTGAATTCCTCAAAAAGGAGAAGAATATCTATATGCCCACGAGCTTTTTTTCATGCTACAATATGTCAGAATCTCACTTTTTTTTTTATTTATATTTAATAATTTTAAATTCAAATATCAAATTCACGTGTTCATTTTGTTCATTTTTCGGAGAGATGCATTTGCATAAATCTTATAATTCTTTTTTTTGGATTATTTTATGCTAGATCAAGTGGTCGAAAAATGAATATATCTAATTAAATATGATTGATATATTTTAATGTGTTTGTTTTTTTTACTACTTATCTAGTATAAAATAAACTAAAAAAAAATACTTGAGTTCAGCTCTTATGAAGATGAACAAGATCAATTATTTTCTTTCGACACTTAAATTTTAAATTTTAAATTTTAAATATAAATAAAAAAGTGAGATTATAGCATCTTGAATATTGAAACTCTCCTTCTGAAAATAACAATCCGCAAATTTTGGCACATGAAAGAAATTAATGAAAAGAAAAATTCATGTGAATGTCTAATTCAAAATCTATAAATATGTTTAGTGAATTGATATATTTCATAAAAATTGCAACTTTTATTGATGAGCAATAAAAAGATATTAGTGAAAACCTAAAAATAATAAAAAAGTTTTTGAGTGAGTCTATGGTACTATGCATATTACGATTTGGCACCGTGCTACGGCTCTATATTCGAGTTTTCAAATCCTAACGGTCGATCCGAACCGTTCATCTTGTTCTCCATATTAATATGTGTTTGGAAACCAAATTTTACATTTTTTGAAATTTTTTTACTCTTTTTTTAGATTTATTGAAAATCACTGTTTTTGGATGGTCAAGAATTTTCAGATCAAGTGATTTTCTAAATATCTAAAACAATAGTAAAAAAATTTCAAAAAATTTAAAATTTGGTCTCCAAACACATATTAATATGGAGAACAAGATGAACGGTTCGGATCGACCGTTAGGATTTGAAAACTCGAATATAGAGCCGTAACACGGTAACAACCTGTGATATGCATAGTACCATAGACTCACTCAAAGTTTTTTTTTTCAAAATAAATAGTTGAATGTTTTCCGATGTAAATTTACATTTCTTGTAATTGGTACAAAGCGTGAATAAATATGTATTTAATTAGTTTCCGAAAATAGAAAAAAAAATATTATATTTATTAATAAAATTTCTTAAAAAACCTTAATTTTTTGTGATGAAAATCCATCATTCTTAAAAGAAGAATAACAAA